>NC_088686.1:37691750-38306000 GCF_028017835.1 Emys orbicularis
AATGGAACCAACTTTGAAATTTCAAGATCTTGCACAATTTTTTGTCTTCCATTTTCCAACCATCTCTAATAAAATATCCCAATATGAATCTAATGGAAAGGCTCTGTCAGTATCAACAATACATGCTATAGTCACGTGTGCTAATGTGCCAATACAAAACAAAGTCTTCCACAGGGATTAAAACCTCCAAACCAATCACTCAAAGCCCAAGAGATGAGGCTTGCAATATTCCCAAAAGGTTAAGGGCTAGTCTCCAGTGGAGTGATACTGATTTACATCAGCTGAGGAGCAGGCCATAGATCAGTATGTTCTCAGACCATGGGGAGAAGAGAAAAAAACCCAACCAGCAGTCTCTCTTCTACAAAGTAGAGAACTGTTATAATGTTTACGCTCCAGAAACATCATTTATCTCGCAGGGATGATTTAGAAATATTCTGAAGGTAAGTGAGCCCCATCAGGAGCAGAATTATCACCACAAACCTCCTTCCATTTGGTGGTGGAATTTTAACAAAAGACTTCCAGGATCCCACTCTGGAAGGTCTCTTTCCTTGTCTCACCTCCCAGGCTTTGTCTGACTTAATACATCAGTCTTGTATATCTTTGCTCTACTCATATGGAGTCCTCTGTCCAGTAAATGAAAACAGATAGAGGCAGGGTGGGTGCTTTGCAGCTTTGTGTTTCCTTCCTAAATCCACTGGAGCATGAAGTTTCACTAACAGAGAAATTAAAATACATGGTTCCTTGGTTTTCAGGAATGCGGCATTGACTTAAGATTAAGCTCCAATGCAGCCCAAGCCCGATATATGTTAACATTAGCCCACAACAGGGGTAGGATAGGAGAGATAATGGATACACCAGGCCAAAAGTTAGGATAACAGATAAATAATCAACCATTGCAGAAGAGGAACTATATGGGGAGGAAGATAATGCAGATTACTTTACTCTGGAAATTGAAATAGCTTGTGGTAATGATTAAACACTGAAATACACTGGTAGTTTGAAAGAGATAACAGCAGAAAAGCATCCTTCCCTGCCCTGTAAATCATATCCTGAAATGTTAGGATTATTATTATTTTTATTTGAAACCTTACCTTAATATAATAAAATGTGTGTGGCTGATTTTCCCAAAAAAAACATTTAAAGGAGATGTTTTCCCATTTGGGCTTCCCATTAATTATAACCAATATGTGTATTTATTTAAGACGTTTTCAGGATCCTCAGAGCTCAACTCATTTTCTTTCACTTCTACCTCTAAAAGAGACAGCACACCTTTTGCAATCAAATGCCAGGTTCCCGGCTGCCCAGTGTGGAGGGGTATGTGCTGCCATGCCGCCCGGCACTGCAGGGTCGGTGTCAGGGCTGCCGGCCCGCCCTGTGTGGCGGCAGTCTGGGGTCGGGGCTGCCTGCCGGCCTTGCAGGGACAGGGGTCTGGGGCTCCTGGACAGCCCTGCATGGTGAGGATCCGGGGTCAGGGCAGATGACTGGCGGGGGTCCGCAGTGGATATCCGGGGTCAGGGTCCAGTCTCCTGCTGCCCTACCACCTGGCCCTTGTGGCCCAGGTAACACACTGTGGGCTGCATAATGTGTAATAACTTGAGAACCACTGCTTTAAGGGAATAATATGTCAGTTTATTATTGTAAGTAGAGTTACCCACAGCCTTCAACTGAAACACACTAGATTAGATAAAACAGTAAAACACGTTTATTAACTACAAATAGATAAATTTTAAGTGAGTATAAGTACTAAGGCATAAAAGTCAGAAATGATTGCAAGTAAAATAAAGATAAAACACTAGTATCCACTTAAGAAACTATCTTAGTTGCAAAGCCAACTTTTGTACCACATGCTCCAGCAGATTACTGACCAAACTTTCAGGTCAGGACCCTACCCCCAGAATTGAATGGCTGTTTCTTTTTGTCTTCTCAGATGCAGAGAATGAGCTGCACAGGGAGAAATAGAGGGGTATCTTGCGGTCTTTGTCCTTCCCTTTTATAGTTCCAGTCCCCCTCTTGAAAAATGTTTGCAGCTGAGAATCAGGAGATAAAGAATCTATGTGGAAGGATGTTCCCTGCTGGATTTTTTTACCTGTTTGAACTTCCTTTGTTTTCTTTTCCTGCTTGATGACTCTGTTTGCTGCTTAAGTGCAAATTATGGCAAGCACACATTCCATTGTTTAGGACAGACCTGTTTGCCGACTTCTGCTTGGGCAGGAGTGTGGGGTTTGGAACATGTACTAATAACATCATAGAGGGGAATCGTATAACTTCACATACAGTGTTATACATATTTTATCAAGTGATACTTTACAAGGCCATATTTTGTACAAAGATAATTACAATAGTTTGGAGGGTGTGAATACAGGGGTGTAGTCTGTCACAATGTGTCATTTCTAAAACTTTATGTCCAGAAACATCACATTTTAAGGGGAACTGGTAGGAGAGGGGAAAGAATGAATAGACTGGGAATGGAAGAGAACTTTTGAATTGTCAACCTGCAAAGGCAAGACAAAACAGTGTAGAAATAGAAAGCATTCATTACTGTGAGAGAATGACTGTGCTACATAAAAGCACTTAGGATCTATGGCTTTTAGTGATGGATAAGAAGAGCTCTCCGCCAGGGCAGGCCAACACATCTTGCAACTTAATGTTTGAGGTTACCAACTGTACAACACGATTTTCCCTCTCACCTGGGACTGGGGAAAAACACATTTATTTTGCAGAAATTATGGAGCGGATGTGTTGCAAGAGACCATATCTAATCCATCCACATAGGACTGTTCCCTACTGTATGTTCCCCAGTGCCAAGTTCAAACAAATTCTAACTATCTCAAACACAGAAGATTCAGACACTTCCCTTCACAGATTTTTCCACAACCTAACAGATCCCCACTGAGCCATATTCACCTCTGCATGGAAGGGAGGGTTCGGAACAGAGATGGGGAACCAGGCAAAAACAATTTTGTGGTGGAAAAAATGTAGGGTTCAAAACAGAACTTTTGTTTTTTGGAACACTTTTTATGAAATGTATTTTGGAAAATGGCAAATTTTCAATTATTAGAATTTTGATTTTTCCTCTCCCTATTTTTTTGATACTGAACGCAATAACATGAAGGCTGTCCAGGTTTTTGTTTTCAATTTTCATTTTTTAAAATGCCCATGGTTCTTTGGGCTCCAATAAGCTGAGCCACTCTATGAATTCTTTCCCAGTGGATTGTGGGTGAACTTTTCTATCCTTTCTGAGGACACAGGAGAATTGTGGGAAGGTGCTGGAGGACTAGCAGCCCTTGAGTGGAGCTAGCCTGGGTCCACACTGCGCATTGGTTCCATTAGCTGCTGACGAGTAGTGCTAAGTTGTGTTTCAGCTTATACTCGTTCTTGGGTCAGCAGACCTGAGTTAAAAGCACTGCCACACTTGAGTTAATGGTTTTTGTTTTGAGGACAGGAGTCATGCTGGGGGCCAATTCAAATGATAATTCAAGTTAATTTTGCAGTAAAGACAAGCCTTTTGCTCTGTCAGAAAGAAGCTACAAGAAACAGGTCCCGCAATGGTCGAGTTTGGAACTACTGCTCCTGTTTTAACTTGCTCTTTGAACAAAACATTCAATTAAATAGGAATCTGGAATATGAGTTTTGCCGGAATACTCTAGAAAATAAACACCACTATGGACAAAATGGCCTTCTTCTTCAATGACATTACACATGCAACCCCAATGATTCCTATGTGGAAGTGAGGCAACCACAGTAGAATTGTTTCCCATTGTTAGTAATTTTTTTCTACTATGCAGCCTACATTTATTTTTCCTTTCTCAGTTTCTTCCCATTACTCTATAATGGTGGCAATCCACTTATTTAGATGTGAGACAGTTCCAGCCCTCCCCCCAGCCCTGATTAAATATAATAAATGGTTCAGCATGGTGCATTTGCTTAATACAGTTATACACAGTCAATTGTCTTCACTTCTAATGGAACATTATGCACATTAAACTTAGTAAGGCTCAAATGCTCCATCTGCTCTGAATACAAAGTGTAAAATACTGTCTTTGACATGTTTTATGCTGTACTGTGTACGTATCATTGTTATAATTTATTGACTATAGTAAAAAGTCAATAGAGATCAGAACAATTTTGTTTGGTAGCTTTAGTTCTTGGATGACTTGAATGTTGAAAGAGGCTTGTTTTGAAGCTGGGGAGCTCCAGCGTCATTCTAAATGAAGTCTATAAAAATATATTTGGTTTTGGAAGTAGAAGTCTCAGGGAACTGGTCAAGTGATATGGAACCTTTCACCCCTGGCTCACCCATTCAGATTCAACCCAGGTTGGCAGTGATTGAAGGTAATCACTATATAATGACTGCTTAGTCATGAACGTGAAATGAGTTGGTCATGTCTGTCCAGTTGCTATTGAATCTTGGTGTTTCTACTGGTGTTCCTGTCATACAGAGGATGAGAAAAACACTACCAAGGCTAAGGAATGACTGGGTCATATTGACTGAATGACCATTTACTCCCCAAAATGATCTTTCCAGGTCAATATGGAATCACTTCAGAGGGACAGTGTGAGGGAAGCTTGGCTTGATATTTCCTAGGTTGTACATTTCTGGAAAAATTGCGTACTTAAATGTCAATTATCAGTCCAGCACCTTTAACCAGCTCTAAATCACTTTTGGTATAAATAAAGCTATTATTTTTATAATTGAAGCTCAAAACAGGCAACAGAATTGTGTGTGCTTGTGCGCATGTGTGTGTTTTATATACAATCTTAATATTAATAATCTTTATATAGGAAAAAACCTTTATTATTCAATATATATATAAATTGTAAGGTCAAATTTTCAAAATTTACACACACACAAATGCACATGCATGCACTTTGCATGCAATACTTGCATTTAACAGGACAAACAGTTAAACACCGTGCAAGTCAGGAATTTGCACAAACACATTGTGTGCACAATAAGCTGATAAGTGCATAAGAGTGGGCATTAGCCCAGAATAATGTGAATTTTATTATTTCACCAGACACAATCCTTTTTCACAGATATAGCTTATGAAAATTCAGCCCACAGTGAATGCCATATCAAATCTGATGAGATGCATGTGTAATGGTGATAAGTCTATTTTTCCTAACAGAAACAATCTGCAAGACCCTAAATAGTAGCTAGCTGCTAGGACGTAAAGGGGTAACATTATTAATAATATTACAGTCATTTCTAAAGCACTCATCACTGTAGCCTGTAATGCATCACTGTAATGCATACATTTTCATATATAAGAACACCCTGGATAACTCACCCCCCAATATCTCTTAATGAGTCGGTTAGACTCCATGTGGTGCAAGTAATTCATCAGAATAATCCCTGCATGAAGAGATGATTTTTACAGTTTGCCCTGAAAATAGCAAGGTATAGACTCAATCTGATTTTTGATGAGAGCAAGTTCCAAAGCAACAAGCTCCCAACCAACCAATCCTGTATGCTGGCTATTATGAGGTTTATCCTAGGCTTTTGTCAGACACAATGACCCCCCCGACCATGACTGCCATGGCAGGGCATGGAGAGAAAAATGGCCTACCAAGATGCCAAGCCCCAGACCATGCACTGTATAGGAGGGCCAAGATCTTCAGGACCAAGACCCTTATTTTCACCTGGGCTTCAGCTCAGCCTCAGATGAAGCATGGGCACAACTGGGAGTACTTCTGTTGGTCTGCCTCCACAAGACTGGTAGTTACTGGTGTCAAGGCTGATTCCCCACTCTGGCACTTTGAGTGCAGAAGGTGGGGGCCCACAAGGATTCTAAAAATTAATACTGGCCACTCCAGGCTTGTATTAAACTCCCAAGGTTACAGCTTTTCTCTGACCTTAGATGGGTAGATGCTGCACCCAAGTGCAAAACCCCTTTGAAAATCCAGGAATTCCTTCCTGTGGGGTACCCTCAAGCCCTTTCACCCCACTGTCCCCGGGGAAGAGCTGAGCAAGAAAACAAAGGAAATCAGCTATTGCCACCAGCTAATTAAACAACATGTGCACAAACCTCTTAGGACACAAAAACCCAATCCTGTTCTTAAAAAAAGGTAAATTTTATTAAAAACAAAAAGAAAGACAATACCTGGAAACTCAGGGTATTGCTAGATTTAAAAAAAACACATTTACTAGGATTAATCATAAAGAATAGCTTTCTTGAGGTCCAGCTTAAAGATTATAAGCAAAACAAAAGCATTTGGGGTTAGCACAGAGGAGTCCACAAGCCATAAAGAAATAAAAGGAGATAAACCTGATTGCGTCTTTCTAGACATTTCCTGATCTACTTACATATCTGGGATTTTAAATGAGTAGCTTCTAGGTATGATCCTGATGATTTTTTCATACCTGGCCCCAAGCTTCTTACTGCAAAGTTCTGCCCTGTCCCCTCACTCCAGGAGAACAACAGACAGACAAAAGGAGAGTTTTGTTTCAACTTTTAAAAAGTTCTAGCCTTCCCATTGGCTCTTCTGGCCAGGTGCCCACTCACCTCTCCCTACCCATGCATAGCAGTGACTTTTTAACCCTTTACAGGTAGAGTAATTAGAGAACAGCTACTAAGAGGGATTTTATAGCTACTGACTGGCTGGGTGTCCACAAAAGGGAGCTATCCCCACCCCCACTCATTTATCACAACTGGGTGTATTCACCTATGTAAACTTTTGCTTTTTTATGTACCACGTCCTGAAATCTTTAAGAACTCTGTACTCTGCAGAGAGGGGCAGCCAGATTGTTCTGCCATGGAGACTTTACTTTTGTTTTTTCTCGCTCCCAATCTGAAATTCAGATCATTCTAACCATAATTTTCTGTCTACAATTTTTGTTAGGAAACAACATAACAATAGATGCGAACTTGCAGCTCTGCCCATAATTAACAGTGGGTAAAAGATTGTGTATGCGGTGATTTGCAGATTTAAACCTGTAAACTCCCCCCACTCTCCACCCCCCAAAAATAGAAGTTATCATTGAAAAATCAGAGCTTAAATGTCTATTACAAAGTTCTTACAACTAAATAAATGAGAGAGTGCACTTGCTTTGTAATTAGTTATCTTTTATTTCCTTATTCTTTGAGAGATTGAATCCAGTTTGTTTTATTACTAATGAGACCAGAAAGCTGCTCTTGAAAACAAATAGACACTCCATGGTTTTGAAACATGTGGCTTTAGTTTTAATCACCATTTTGGGATGCTCTCACGTTTGCAGAAATACATGGAAAAGCCAGAAAACTAAAAGAAGTTTTACCTACTTTCTGACACCATTCAGAGAGTTTTCTTATCTGAGTGGTTATTAAATCTTTCTTTAGTCTTGGATGAATTAGTAAGCCAAGCTCTTTGAGGTGGAAGTCAATTATGTATAAAGAGAGTCCATTATTTACAGGACCATTATGTCCCCAATTCATTTATTATGAAAGTCTATCTCAGTCGTCTGGAAATTACCCAGCCTTATTAACTAACATGTCTAGGTAAATTAAAATATTATGATTGATGTAAATCATGGACCACCCAGAGGAACTGAACAGGAGTCTGAAGTCTTCTTCAGTACATTTCTCATGCTGTAAACTCCATTGAAGAAGACATGGTTTTAAAGCATAAAAGAATAGAGATGGCAAGATTTTTGCATGTGTGTGCAAGGAAAAGGCAGATTTGAAAGTCTGAGTTTTCTCTCTGAGGAAAAGAAAAGAGGCTCTGAAGAGGTTGCACCTTAAAGAAGAAGAGATGAGAATGCTACAGTATTGTAATGATTAAAAATTATAAGGCCATTGTTTCGAACTTGTCAAAGCAGTCTGATAAAAACCAAGTGGTTCTTAGCAAAACGTTCTCCTTGATGAATCAATGGAAAAAGACAAGAGTCCACAACAAATCACTAAATAGATCCTGCAGCTTTCTGTTTTCCTGCTTGCTGATATTTTTATATTCTCATTTCCAACATTTTAGTTTTTCTGTTTAGCAGTAGCAGCAACAACAAACATTAACCATTTAGTACCCAAGTGATGCTACAGTCTGATACCAGTGTCAGAAAAGACCTACGAGAACCTGTTCATCTCCTTGTTTGGGAACCAAGTTAGCAAAGTCTTTCTTTGTTTTTTAGTCTTTATTTGCAACCTTGAAGTATATTTAGTTGATACCAGCAAATTCCTGCCATAAGGTGAAATGAGGATCAACATTATCATAAAACAGGATTTTTGTGCCCTCCACTGGATTATGTAAACTGAACACACTTTTCACCCTGAGCTCTTGGCACAAGCTTCAAGTGGTCTTGTCACGGTAAAACACTTTTGTTCTCAATGTCACCCTTACCTTATTCCTGTTCTAGCTCTCTGCCTTTTATCTCCCAACTAAGTTGCCTGCCACTTCCTAGTGCACTGTGTACCCTGCCTCACCACTCATCCCCGAGCAGCAGAAGAGTTGTTCTGTTTCATATTCCTTATGGAGAGAGGCCCACATGCACCGTGCCCACCATGTCTCAGCCAATGGCCCAGCTCTTGCAATGTTCTGTGTCTTCCCTAGCGCCCCCCCCAGTCTGAGCGATGGGGTGGGTATCAGTAGAAGGGGCAAGCACTGCATGTCAGGAGAGCAGTTGATGGCGCACAGACAGGTGAGTGTGGGTGGTCCACTAGTCAGCACTCACTGTAGCAAAAAAGCAACTCTATTAGCCAATTCTTGACCCTCAGAGCTGGCCAGTCCCTATTATAATTATTTATTCTGTGTGTTACGGTAGTGCCTAGGAGCCCTAGTCATGTACCAGGACCCCATTGTGCTAGGTGCTGTACAAACACAGAACAAAGAGACCAGTCCCTGAGGTGTGAAACACGTATGAATTAGTGCCCTAACAGTTGAATCTAGAGTCTTTTTAAAAAGTCCCTGGATCTTGGGAAACACTGTGGATGCGTGATTTATAAGGGTCTAGGGCCAGCACTGCTTATCATTTTAAAAAATGGTGTTGTCCATCCTTGTTCCCTATGGGCAGTAGACGCTTCACTTTTGAAATAGACAGAGTTAATTTCAGGAGTTACATTATAACATCTGAAAAATGCAGATAATTTAAGATGAATTGTTCATGCAGAGAAATGGATTTTACAATTAAATGAGAGATTCAAAACCTTTTTCCAGTTTAATAAACCATAATAACAGAAAAGATGGGTTGGGGCTAAACTTCTCAACCCAACTGTCTACCTGCAGATACAGCCAAAACATCCCTGGGGAATAGAAAAACAATAACTCCTCTCCCTTTCCACTGAGCAGGGACATTCATCCACAGGAACGACAGACACACAGACAAAGTCAGATTTGCTTTTAGGAAACAAGATCTCAATCCACTTTTCAGTTCAAACAAAGACACTTTGCCTAGTGCTTAGGACAGGTGATTGCCATGATTCCAACTCCTGGGCTCTGACTCCTAGCTCTGATAATTACATGCTGTGTCTACTCTCAATACCTCAGTTTCAATATCTATAAAATGGGGTTAATAAAAATGAATTGCCTACCTGAAAGAACGTGAGTCAAAATTAATGTCTGCAAATTACTCTGAGATTCTCAGATGGAAGGAGATAATTCCTGAGTTCAGTTGGGGGGCGAACCTTTAAATTTAGATGCCACTTTGCTCAAAATCTTGTAAGTGAATTTATTGCTGGTGAAAGATGCCAGACTGACAGCATAAAAACTATGCAGACAGCATGGAAAGCAGCCGCACAAGCGTCCTCCATGCCGACCTTGCCAACATGCCTCCGTTTTGACATGCTGCCAAGTAGTGCCAGCTATGTTGGTTGTTTTGGTGATATGGACATTTGACCACAAGGAAATGGACTGAGATAGAATATTTCTCTTATCTGAATATATGTCATTGAAGAAGTAGGTCATGGACATACCTTCCAAACCAAGGACCTGTTTCTTACCTTCCTTCCTATTTTCTCCTTGACCCCCAACTCTTCACTTGACATTGTTCTGAACTCACACAATAAAAGTAGGTGGGCAATTATTTTAAAATGCAACAATGGCTATTCCTTTTCTCTCTCAAGACTAGCTAGTGTAACATTGTCAAGGTATCATACACACTTCCAGCAAAACAACCTTACTTGGAGCCTTGCTGATGGAGTCTCAACTGTTAACACTAGATATCAAAGGTACTATTGTCAAACTAAACACCAGCCTTTGTATCATTCCTCTTTCTGTGGAAGCACTGTACTTGACTTTTCCCCCCTCTTCCCCAGTTTTAGGTTATGGATTTGATGTTGTTGAGGGGAAAAAAAATAAAGAAAAAGGAACCACTGCCACAGATCCTGAAACTGTGACTCACCAATCTGTCATCTTGCTATGATCTAGTTACAGTGAAGAAGATATCAAACTTCCCTACATACCAAGAGCACTTCAGTTTGCAAACTCAAGATCTGTGTATCTCTGTTGAAAGTGACAACAGCTGAAGTGCATAGGTGTCTTACAAGGGCTTTAGATGGTGCACTTCCCTTTGAGTTAATTTTGTTTTATTGTCCCTGACTGTGGCTATGGGACACCATCTTTTGAATGAGACACAGAACCAAAGTTCTTACTACTTATCATCATTAAGTGAGTGGCATAACACTTTTTCACAAACCGCAGATGAATTCCAATGATTTTGAATTCTACTTCTCTAAATTCTAAGTTTCATGTTCCAAACCATGGTGTAACATTCCTGTTCCCTGCCACATTCCACCCCAAAGTTAGCTGAATGTCAATGATGGGTGAAATGATTCCTGTATGTACAGTTTTTAAAGAGCTTTGAAAGATTTTTTTTTTTACATTCCTAGAGCATCTTTCAAAACAAAGGCATTTTGAAGATTTTGTTTTGTTTTGTTTCTTGAGGACTTTTTAAGTTGATTCATCCTCCAAATGATTTGGATACAAGGAGTTTACAAAACAAATCCTAGATCTGATTTGCTTTGAAGGTCAGCAAATTATTTGAGCTACTCAGCCACTGCCTATTGCAATGAGATGTGTCCCTTTAATAAGCAAGGAGTCATTACATTGACCAATTACTTTAACATTACATTATACTGTCCTACACAATAAAGCAGCCTGGTCGTAACAGACGTGCACAGAGTGCAAGAGAATGGTGTTTTCTCCCTCTTATTTTTTTCTTTCTGGCTAGCTGATTATGCAAAGTAGTGTAAAGGTCAGTTCTTCCCGACACAATTGCAGAGTCCCTTTTATAGTTCCTCTGTTTTACCACCAATAAAAGAAAATTACAGGGGCATATGAAGATGTCAGAAATATACAGCTGTCATGGGTTGTTCCAGCACTTAGGATGGCTTGCCATAAATTAGACAACTGTGTAGTGTGGAAGAGGACTGGATAACTGAGGAAGTAGAATAAGAAGGCTTTCAAATCTACTATAGGTTACTGAGATTCAGCCTAGGACATTAGTATACTACTGCTAACAAGGCCTGATGGTGTTCTAAATAAGACAGAGAACTCATTCCTGTTGCTAGGTGGAAAGTGAACTTATCACAAGAACCATCTCCTATGAGTGGCACCTTTCTTCATAGTCTCAGAAGAGAGGTCATGAAATGTATATCTCCAAAGACTGTTACCTATAAATGGTCTCTTTCCAGACACATCTGAGGGGCATCAGGACATCACCATGGTACTGTAGCATGTGCTACTGGTCTCCATGCTGTACCTGCCAGAGCTAGGTACTTCTGAGTTTTGATCCTCCTTCTGTTTGTGAAGTTATAGTTGAAGACAGATGTTTATTCTCATTGTATCATATCCAAAACATTTTGTCTTTCCCGAGAACTTCTTTATTGCCTCATGGAACTCATAGGGTCCCAAACTAAAAAAATAAATAAAAAAATAGAAATTCTTTCTAAGTCTAAGCTATGATAACAAAACCAATACAAGTCCAATTATCATGCGGGGACCAGATAACCTGGATGAATTAGTTCACCAGACTTTGAAATCCTGACAATCAATTTGCCACAAACTCAACTGTAACTGTCCAGTTCCGAAGCAGAGATAAAAGGAGAATGTATTCAAGTGTGAAATCAGAAACAGTCAATGGAAAATCTACCAACGTAACACCATTGTCCTTTTCAGAGGAGGAAAATATGTTCTTTCCAGACAAGGTTCATTGCTGAGTGCAGCATGTTTTGTTCTCCACTGAAAACAAGACATATCTACAACTTGAAGTGATTAAATAAACCACAGTAGGTGATAAGCTGAATGCATTCATCGCCTCAATTTCATAGGAGGGATGTATTTGACTCTAACTCCTGCTCAATGCTCACGCAGTGATGACTCTGCTAAGAATGTATTGGCTAGAACAAGTGGCTTCTTTTGTTGGGTCCTTTCACCAGTTTGTGTATTTGTGTGGGATTTGTAATGAGAGGGTAAGGAGAAATCTTTTTACGGTAGCTCGCCAGGACAATGCTTTCATTTTCGGAGGTGTGGCATTTTAAATCACGTGTTTTCTAAAAGTCTATAGGACATTTAGAGACATTGAAGCACCAGGATTCATCTGTTTGAGGGGCAGGGGATGGGGGATTAAAAGGCAGTTCCGCTTTAAACAGAAAACAAAGGCATCCAAATGGAAACTCTACTTACTTCTTGGCCAGTGAAACAGGGCAACGGAGGCTTGGGCTGATTGGCCTCATCCCTTCTTTATTCTCTTAGCTACAAGAACAGTTAAGCAGAAGAAAACCTCCCAGAGAGAAATAAGGGGAAATATTTAGGAAGATTAAGTGCTGGCTTTCCATGTTACTGACGAACAATGGGATGCATGAGGCATTAGAGAGCCTTAGAAGAGAAAAACCCTACAGACAACAAATGGAACCTCGCTAATAGCACAGTAGTTATTTTCTTTGGATTCTTTCTGAAGACAGACAAAGGAAAATAATTATGCCTGGACAGGTTGGTAAATGTAACCTAAACTGTGCTGGCACAAGAATGCATAATAATTATAGTCAGTACTGGTAGTGCCCTTTGTAGTTAAGATTTCCCAACTCTTCTCAAGACACTCTTTTCATTTACTTCTATCTTTGCCAGACCTCAACTGTTTGGGCTGAAATTTCCGCTGTTGGCTGTTTTCCTCAGGCTGATTTCTTTTTTAAAAATATTGGCTAAAATAGCTCAGCCCCTTCTCAGAATGAGATTAAGGAGAAATATTTTGTTTTCCTATGGTTAAAAATATTCTTGCCACTGTTTAGTTGAGAATTTGTCATGCATCCTTGCTTTGGAGTAAGGGATTATTAACCTTTGGCAATGGGGTCACAACTTTATCTAAATTATAAGCCTTTGAAAAATTGAATTTTGCACATGGTCAGTGGAGACTTGTTAGAGTTTGGCAGCTGAAGATTCCAATTGCACTGAGCATGCTCCAGCCAGGCCTACAGGGATTGAGCAGGAGTTTCCCTGTAATTGCTGTTCACAGTTGCTATGGTGCTGAACATGAGAACTGAGAGCAGGGAGACTGTATCTCTCCTGTGCTCTCATCTTCTCCTCCTGATGCCAACACAACATGGAGGAGGAAACTCCCTTACTCAAATGGAGAGGGGCCAAGAGCCAGACTTAGGGCTGGGTGGACGGGGAATGGAATGGGACAAGGACCCAGCAGGGAGAATGGGGCGTGGAACTGGTGGAAGGAGAGACACTGGGACTGAGACTGCATAGGCAAGACAATGGAGGCAAGGAGACAGAGGAGGAGTATGGGACTGGGAGCTGGGGTAGGTAGAATATTGTGACTGGGCTTGACTTTGCCACCTTAACTTTCTTTTAACATCATTTCTTATATATATTGGCTTCATAGCATAGATAGATAGATAGATAGATAGATAGATAGATAGATAGATAGATAGATAGATAGATAGATACTATGAAGCCAATATTCCATTCCTCGAGGATTCTAGGTATGCAGAGGAATAAGGGGGAAATAAGACTTGAAATGGATACTGTGCTTCTACCTTAACTATTTTGTAGGCGTGTGTTTATGAACTGTCTATATGTACATGGGAGACAGAGGCAACACTCTGCAAGTAGAACTGGAAAAGAAGTAGAGGCTGAGAAGTGTGCATATTGTGAAATCATAGAATCATAAAAATGTAGGCCTGGAAAGCACCTTGAGAGGTCACCTAGTCCACCCCTCTGTTCTGTGGCAGAATCAAGTGTACTTAGACCATCCCTGACAGTTTTTGTCCAGCCTGGTCTTAAAACCATCCTCCCTTGGTAACTTATTGCAGTGCTTGACTACACTTATAGTAAAAAAGTTTTTCCTACTATCTAACCTAATCTTCTTTGCTGCAGATTAGGCAGATTACTTCTTGTCCTATCTTTGGTGGACGTGGAAAACAATTGATCACTGTCCTCTTTATAACAGCCCTTAATATATTTGAGGACTGTAATCAGGTCCCCACTCAGTCTTCTTTTCTCATAAGTAAACATAGACAGTTTTTTAAACTTTTTATCATAGGTTAGGTTTCCTAAACCTTTTATCATGTTTATTGCTGTTCTCTGGACTCTCTCCAATTTGTCCACATCCTTCTTAATGTGTGCAACCCAAAATAAGACACTCCTGTTAATAAACCCCAGAATGATATTAGCCTTTTTTGGCATATTCAATTTGTGATCCACTATAGCCCCCAGATCCTTTTCTGCAGTTCTACCACATAGCCAGTTACTTCCCATTTTGCAATTGTGCATTTGATTTTCCCTTTCTAAGTGTAATACACTTCACGCTTGTCTTTCTTGAATTTCATCTGGTTGATTTCGGACCAATTCTCCAATTTATCAAGATCATTTTTGTGTGAATAGCAAATACTATACTGAATATATTTTAAAATATGTAAACTATAGACACTAAGTATTTTAAAATTGCCTTAAATTTTATTCCCCCCCCCCCATTTTGGTCCTTTTTTAGTGTTTCTCTTTGTCCATTAAATTGAAGAATAAACTGGCTGGAGGGGTTATCCAGCAGGCAGGCACTTGTCTAACTTTTCTCATGGCACTGCCAAATCATCTCAGTCCTAATATGTAGCAATGCCCCCTCCCATCATTTCACGCAGTTTATGGGTCTCCCTCATTCCCAAGAACAACCCTGCTGTTCCAGCCCTGGAACCCCCACCCTGTTATTTCAGTTCACCCAATTTCTAATGCAACCTGCTTGGTTATTCTAGTCCTGGACTCCTCTAGTACATTATCCTAACTCACAACAACACTTTCTATTCCAGTCTTTGGCTGCTTTTGATCAGGTGCCAAACTGTGACATGGTTTAGACTATGATCAGGAACAAGGGGCCTAATGCTCCTTGGCACGAATGCCTTTTTACATCATTCGGGCATTGTAAAGGGGCCTTAATGTGAGTGTTTAATTAAGGATCCTTTACACTGCCAGAATGATGCAAAGAAGCCCAATAATCAGGCCCAACATTTTTTCCTAGTGAAATAATCAAGGTTTAAACTGAAAAGCTAATGCACTAACAACTGTGCCACCTAATGCCCAAATCTCAGTTCAGCTCTTTGCAGGTAAAGAAGTAGAAGGGACACTGATTTAAAAGGCAATTTGTTTAAAAGGGAATGATGTGTTATATGTAAGCCTTCCCCAGTGGTTTATTTGTGCCAGTGCTGAGCCTTGGCACCTCTCGGCTTGGCAGGTCAAAGTCTCAGCCGCTCGGGCATTGCTGCATCAATTATGAATGTAAAAAAACGGCTTGAGCCCCAGCACCTCTTTCACTACAAATTAAGCACTGGCCTTCTCCCTACCATAAAAGAGCTCTCTTCATTCTTCAGGTTTAGACAAGTAACTTCTCACCCATTCACAATCATCTGGATGTAAACCAACTTCCCTATCATGTGTGTGACTTGATCGTGACCTCCAAAACTGAAGATGTTCCTAACAGGGCTCCAAGTTAGTTACACCAGGACTTATGCTACACAATAGAATAACATCATTTCTACGCAAGGATTTGATCATGCAAGATGTTGAACACTTTCAGCGGGAATTGAGGATGCTCATCAACTCACTCGACTCAAGAAAACATTCATATATAAAAGGAAAAAAAGAAAAAGAATTTGCCAGCACATTTGCTTCCAGGAGTATCACAATAGCTTTTTTCTTTTGTGGCATGATTCCTAGTCAAATTATGCAGTGATTATTCTATTTTGGTTCCTGCATTGAATATGGAGCTTAATTGCTCAAAGTGAAACACTTGGCTATTGAATTCAGAAAAGAAAGAAATAAGAGTTATTTTGGCTGAGCCTGTCTTGCAGCAGTGAGACACTAGGCTAGCATTTTGGATGTTCAGCTTAGAGGAAAAAACTCTGGTTCCCGCCTGGCTCACAACCAACAGAGACTGAATGCATTTAAGATGTGATGCTTCTCTTCACTCTCCTTGGGGAAGATGCTGCCTGTCTGTAATAAGTTAACTGTGCAGTAGTACCGAGGGTATGTTGCTTCGATGGCACTTAGACTTGACCAAGGATGAGTTGATTTGCTAAGTACCGGTATATTGTATCTCTTGGAATAATAGGGTGGCATATCTCACGAGTAGATGGATAACTGTTACACTTTGGCAGGGGACTGAACAGTTTCCATCCATAAATGCCTCAGAGAATAAGGCACAGGCAAAAGCCTAACTGAAGAGGCTTTATTATTATCCATAGAGGGTAGATGTCAGATCCTTAGCCCAGGACTGGATGGAAGCTCTTAAAACTGCTTCTGTTATTGGAGTCTCCCATCTTAGTTGGCGTTTGAGAGTCACTGTGTTTCAGTACATCTTCTTGTGTAAATGTATACCGATGAGGAACCCACATCTGAACATCAGGCAGATATGGCCGCAAGTTTTTGCCACAGCCTGTTTTCTTTGCTCAAGCTTCAATTTAGCTTTTCTTCTCTTCTGCTATTCTTGCTGGCTTTAACCACAGACAAGCTACATAAGACAATGTACATAGGTAGGGCCCTACCAAATTCTTGGCCATGAAAAACATTTCACAGACCATGAAATCTGGTCTCCCCCCCATGAAATCTGGTCTTTTGTATGCTTTTACTCTATACTATATAGATTTCATGGCGGGAGAGACCAGCATTTCTCAAACTGGGGGGTTCTCACCCAAAAGGGAGTTGCAGGGGGGTTGCAAGGTTATTGTAGTGGGGTCGTGGTATTGCCACCCTTTCTTCTTTGTTGCCTTCAGAGCTGTGTGGCCAGAGAGCAACGGCTCTTGACTGGGTGTCCATCCCTGAAGGCAGCGCCCCACCAGCAATATCATACCATACCAAACAATACCATATCATGCCACCCTTACTTCTGCGCTGCTGCCTTCAGAGCTGGGCGGCCAGAGAGGGGCAGCTGCTGACTGAGGGCCCAGCTCCGAAGGCAGCAGTGCAGAAGTAAGGGTGACAATACCATACCATGCCATCCTTACCTCTGCACTGCTGTCGGAGACGGATCTGCCTTCAGACCTGGGTTCCTGGCCAGCAGTCACCGCTCTCCCGCCACCCAGCTACAATAACCTTGCAACCCCACCCCACAACTCCTTTTTGGGTCAGGACCTCTACAATTACAATTACCGTGAAATTTCAGATTTAAATATCTGAAATAATGAAATTTATTATTTTTAAAATCCTATGATTGTGAAATTGACCAAAATGGACCGTGAATTTGGTAGGGCCCTATACACAAGAGAGGCTGAAGTAAAACCATAGAATAGAGAAACTAAAAGAGACATGGAGTAGCAAGTATTAGAGTGAAGGTGAACAATCAAAGGAAAACATAAAAGTTAGGTATAAAATGTTATAACTGTGGTTCCCAAATATTTCTGTATTTAGTATATGTTCAAACAGAGCAAGTGAATGTTTTTTTACAGTAGTCATGTGACCTCTTAACTCATGTTATATGTAGATCTGATTTTGTTTTAAATCTCCAAACTTTAGGTTTTAGTTTTTCCCCAAAGAAGATACATATCTTTTAATATATCTTAAGGATCTTATCAACTCTGCATAAAACAAAAATCCTTAAAATGCTGAAAAATAAATGAAGAAATTGCCTCAGCTTTATGCTGGAGGAAACAATTAATTTGAAGTGCTATGGTTCTTAATAAGCAGATTCATTTTTTGTGTCATTAAAGCAAATGTAACTGAGATTGAGGTTTTACTATTTGCTTCTTAATTAGAATGAAAGTCACACATATTGGGAAAGTTAAATTAACATGTTATCAGAAATGCAGTGTCAGGAGAGTTTCACATTATGCTGCCTTTAAAGTTGTGGGGTTATCTTGGGATAAATTAATGATAAAAAGGTAGGACACAAAATTATGCTCACTATTCACGTGGAAAAAGAGAGCTGCAGGATACAGGCTTAGCTGGGACACTCTTTCTACTTTTTGCTCTCTGCCAAGACGATAATTTTCTGGAGATAAATTCCCCACGTGGAGTTTAGGGAGGTGCATGCCCTAATCCAATACTTGTGAAAAGGGGCAAAACAGCAGCCCTGGAAACTCCAATTAGCCATAGATTGGCTAATACAACATAGACAGTCACCCACAGTCATGAGGGGCATCCAGTTATAACTTCAAAACATGTGACTGCTGGGGGATCCACACCAGCTGAAATGCGCAGCAGAAGGGAAAAGAACAGTTGTACCACCATTTCCAACCTCCTGAACTGAACAGTAAGGGGGGAAGATCGGACTATGAAGACAAAATATAATGTGTATATTTAGTACTGGCAAAATGTGCTGGAATCCAAATTCATTGATGTCAATGGGCATCATTCCATGTACTTCAGTGGGCTTTGGATCAGGCCTGCACCAAACAGGTTCAATACAAGCTTCCTTACAGAACTGTCAATATGCCTCACCCTCAACCCTGATGTGGAGGGACCTTCTTCTAGAGCAGTGGTTCCCAAACTTTAACAACCTGTGAACCCCTTTCACTAAAAAGTCAAGTCTCGCGAAACCCCTCCTAAAAATGAATATTTCCAGGGATTTTCTCCTTTACCTGTGTATAAATTATAAAAGCAGTGATCTTGGAAATATAAAATTTGTTTTTATGACATGCTTATTACTATTTAGTATTAATTATTATTTATAATTACACTATTTTTATTACATTATGAAAACGGCAGCACTCTTCCAAGATCTCACTTTCATAGCTTGTATCACATTCAATAAGCCTGTTATAAGACAAGGCTCCTATGTTTCATCAAGGAGTATCAGATTTGAAACAGCATGAAGGTATTTAAGAAGCCAACTCAAAGAGTTCCTCCTACATAAGCATTCAGGTCTTGAGTAGTCCAGGCAAACAGCGCACGTTACAACAAAGCTTAAACTTGCTCTTCATAATAATTTTAAAAACAATATTACCTGCCTATTTAATTTTAAAAACAGCAAAAAATATCCACCTCCCTTTACATTTCTTATAAGGAGTCTTGAAGTTTAAATCTCCTCAGTATGATAGATATGCTTGCTTTGATCTGCTTAGCTCTTGGAAGTCCAGGGGCTCCAGGCTGCTGGCCCCGTGCTGCCCGGGGTCCCTAGGGACAGCTCTGTCCACCATTAGGGATTTTTTTCCCGAGAACCCCCTGTAACATTTCGTGAACCCCCAGGGGTTCATGAACCCCAGTTTGGAAACCACTGTTCTAGGGCACAGAATGGCCATTCAGTCTCTATGACCTATTCACTCCTTGGCTGCTCTGCTGAGAAAGCCAGCAAGGGTTCCGGCTGGTTTCTAACTGTGGTGGTGGGATGTTGTGGTGATGTGACTGCTGTCCCCTGGGAACAGGACTGAGACTCATTCATTTCACACAGGCCTCCAAAGAAACAAACTCTTTTCACCCCTGATTGATCTACCCTAGGCCTAATGAGAAACATAGCTTTGTAAAAAAATATGTACCTGTATTTCCCTATTCCTCCTCCAATCTCCCCACCTCCACACACACACATTTTTAATATAGTGTTTATATATACAAAACTTAACTAGGTTTACTTTTATTTTGGCCAACATAATTTGGCATTCCTGATACTTTTTTTATGAGCTTTAATTAGATGGGCTAAGGCAGCTCAGGATGTTCAAATACCTCAGAGGCTCAAAATCACTCAAATAATCCTGTCCAGAAGTAACTGGACATTTCACGCACTGGTATTTTCAAGCATTAAAGAAAGTCAGTTCTGAAATGACTTCTCTGTTAAATTTCTAGCCTCAAAAGCCTGGTGATCTTCTGTCAAGCAGGCCAGTTCCTCCCAAGCTTGCCCAGATCAGCTGTTGCCCCTCATAATTTTTTTAACTAAAAGAAAACACACATAAGATGCTTTATGGGTATCCCATACAAATTAGATTATTCTAAAGTTTATAAAATAGGGAGTTCTTTGAATAAAAATATCAAACAAACTCTTTATAAGATAATTAGAAATGGGCTCTGGGATGTAGTCAATGGGGATATTTATGCTGCAAATACTAACTGGATATATTTGAGGAAATCATCCATTCTCCCTTAAGTGATGAGGGAGACTTTTTTGGGGGACAGGGGCTGCAGATTAATGTTTTTTGTGGCATGAAGATCATCATTAAACAATCTCATTATCTCTGTTTGAATGAAAAAGCAATGATGCAGAAGCAGCAAATTTCAGCATACAGATGGTATATTAGCTTGCATCCAGTATAATTGTAATCATTGTGATTATTTTTATATAGGCTTTGAGGCTGAACTTCCAAATGCTGGATTATTTTTCCTGTACTGTACTCTATACCCTTGGATTTCCTGCCAAAGTTCTTCAAAGTTATCAGAGTCCTGTAGTGATCACACCACTGCAGACACTAATGGAGCTAACAGTTGAACAAAATTTTGCCGAAATACAGTGCTTAGTGCTCTTCATCTTTGAAAACCTTAACTGATCACTCATCACAAGAGCTCTATGTAGTAGGTATTTTGTTTTCCCCCAATCCTGAGACGGGGAAATAAAAACAGGGAGGTTAAGTGACTTACCCAAAAAATCAAGTCATTGTCAAAGCTGGGACTATGCAGGAATTACACCACTGTAACCACATGATGAGCCTTGCTGCAGCTCAAGAAATCTGGTGTTTTCACTTGCTACTGTAGCTAGGAGTACCAGAATAGAAAGCACTGACTTTCATTGGGCGTCCATTGCTTTAATAATTGGTAATATCTAGCAAGAATAAGCAAAGCAGAGGATCTGTGCTATATAGTGGGAAGAGAATCACTAGTTAGTGTTGGTCCTGCTTTAAGCAGAGGGTTGGACTAGATGACCTCCTGAGGTCTCTTCCAACCCTAATCTTCTAGAATTCTAAGTCACAACCACCAGGTGAGGGAATCATTATTTGTACAGCCACATGTTGAACTCACCACTAGTCACAGAGAGGAGCCAGCCCACTGTATACCATCCTTCCTTTGTTCTGGAGCATCCTCCATGGAAGATAGCCACACTTGGGGCTGGAGCAAAAGGGGAAGGGATGGGTAGGGTTAGAGGGATGCCCCATGCCCATCCCAGCAACCACCATGGTCTCCACCTCCATACAATGGATCCCACTTCAGGGAGAATCCCTGGGACATCCACGAGCAGATTCTCTCACATTCTAAGCCCCCACAAGTAGGCAAACTTCATTCCTTTAAAGGTGCAGTACACCGAAAACAGTATTCCCAGTTACATAATCCACACCTTTAGCATCCTACAAATTAGTTGCAAGATTTTTTCCTGTACAAATCAGGTCAGTCCTAGAAAGCTGCAAAGGGTGATAACTACCGGATATATAACTGTCTCTCTCTTTTTTTTCATTACAGTTTATTTCTACCTTCCAAGAGATCTAGCACCAACAACACCAATCTTTGAAGATGTATTCAGTGATGCGGGCAGGAAGGCTGTGTTATTTATTCTATTATTTATTTGATAAACAGTATTTATTTGTTCAAAAAGAGAGAATAATAAAAAAGATAGAGATGATACTGGATGTAAATGAAAAATTCTTATAGCTAGGAGTGACACACTGAAAAGAAGCTTTACCTGCCAAAATCACTAACATACATAAAGCACCTTGGTCCAGTGGTCAAGCTATTGTGCTAGGACTTAGGAAACCTGTGTTCTATTCCTTGTTCTGTCCCTTATCTGCTATATAAACAGAGCTATCAGAAACTTTCCAAGTGACTTTTTGTCCAAAAATTGCATTTTTTCTAAATCAAATGTTTTCTTTAAAATGTTTATTTTAAAAGAAAAAGCTTTTTTCTTTTTTTATAAAATTGAAAAACAAAAGTGT
Source organism: Emys orbicularis (assembly GCF_028017835.1). Classification (NCBI taxonomy): domain Eukaryota; kingdom Metazoa; phylum Chordata; order Testudines; family Emydidae; genus Emys; species Emys orbicularis. Next base: position 37,713,989 of record NC_088686.1, read on the forward strand.
GCCTTGCTTGGTTTGGGATTTTTTTTCTCTCAGTTTGAGTTTTCCAGTTTCCAGTTTTTGTTTTTCCTTTTTTAAACTACTTTTACCCTTTCTCCCATGTTTTTAGTGACAAAATAGAAAAAGGGTGGACACAGAAAATACAAACAGAAAATCAGGGGGGAGCGGAAATCATGACAACCAACTCTGCAAAAAAATTGAAGAGAGAAAAGTCAAAAACAAACAGTTTTGTGACAAACTTTGAATATATGAAAATACTAATTTTAGAAACCATTAGAACAAACATAACTTTGAAATTTGTAAAACTTCTCACAAAATTGTTTTCCATTTCGCAGCCAGCTCTGCCTGAGAACTTGAGCAAGTCACATCCCCTTTCCAGCTCACTTTTCCTGTCTGTAATATGAAGATAAAAATATGTTGCTTCCTTTATAAAGTGCTTTTAGATCTGTGAGAGAAAAGCACTAAGTATGATTATTCAAAAATGGGGAAAAAAAGAGAGAAAAGAATCATGATCAAAATCTGTTTCATGAAATCTAAACTGTCTAGTTAAAAGCAACTTCAAAATATGGCAAGGGACAACAAGATAAGACAGAAACATTTCTAGCTGCTGGAAACACCGGCAAAAGAAATCTTTGAAGCTAGATATGGACAGAGATACATACAGACACACAGGAATGAAACATCTTGAACGCTTTTTCTCATTAATGTTGTGCCCAGGCTCCAGTTTATACAGAAATGCCCAATGTCAGAAAAATAATGTCCCACCAACTAACACTTCTGTAAACACAAGATATGATGATTAAGCCTTTTAGTTTGAAAAGGCTGCTGTTTAGGAAAAGACAAACAGATTGATGATGAAGTCATCAACCTCTAACATAATTAAGCAGTGCAAGCAAAAACACGGAAAACGTAGCTAAATCATTTTTCCTCTTACTTATGTTAATAAAAAACAGTATTTTCTTCTCAGGAAGGATGGACCCAACTGGCTGTCCCCTGTTTAGTTTGTATTCTGGATACATCCTTTGAACCATAAACCTAACTTCAGTACCAGGCAAATTGGTTTAAATTATAGTAAAGAACAGAATTATCACACCCATAGATAATAAAATTTGTTGGGGAAGAGACAACAGTGCTTTTGTAAAGGGAAATAATGCCTCACCAATCTATTAGAATTCTTTGAGGAGGATCAACAAATACGTGGACAAAGGTGATCCAGTGGATAGAGTGTACTTGGACTTTCAGAAAGCCCTTGCCAAGGTCCCTCACCAAAGGCTCTTAATCAAGAAAGCAGTCCTGGGATAAGAGGGAAGGTCCTTTCATGGATCAGTAAATGGTTAAAAGACTGGAAACAAAGGGTAGGAATAAATGGCCAGTTTTCAGAATGGAGAGAAGGTAAATAGTGGGATCCCCCAAGGATGCGTACTGGACCAGTGTTGTTCAACATATTCATAAATGATCTGGAAAAAGGGCTAAGCAGTGCAGTGGCAAGATTACACAATAGTCAAATCCAATGCAGCCTGCAAAGAGTTACAAAGGGATCTCACAAAAATATGTGACAAGTTAACAAAATGGCAGATGAATTCAATATAGAGAGGTACAAACTAATTCACATTGAAAAAATAATCCCAACGATACATACATAGTTATGGGGTCTAAATTAGCTGTTACCACTGAAGAAAGCTCTTGGAGTCACTGTGGAGAGTCCTCTCAAGACATACAGTCAATGTGTAGTGGTAATCAAACAAGCTAACAATGTTAGGAACCACTAGGAAGGGATAGATAATAAGACAGAAAATATCATAATGCTACTATATATATCCATTGTATGCCCACACCATAATTACTGCACATAGTTCCAGCCGTCCCATCTCAACAAAGATGTATTATAAATGAAAAATGTACATTGAAGGGCAACAAAAATATTAGTAATATGGAACAATTTCTGTATGAGAAGAGATTAAAGGACTGGTCAGCTGAGAAAAGAGATGTCTAAGTGGGGATATGATAGAGGTCTATAAAATCATGAATGGTATGGAGAAAGTGAGCATGGAAGTTTTATTTACCTCTTCACAAAAACCAGAACCAGGGGTCACCTTACAAAATTAAGAGGCAGCTAGTTTAAAGCAAACAAAAGGACATAAAGGAAGGGCAGTCCAGAACGGTGAAGAAAATGGGCAGCATGTGACCTCCAGAAGAAGAAAGAGGAGAACTCATGTATCCCCAATGCAGATAGAGGTAAGAAACAGTTTTCAGGCTCTCTGTACAGGTACTATGGAAGAGAATGGTTTGGAAGAGTTATCTGAGGAAAGGGATCAGAAGGAGACCCCATCAACCGGAAGGCATGGGATGCATTGTCCTAGGGATGGGGATTCCACGACCACCACTCCCAAGAGGAGGAGATGAGTGGTGGTGGTGGTCGGGGACTCCCTCCCAAGGGGATGGAGTCATCCATCTGCCGTCCAGACCAGGATGTGAATGAATGTCTTCCAAGACTTATCAAGCCCTTGGACCGCTACCCCTTCCTACTTCTCCACATGGGCACCAGTGGAGAATGACCTTGAGGGGGTCACTGCAGACTACATGGCTCAGGGAAGAAGGATAAAGGAGTTTGAGGCATAAGTCATGTTCTCATCCATGCCCCCTGTTGAAGGAAAGAGCCCAGGTAGGGACCATCAAATTGTGGAGGTAAATGTGTGGTTGCGCAGGTGATTTCAAAGAGAGGGCTTTGGATTCTTCGACCATGGGATGTTGTTCCAGGATGAAGGATTGCTAAGAAAAGATGCAATCCACCTATTGAAGAGAGGGAAGAACATCTTTGCAGGCAGGCTTACTAATCTAGTGAGGAGGGCTTTAAACTAGGTTCAGGGGGGAATGGAGACTTAAGCCCTGAGGTAAGTGGGGAAGTGGGATACCAGGAGGAAACACAAGGAGGAGGGTGCAACAGGGGAGGCCTCCTGATTCATACTGAGAAAGTAGGGCAATCAGCTAGTTATCTTAGGTGCCTGTACACGAACACAAGAAACCTGGGAAACAAGCAGAAAGAATTGGAAGTCCTGGCACAGTCAAGGAACTATGATGTGATTGGAATAACAGAGACTTGGTGGAGTAACTCACATGACTGGAGCACAGTCATGGATGGGTATAAACTGTTCAGGAAGGACAGGCGAGGGAGAAAAGGTGGAGGAGTTGTACTGTATCTAAGAGAGCATTATGATTGCTCAGAGCTCCAGTATGAAACTGGAGAAAAGCCTGTTGAGAGTCTTTGGGTTAAGTTTAGAGGTGAGAGCAACAAAGGTGATATCATGGTGGGTGTCTGCTATAGACCACCAGACCAGGAGGATGAGGTAGACTAGGTTTTCTTCGCACAACTAAGAGAAGTTTCAAGCTCGCAGGCCCTGGTTCTCATGGGGGGACTTCAATCACCCTGACATCTGCTGGGATACAAATACAGCAGTGCACAAACAGTTCAGGAGTTTTTGGAGAGTGTTGGGGACAAGTTCCTGTTGCAAGTGCTGGAGGAACCAACTAGGAGCCATGCTCCTCTTGACCTGCTGCTCACAAACAGGGAAGAATTTGTAGGACAAGTAGAAGTGAGTGGCAACCTGGGCAGAAATGACCATAAGATGGTCGAGTTTAGGATCCTGACAAACAGAGGAAAGGAGAGCAGCAGAATACGGACCCTGGACTTCCGAAAAGCAGACTTTGACTCCCTCAAGGAACTGATGACCAGGATCCTCTGGGAGGCTAATATGGGGGAAAGGAGTCCAGGAGAGTATTTTAAAGAAGCCTTATTGGTTGTATTTTAAAGAAGCCTTATTAAGGGTGCAGGAACAAACCATCAAGATGCGCAGAAAGAATAGCAAATATGGCAGGCGACCAGCTTGGCTTAAGAGAGAAATATTTGTGAGCTTAAAACACAAAAAGGAAGCTTACAAGAAGTGGAAACTTGGACAGATAACGAGGGAGTCATATAAAAATATTGCTCAAGCATTCAGGGGTGTAATCAGGAAGGCCAAAGCACAATTGGAGTTGCAGATAGCAAGGGATATGAAGGATAACAAGAAGGGTTTCTACAGGTATGTTAGCAACAAGAAGAAGGTCAGGGAGGGGGAGGCAACCTAGTGAAAGATTATGTGGAAAAAGCTGAACTATTCAATTTTTTTTTTTGCATCAATCTTCACAGACAAGGTCAGCTCCCAGACTGCTGTACTGGGCAGCACAGTATGGGGAGGAGGTGAGCAGCACTTAGTAGTGAAAGGACTATTTAGGACTATTTAGAAAACCTGGACATGCACAAGTCCATGGAGCCAGATCTAATGCCCTCGAGGGTGCTGAGGGAGTTGGCTGATGTGATTGAAGAGTCATTGGCCATTATCTTTTGAAAACTCATGGCGATCAGGGAAGGTTCCGGATGATTGGAAAAAGGCAAATATAGTACCCATCTTTTAAAAAGAGGAGAAGGAGAATCTAGGGAACTACAGACCAGTCAGCTTCACCTCAGTCCCCGGAAAAACCATGGAGCAGGTCCTCAAGGAATCCATTTTGAAACACTTGGAGGAGAGGAAGGTGATCAAGTACAATCAACATGGATTCACCAAGGGCAAGTCATGCCTGACCAACCTGATTGCCTTCTATGATGAGATAACTGGCTTTGAGGATATGGGGAAAGTGGTGGATGTGATATATCTTGACTTTAGCAAAGCTTTTGATACGGTCTCCCATACTATTCTTGGCAGCAAGTTAAAGAGGTATGGATTGGATGAATGGACTATAAGGTGGATAGAAATCTGGTTAGATCGTCAGGCTCAATGGGTAGTGATCAATGGCTCAAGGTCTAATTGGCAGCTGGTGTCAAGCAGAGTGACCCAGGGGTCAGTCCTGGGGCCGGTTTTGTTCAACATCTTCATTAATGTTCTGGATGATGGGATGGATTGCACCCTCAGCAAGTTCACGGATGACACTAAGCTGGAGGGAGAGGTAGATATGCTGGAGGATAGGGATAGGGTCCTGAGTGACCTAGATAAATTGGAGGATTGGTCCAAAAGAAATCTGATGAGGTTCAACAAGGACAAGTGCAGGGTCCCGCACTTAGGATGGAAGAATCCCATGCACTGCTACAGGCTGGGGACCGACTGGCTAAGCACTAGTTCTCCTGAAAAGTATCTGGGGATTACTGTGGATGAGAAGCTGGATATGAGTCAACAGTGTGCCCTTGTTGCCAAGAAGGCTAATGGGAGCATTGCCAGCAGATTGAGGGAAGTGATTATTCCCCTTTATTCGGAACTGGTGAGGCCACATCTGGAGTATTGCGTCCAGTTTTGGGCCCTCCACCACTACAGAAAGGATGTGGACAAATTGGAGAGAGTCCAGCAGAGGGCCACAAAAATGATTAGGGGGCTGGAGCACATGACTTATGAAGAGAGGCTGAGGGAACTGGGGTTATTTAATCTGCAGAAGAGAAGGGGGGGGGCGGATTTGATAGAAGCCTTCAACTATCTGAAACGGGGGGAGTCCAAAAAGGATGGAGCTACGCTGTTCGCAGTGGTGGCAGATGACAGAACAAGGAACAATGGTCTCAAGTTGCAGTTGGGGAGGTCTAGGTGGGATATTAGGATAAACTATTTCACTAGGAGGGTGGTGAAGCACTGGAATGGGTTATCTAGAGAGATGGTGGAATCCCCATCCTAGAGGTTTTAAGGCCCTGCTTGACAAAGCCCTGGCTGGGATGATTTAGTTGGGGTTGGTCCTGCTTTGAGCAGGGAGTTGGACTAGATCAGTGATCGGCAACCTTTGGCATGCGGCCCATCAGGGAAATCCACTGGTGGACTGGGACGGTTTGTTTACCTGCAGCGTCCACAGGTTCGGCCGATCGCAGCTCCCACTGGCCATGGTTCGCCGTTCCAGGCCAATGGGGACTGCGTGAAATGGAGGCCAGCACATCCCTTGCCCCGTGCCACTTCCCGCAGCCCCCATTGGCCTGGAATGGTGAACCACAGCCAGTGGGAGCTGCGATCGGCCAAACCTGCGAATGCTGCAGGCAAACAAACTGTCCTGGCCCGCCAGCGGATTTTCCTGATGGGCCGCATGCCAGGGTTGCTGATCCCTGGGCTAGATGACCTCCTGAGGTCTCTTCCAACCCTAATCTTCTATGATTCTTCAAACAATGCATAGTCAATCTGTGGAACTCATTGCCACAGGATATTTTGAAGGCCAAATGTATAATGGAATTCCAAAAAGAATTAGATACGTTCATGGAGCATAGGTCCATCAATGGCTATTAGCCAAAATGGTCAGGGATGCAACCCCATTCTCTGGGTATCCATAGCCTCTGACTGCTAGAAGCTGGGTGTCGATGACAGGGGGTGGAACACTTAATCATTGCCTGTACTGTTATTCCCTCTGAAGCACCTTACAATGGCTTCTGTCTGAAGACAGCATGCTGGTCTAGATGGACCATTGGTTTGTCCCAGTATGGCTGTTCTTGTGTTCCCATTTTCCTCTTCCTCCTTTCTATAATATACAAGGAAGTTGCTACTGATTTAGGCTGATGTTCCCAATGATTAAGGTTAGCAGAAGCCTTATCCAGCTGTAATTAGTTTTGTGCTTTTCAGTTTTCCAAACTTGTCAGATACTTTTCTGGGATTCTCTCTCTAGCAAGAGAGATCTGTAAGATGTTTGTCTTTGCTCCCACTTCATGTCTATGTCAGAAATCTCACACATTCCAAAAGCAAGACAAAAGGCTGGCTATTTTTAAATTGTTTTTTAGTGTGGAAATACATGTCCCCCTACTCTATTCTGGCAGAGTGAGTCACTGAAGTCCAAGCGTGGAGTCCTGTATGGAGTGGTCTCTTTCTTGTTTTTTTATTGTCAGGAAGCTTTACATTTTCAATGGTTTGCTTTATGGGCAACTCTCCCACCCCCAAATTAAAAGTGTTCTTCTGTCAGTACAGAAAGGAGCTGAATTAATTGACTGTGCTGTGAGATTGGTGCAATTGATAGTAATGTGACAAACACAGAACCTAGAACTCTAGTCTTGGCAGCATTAATTGTCCTGAATGGAGGGAGTGTCTCCTATTGAGTTTCTTGCAAAATGAATACCCTCCCACTGACTTCAATCGAGACAGGATTTTAGCATGGCCTTCATTTCAGTTACATGTGCAAGTGTAGAACACAGCACATGAACGATATGATCACCATATGGTGATCTTAGCTTCCATGTGGATTAAAGACATTCCACCCACACCAGTAAAATCATTAGTATTCTGGGTGAGTTACAGAATTCCATTGCATATTGCAGCCTCAAACAACATGATCAAGTCCTAGCTTCAGTCTTATGCAAATGTTTACTCTATTGTGACCATTAATCTTGATGGTATGAACATGGGATGAGGCTTTCTTATAAGCAAAGGCAGCACTCTTTATTTAAAAGAATATACTAATGTTACTTCTTCCCAGCCTGTGGTCCCAAAACTGGTAAACAGAGAAACTGGGTCCAGAATGTAAAACCTCTGAAAAGGGCTCTGCACGGCTCTAGTTGCTATTTTCAAGATTTATGGTTCTAAATATATGCTGGCTAATATCCCCCTTCTGAAATGGTAACTCTACAGACTGCTTGGCATGGGTACAATCGTTCACAGCTGTATGCAAGATGCCATTAAATGCAGAACAGCATTTCTAGCTGCTCCCCGTATACTGTCACCAAACAATGTTCAGCTGATTCCTCTCTCTGCACAATTACGCCAAATGATCAAACCAACCCAGAGAGCCAACTGCAGCTGTAAAAAGGAATAACAAAGGCAAAATGCACTGATTCATTTCAAGTAACCAGGAGTGGGGGTGCATTTAGAGTTCATGACTCTTTGGTACAGTACTCCAGTTCCATGTTATTCTTCTCCTCGTTTCAAGTGACTTAACAGCCCAAGAGAAACTGAAACAGAGAGCACTCTGAGATTAGTCCAGGCTTCTTCAGTCTATCATTACATTTTTTTCTTCTGTATTTAGTCTGTATCTATGCATTCCTCCTACCCCACCATCTCCCTCACCTGTGCAAGATAGTGCCCTATAATATATTCACCAATGATTTGTCCAGTCCAGTTTTAAATGTGTCGGGTTACAGTCTCTCACCACTTCCATCTCTTTGAAAATGGGAAGTATTACAGAAGTGCTAAATATTATGATTATGCAACCCAAATTGTATTAGCTCTTTTGGCTGCCATATCACATTGTGAACTCAGATCTGATATGTTGTTCCACTTATCACTCCATATGTGTCTTTCAACACTAGTGCTTTCCAAGTGTCTGCCTCCCATACAAAATCTGTTTTGGATGAGGGATATGTTCAGAGAAGCATAAAAAAGTGCTTTCCCAAGCCATACCTCTGAACTAGGTCAGAGAAATTTTGAGAAAGTTGTGGTCTGTTGGAAAATGAAGTTCTGTCAACATAGAAATGCTTCATGAAAGTGGGTTCATTTCACTTGAATTTCATTTTAGAGGAAAACAATCAAAAATAAAATAGAATAAAATTCCAATACATTTGAAAATCAAGTTTCAACATTTTTTTAGACAGTAATATTTTGATTTTCCATTTCAAAATGACTTTTTGTTTGGTTGGTTATTTTGTATTATATATATAGGCAAAATCAAAATTAAACATTTAGATTGACCCCAAATGATTTTTTTTTCTGGAATTTTCCTTCATGGAGAACTTTAACATTTTAGGTTTTTTGCTCCCATTCAGAATGAAGCCACATCTCAAAAACCTTTATGAAACAGAACTTCCATTCTCTTCAAAACTCTGTTCTGAACCTCCTGAAGGGTTTTCTCTCTAATTTGTGTTTATAGTCAAAGAAATGTTATGACCAACATGATAAACTGAAGTTGTTTTGACCATCTAAGCATGTTGCAAGTTGATAAGCAGATTGAAGACCAGGATGTTACATACTTGCTGCATAATATATTATCATCTTTCTAAGAAATGCTTATTGGGAAATATCATCAGGACAGGAACAGCAATGAGAGAGGTGAAGTCTTATTAAAAGTAGGTTTGATATATATGATTATAGAAAGAGACACACAAAGTGGGTGAGGCTATAACTTTGACTGCACCAACTTTGTTGGTTAGAAAGACAAGCTTCTGAGCTTACTCAGAGCTTTTCTTCAGGTCTTCCTTTGACCTGAAGAAGAGCTCTGTGTAAGCTGGAAAGCTTGTCTCTCTCACCAGCAGAAGTTGATCAATAAAATATATTACTTCATCCACCTTGTCTTTCTAATGTCTTGGGAACAACACGGCTACAAGAACACTACATTATAGATATATTAGTCAAAAACAGGTAAAGAAAATATTTTTTTCAAAAGGAGTCCTTGCCAAAAATTGCCTTTACACGGGGAGAGGTTTTTCTGAAAAGAATAGTTATCATAGAAAGTCTTGTTGAAAATAACATTTTCTCTGGAATTGGTGGATATAAAGTTTTCCTATCAAGAGAGTTGATGGGGGAAGAAGGATATTGACAAACTAAGTGTTCTTTTTGAGAGCGCTGCCTGCTAAAAAATAACAGTCCTTTTATTTTGTTCTTTCCCCAAGAGCACAGATTGGTGAAAATATCAATCTTTTATCAAGAGCAGAGCCCGGTCTGAGAATAATGTGCTAATGTTAATTTCAGTGGCAGGGTTGGTAGCCCGACTTCCTTTGAAAATGGGCATCTTATGTTACGCCTTACTCTTGATTAAAGTGTCTCTGTCTGATTCTCAAAATATGACGCAGATCATTTAGCTGCAGCTGCTGGTGGCTTTTCTCTCTGTTCTTTGCTCTGCTTGGAGACAACAGGGGTGCCTGCTAGGGTCCCACATGATGGCTGGGTCAATTTGAACAATTCTAGGGCTCTCTGTGAAGTCATATGATTGAATCACCTCAGTTGCAAGGCCCAAGATACAGGTCATCCACTTCCCTTACTGCTTCTCATGTTCTTCTATGAGAGCTACGTAGTTCATTCCCATGGGGGATTCAGAGGAATAGCTGACATGTCCAGAATTGTTGTATGCTAGTGGGGAAAGTTTGTTGAATAGTGTGGAGAAGGATTTCTATTAAACAGAAGATGGAAATCTTCCAACTTGCCACAACCATGACTTAGATAGGGAGGAAATGGTTTTTTTCAGAGGTTCAAGTTATTGCCATGGAGTGAGCATGAAACAACTTATACTCCACTTCAAGAAGCACTAGAGTGTGAGAAATGAATATTACACTTGCAGTTCAGTATGACCCTGTTGGGCTGGGCACCCATGATGTGGGGACCTGCTATGTCTGTTGTGTGGCATCATTATCTAAACCAAGCCTTTGCTATCCATGGAGCTGCTTAGATTGCAGAGAGTTGTTACTTTCACTATAAGTAAAGAAGTTTCTCATGAGCTAAAATTTTGCCCCCAGAGTTGTTAGTCATATTAATTATGGAACAGCTTCCATGTAAGCAATAATGTGCTATTCTATGCTAATGGTGGTCCAATGTTCAAATAAATCTCAGGGCCAAGTTTCCAAGTGCTCAGTACCCACAACTGGGACTAGATTTTCAAAAGACCTCAGCTCCTGTTTAGGCATCTAAACACAGGACAGAATCTCAAAAGAGTTCAGCAACCAAGCGGCTCCCACTGTCACTCTTCTGAGCACTTTTGAAAAGTGTGCAACTTATTTTGTTGCCTAAATGGGGAACTGACCTTTTTCAAAATCAGATTTGTGACATACAGACTCAACATTCACATAAGTACCCAGATTAATCATGTACAGCAAAATTGTAAACAATAATGTTCAGCTCGTGAGTAGATTTGATTTAATTATACAGTGAAACTAGTTACACATCCAGAATGAACCAGTGTAGTTAGTTAATGCATTAGTTGCGAGTATTAAAGACTTGGAGAATTAGTGGGTTCATGCTCCACAGCTTTGCACCTTGTGTAGTTATTTACATCTTGGTAGCATTTTACACCAACTTTGACGAGGCGTAAATAACTACACAAAGAATCGGTCTTTAAATCTGCATAAATTTCTGGTGACTGCAAATATTTCCCACAATTTCAATTCTCATTGGATTCACAAATTCAAATTTTGCTTTAAGTTTTGTGTTTAACTGAAACACAAAAGCCTCAGGCAAAACTGGCAATTTTCATCTTGTTTTACATCAGTGTCATTTGAAGCCAGTAAGTAGCGCAGATTCATTCCAGCTTAGGCCCAGATTTCCTACAAAAGGTTCCTAAAACACAGTGAGCTATTTCCCAAACCTGGATTGCACTTTCATTGGTAAGATTTGTGTAGAGTACTTGATTCCTATAAACTCTGTGGCCGTACTTTAAACAATGGGATAAACATCCACAATATATAATGGACATATTTTCTTATGCACTGAATGTGTTGCATCCTCTTCCCTTCTCCATTGTTTAGGTGGATCTTACTGTGCAGGTAGAAAGAAACAGGATTTTGTGACATCACTGAACATCACCATCAATGAAAGATTGTTATTTGTATTATAGCAGCAATCAGTGGCCTCAGGCAGGGTCATGCCCTAGTGTGTTATCACTATATAAGAACATACAAAGACAGAGCTCCTTCATATACATCTTGTCATCTAAGGCAAGTGACACACCAAAGGGTGACAAAGAAAATGATAGAATCAATATATACCGTTTATGTACGCATATAACAGAAGCCACTTTTTTAGGACTAGATGCAGTATGTATGTACTATTCCATCTGCTCCCTCAGCCTATCCATCATTAATTAGCCACCTCCTTATAAGTGTTACAGCCAAGGTGAAGATATGTGAAGATTTGTCAGTTCTGCTGTAATTCCCAGGTGTGATTGAGGGCAGGGCTGGCTGGGAGCTCCAGATCCGGGGCAGAAAATGTCACAGAGGTCAACAGAAGATTCCATGACTTCCGTGACATAATTGTAGCCTTGCCAATGGCCTACCAACCGGTGATAGTACTATTTCTGATACTAATACTCCTCTTTCTTCCGCCTCTCCCTTGTCTTATCCCACAATATGTTGGCCAGTTATTGTGGGTTGGGATTTTCAAAGCCACCTAAGTGACTTTAGATGTACAATTTCCATTAGGAATTGTGAACATAACTTCTTTTAAAAATCCTAGTCAGAAACCTAATGGGCAAGGTGGGAGAGTTTGAGCCCCAATGCCTACACTGAGCCTGAGCCCCAATGCCTACACTGCTGTTTTTAGTCCTGCAGGATAGCCCTGTAAGACCAAGTCAGTTGATCCAGGTTCTAAGGATATGTCTACACTGCAATTAGACACCCGTGGCTGGCCCGTGCCAGCTGACTCGGGCTCATGGGGTTCAGGCTAAGGGGCTGTTTAACTGTGTTGTAGACGTTTGGGCTTGGACTGGAATCCCGGGGTCTAGGACCCTGCAAGTTGGGAGGGTCCCAGAGCGTGGGCTCCAGCCCAAGCCTGAACGTCTACACCGCAATTAAATAGCCCCTTAGCCTGAGTCCCATGAGCCCAAGTTAGCTAGCATGGGCCAGGAGCAGGTGTTTAACTGCTGTGTATCCTAAGCATTTTGCCATTGACTTCATTGGGAGCGGAATCAAGCCCTATATGTTTAGTTTGTCTTCCTGACGCAGCTTGCTTTTGTCCTGTTGCCAGTCAACATGACTGCTCACTTGGCCTTTATTTTCTCTGTTGCTTGAACTTCAATCAAAAATAATGTAGTGAGTGTATTTAGAAAAAACCACACACAGCAAGGAAACAATGCAATATTCCTAAATCAAGCATAGAAAATATAAATTTAGCGCTAATGTTCATTTCCACCCCCATAAATAGATGTTAAATATGAAGCGCCATTCTACAGATGGTGAAAAACATGAGAATGCCAGCCACCACAGCTGTGTGTAACATTGTTATCCAGTTCTGTGGAATACACCTTCTTGAGTAGATGCCAGTTTAATAATGCTATATTATTTTAAATTCGTCTAGCATTCCCTAAAGTAACAGGCACCATATATTATCCCCCTTTAATGCTATTTCCTTACTGGTTACATCTGGAGACTACATTATTGCTCAACAACAGTATGAATGGAACACAAAACACTTTAAAATAATTTCTCCCCCTTGTCTGAGTCTGGAACAGCATAACACAAACTGAAATATCAAATATTCTTTGATGCAAAATCACACAGATTAAAGCAAAAAAAAAAAAAACCTTGGGACCTTCTTGATCCTACAAACTGTATATAGAAAGAAAATGTCATTGAGTTCATTATCCAAATGATACCTAAAACAATTAGGGCCTGATCCAAAGCTCACTCAATGGAAAGACTCTCAATTATTTCAGTGGGCTTTGGATCAGGCCCCCAGTGAATCCAATGGTGTCTTTGTACAGTTCAAGTAAAAAAAAAAATAGACACAATTTTTTAATTCAATTTTTGGTGGGGGAATGATCAGAAATATGAAATCCTGAGAGACAGCATGACTGTTCCCGCTCATGCATCATTGTGCAACTATAGAGACCATATACAGTTTAGCAATTTCCTATTGAGATCAATGATGTTACTCACGTGAGTAAGGGCTTCATAAATGGCCTCACTGAGCCTGACTGTGCAGCCCTTATTCACAGTGGTGAGCACTCACTCATGCAAGTGGTCCAATTGTCTTCAGTGGGATTACTTACACATCAGTGCTCATCAATGTGAGGAAAGGCTGCGAAAGAAAAGCAAATACATCTGAGCTCTTCGAGGCTGATCCAATGGCCATTGACTTCAATGGATCAACCCTTTAGTGAGCACTGAACAAATTTTAAAAGAAAAATGAAGTATGAATAAAAATGAGTAACTGTCTCCTTTGTTGCATAATACTCACTCAGTCTGCACGAAGAAATCCCTTTGACATCTGTCTTATTTTTTCCCAAGACATAATCAACACTTCCAGTCAGAATGTCTTTTGCTTTAGATAAGAGAACACCACCATTAGAAAGAACAAAAGTATAATCTCTGAGAGAGAGCACACAATAAGTGTGTCTCCTCTGTGACAGTCTGCACTGAACTGAATATAAAATGACTGCCAGTTTCTGTAGGCTCCTCAGAGAATTCAAGGTGCAATACACAGAAAACAAAGTCAGAACAGTTACATAGATAAACACTTGCAGTGCATATTTCGGTGTATGCAACTCCCACTGAAATTATCTGATCAATATGTTTTTCAGTTGTTTTCAACTTTTATATGTGTGGCAAATATCATGCACTTTATGCCTTGGTATTCAGGACTTGTCTGCACTTACAGTGCTGCACCAGTGCAGCTGCGCCTCTGTAGGGCTTAGTGAAGACACTACCTGTGCCAACAGGAGAGCGTCCCCCGTTGGTGTAGGTACTCCACAACCCTGAGAGGCGGTAGCTATGTTGACAGGAGAAGCCTTCCCATAGACATAGCACTGTCCACATTGGTGGTTAGGTTGGTATAACTACATCACTGAGGCTACGTCTTCACTACCCGCATGAATCGGCGGGTAGAAATTGATCTCTCGGGGATCGAATTATTGCGTCTCGTCGGGACGCGACAATCGATCCCCAAATCGACGCTTGTACTCCACCAGCGCAGGTAGGAGTAAGCACCGTCGACGGGGGAGCCACGGAGGTCGATTTGCCGCCGTCCTCACAGCGGGTTAAGTCGGCTCGGATACGTCGAATTCAGCTACGCTATTCACGTAGCTGAATTTGCGTATCTAAAACCGACCCCCCCCCCCCCCCCCCCGTAGTGAAGACGTAGCCACAGTGATGTAGTTATACTGGCATAAGTTGATAGTTGCCACAGAGTGTGACAGGACATGCTTTACAAACTAAAATATGTCTGTTCTTTTTTTCCAGAAAAGATAGACATCAGCAGAGATCAGGAGACCCACCAATGGGGTAATATGGTATTATTTCTACAGCATATTTCATCCAAGGATCTAAAAGCACTTTATGTATTGTAGTGAATCTACTAGTGGGAGCTGTATGGGTAACTTATTGGCATGAAAATTCAGGTAAGGATTTGAGCTTCCTTTGTAAAGGGGCAATAAAGTGAGTGGATGGATACTACAGTGCTGTGGCTATAGAAGTATTATTTAAAAGTGGTTGAAAATTTTCAGACAGAACAGTTTTCCATCAGAAAAGGCTGATCTGAAAAGAAAAGTATCAAAGAGCTTTGTTTCGATAACATGAGAATGTTTTGTTTTGTTGTGATTGTTTTGACTTCTATATGATACTATAACTAATAAAGTGCTTCAACATTATGGAAATAGATTGTTTTGATAATGTTGTTTCAAGACTTCTGAGACTACTTTCTACCCCAAATTTCATTTAATAGGAAATTATGAAAATTTTCTTCCCATTCTGGACAAAAGGAAATTTGGACGTGTCAGACTTTCCTCTGGAGGGGAAATTCTGAATTTTCAACACCTCCAGTATTGTTGTTATTTGTATTATTATCAACATTGTTTGTATTTTGATATTACCTGTGGGGTCTGGTCATGGACAAGGACCCCAGCATGATGGGTGCTGTACAAATACAGAACCAAAACATGGTCTCTGCCCCTGAAGTTTAAGACATGTAGATAGACACATAGGCAGGGAGTCCTGTGAAGCTATGAATCTCTCATCCCCTTCCTCTCAGAATTTTCCCTTAGTACACTTCCAAGTGGAACAGAGCTGTTTCCCTGTTTATCTTGCCTTGGGTATCATACTGATGTTAATGGGGCATCGGACATTGAGTTCTTACATTAATTAGATTAGCCTCACAACACCCCAGAGAGGTTGGTTTAAAAAAGAAGGGAGGACTCACATGTGACTTTCCCCTGGATTTGTAAGTGTTTGTGCCTAAACAACTCACAAAACAGTGAAAAGCATATGACTGTAGTCTCAGGAAAATTCAGACTCAGTTAAGTAGCTGAGAATCAATGACTGAACTACTGTAGAACTCAAGTAGTCTCCTGTGATTCAAAATGTAACA
This sequence comes from Emys orbicularis, assembly GCF_028017835.1. NCBI lineage: Eukaryota > Metazoa > Chordata > Testudines > Emydidae > Emys > Emys orbicularis. Next base: position 37,729,963 of record NC_088686.1, read on the forward strand.
TTTTCAGGCACATTTAAGAGCCACTAATCTGTGTCTTAAGACCATCAAGGACTTCCCTAAAGAATCATAGAGCACATATAATTAATTAAGGGGAAAAGCAGTGCTGCAGCAGTGCTAGGAGAACTGTAATTCCCTCTCCGTTCCATGCCAAGTGCTGTGCACGGTAGTACAGGAGCAGCCCTGTTTGCTCCAGCCAGCATTGTGTCTGATCTGCATGTGCTTTATGTCACAACCAGACTACCTCACATAAGATACTAAAGAGATTACAGCTGAATCCAAACTAATTTATCTAGTTGATGGGATAAATCAGCTAAATGAGCCAATGTCTATTGATGTCTGATTTATACAAATCCACTCTATACATTGAAGCTGTCTAGAATTAATGACTGATGGAGGAAGAAACAGAGGTTCCAATTTAAGATAGATTTGGGGATGGAAATAGACAAGCATTCATCAGCGAAGTAAGGAGGGACGTTTCAAGCTGCATTCCATAACATGCAGCGATCCTACCTGATGAAGGGACGAAGGGTTAAATATGTGCAAACCCAGAGTACCAAATTATGAAATATAATGGATCACCTAACCTGCTCAGTGAATAAACCTGCTCCTCATATATATGTCAGGAATCATATAATATACCTGCCATTGTTAATTTATCCCAGTAGTTGTTTCAAACACACTCAGATTATTAATATTCAGTGAAAGAATGCATGTGTTTCAGAGCAAGATTTACCATGCAGGCAGGATTTAAACAGAGTTGAAATTATGCCATTGTCCACCAGGGTTGAGTTGTTCAAGAAGGAACATTGCTACTGTGACAGATATGGGCATTTCCTGCAATATCCTTGTAAGCCCTTGTTGTATTAAGGGTATGTATTATTGTGGGACGGGATTGTCTGTAACCTCTCTACGGGAGAGATGTGACAGATATTGGAACCCCAGGAAGTATCTTCAGGATCCATTGTTTTAAATGAATGGGGAGGGCTACCACAGCTCCTCCAGGAAATAAAAATAGTCGATGGTGATTAAGATGAATCAGGCAGGTTGTAAATTCCCGGCCCCCCCCCAACCTCCTGGGGAGGTTCATATTAAATTCTCCAAAGACCAAGAGACAAAGAACAGACTTTTCGATAGACAGTGTGAGATTAAACTGATTCTGAGCCTTCTTTCTGATCCAGCAAACAGATAGGATATTCTGTGCAAGGTGAGCCACCGATCCTTGTGGAAGAGTTGGAAGGACTTGACCTACTAGGACTCCATAAGTCTGATGGGTGACCTATGATAAGATTTTTAGCATGCATGTAATTTTATTTGTAACATGTTTTCTCTGTAGTGCTTTCACCTTAAGAATAAGGGTGCATGCTTATGAAAGGCTGTATGGTAACTTGTAACTGCTGGCAATTATGTAGTTCATAGCCTTTGGAGAAAAAGCAAAGCACAGATGGTAGCCTGTTTAGGCAGTCTGGCTTTCTGGAAATATCAGAGTAAGGCAGGGAACTGTGCAGCTTTTAAAGATCACCTGGTCAGAAGGAAAGAGACATAGGTCTTTGCTCAAGGTAGGTGAGAGCTGAGGAGTCAGGAGCCTAGAGTGGGTTTCCTCACTGGCCGCCTCAGTTGCCAGACTGTAGGGGGGCACCACTAGGACCCAGAGTGTAGAAAATTGTGTCTGCTGCTGGTGCATATGTATTCTCTCTGCTCTAGATGCATAGAGATGGTGGAGTGCTGTGCTGGAGGAAGGAGTGCAAAAGGGACATAACAGGCAGGCAGGAGAAAAGGTGAGAGGGAATAACAGAGAGCAGAAGGAGCTGCAGGGAGAGAGAGGAGGAGGAGCCTTTTATGTACCTCTCTAGCAACCCCAGGAGCCTGGACTGATTAACACCAGCTTCTCAGGGAGCTCCCTGTTTCCTGCTGCTTCCCTGAACCTACTTGAGGAGAACAGGCAGTCAACTGAAGTAGTAGGAGCCAGTTAGGCCCTCAAGATGCTGATATCTTCCCTCACTCAGGCCCTGCTACCAGCCTGCTTATTTGTCCCCTTCAATTGAGTGTTAAGAACCACTATAGCTGGCACAGAACAGCAGTCACGAGCGAAAGAAGAAAACACCCCTCTGGGGCAGCATTCAGAAAAAGAAAGAAAGCAAAGGAAGCTTTTCTATCTAAGCAGGAAGGTACATAAACCTCCTGAGATACATAAACACAAATGTTCACGGTGAGCCTTCTGGCCCCAGTGAGGATGTGAATGGTGAGGAGATGCCTGATCTTCCAGTTAGTCAGAGTGCAGGTGACCTGGCAGCTACTGCAGCACCCATATCTCCATCTCAAATGGATGTAACCATGTATATTCCTGAAGAAGAGTGTAGATCAGAGAAGAGTGTGGTGGAGGCGCAAGAAACAGCTGCTGCTGAGTTTAGTTCCTTAAGTCTAGATGATCCAGGACTTTGGACCCACTTGAGCAGTAGCCTGAGGGACTTCCTTGTACTGCATGGACCACAGCAAGTGAAAAACTTCATGTTCCCCAAAGACAATGAAAATAGAAGTTTCCATCCAACACATTACTGGCGTGAAATCCCCAATGGTGACAAAGTGGAGAGGCCATGGCTTATGTACTCAAAAACCCAGAATGCTGCATACTGTTTTTGTTGCAAACTCTTCTAGTCTAATGTTCCAGCCACATTGGGTTCTACAGGAACAAAGGACTGGAAAAATCTGGCTAGAAATCTGGCATGCCATGAGAAGGCAGCAACTTACCAGAGAGCATTCCATACGTGGAAAGAGCTTGAGATGAGACTAAGGTTAAAGGCCACCATAGATGATCAGCATCAAGAGAAGATTGCATCAGAGTCTCTTTACTGGCAAAATGTTCTGAAAAGGCTCATTTCCATTGTGAGAATGCTTGCTACCCAAAACCTAGCACTGCATGGCACTTCAGATCAGCTGTATGTGCCAAACAATGGAAACTTCCTTAAAATTGTGGAGCTGATGGCTAGTTTGATGCTGTACTCCAGGAGCATGTAAGAAGACTCACCACCCAAGAAATGTACACACATCACTACCTTGGAAAAACAATTCAAAATGAGATCATACAGTTACTGGCAACAAAAGTCAACAGAAGACTGTGGCAGATCTGAAGTCAGCAAGATATTACTCTGTTATTCTGGACTGCACACCTGACATCAGCCATATGGAACAAATGACTTTAATGGTGCGTTTTGTAACAACAACAGAACCTAGTGAAAATGTCCCTGCAATGATGACTGTCAGAGAGCATTTTCTAAAATGTATTGACATTGATGATACTACAGGAGCTGGTATGACAAAGGTGCTTCTTAAAAAGCTGGAAGATACAGGAATTGTGATAGCTGACATGAGAGGTCAGGGCTACGATAATGGTGCCAACATGAGAGGAAAGAACAGAGGAGTGCAGACACGGATCCAAGAGTTAAACCCTTGAGCTTCTTTTGTCCCTTGATATATCTGGAGCAATGGAACAACTGGACAAAGCAAAGTCATACCTATAGTCTTATCTGTCAGATGAAGGATTTCAAAATTTCACACTGAAGCTATTTTCCCACCCATTTAAGAATACAAGAGTCACCCAAGAAGAAGACATTTTGATTATGAGGCACGGAATAATCCCATAAGAGACCCCAAATAACAATTGTATGACATTCCAAAACTCCTCACTATACCTGAAGAAGACCTACATCAGCAATGCAGGGCACTAGAGACAGTGTTGACACATGATGACATGCGCGATATTGATGCGAGTGATTTAGGAGATGAAATGAAAGCCCTTTCAGCAGGATCAATTCCAAAGGCTGTTCTGGAATATATGTGCACAAATAAGATGACCACCCTTTTTCCAAATGCTTTTGTAGCTCTGCGCATACTTCTAACACTCCACAATGACACAGGAGAGGCTGGTCGGCCTTGCAACCATCTCAATAAAGCATGAGCTGGCCCAGACTGTGGTCCTTCAGGAAGCAGTTCAAAACTTTGCAACCAAGAAGGCACGGAAAGCATCACTTTGATTATTCAAACAGATAAAAATGCCAGTGTTTACTATGCAGACAAGAAAAGTTACATTTGCTGTTCAGGCGTTTGAAAGTTAAGTGTTACTTAAAATTTTTTTGAACAAGGCATTTTAAGTTGTTAGTTCTCCTTTATTGGGGTAGGTAGCAGAGCAGTACCATGAGAGGAGTAGAACAGGAAGAAGGAAGAATTGAGACCTTTCAAAGTTTTGGCCCAAACGAGGAGGCATGGGGGCGTCATTTGAGCTCCCCGCCTCAGGTGCCAAAATGTTGTGGGCTGGCCCTGCTCGAGGGATCACAGAGGGCGAATGCAGGTGCAGTTGCCCTGAACTGTGACATATGTTCTCTCCCCTAAAGAAGTGGCTGTAGCTAAGATGCTTGACCAGTATCCTAGATAACTCACATGTTTATTCCCTGGACAGCTTTTAATCATTACCTGTCACAACCAGGACATGGTCAGTCATACCTAGTGGTCAGAGCAGGAGTCAGAGCAACTCAGGTATCTGGAGGTCAGAGGCAGGCCAGTGGGCTGACCGAAAATCAGACATCAGGACCCAGGCAGTGTCAGGTTACCAGGAGATCAGGGTCAGGCACTAGGTTACAGACAGCAATTGAATAACAAAGTCAAGGACAAACTAGGGTCAGAAGACAGAGTCTAAGGTCTACTGCAAGCAGGGTCTGAAGCACAGACAGGCAAGCAGTCTAGGTTGTTGCTCAGACAGCATCCCTTCAGGCCTTCCTGGTTTAAGTACTGGTACTGGCCAATCAGTGAGCTGTGAGGGAACGCCACTTAGGTCCTGCTGGGTGATACATTCTGCTGAGCCCAGCCTCACAGGGTCCTCCCAGAGGCTTTTGCTATAAGCCTTCTGTGGTGATGTGGTGGTGTCTATAGCCCATGGGCCCAGGTTTGAGCACTTCAGGTTCTTACAGCATATTTCAACTGTACATATCATTAATATTCTGCTAGCAAGCCAGCATTGAGTCTTCAAAAAACATGAGTTGTTTAACAACCCTCCCATGTAATTTATCCCACTGGAACCTGTGGAGTGAGCGGTTAGTGAAGATCTAGGTGCCCAGTGCAAAGCAAGCAGGCTTAACTCTTTCACACATCACCTCAGTACAGAGTTCTTGTGCAGTGGGAAGGGGCAAAGCTGGAAAAGCATGTTGGAAAAGTAGGTTGCAATTAGGAGGCAGTTTTTTTAAAAAAAAGTTATTTCTTTATTATCATACACTTACTGGAATATCAGAAGCTCAAATTTAATTTATTCTGATCTTCAGAATGGTTGAAAATACTTTGGAAAAGCAATATATTACAAGTTGGCTGATTGGCAAGTAATCACTAAACAGTGCATATATACACATATATATACACTAATTTACTAATTGCCTTCACATAGTCATGCTAATGTAGATCACTGATTACTTTTAGATTATTTCTGTGTTGGTTCACAAGTTGCATTGGGAGACTCAGGCTCAAAGTAGCAGCAATAACAAGATTGACACAAACCACAGGAAAGTAGCCAAATAATATGTTATGGGCAGAAAAAAATTCCAACTATTTCTTAGGGTTAGAATATACTACATTTTATAGAATTGACGATCGTGTGTCGTCATTCCACAGTTATCAAAAGGAATCTAACAAAAGGATCTTTCTTATGTGGAGAGTCATTGGTTCAGAGCAATGCACTGGGAACATTCAGATAATGTCTTAGATTGTAAGATAATCACTTAGATTGTAAGATCTTTGGGGCAGGCACCAGCTTTTTATATATATGTGTATTTGGGGACAAGAACCAAAGGGACCTTAATTCTTGATTGGTGCCCCCAGGAATTATTGCAAATATATACATCATAATCTTCTTCCAAAATAGCTGGATAGATGGATGGTTCAACCATATAAGTTTAAAATTACCTATTGCAGAACTACAACAGCAGCTGAGGTCTGTGTCACCCTCCCATTTTTAAAAGTGTCTGTGGTGTAAGATAAGTATGGAAGAGGGTCTGGTACTGAATATTTACAGGATTCAGCACAGTGCTCCTAATTTTCATGATTTTGTCACAGATCTCCTGATATTTGCTTTTGTTCTTGCAGCCCTAGCTTCTGGAATCAGATTATTACCTCAGAAAATTTTGACCCCTTATGTTTTCAGAGAAAAGCTTGAGAATGTGAATCCTAAAAGCCACAACAGTAGAAAACAAGTAAAAAGAACCCAATTATTTATTATTTTGAAATCTCATGATTTGTAAGCCCCTCTCATGATTTTTGAATGTTTGGGGCTGTCAACACTGCATGCAAAGAGTTCCCACAAGCAGTATTAAACATGCCCATCATGACCACCCATATTTTTGCCTCCATTTCCAATCTGTGCACAAACCTGCCTGCTGCCTGTTCAGTTTCATCTTTGCGGCTGCTGTTACATGTAAACGCCATTTTGCACACCCTAGGGAAAAGCATGTATGTGAGCTCTGCTAGAGAGCTGCATGAGAGTGATGTCACCATGGTAGTACATGAGACAGGACGTGCACAGAAGCGTGAAGCTGGTGATGCACAAAGTGATTCCAAAAACTCAGGCAAACTGAAAACACTAAGGGTATGTCTACACCACAAGAGTAGTTCGATTTCACTTAAATCGAATATGTGGAATCGATATTACAAAGTCGAACGTGTGTGTCCACACTAAGGACAGTAATTCGACTTTGTGAGACTTTGTGCGTCCACACTAACGGGGCAAGTGTCGACATTGGAAGCGGTGCACTGTGGGCAGCTATCCCACAGTTCCCGCAGTCCCCGCTGCCCATTGGAATTCTGGGTCGAGCCCCAAATGCCTTCTGGGTAAAAAAATGTGTCGAGGGTGCTTTTGGGTACCTGTCGTCATCCGTCCGTCACTCCCGCCCTCCCTCCCTCCCTGAAAGCGCCGGCGGGAAATCAGTTTGCGCACTTTTCTGATCAGTGACAGCGCGGACGCCACAGCAGTGCGAGCATGGATCCCGCTGCGACCTTCGCTGCAGTTGTGGCCGTTCTCAACGCCTCGCAGCTTCTCATCCACCTTTACCAGAGGCAGATGCAGAGAAATCAGGAGAGGAGGCTACGGCACCACCGTGAGGGCCTGAAGTCGGAGAGTAGCTCAGAGCTCTCAGAAACCATGAGACCCTGCGCCCAGGACATCACGGTGGCAATGGGTCTTGTGGATATTGTGGAACGGCGATTTTGGGCCCTGCAAACAAGCAAGGGCTGGTGGGACCGCATAGTGCTGCAGGTCTGGGATGAATCCCAGTGGCTGTGAAACTTTCGCATGCGGAAGGGGACTTTCCTCGAACTTTGCGAGTTGCTGTCCCCTGCCCTGAAGCGCCAGGACACCCGGATGCGAGCAGCCCTGACTGTCCAGAAGCGAGTGGCCATAGCCCTCTGGAAGCTTGCAACGCCAGACAGCTACCGGTCAGTTGCGAACCACTTTGGTGTGGGCAAGTCTACCGTGGGGGTTGCTGTCATGCAAGTAGCCAAGGCAATCGTCAAGGTACTGCTATCAAAGGTAGTGACCCTGGGAAACGTGGAGCTCATCATAGATGGCTTTGCCGCGATGGGATTCCCAAACTGCGGTGGGGCTATAGATGGGACTCACATCCCTATCCTGGGACCGGACCACCAGGCCAGCCAGTACATTAACAGAAAGGGCTACTTTTCAATGGTGCTGCAAGCACTGGTGGACCACAGGGGACGTTTTACAAACATCAACGTCGGATGGCCAGGCAAGGTTCATGACGCTCGCATGTTCAGGAACTCTGGTCTGTTTAGACGGCTGCAGGAAGGTCTTTACTTCCCGGAGCACAAAATAAGTCTTGGGGATGTGGAGATGCCTACAGTGATCCTCGGGGACCCTGCATACCCGCTAATGCCCTGGCTCATGAAGCCCTATACTGGCGCCCTGGACTCAGAAAAAGAACTTTTCAACTACCGGCTCAGCAAGTGCAGAATGGTGGTGGAGTGTGCTTTTGGCCGTCTCAAGGGGAGATGGAGAAGCTTACTCACTTGCTGTGATCTCAGCGAAACCAGTATCCCCATTGTGATAGCTGCTTGCTGTGTGCTCCACAATCTGTGTGAGAGCAAGGGGGAGACCTTTATGGCGGGGTGGGAGGTTGAGGCAAATCGCCTGGCTGCTGATTACGCCCAGCCAGACAGCCGGGCGATTAGAAGATCCCAGTGGGACGCGCTGTGCATCAGGGAGGCTTTGAAAGCTAGGTTCCTGACTGAGCAGGGTATCCAGTGACTGTTTAGTTTGTGGACACAGATGCTGAACCTGCCCCCATTTCTTTACCCAGTTACTGTTGACTATCCTTCCAAGTTACATACCCCCTTCATCACCTTCCCAACAAATAAAATCTGTTCCGTTTTGTTAATGAACAGCGTTGTCTTTATTACTGTTTTCGCGGGAATGTTTTAAACCGGGGACGCAGACTGGCGGGGGGCGGGTTTAGTGTTCTGATGCAAATGATGCTTCTAAACTCTGAACATGAAAACCACCTCCCAGACTGACCAGGGTAACTGGTGACTGCACTGTGTATGTGTCCTGATGCTGGACCTGCCCCTGCCTCTGTAGCCTGCTAAAGGTGACTGTCCTGTCCAATTACCAAACCCCTTCCCCCCCTTCAGACAGAATCTCCTCTAAAAGAAAATCTTGGAAACAGTACTTAACAGAAACAAATATTTTATTATGAACCGCACATGAAAAGGGGGGGGGGGGGAACTTGGACGGGGGCTTGTGTGAGATGGGCAGGAAAGGACTTTTCAAACTTTGGGGAACGAGAGCCTTCTAGTGCTACAGCAGTCTGCAGGAGTTGACTGAAAGTTTTAACGGCCCTTGCCGCCCCTCCTTCTTTGGACTTTGGGTGAGGGGGGTGTGGGACTTTGTGGCGGGGGAGGGCGGTTAGAGATAGACTGCAGCGGGGCTCTGTCCTCCTGCCTCCGGTCTTGCAGAACATCCACAAGGCACCGGAGCGTGTCCGTTTGCTCCCTCATTAGTCCAAGCAGGGTTTGAGTAGCCTGCTGGTCTTCCTGACGCCACCTCTCCTCCCGTTCCATGACTGCTCGGTGCATTTCTGACAAGTTCTCCCTCCACTGTGTCTGCTGGGCTGCCTGGGCTCGTGAGCAGTCCATTAGTTCATAGAACATGTCCTCACGCGTCTTCTTCTTCCTCCTCCTAATCTGCGCTAGCCTCTGGGAGTGTGATGCTAGGCTGGGTTGGGAGACAGTCGCAGATGTGTCTGTGGGAATGGGAAAAAGGGAGTGAATTCCTGAGACAGATAAATGAAGTTGTGTACAAAGAACCTAGTCTTTCTCTGTGAACAAGACCATGCACTGCACCTCTCACATGCGCACTCAGGATAAGGTCGAATTTTCGGCCCTCGCCTTCAGTGCCTGGGGTCTTGCAGTGGTCTTGCAGTTATCTGAGAAGCGTGGCTGGACACCTGATCTTCTGTAGCGTGCAATCATGGTAAGCCGTAGACTTCTGGCTGCTTAACACTGTACTAGTAGCACTGGCCTCCTTTCACATTGAAAGCAATGCCAGTCTCTGCTGCCAGCAATCAGGACAGCATGAACTATGCCCCTGTCCCACCCCCTCGCGGCTGTCCCAGGGAAAGATCCCTGTATGCTGCCCCTCTCCCTCCACCGCGTGGCTGTAAAGCAGTCCCAATACTAACATTCCCCTCCCTAATTCAAAGCAGGGCGTCATGAGCGACATCACCCTGCTGAGGATCTCGGAGTCCCAGAGGGAAAAGATGCTTCGAGAAAGCCTTCAGAAACCAGGGCCGTTTGCCGCCATGCTCTGCAGGGCAATGATACCAGAGTACCTGATGGTGTCGTGGCGCAGTAACGTGTCCTACTACGGAGGGCCCAATAAGATCGCCCTACCCAGGAACCTGATGAACAGGCTGGAAATGTACCTTCATGAGACCTACGAGGATTTCTCCTATGAGGATTTCGCCTCTATCCCCGGCCATATTGACCGGATTTTCGCGTAGGTGCACTGGGACTAAAGAGTGGAGCGTCTTGGGCAGCATAATCATGACTTACCGGACATTGTAAAAAAATTTTTAAATACTTGGGACTAAATTGTGAAGAGCCTAAGGCAGACAAATCATGAAAAACCCTTTGTTACTATTGTAAATATTCCAGTTTTTTTGCAGATAATTGTTTACATGTTTAAGCACTTTAGGAAAAAGCCATTGTTAATATTATAAATATTTCAGTTCTTGTAAAAATAAATGTTTAGATATTTAAAGCACTTACTGCTTGATCCTTCCCCTGATTCGGTGTCCGGGGTAAGGGATGGGGACGGTTGGTAGGGGATCTCGGTAAGGGTGATGAAGAGCTCCTGGCTGTCGGGGAAATCAGCGGTGCCAGCGCTGTCGACTGCCTCGTCCTCCTCATCTCCTTCTTCATCTTCCCCGTCCGCTAACATGTCCGACGAGGAACCTGCCGCGGACAATATCCCATCCTCAGAGTCCACGGTCAGTGGTGGGGTAGTGGTGGCGGCCGCACCTAGGATGGAATGCAGTGCCTTGTAGAAACGGGATGTGTGGGGCTGGGATCCGGAGCGTCCGTTTGCCTCTTTGGTTTTTTGGTAGCCTTGTCTCAGCTCCTTGATTTTCACGCGGCACTGCGTTGCATCCCGGCTGTATCCTCTCTCTGCCATGGCTTTAGAGATCTTCTCGTAGATCTTTGCATTCCGTCTTTTGGAGCGCAGCTCTGAAAGCACGGACTCATCGCCCCACACAGCGATAAGATCCAAGACTTCCCGATCAGTCCATGCTGGGGCCCTCCTTCTATTAGATTGCACGGCCATCTCTGCTGGAGAACCCTGCATCGTTGCCACTGCTGCTGAGCTCGCCACGCTGTCCAAACAGGGAATGAGATTCAAACTGCCCAGACAGGAAAAGGAATTCAAATTTTCCCGGGGCTTTTCCTGTGTGGCTGATCAGAGCATCCGAGCTCGGACTGCTGTCCAGAGCGTTAACAGAGTGGTGCACTGTGGGATAGCTCCCGGAGCTATTACCGTCGATTTCCATCCACACCTAGCCTAATTCGATATGGCCATTTCGAATTTAGCGCTACTCCTCTCGTTTTGGAGGAGTACAGAAGTCGAATTTAAGAGAGCTCTATGTCGAACTAAATAGCTTCGTGGTGTGGACGGGTGCAGGGTTAATTCGATGTAACGGCGCTAAATTCGACATAAAAGCCTAGTGTAGACCAGGCCAAAGAAAGGTATATTTTTCTTAATTTCTCACAATTAAAATAACCTTAAGGGTTACACTTGCAACAATAGGTATAAAAGGTCCATATAAAATTATTATTTCCAAGCTACCCCTTTAACTAATTAACCCTTCCAACACCCCATTGATATAAGTAAGGACTAAACAGCATAGGAATCACATTGGCCATCACTGTAATAAAACCACCTCTGCAGCAACCAAGTACCATTTGATCTATCTTAACTTTGAAACCTGATATCAAAGCAGAAAGAAACATCTATTAGCAACCTAGGTCAGGAACTCTATGTAAGCAAGTTTGCAATCTGTCCTCTCAGTGTAGGTTACCACCAGCACAGGTAATTTAACTCCCCAAACTTATTTGGAGAAATTTAGCTCTTTCTCTAATCATCCTTCACCTTCATAGGATTTTACAGATTTTAATTGTATTTTTTGTGCTTATCACATACAATCTGCAAATACTGACGATCATGCTTCTGCGATTAATAAACTCTCATCTCATGTTAGAAGAAGAGCTACATTAAGGAGATGTTCAGCACACAACCAAACTCTTAAATTTTTGTTATTCTCATCTTTAGGGTACATATAATGATGAAGTGCTCACCCAGCTTTAATTGCCAGATAGATCAACCACTCTGAACTTGGATCTCTGCCACATTTCTTGAGATCTTCTACTGCTTTTCTGTTCAGAGTCCTGAACCAAGACAGATACCAAAACCAATGCATGGGACAAGCCGGTATTGGCCTTACCGGATGCCCTCATTTATTATCACAGTAAGATTTGAAGATTTAAGATTGGGAAAGCCTGTTTTGTGTCTCAGTTTCTGAAGTTTAGAATAGTTGAACATATTCATATGCAACAGTCACTATTAGGCACTGTCATTGTTTTCTGCTAATGGATGGGCTTGGAATTTTCTTCTGTTTAGTTCACACTTCCAGTAACATGCTGCTATCTAGAGGGGATTTCTACTCCAAACATGCCTGGTTTTTTGCACTAGCTCAGGCTGGAGTGTCCCCACACTCATGATTTAATGGAAAGGGGAAATGTGGATATTTTTAAGCCTTATTTGCCAGCTGGGCTTTTTTGACTGTTCCACTTTGTTTTTAAAAGTGTTACCGGGTTCCAGTCTTTAGTTTTCATTAGACATCCTGGGGTGTAACATGCAGGATTTGATTCCTGAACAGTGTACCTGGGACGTCACTTGTGTAATATGTCACAATTTTGATCAGGTCCTTCTCTGTCCAGGTTTCTTACAATGAGAGTGACCCAAATCTATCTACCCCTGGATCCAATCCAAGTTACATACAGAACTCACAGTCCTCTAAGAAACAAGTTGCCATATTAAATGCATTTGTTGCCTGTATCCTCTGGCCTGTAAATGGGTGAACAACTGACTGCTCCTAATGCTGCATTGATATTGTCGTTCCTGTCCAAATTCACCCTTTTTCTGAGATGTGTCTGTTCTTAATTAAAATAATAAGATAAGACTACTTTAAAACATATACCTTATTCTTAAACTCCTTCCCAAGTCCTTAGGGTCTCAACAATTTTAAGTGCTGACATTTTAGTCAAATGCTTCAAAGGACTACTATCTGATGTGCCACAAACCAGTGGAACCCAGTAGTTAAGGAGTAGGTGTTGCTTTGTTACTGAACAGCATGGTACTTTCTGTAATGGTTACCAAGTACAGTATAAGTTAAAGGTGTGTATGTACACCCCTTCTTCTGCTAGCTGGAACCAGAACTGCTCAGCTCTGTGCCACAGGCCATCTACTGCAACAGCTAAGGCAGATTATCCTATAGCTCAAATGGTAGGGGCCTATGCTTTTGAAGAAGGTGGGTTTACATTCTACCTCTATTGTCATTTTTGAAATTCAGAGTGGCCATGACATGCAGCTTAGTGATAACAGTTAAGCTCCAAGGTGGCCACAGAATTGTTATATTATGTATTTAATCTTTATTATTACATTTGGTTTGGTACACAGACTTCCGAAAACAATCCAAGAGAATGATTCAAAGAAAGAGCAGAAAGAAAAAGAAAAAAACCAGTTTGTAGAACTCTGGTTTCATATGCAACAATCTTAGAAAATCCTCCATCAGCCCATAGGCCCTGAACTAAACTAGGCTACCTCCAGTCATCCTTGAAGAAGTAATTGTGGAGGGGGATTGAAGAGCATGTTGTAGGTGTAAATTTTTTGGAGCCTTGAAAATACAACCCAACATGCAGGTTCTCTATTTATCTCAATTTCCATGGCCCATATTCAAATGAATCCCGGTTTCCCAGGCAGGATTACAGTGTCCAAGGCTCACAGCCATCACCAAAAGCCAAAACTTAAAAATGGTCAGTGATGAGTGAACCTCAGGTTTAGTTTCAGATAAGAATCTTCATCTTTGGGTACTTATGTGAAGCTCTTGACCTGTAAAACTGAACAGGCTTTCTTGTGAGTTTTTCACTATGTCCTAACCCTGGCCAGTTAAGGAATGTCCCAAGACAGCCTTTCCCATAGTATTTTGTCTCTTTGAGTTCTGTCTCAGCACAAGAAGTTCAGAGACATGGATTAAAAAAAAAATTTAAAAAAAATGGAGAAAATTAAGTTACCTGAAGTTTTTTCGGATTGTAAAACAGATTCTGGTTGGGGCAAAGCTCAGTTTATTGTTGTTTTATTCAAACCTCTCTATCCTGATAACAAGAAGAAAACCACAGGTTAAGAGTGATGGAGAGAATTTGAAAGAACATTATAGCGACTAGTTCTGCAAACTCCTGGTGCTTGGATTTCCATATGGAAAGAAGAGAATCATTGCCACAGAAATATGACTCATTACAGTAGCAGGAGTGTTGTCTAGTGGTTGGATCAAGAAACTAGTATTGGGGGATCCTGGTTTCTAGTCTTGGCTCTGTCACTTAAACCCTGAGCAAGCCACTCACAGACAGAATTTCAAAAATGGCCATTGATTTTGGGTACTTCCATTTCTAAATGATCTAGTGTCTCACCCTCAAATTCTAGGTGACACAGTCTCATGTTGGGCACTCAAAAATGAGGTACCCCAAATCAGTGGTCTCTTCAGAAAATGTTGACTTTAATTTCCTTTGGTTTCATTTTAGCCAGCTGTAAAATGGGTAGAACTTAGCTACCCAAAAGAAGTGTAGCAAAATGTTATTGTTTGTTGAGCACTTCCGGATCCTCAGATGAACGGTGCTAAGTGCAATGTAATGTCATTAGTATTTCTGCTCACTTGGCTCTCTACCACCCCTGCCTTGCACTGAAACTTTGGGGGCATTATTGGCAGTAATTTTAACAAACTGGAAAGGGCAGTAGCAACATCACTGATCTCTGCATGGCTGGCTTAGAATGAGTATCATTAATATTTAGCATTTATATAGCCCTTTGCTACTTCAGAGTGCTGTACCAATATTAACTAACGCATTTTCTATGTTTATTTAAAAATACAACATGAGAGCAATGTGGTCTTGACTGTCTAAGAAAGGAAAGTGGATTCTCTAGTTTCTTCTCCTGAAGGATCATTGATGCTGTTTTTAATGTATATATTCAGGCTCTGATACTGCAGCTTTGGGCATCTCAGAAGTGTATAAAATAATAAGGCCTAAACTGAGACAAATGGCTTCCCTCAGTCATAGTGGGAAGACATGTAAAAGCTGTGATCTGGTGATGTCTAACTTTGAACACTCTCAAATACTTATGCGTGAAAGCTTGTTTCTAATGCAAATGTTGCAGTTCACATTCTGGTTTCTCAGTCTCTCAGCCTGGAAGAAGAACAAAGAGAAAAAAATAAAAGGAAAAAATAAGTGAAGGGAATGTATCATAGTTGCTGTTATTTAGAGTTTAAGGCTCTTAAGGGAGGAACCTAGTCTTTCTGTGGTCTGTACCGCACCATAAGCCTTCAGTAGAGAATCATAATATAGAGACCAAATGTGGGCAACATAATTCTTGAGGGGAACATTCTTCTCTTCCTACTAGATAGGGCAAGCTCATCTCTAACTAGAAAAACATGTTAAAAAGAAAAACAAATAACCCGGATGGAATCACCCTGGGAGGATGCTTTTCAATCACAGGGAGACTATCTGTAAATTCATAGTAGCGTTGCACTGCCCTGACAAGACAAAACAAAATTCAAATAGACAATGTTAGCTTTGGAAATCATGAATACAAGAAGAGCCATCATCGCCTTTCAATACCCATCTTTCGTTTCCATTTCAGACCCTGCTGTATTAAAGCCTTCATGTGTTAATAAAACCTGGTGCCAATCAGGCCTGTTAGCATTCCTACAAGGGACACCTGCAGATCCACCCATCCCTATTAGCAAAGTTGATTGTTTGGAGAAAGAATTTACCCCCATCACTGCCAGCTCCTCTGTGGGATCCTTCATATCACTACAGAAACAGAGAGGTGTCATTGTTTTGGGATGTGAAGTCTCATTTCTCTGATGGCTTTCCTCATGCTGTAGCATTATACTTGCTCTCTTCTAAATCCCCTGCTCATTGTCCTTTTAACTCAGATTTCCTTGCACATGTCCCTGCCCACCACGTTTCTCCTTTCCTACACACAAATATCACTCATCTAAAAACACAAAAGTTGAAAATCTCTAGTTAAAAATATAGAAAATATGAAATAGAAAAAAAAACCATAAAAGACAAGCTGCTTGGTTTTCTTTCCAATGTTAGAAATAACAAGACTGTGCTGTTTTATTCATGTTGAGGCTAAGATAAAGGGACAGGGCTCGCTTCCTGGCATAAGGATAGGAGTCAAGTAGAAGAATGACATGTTAATGCCTGAGGATTTGAGCCTGGTGGTAGGCTCCACAGAGGTACTTAGGTGTGTAAGTCCCTTCTTTAGGTACCACTGTGATGCACAAAACCCTTGCTCGGCTGCCACCGAACCCTATCGGCGCCTAAACTCACTCAGCACCTAAGTTTTTCAGTAAAGGTTCAGTAAAGGTTGCCTATGTTTCTGCTTCTGAGCATGTACTCTTCTGCCTCCCAGTAAGTGTCCAGGCACCTGTCTCCCACCCTACACCCCAGTGTGACTCATGAACCATGGGAAGATAGGTGTTTGGTCGATTAAGATACGTGTTTGGGTCCTGAATCAGTAGGCATGCTCAGAGGCTTCCTAACTCCACACAAAATGGGGAAGAGGAGGAAGTCCTTCCTTATAACCATTTTCCCAGTGGTTAGAGCACTTGCTTGTGATATGGAAGATCCCTGTTTAAATCCCTTCACCTCATCAGGAGGATGGAGGGCTTGAACCAGGGAGCTCCCATAGCCCAGGTGCTAAAGGCTATCAAGGAGGGCTTCTTCCTTCCCAACTCTTCCCTCCAAGCACACCCACCACATTGGGCTCTGCATATGATATAGGCAGCCAAACAGCTATCTTTCCCCAGTTTGTGAATGACAAGCAGAGATAGGCATCTCCCTGCAGCCCAGACTTAGGTGCTCAACTTCAAGAGACGTGTGGCGCTTAAGGCACACTCCTACCATCAGCATCTCCCATTGGCTAGCTTAGGCAGCTCCCTGCCTACTGTGCTGGTTGAGTGGATCACAGTCTAAGGGCTTGTCTACACTACCACTTAAGTCGATGTAACTGACATCACTGAGGGGTGTGGACCCCCCCCCCCAAGCGACATAATTTACATTGACTTACAGCGGTGTCTGCACTGTGCTATGTTGCGGGGACATGCTTCTGCCTCTCATTGAGTTGGAGTAATTATGTTGACGAGAAAGCGATTTCCTATCGAAAAAGCATATCTTTGCCACATGCGCTACATCGGTGCCAATGTAGCATGGTAGTGAAGACAAGCTCTAAGATGCCTACCTCTCCTATTCATTGTATTGGGAGTCTGGATGCTTAACTCAGTCTTTGTGGATCACAGTGTTGTTCCTTAAAAAGAACAGGAGTACTTGTGGCACCTTAGAGACTCACAAATTTATTAGAGCATAAGCTTTCGTGGGCTACAACCCACTTCTTCGGATGCATATAGAGTGAAACATATATTGAGGAGATATATATACACATACAGAGAGCATGAATAGGTGGGAGTTGTCTTACCAACTCTGAGAGGCCAATTAAGTAAGAGAAAAAAACTTTTGAAGTGATAATCAAGATAGCTCAGTACAGACAGTTTGATAAGAAGTGTGAGAATACTTACAAGGGGAGATAGATTCAATGTTTGTAATGGCTCAGCCATTCCCAGTCCTTATTCAATCCTGAGTTGATTGTGTCTAGTTTGCATATCAATTCCAGCTCAGCAGTCTCTCGTTGGAGTCTGTTTTTGAAGTTTTTCTGTTGTAAGATAGCCACCCGCAGGTCTGTCATTGAATGGCCAGACAGGTTAAAGTGTTCTCCCACTGGTTTTTGAGTATTATGATTCCTGATGTCAGATTTGTGTCCATTAATTCTTTTGCATAGAGACTGTCCGGTTTGGCCAATGTACATGGCAGAGGGGCATTGCTGGCACATGATGGCATATATCACATTGGTAGATGTGCAGGTGAACGAGCCCCTGATGGTATGGCTGATGTGATTAGGCCCTATGATGATGTCACTTGAATCGATATGTGGACAGAGTTGGCATCGGGCTTTGTTACAAGGATAGGTTCCTGGGTCAGTGTTTTTGTTCAGTGATGTGTGGTTGCTGGTGAGTATTTGCTTTAGGTTGGGGGGTTGTCTGTAAGCGAGGACAGGTCTGTCTCCCAAGATCTGTGAGAGTAAAGGATCATCTTTCAGGATAGGTTGTAGATCTCTGATGATGTGCTGGAGAGGTTTTAGTTGGGGGCTGAAGGTGACAGCTAGTGGTGTTCTGTTATTTTCTTTGTTGGGCCTGTCTTGCAGGAGGTGACTTCTAGGTACTCGTCTGGCTCTGTCAATCTGTTTTTTCACTTCAGCAGGTGGGTATTGTAGTTTTAAGAATGCTTGATAGAGATCTTGTAGGTGCTTGTCTCTATCTGAGGGATTGGAGCAAATGTGGTTATATCTTAGAGCTTGGCTGTAGACAATGGATCGTGTGGTGTGTCCTGGATGGAAGCTGGAGGCATGTAGGTAAGTGTAGCGGTCAGTAGGTTTCCGGTATAGGGTGGTATTTATGTGACCATCGCTTATTAGCACAGTAGTGTCCAGGAAATGTACCGCTTGTGTGGATTGATCTAGGTTGATGTTGATGGTGGGATGGAAATTATTGAAATCATGGTGGAATTCCTCAAGGGCTTCTTTTCCATGGGTCCAGATGATGAAGATGTCATCAATGTAGCGCAAGTAGAGTAGGGGCATAAGGGGACGAGAGCTAAGGAAGCGTTGTTCTAAGTCAGCCATAAAAATGTTGGCATACTGTGGGGCCATTTTCTAGGCACCTAAGTCCTTAGCATGGAAACAGGCCTAGGAGCCTATGAACTACATTTTCCCCAAACCCATTTGATCTGGATATTCATGCACTGAATAAAAGTGCTGTTATCCAACCTGCTCTCACCATGAGTAAATTGACACTTCAGTGCTTTGCACTTCAAATAGTCATTTACACCACTGCAAATAGGGTGTAAAAACACTACCCTCAGAAGGGTAGCATTTGACACCTGTTTAGCACAGGTGTAAATGATGACACAAAGTGCAAAGCAGTGGAGAATCAGGCCCTGCTGACTGCTCTTTACCTCAGAACATGGTCCAGACCGGTTCTGCAGCATTGCACCTCTGCTTTCCCATCTCCCTCATGTTCCTCTATTCCAATCAGTGATGCAGCTCCCCACTTTCCTCCCTTGTACTCTGAGCACTAAATAAAAGCAACATGGTTTATGAGTCTCACCAGAAAAAGGCTGTGTGGAACTGTTAAAAAAAAAGCTTAGAAATCTTTTGTTAGTGAGATCCAAACCTTTGAGATTTGAAGGCAAACTGGGGGAGGAGGAAGCTTTAATTATCCTGTGACATTCCTGCTGTCCAGATGAATAGAAGCAAACAGGGCATCTTTTCACCGTTATTTCACTGAATCAAATTGAACTGAATCTAAAGACAAATGATTTCACTAGAAAGATTCTTTCGTTAAATAATCAGATGGATTAATGAAATCCAGACTAGAAAAAAAATCTCATGAAAATATTTCTACTGCTATTTCTTTCCATTAAGGGAAGACATGTTGTTTTAAAGTAATTGCAAGTTAAAGTTACAACAATTTGACTGGGGAGAAGGAGGAGTCTTTGTAGTTTGCTAATACAGGGATAGAAGAAAACATCATTGCATGATCAATGTTGTCAGATGTTGGCTGCATGTGTGTCTTCTTTCAGTATGCTGTCCCAGCTCTGCGCAGATAGCGGACACAGCAGATCTCGGTCAAACTGTCCACAAAGACTGCAAGACTTGATTAGTAGTGAAGGCCAGGTTTATTGCTGATGAAGCATCATGCTCAATGGTTACAGGACCACTAACACATGTATACCCATGACAATGGACCAGCTCAGTGAATGGTGGGACTTTCCATTCCCCCCTAGGCTAGACAAAGACACTCCCTCAGAGACCCCTCTTTATACACTGATACGAACAAGTTATGTATTGTCCCTCTGACATGGTTAGTTATCACCCTTTACCTTGTACATGTTGGTTTGATCAAAACATCTCTATCCACCATACCATCATCCTGATCTTATCTTTACGAGGGAGTTAGTGTGTCCTTGTATCATCTTCGGGGAGTCTGTTGGTACCATACTTGGCATCGGGGTATTCTGGTACCAACTTTCTGGAATGTATTTGCATGAGTGTCCTGTGCGTAGCACTTCTCAGGAATGTATGTGTTCTTGCCAGATTCTGTGAGTCTGCACGCAGGCATGTTTTATAACAGGGCCCGGCTTCTGCTCATAGCCTGTCTCTTGCTAACTTTACTTTATATTAGCAATGCTTGACCCCTACTTCAGTTCAGGTGTCAGGCCTCACATCAGGTCTCTCATACAGGATCTCAGAGTCTCTTTCTATTACAACCAACTCGCTCCTTAATTTTAGATATAAAGATGGACAATGGGAATGGCATATGTCAATCCTATTTAATGTATTCTATTGCACCGTAAGATTTCTGTGTGCATTTAAATAGACGTCACTTAGAAGCAGGCTCAGCATAAACTGCCTGGCTAAAATAAGATATGTAAAGCCTCATTCTATTCGCAAATATCCTACGCTATTATGCAACAATATAAATATCTTACATATGTATGTTTATTACATGCAAAAAACTCGGTGGCATAGTGAAGCATTTGAAAGTTAGGAAATGCCACATTAATGGTTGTTCCTGTAATTTTATTTCTGTCCCCTTTTGCAGCTATCCTGTGCACTGAATGAGGCAGGAATCCTGTGGAAAGAATAGTACACAAGTTTGGAATTAAAGAGTATATTATGATGCATACACATACACAGAGGACAGAATTAAAGTGGCAGCACAAGCAATCATTAATCTAGTGTTTCTTAACGTCTGCCTGTTTGAGTTTGCAGTCTAAATAATGTTCTTTCAACATATTTTTGATCGTATACAATTTCCTGTGTGTTTTTAAAAGACTAAGTATAAAACAAAATCTATTATATACAACTGCAACAAGCCCTCTATCATGCATCAACAGCAGAATTTGAACACTGAACCTTCAGTACTGTCTGAGGAGTGGGAATGGGGGTCCTGCCCCAGAGGTGGGGATGGACTGTTGGAGCTGTATGCTGAGTTTGGAAAGGTGTATACTCAAGGTGAAGTGAGCCTGGCCTGGCTCCCCCTTTCCTTTTCTATAAGAGGTTGCTCCCAGCACACAGTGTGTGCTGCTGGTGTTGCTTTGACAGTTACAGGAGCCCAGACTTTTAGAATGCTTCCATTCATATATTATTTTGGCCTGCTGCCAAATTTTTGCTGACAATGCAAGTGATGGAAACAAGGATTTCTAATGCTTTATAACTCAGCCAAACCAGACCAGAATTCCATGGGAAAAGCAAAATCAAGTCTCTAGCCCCAGCCTTTCTTCCTTCCAAATTTCAAAGGTCCACTGCAAAGGAGAGGAGAGAGACTCTCCAAGAAGTCACAAGATAATATAAGGTGTTAGTCCATTTAAACACAGATGTTGCCACCAGATCCCCCTATAATTAATTAATCTTTCTGCTTAGGTCCAAATTCTGCAACGAGCTCCATACCTGGAGTAGTTTGCAGGATCAAAGCCTTTGATTGTTAAGCCCCAGCATTATCTCTACAGCATGTTGCATATTCTGAGTATTGAATGAATAAAACATATAATAACGAATGAATGAATGCATATAGCACCCTTTAGAACAAATGATTACAAAAATATTGAGGCCCTGATTGTGCAAAGTGCTATGCATGTGGTAACTTGTATAAAGCTAAGCATGCACATAAGTCTTTACAAAATCAGGGCCTTACAAGACTAATAAACCTGAGCCAAAGTTTTCAAACCTGAGCCCTTAAATCTTAAAATATTTGAACAAGTGGCATGATTTCCATGGGTGATGAGCCCCGACAATTCACTTTGGTGGGATTATTGAGTGCTCATCACTTTGAAAATCAGGCCATTTATTTAGGTGCCTACACATGGATTTAGTTGCCTAAATTTTGGTAGATACATTTGAAAATGTTGGCCCTATTTTTTGAAATCCATGCTCCCTTTTGTCAATTTGCACTTGCTAATAATTGCAAGTTGAGTTATAGGCCAGCAAAAATGAGTATGTGCTTGCATCCACAGATCAGGTAGTTAGACTTCCACATGAGGTCCTTATTGGGAGGTACAAACGAAGCGCCCAGTATCAGATCTCTTTATAATTAAGATCTTATGATGTTTGTGTGACATCTTTCATCCACCCACCCAGATACATCAGCCACTTCAGTGCAGCCACCTCTAGGGTGACAGAACAACTCTGGTGTCAGAGGGGTAGCCGTGTTAGTCTGAATCTGTAAAAAACAACAGAGGGTCCTGTGGCACCTTAAGACTGACAGAAGTATTGGGAGCATAAGCTTTCGTGAGTAAGAACCTCACTTCTTCAGATGCAAGTAATGGAAATTTCCAGAGGCAGGTATAAATCAGTATGGAGATAACGAGGTTAGTTCAATCAGGGAGGGTGAGGTGCTCTGCTAGCAGTTGAGGTGTGAACACCAAGGGAGGAGAACAACTCTGAACAGCAGTGTAGAATAAGCAGTAAAGAATAACATCCAAGTGAAACTTCAGGTGAAATTTAGGGAGGCAGAATATAATTATCCAAATTGGAATCTGCCCAGAATACCTGGATTAACATCACGACCCTTGAAAACATCCCTAACCTGAATCTCTGATGATCACAATCAGTAGGATCACAACCTTAGGCAGAGTGTCTGTGTTTAAACACCTGTATTTTGGGCACACTTATTGTGTAATTTAAACTCATTTATATGTCTTTTGTGCCAGGTAGGCCCTACATTCTTCACAGTTCTTTGTGCTGGTAGATCTTGCACTTGTTCCGATCTAAGAAAGCCACATTTCTGACAGGGCAGTTATTAACTCTACACATTAAAGAAACATAATTCCCATTGAACTGCACAGTAGGGTTTACATAACATATTTCCTTTTGTGGAGTCCAAATCTCATCCATGCTGCCATTTAATCTCCGTGTTAAATCCTGTTTGAATATTTGAAGCAACCATCCTGGGATCTAGGAACTGTGAGTATTCTGGGATTCCCTGCGGGAGTCACATAGGTAGTTCACCAACTGTTTTAATCAGGCTTTAAAGACCATTTTAATAGAAACAATTGGGTCATATTCCAGTTCTTATGTTCCTAAAGCTGGATGGATAGATTTGGACAACAGTTTCTCAAATGAGCAATTATTCTACCCTCCCCTTCTTTGGTAGGAAAGCAGATGGTAATTATTGATGCCAGGCAAGACTAATAATCCAGCTTTTCACAGGACATATACAGCACAGTAAATACATCCACTTCCCCAATCACATGCCTTAACCATCCCCTGAAGGGACAAACACTAAGTGTGAGTGGGATTTCCATCTCAGAGTCTACTCAACCCTTGGTCTTCCTGCTGAGACTGCCAACAAGTTTGCCAGTTGTGTTAGGTTTTGTGATGTGCTCACCTGTTCACTGGGACTGAGACCGACCAAATGGGCGTCCTATGGCACCATACCACCTGTGCTGGATTTTGAAACATCACAGGCAGGAACTGGCCTATGGTTGTATTAATAAACCCATTTTTGGTACTCAAAATGTTTGCTGTAAACGTATAGGTTCAAGGAATTCAAAAGCAAAGGGGTGGTGTCGAATTGGAAGTTAATGCAGAGAATGATCTTCCACCTTGTGCATGTTTCACAGCTGTGCCACTGTAGTGAGGCCGAGTGGCCTCCCTCTAGACTTGAGAGCGAGGGACCACTACCCTCCCCTTGGTAGGCAGAACTAGACCTGCCCGCCCACCCTTGCCAGAAATACCAGGGCAGGACAGGAAGTATAAGGGGGGGGGGCTACAGCTCAGTTGAGCGAGAGCCACAGAAGGAGACAGACCTCTCCAATCTGCGGCTGACCATTGCAGCTGAGCCCGCGCTGCGCAGTACCCTGCCTCCCGAGGAGACGGACCCTGGAGAGGAGTTGCCGGGACTGCCATCCACAGTGTACCCTGAGGACACAGAGGACCCTTGGACCACAGAATCCCCTCTCCAGACTGTGGTAGGGAGTAGCCCAGAGAAACCAGACTTTAGTCCAGTTTTGTTGCCGGAGCAGCGGTCAGCATGTTGCAGCTGGATTCCCCGCTGACCCAGTGGGAGAACACTCCGCCACTGTTAGGGCTCTGGGCTGGGACCTGGTGGAGTCGGGTGGGCCTGAATCTCTCTACTTCCCCCTGCTTCCAACCCCACCCCTGGGGTGGTGGCCTTTGCACCCGTAGGCCAGAAGGCCTGTGCTTGGCTTGTGGCTTGCCCCTGTGAGGAAATGGTGAGCCTTAGACTGAGTGTTTGTTCACTGCCTTAGCCAGGAGGCTTAGGCTAAAGCCTGCTGCCTGCTTTGCCCCATCCAAAGGGCCAGAGCCTTAGGCTGTTAATTACTGCCAGCCCCAGCTAGGAGACTGTGGGCTAAAGACTTCTCACTGCTCTAGCCCGAGGGGGCTAGAGAACCAAACTTACTGATGGTTTGTCTCTGCTAGGCGACTACAGAGCTATAGACTTCTTACTGCTTGGCCCCACCAGCAGGAGAAAAGCCTGAGTGCTGATGCCTGACACAATGAGGTGTAGTTGCCTCCCTCCCCACTTGAGAGCGAGGGACCACTACAGCCACTGATTAACAGATCTGCCAACAAAATGAATAGCCATGGTGCTGTTTGTGGGTGTATCAAATACTTTCCTGTATTGACAGAATGAACAAGAACTCAAACATAAATAACAACAAGAAATTGCTGTTGACATTTTATTCAGCAAGTCAGCATTGAGGGTAATGAGTGTATTTTTCCTAAAGACTTCCCCACTGATTGTTGATATTATGGCTGATTCCAGTGCTACTTAATAACTCACCCTAAAACAGTATTCTCCATGGGTGAAATTCACCCTGTAGAGATCCTTCCCATAAACTCTGCACCACTTAAACCCTCAAATTACCCTTAAGTGGAATTCATTAAGTGAGCCTGGGGTTGACCATTGGCACAAGGATGAATTTCACCCTATAGGGAAAAATTCAAAATTATAATAAACATAACAAAAAAGCCGGATCCTGAGATTTTCTTCCTTAATTTTAGGAGAGTTTGCCTGAGTAAAAAGCTCAGGATTTGATCTCAGAAGTATGAGAGATTGTTTCATGCTGCATAAAATCTTGTTGTTACCCAGGCATTTTAACTTGTGGCTTTATTCAACTACCTCAAACTCCAAAACTTATAGAATGCATCTAAAAATAAATCCGCTCTGTGTATATATGTGTGTGTGCGTGCACGCGTGTGTGTATGTACATGTGTGCATGCATATTATTCTTCATTCTGCTTAAAGTTATTTGTTGTCACTAATCATATTCTAGCAAACTACAGAATAGAAAATATGCCAGAGTTGATGTACAGTGTATAGAAAAGCTATAGAAACATATACTAGTAATTTCAGAAACCAAAATGAGCCAAACTCTCATCTGCAGTGGAAAGTTCCAACCCATTAGACCTCACATCTGAGAGTGAGTGGGGGACCTGTTTGCTGCATTTGTGCTGGAGGGCAACAGGTTTGCATTCTTTGCTGCCCACTCCAAATGGATTTGCAGGATCAAGGCCACAAAGTATGCAGAAATCATTTCCCACAAAATGTTCCTGGGTCAGCATTTGGTGTTTTACCTGTAAGAATTTTGGTATAATGATTGTTTATGAGATGGGCTGTAACAGAGAGATGGCCTGTGCTGCTGACAAGTCTTGCAAATATCTAAATCCTCATAATCTTGGGTATTCTGCTATGAGGAAATAAAGTACCTTAACTTTTTGTAGTTAGTTCTGTTTTTCTGGCAGGAGGTCAAGGAAAATGTCTGTTTAACATCCTACAGCTTGATCAATCTGCGTTAAGGAAAAATATGGCAACAGAATGATGGGGTATGGAGAATTGCGTGACTATAGCTCAAAAGAGGATGGCAGAAAGCACTATTGTTGGAATTCCAGTACTTGTAAATTGAAGCCAGCTGCTACATGCTATTCTGTACATTGTTACAAAATCTTGAAAGTGACTTATAGAGGAACAATGTGTTGTTGACTATTTTTAGTGAGTGTGACCTTCAGTATTGCAAAGGGACTTCAAAATTATGCTTGCTGTAGAACTGTTGGGTCAGATTTTCAATCTAAACATTCCTAGATCTCTAGTTTTGGGCCCATAAAATTCCACATGCAAATAATTTTAGATACAGTTTTGCATTCATAATTATTTGCAGGTGCAATCAAAAACACGTCAACTTCTAAGTGCCTCATTTTGGATGGAGTTGGGAACCAAGACAAATGAATGACAAACTGCACCCACCACTTTCTGTGCCTGCAATTTGACCTACTATTAGTGATACAGCATCATTGTTGTACAAGGCACTGTGCACCAGAAGAAAGGTGCGAAACATGTATCAGGTCTTTGCTCCAAGGAACTTATAATTGCAGGTATCCAAGGCCTCATCCTCAACTGGTGCATGAGCATAGCTCTATCTGGCCCCATCATGTGCACAGAACAATTCAAGATAAAGCCAGATGTTCTGATACAATACAAACACAGCATGACAGGTGTCATTACATCCAGAATATTTCACAGACAGGATACACATTCAGGAGTCTCTAGGAGGAGGGGGAACGTTGAGGCTTAGTGAAAATTAATTGGAAGGCTGATCTAAGTATCCAGAGTGTCATGAAAGAAGGTGCAAAGTCCTAAATGAGTGAAAGCAACAAATGAGTGAAGCAATCAGAAATGATGGAGTACAGGGAGAGGTTGGACACAGAATGAGATGATGGCTGAAGTACATATATTAAACCTCTAGAGTCCCAATGCACCGTGGACATTCCCTCATTTATCTAGAGGAGTTGCAATTCCCATTCTAAATAATAGAAAGCTCCCTTTGGCACAGCAGCAAAAGTGCCTCAATCACCGGCTTAAAAAAGTGCTGAACATTTGAGGTGATAAGTTTACCAACTGCTGTGAGTATAGAAACCTCAGAGGGGGCTAGCAATGTGAAATCAATGATCTAATGTGCGGAGAAGTAAAATGGGAGTCTGTAAAAAATACCAGCTGTCTCTATGAGCTATACCACCATAATTCAAACTCCCACTAAACGGTGCTGGTGTTGGAGTCTGGATTTGCACCCTGGAATATATACCTCTTATCCAAGAGCAGAGACAACGTCTTCCCATATGGTCAAAGGATGGTTTGCCTGAACAGTAAGTATGTCAGTCGTGAATTATCATGGTAATATTAAGTCAAAATTGAAAAGGGAGAAGAGCACAGCGCAATAATAAATGTTGCCATTGTTAATATGAGTTCTCTCACTCCACCAAAACTGTCATCATAAAGATAATAGAGAGAGCATTGGTTTTGTCCTCCTTCCAGAGAGAGAAAGCTTGGAAATAGGTGTGTAGGTTACCATTTGCTGTGGTTCCCCTCAGGGCCGGCTCTAACTTTTTTGCTGCCCCAGGCAAAAAAGAAGAGCGCCGCCGCGCCGCGCCGCCCAAACCCCCGGAGCGCTGGGCCGCCGAACCCCCCCTCCCCCCGAGCCGGGCCGCCGAACCCCCCCCGAGCACCGTGCCGCCCAAACCCCTGCCCCCCCCCGAGCGCTGCGCCGCCCAAACCCCCGGAGCGCCGGGCCGCGCCGCCAAATCACGCCCCCCCCCCAGTGCCGTGCCGCGCCGTCGAAACACCCCCCGCACTGCCCGGCCCAAACAAAAAAACAAAAACAAAAACAAACCCTCGAGCGCCGCCCCGCCGAACAAAAAAAAAAAAACCCACCGCGAGAGCCCCCCGCCACCCCAACATTGGCCGCCCCTTCTAAGGTGCCACCGCAAGCACATGCTTGGTCGGCTGGTGTCTGGAGCCGGCCCTGATTCCCCTTCTTGTGACTGGCAACAAGGCAGAAGTTGCTAGGGCTGATAAAATGGCAGGAGGTGGCTAGTTGAGTTTCCACTGAAAAAAGTAAGTACAATCCAAGTAGCTGATAAAATAATAATAGTGGATAATTAATAACTAATTAGGAAAACAAATCAACAATAATAAAATAAGTTTTAAAAAAATCCCAACCATCTATATGTAGGGTGGCTCAATAGTCTATGAATGGAGTAAAGCAAAGCAGGGTTAAACTAGTCCCTCATCATTCCAAGGAGCATGAACTGAGTTGCTGAAGTTTGCACCGTGGAACTTTTATATTAGACCTTAAAATCCCATTGTCCTGTTTGCTGCTTATGAATACTGATGATGTGCTGGAAGGCTTTAGAAAAGTAGGGATTGTTCTAAGTTTCCCCTTCTCCCTCAGAGGTTTTCAGTATCCAATTATTCAATTAAAACAGTTGATCCACAAATAGAGCACTTTTGGGAAGCTTTCAAATTAAGTGCAAGTAGATTATGATTGTCACTAATTTGTGCATTAAATGATTTTAATATTTTTCTCAAACATACCTATTATTATTTATATTGCAGTAGCATCTAAAGGCTTCCACCAAGATCAAGTGCCCATTGAATAAGTTGCTGCACATAGACATATGAAGACACAGTTCCTGCCCTGATGAATTTACAGTCTAAATAGGGATGACAAAGGATGGTGGAAAGGAAATGTTATTATTATTTCAATTTTACAGGAACTATGGCATAGAAAGATTAAGTGTTTTGGGGGCAGAGATGGGAATAAAACCCAGATCCCCTGAACAGTGTTTTAACCTCAAGAGCTTCTTTAGTCTTCAATCCCAGATTACTTCATGAACTGCTCATAGCAAACATTAATTTTCATACTCAATATTCAAGATGTGTGACTGGAGCACTAACATCACATGGTATAATTTTTATTCTCCAATTGGATCCCCAAACATTTATAAACAGGAAAGTGCCCAAACAAATCACTGGGCAGCTGTGCTTGGGTGATCATCCATTTGTTTTAATGTTTGACCACACTTCAGACACCCAGATACAAATTGAGGTTGGAACATGGAACAAAAGATCTCCAGGCAAGAGACTTTTCTGCTACTTGGGCATCTCCACGCCCATGCAGGCAGCTACTTGTGACCAAGCATATTAGTATACATATTCATGATTATTTCAGAGATGAGTCATACATAAAATAAGGAGCTAAATTTGTCATATAATTAATTTTGAAAGATTAATTTTAGTGGCTCTTCTTAGATCTGATGGTACAATTTTTTGTTTTATTTTGTTCTCCTCACAATGTTGTCTCAAAAATTATATATACAGGGTAGTTTTTTTAATCAACATCCTGGCAAAAGGATGCTTTTAGGTTGTCTGAGTTTCTCCCACATAGACACATTAAATTTTGAATAACAGTATTTAATTGGGGGGGTGGAGAGTAAAGTAGTTTTAACTCTCAATCTGCTTGCATTTATTATTAACATGAAAAGGAGCTTTGCAAATTTATGGGACGGCCTGATGTTAAAAGTACCAGGAAATATATTCTTTTCAACTGCAGATTATAGGAACAGGCAGCCAAATGGAGTAAGCCTCTCAACTTCCATTTCATACAATTCATTTTCCAACCTCAATTTCTATGAAACCCATTGCTGAACTCCAGAAAATAATTATTGGACTCTTGAAATCTACAATGCAGTGGAGGTCTCTTTAAAAATAAATCTAATGAAAGCTTTCTGATTGGGTATTGTTGATTTCTTGTTAGGACATTGGACCACAAAGCAGATAATGTAACAAGCTTGGTAATGCGTCTGAGACTGTTTTCTAGCCTTTCCCCATAGAGGTTGCTGGATCCTTTCAATATAGCTGTATAAAATATAAATGAAGTCATTTATGAACTGCTGTAACTCAAACCCTGTTCCAGGCCACTACTGGAAATGAGATCTGCAGTCTCTGTGCGTTCTCATGTTGGGGGGAATAAATGCAATTACTTTCTAGTACATAAACAAAAGAATACTAAATCCTAAACACACACACACACACACACACACAAGAGCTATTTGTTATGGTTAGGTTAATGTAGAAAATCATCCTGAATGCCTCTTGGTGTGCACAGCCCATGGCTCTTTACAGTAACAACATAATACAAAAGTGCAAATTGTGCTCTTTCGAAGAGAATAACCAGAACAAACAGATTACATTTAAGATGAAATATAAAGGGCTCTATTGACATTGGATTTTGAACCTTGTTCAGAGGGATTTCTACATTCATGGCAGATGGCAAATAGAGATGGCTCCAAACCAAAACCCAAAACACCTCCAAAGTTTGGGGGTTCAGAATCTGAACTCAAAGCTGGGCGTGAACTTCTCAGTTGGTGCTTATCTCTATGACATGGGGGGGAAATTAATTCCCAAAAATCCCTGGTGCATGGAAAAAGAGGATGAGGGGCGCCAGGGGGAAGAGTGGGGACTTAACATTCAGCTCCCAGTTTTGTAGTTTGAATCTATATCTAAACAGTAACTAAAGAAATGAGATCCCTGGGGCTTCAGCCTACATTAAGAAGACCCACCTATTCCCTGAATCATTATGAGTACAATGCAACCAAATCATGTGTTTTCTTTGTGTTGCACTGTATTTTATTTGCTGTGCCCTTAGATGATAAATTTACCAGGACAGAGAGCTGTGAATTTTTTGACATACTAGACCTATAGCAGTATGTACATTGATGGTGCATTATAAAAATAATACATACAATGAACAATCAATACTACTAATAATTAACTTTCTGGAATAGCCAGAATAGGCTGAGGGCCCTTTGTGTCTGTCCCTGTACTTATGTACAAAGGGGTAAAAGATGCGGAAAGCCTTCCCCCCACTTGCATCTCTTTAAAGAGACTGGGAATAATTATAATCCTTGCAAACTAGAGTGTCTGAGGGATTTAGAGGGGAATAGATCAGTGTCACACTCCACTTTGTTATGAGATGTCACAGTGGCTGAAATCTGTCTGTACTCCTGGAGGCCTGCCCAAGGCCACTGCCTCCAGCAGCTCTCACTGGGGCAGTGTGACTCTATATTACCCCTTATTGTGATCTGTATATTAAAGGAACAATGCAGCCATTAGAAACTTGCTTGTAAATCTGTCAGGAACTATTCATTCCAAACCTGCAGAGTACCATAGATAATAGCAGTGATAATATTTAGCCCATATAATCTTCATACTCCTTCACATATATAAATTAATGCTCATAATACGTCTGTGAATATTCTCCACACTACCTTAGAGATGGAAAAAACTGAAGCACAGAGTGGTTGTCACCTCCCCAAGGCCCCAGAAGTTATCAGTGTCTGAACTGGAACTGAAAAAAGCAAGAGGTCCTTGCTCTCAGTCTTGTGTCCAGACTACTAGAACAAGTCTATCTTGTCCCAATTATATATTCTCTATATCAGGAATTCTCAACTGTTTTTGTACTATTACCTCACACCCACTTGCCCACCACCAGTTCCTCTTCATATGCACCCCAGCACACTAAATCTGAGTTCCCAAGTGCTTCAGAGCAAGGGCTGTGAGAAATTGCCTACTAGTTTATGAGAGGAGTTCTGCCTGTCTGACAAGTTCTCTTCTTAATTCATAAAGCAAATTCTCCACCACCTGAACTTTAGCACTGATCCAAAAGAGTCATACTGATAAGTATACTGCATGTAAATCTGGTGGATGTAATAGTGGTTTGAGCCAGGCAGGGAGCTTAGAGCCAGTGAACATAGTGGTCTGGTGTACTGGCACTTATCTCAAGCTGCTATCTTGGTCTACAGAATCTCAGTTTTCCTTGAAAAGCAAAAGTAGGTCTCTATCTGTTATAATTGTGAAGAAAACTTCAAAAATGTGAACCATACATAACTAATCCAGACAGGAGTCTGCAGAGAGCCTGGAATAGAGTGTGAACTGCCTCGTTCCTCTCCACGACGAATTAACTCAGACATGCAGTGATGACCATTTAAATATCGACACTAACTATTTCAATCCTCATGTAAAGAAGAGGAGAGAGGATCTGAGATCAGCACCTTTTCCGGTGAGTTACATCTCATTTTGGTGCCTCAAATGAGTGTTTGGGAGTAGTAGTGTTTGGGAGACAGCACTGTTTTCCCCCATTTAAGAAGGAGCCAAACCAAGCAGCCTATACAGGTCATGAGTACTGGGAGGGGGAAGGGAGGGGAAGAAAGCCAAGCTCAAGAAGACCAATAGATTCAAGAGAGCATGCACGATCATATTTTAAACAACACACGCAACCTACTGTGAGTGATGTCTTATTCTGGCAACTCACGTGGAAGGAGTTTTTCTTTTCTGTGGGCAAGGTTTGGAAGAGTACCACCACCTTTTCCCCCCAATTTGACCTCTGACCATCCATAATGGAGACAAATATTATGCAAATTTCTTTGCTAATTTACATCAATCCTGAGTACAACAGTCCTTGTCATTCCAGTCCTGGCTCCCCTGCCCTAGAGCAGGGGTTCCCAAACTTGGTTCACGGCTTGTTCAGAGTAAGCATCTGGCAGGCCGCGAGACGCTTTGTTTACCTGAGCGTCCGCAGGTACGGCCGCTCGCAGCCCCCAGTGGCCGCGGTTCGCCGTTCCCGGCCAATGGGAGCTGCGGGAAGCGGTGGCCCGGTCCGCGCTGCTTCCCACAGCTCCCATTGGCCAGGAACGGTGAACTGCGGCCACTGCGAGCTGCAAGCGGCCGTACCTGCAGACACTCAGGTAAACAAAGGGTCTAGTGGCCCACCAGGGGCTTACCCTGAACAAGCCATTAACCAAGTTTGGGAACCCCTGCTCTAGAGAAACAGTCCCTCCAAATTACAGTAGAGGTACATTGCCGCTACCTGTGCTGTACCCATTCTGTGAATAAAGGGAGGACTTGAGCCTTCAAAGTTGTCAAGGCAGCACTTTTTATTAGCACTAAATTATTCTCACTTCCAACAAAAACCTTAAAAAATAATCCAGCAAAACGGGAAGCTTTAAGCAAGTGAAAGGAATATTCAGTCAAACAACGAACAAATTAAAATATGTCCTTGCTTTGGTCCTTGCTGAAAAACAATCCTGCCTAAACATACCCTACAAAACTGAAAGAACCATTTAGCATGTGATAGTATCAGGCCTTCTCTTTCTATGTCTATCTGTCTATCCATTTGGCTTTCAAAAGAAAATGCATGGACATATTTAAAGCAAACCAGCAACATGATTAATAAGGACACCACACTGAGACACATAAAACTGCCCTGTCTCCTTCATCTGTTCTCCTGGTGCAGTGATTAACCTTTGAGTTTATGAGTATTTTTGCACTTGCTTCAGATAAAATATTTTATGAGTTCTTACCTCCCAGGCAACTTGGATTAAACTTATCAGGTCAGGAAGATAGTGGGACATAATGTCTGTTCCCTCGGAAACATATCTGCCTCTTTACTACATTATTGGAATATTCTTTGCACAAAACAGATGGAAACATCAAGGCAAGAGACAAGACAACTTGTTAAGGTCACATTCCACCCTCCTATACATCAGTCATGCTTAATTGATTCCTAGCCCCACCTAAAGACAGATTGCAATACATTATAAGGGCCGAGAGTATGAAAAGATCATTTTCATTTCCCCATTAATTCCCATTTGGAAGGGCTCCTGCCTCTGCAAAAGTTTCTTTGGCAGCATGCTTGCTAATGACTGATTGCTGCCTTTCAACCCAGAAACAGGGCACAAGCAGGCAGATTTATTTTTTGTGAAATGTCTCCCTTTCTGACACAGCATTTCAGGTATCCTGCTCTTAGTGTCATCCTAAACAAACAAAAAAAACAAACAAGGAGACAGAAAGGAAGTGACTGGACTAAGCCCTGGAGATTTTGCAGGTGCATAGTTTAAAAGGGCATCTTTTTAGTGCACTTAGTAATGCTGTTTAGTTTCCTCCTCACACCCATCTGACAGCACCTCTCTTTCCACACTGTACATAGAGGGACTCAATCATTCTGATGCTTTGCCCAAGCCTTGTCTTTTGAACACGGTGGATGAATAATTGGGTGTCAAATATGAACCTGCCTTACTTCTCCTAATCGTTTAGGGAAATTGAAATAACATGAATGCAGGGCTGTAAATATTTTTAGAAATCTTACTGGCTCTTCAGAATGTGCTTTATTTTTTATACATGAGAATGTAATGCTCGTGAAAAGGGACAGACTGACAACATTAGAAACTTTGTTCATAAAATAGTTAACATAGAAGCACAGGAATAGCCATATCAGATCAGACTAAGTTCCATCTACTTTTATTATTTTATTAGAGCTGGTTGGGATTTTTTTTTTTTTATGAAATGTTTCTTCATCAGAAAACGCTGATTCCATCAAAACCAAGACATATCAGTTTTGACAAAACTTTTGTTGGAAAGGTTTGGTCAAAACCAGACAGAACAAGCTCCTAGAAGAGCCAATAGTCCAGTAGTTAAATCACTCACTGGGATGTGAAAAACCCAGTTTCAAGTCCCTGCTATACCTGACTTGAACCTGGGTCTTCTACATCCCAGGTGAATTTCCTGACCATCTGTGTCTCTCCCCACTACCATGTGTACTTGTGTTCAAGTTTTCTAAAGGGTTCATTTTCTTTCCAATGAGGAACAAAAAACAAGTTTTGGGGGGGAAATGTGAAATGCAATTAGTGTTTTCCTGTTAGCCCTAGTCATAGACCAGGACTCCATTGTGCTAAGTGCTGTACAAACAGAGAAGACAAAGATGATCCCTGACCCAAAAAACTTACAATCTAAGTGTCTAGTTCACAATCCTCCCTCCAACAGTGTCCTGTACCAACTGCTTCAGAGGTACGTGCAAATTCAATATAAAGACTGTCATGCAATAACGCCCAGAGGGGACATTTTATTCCAAACCCAATCAGTGACAGTAAAAGTTTCCTTTACATGTGTCCCATCAAAGAACTTTACTCCCGATATGGAGGGACTAACCAATAAGAGGGAAAGCAGGTAATTCAGCAGGTAGTTCATTCAATCCTCTACTCAGGCAGCTTACAAATGGGGGTGGAGGGCGGGGGGGAAAGGAAACCACTCTCACTTGTGATTGGATTCACGTGGACACAGCCATACACTAGGTAACAGACTGAACATGGCAGTTCATTCCACAGACTGTTGGCCACTGAGAAGCTGTCAGTATATAACAACTTTCAGTTCTGATGACTTCACTGGGCTAGATTTAAACAAGTATCTAGATGTGAAAGGCTCTGCAGTCCATTGCCCAATAGTTAGTGTCATCCAAGTGCCTCTGAATACACTTTGGATAGCTGGAGCTTGGAATGTAAGTGGCATTCAGGGCTCTTTAGTTTAGTATCCATATGTTCTCTGCTTGTACCATCATTGTTTGGATCAGACCATAAGGATACAGCAAAGATCATGCCAAAACTTTCTCGTCTGAGCTAAAGTTATGGCATGAGGGCCACTGGCTACATTATATGTTCACCCTTTAAAAAATATGAACCAGATGTTCAGTAGTGGTGTAACTTGGAAGTAAAAGCTTGAATCTTTTGTTTGTAACTGCTACTAACACCTGCCTCGTTTCCTTCAGCACTCCCCGGAACATTTCATTTGTGCTGAAACAAAGGGCGGGGGGGAGATTACTGTGTCTTTCTGTCCGATCTACTTAAGAAATTCGCTCCAGAGTCCAGTTTGCTGTACAGAGCAGCAGCACCTCTGAAGTATTGTCTGCAGTAGAAATATATATATACACACTGTAGAAATCTTTTTTCAGAGCTCAGTCATTTAGATGTAAACTGTCACAGCTTCATTGCAAAATACTGTCAGGTCAGGAGAGGAGAAAAAATGAAACAGATGAATTTCCCTTGCAGTTTCCCATTGGGATAACTGCTGAAATCCCAGACCAGCTCTACTGGTTTCTGCATCAACAGATGGTAGACGGCATTCCTTGTGTTTATTTCCCATTCGGTAAATCGCAGGTCACATCTGGTCCAGCCTCTCTTTGTTTTGAACAGATGGAAATTCACGTTCTTTATCAGCTGTCATGAAAAAGGTATAAGGAGGGGAGAAAGGGAGGTGGGATGGAGTGAAAAGAGGAAACCGGAGAGAATGCCTTAAGATGACAGAAAACTTCACAGCTGATGAGGGCTGAAGATACTAGGGTGGCAATAGTGATAGATAGATAGATAGATAGATAGATAGATAGATAGATAGATAGATAGATAGATAGATAGATAGATACTTAAAACACTATTTTGATCGTTCATTTACAAGAAAGTAAATAAGCCCAAGGGCTTCAAGACTCACATCTAGATTTGACAGTTAAGGAAGGAAAATCTTCCCAATCCCAAAATTGTCCCCACTGTTCCTCCTCACAGGACAACAGAGAATAGGTAGGAACTCCCCAAACTAATACACATTTTTCAGACATTTGCCATCATGGTGTTTGTTTTAGATAGAGATGGTTGAAAAATGCCCCATAAAAAGTTGGCACATTTTTCGTGTGTGTGTGTGTGCATGAACGAGTGAGTGACAGAGAGAGAGAGTGAGAGAGATGTGCTAAAACATTATTTGTCATTTTTGATCATCTCTATTTTTAAAAAAGTCAATACAATTTAATATGTGCATATATATTTTCATTTCTTTGTGAATTTTTGGAATTTTGGTGACATTTACATTGCCTCTTAAAGTTCAAAAGTGGTAGGCAAAATACAGATATTCAGCAAAAAAGGGTAATTATTTTGTTGATTTTTTTGGTTGGAATTTGAAATTTGAATTTAAAATGTGATAAAAGACTCAACTTTTTGAAATGTCAACCAACTGCAATTAAAAATATATACATTGCCTATAAGCTGGTAAGTGGCTCTGGATCCAAGTCATTTAATGTGTGTGTGCACACGTTACACAGCATGTATAGATGCACACTCTAAACACAAACTTTGCACACACACACATCCATACTACACACAAATACAAATACACAGAAGGGGTGTTGCCTGATCTTTAGATTATGTATTAATTATATTGATTAATTAAGTGAGTAAGTACATAATGTACCTCTGCACTTCCATATACTTACATCATCCCTTGTAGAACAACCTGAAATGTTAGCCATTGTCTTCCTCATCACCATTACCTTCCCCATCATCACCACTGGCCATCATTGTGGCACCTCCCAAGGACTATATCTCTCTCTCTCCTACTGCCCCTACTTATAATCCGTTACGATGACGCCACTACATTCGATGCATATTCAGTAGGGGATTTTTTTCCCTTTTCCTTATTTGTATTTCCTCACCTTACTAATGTTGGTGTGTCTTTTTCCTATAGGTCAGTATATCGGTGATCTCAACTTATTATCATATAGGTCCATTCATTACCATGGCCCTTTTGTGGTTAGGTATCACATTTGTTATTTCTGTCTTAACTGGTTATTTCAGTTCTTTCCAAGTTCCAAGTTGTGCTGTACCTATTAAGTTTAAAAGGGTATGAACTTAGGAAAGCCCCTATGCCAACCTGCTTTAAGATATCATGTATGTTAAAGGTCACAGCTCTATATGGACCTTATGCTTTAGCTCATCACCTTCTATCTAGGTGAAAGGTCCCAAACATATGTATGCAGTGCGAGCCGAGGGATGTGCTGGCCGCCGCTTCCTGCCACCCCCATTGGCCTGGAGCGGCAAACCGCAGCCAGTGGCAGCCACGATCGGCTGAACCTGCGGATGCGGCAGGTAAACAAACCGGCCCGGCCCGCCAGGGGGCTTACCTTGGCAGGCCACGTGCCAAAGGTTGCCGATCCCTGTCTTACAGGATACAGGCCTGTAGGTTTCTTGCATTACTGCTGAATATAATACAAAGCAGAATATAATGCAAAGCAGTAAATATAATAAAGAAAAACTAGCCCACTGGGCTGCAGGGGCAAAAAGCAACAACAACAAAAACCCCACTATCTTGGTGCCACAAAGGAAGATTATGACCAGACTGGAGTGCCAGAGGTAAGTGACATGGAGCATACAAGAGAATATGTGCAGACGTTTGGAAGTAGGGCTTTGTGGGATATGAGGAACTCTGTAGCTTACTACCATGAAGCACAGTTAGTTTAGGCCATCTCTCTTTGAACAGGCTGTTCTGACACAGAGCCACCATTCCTGGCATTTGAGTGGCTTACAGAACTCGGGAGGCTGCAGATGTATTTTCCTAGGTACCATTAGTTGAGAATAAATAAATAATAATAATAAATAAGTGCTACCTCATAATGGAATGCTGTTTCCTGAGCAAAACAGCTGCACAGAATACACAAAAGGGACAAAAGACCACCTCAGGCTGAACAGGAGAATCACAGAAGAGGCAAAACAAAAAAAGAAAAAAATTAGAGATGGTGTGGATAAACTAAAAGCATATGAGAGCATCCCATATTCATGGATCATTGAGACACTGAAAATGCAGATTTCCTTTCTGTGGTTAATTGGAACACTCGAAACTACCCGGAACACACACTCATTGATGGGAAAGAGGAAGCTTTCAAGGGGATTCCTTATCACCAATGCTCTTAGTGGTAGCGATACTGCTGCTGACATGGGGGCTCCATTAGATAAATTGTGGTTATCATATCAGCAAAAAGCAACAGCCAGTTAACTATTGGTTATACATGGATCATCTGAAACTTTATGGATGGACACAAAAGGAGGTAAAAGAGATTGATGACATGTAGAAAAGTTTGCTGAAGATATAAAGCTATGGGTTGGGTTAGCTAACTGTGCACCAGGATCTGTAAAAGAGAGCAAACTGATACAATTAGATGATGTACAAGTAAACAAAGGTATTATTAATGTATCTCTCAGCATGGCCCCTACAAATACTTTGGAATCAGGGAACTGTTAGAGTTACAACATAAGGAAGTCAAAGAAGACGGGAGGAAAGAATATTACAGACAAATAAGACCGATTCTAAAGTCAAAACTCAACTTGAAGAATTTGATCTGAGCAATTAATATGGCCAATACTAGCAGTATGGGAACTGCTGTAGTACTCAAGTGGAATCAAAAGAAGACAAAAAATTGACATCCAAACAAGAAAGCTCCTGGCAATGCACACAGTAATGAATATCGAGTAAGATGTGGACAGGATGTATATCCTACGATGTGATGGAGGAAGAGGTCTTCTATCTGTGGAGGAAGCAGTTGACAATGAATAATATAACTTCATAATATATGAAGAGTCAGCCAGAGTAAAAGATCATCAGGTTGCAATGATGAGTGATGGTCAACCATGCATCCCACCCCAAGAAAGCATAAAAGAAGGGAGAAGGCAAATTGCCAAAAAATACTCAAAAATTGCACAGAAATTAATGCATGGACAATGGTGGAGAGAGAATCATAGAATCATAGAAGATTATGGTTGGAAGAGACCTCAGGAGGTCATTTAGTCCAACCCCCTGCTCAAAGCAGGACCAAACCCAACTAAATCATCCCTGCCAGGGCTTTGTCAAGCCGGGCCTTAAAAACCTCTAAAGATGGAGATTCCACCACCTCCCTAGGTAACCCATTCCAGTGCTTCACCACCCTCCTAGTGAAATAGTTTTTCCTAATATCCAACCTAGACCTCCCCCACTGCAACTTGAGACCATTGCTCCTTGTTCTGTCATCTGCCATCACTGAGAACAGCCTAGCTCCATCCTCTTTGGAACCCCCCTTCAGGTAGTTGAAGGCTGCTATCAAATCCCCCCTCACTCTTCTCTTCTCGAGCTCGAACCTATTAGTGATCGAAGAGTAACTAATCCATAGCTTGTAGAAGGATACCTTAAAAGAGAGACAGAGCCTCATTATGAGTGCACAAGAGAAGTCCTTAATGTTTAATTATGTTAGACACAAAAATTGACTAACAGAACTGCTTCCCAAACTTCACAACATGTTTCCAAAAAAAAAAGAGACAGTGGATCATGTGTTGAGCACATGCAGGAGCCATGCTGGGAGAGAATATATGAACAAACACAATGAGGTCACCAAGTGTCTGCATTGGAGCCTCTGTGGCAAGTACCATGGGTGGTGAATAAACCACAGGCTTGGGGAGGCTAGTGGCCAGCCCAGCCCACCCCTTCCGCCTGAGGCCCCACGCCTCCTCCCTTCTCCTTCTCCTGCGGAAGCCCAGAGCCCCCCTTCCTCCCACAGCCACCAGCCCCCTCCCCCGGGTGCTTCCAGCCCCAGAGCACCCAGCAGGCAGCGCGCGCCCCACCCCCAGCCTGGATGGGCAGCGCACAGCCCTCTTTCCCCCACAGCCCTAGAGCTCTGGATTGCATGGCCCCAGTGCTGGGGACCCCCCTGCACTGGGCATCCCCAGCCACCCCAAGTCCCATTCCCAGCAGGCTTCCCAGAAGAGAAGCAGCCTGCCTGGGCTGGGGCCAACTAGTGTCAAGCAGGAGAGGATGGAGCATGGGCAGGGCCATGCCGGGCTCTTTGGGGAGACACAGCCTTCCCCTGCCTATCCTTGTGGTATTATGACCACTGAATTGAAAGCTTTCTAGAGAATGAAAAAGCTAAGGTATCATGGGATCTGGCAATTGTCATGGATCAAACAGTGCTGGAACACAGACTGAACATAGTTGTTGTAGAAAAGAAGATAAACAAGATTATGTTAATTGATATTGCCATACCAGCAGACAGAAATATAAAAAAGAAACAAGAAGAGAATATGGTGAAATATGAAGAACTCTGCTATGGAATGGAAAGCCAGAACAAAGATGATCCCAAGTGGAGCACTTGGAAAAATCCCAGAAGACTGTGGTTTTAGGCAGTACGTGAATCTTAAGGAAATTCAAGGGTGAACAAGTGGCTCTCAACACCTAAAATACAAGATTTTTGTGGCGGGTTTAACAAAACTCCTGACTACCCAAATCTATGGAGTCAATTCATGGTCAGGAATTATTGGTTGTTCATAAGGATAAATTTTAGACAATAGCTTTCCCCTTTTTATGCTTAAAGAGCATGTGATACTGAGGGATAATAATAATAATAAATAATAATAATAACTTGCTCAGAAACAACCTGTTCAACAATTTTCTAGAAAAAAAATTACCACTTTCTTTGCCTTTGTCTTTCAAATGGGCATGTTATCCTTCAGCTCAAATAAAGCACTCCCTGGGTGTTGCTTTATGATGGGTTATGCTATTAACCACACTTGAAAAGACTGAGAACAGTTCAAGCTAAAGCAGTATATAAAAGAGTTGCAGGCAGATTTTTCTCTCTTTTTGTTCCAGACAGGCATGAAAGCCAGCATGGAGGCCTGTACCTAGCCATCATCTTAGCAGCTATTCTGGAGGAGGAGGAACTTTTTATAACCCCATGATGCAAATAACATATCTGACACATGCTGGCTATCTCACCCTAGTATTTCCTGCTCTTGAACAACCACCAAAGAAAAAATTCTTCTTAAGGGAGTGAAAAAAAATACACTGCTCTCCTAGTAACCTGAGAATCTTGTTTTAGTTCCTTTGTTCGTTTGTTTTTAAAACCAAAACACATTTGTGCACTAATTTAAGACCCAATCCTCATACTCTTAAAAGTCCATTCCTATTTCACCAAAGCACTTAAAGCACCTGGTTAGATCCTGGTGACCTCAATGCTGAAATTACTTTGCTGAATCTGGGCCTAAAGTAGTCCTTGTTCTGAGTAAGAGACCTTAGTTTTAAAGGATTTTTTGAATGCCTTATCAGAACTATACCTACAAATATCTGCCTGATGGCCAATATAGGAATATTTAGACCCCAAATTTTCAGTGATTTGGGATGACTCACTTTTTGGGCAGAATTGCTAAGCACCAATAGATCCAGCTGAAACCAATGGCAGCTGCAGGTGCATATCTGAACACTAGGCAGCAGATGTCTCAAGTTAGGCAAGAAGATGGATAAAACAATGATGGGAGGAGAAGAGGGTAACCATAAGCAATGGTGCTGGCAGAGCAAAAGGGTGAGATAAGTAAGTGACAAAAGAAGAGATGCATATGGAGAGTGACATGAAACCTGGAAGAAAAGAAGGACCATATAATGATTGCAATAGGTGAGGGGGAGCCAAGAGCCAAGTTGAAGAATGGAGTGATGTGGTCCAAAGAGATTGCAGGAAAGAAGATAATATATAGATCAGGGATCGGCAACCTTTGGCATGCAGCTCGCCAGGGTAAGCACCCTGGTGGGCCGGGCCGGTTTGTTTACCTGCTGCGTCTGCAGGTTCGGCCGATCGCGGCTCCCACTGGCCGCGGTTCGTCGTCCCAGGCCAATGGGGGCTGCGGGAAGCAGTGCGAGCGGAGGGATGTGCTGGCCGCCACTTCCCGCCACCCCCATTGGCCTGGAGCGGCGAACCTCAGCCAGTGGGAGCCACGATCGGCTGAACCTGCGGACGCGGCAGGTAAATAAACCGGCCCGGCCCGCCAGGGTGCTTACCCTGGCGAGCCACGTGCCAAAGGTTGCCAATCCCTGATATAGATGTTGCAGTCCAAATGGACTGCAAAAGATTAGTAATACATTTCAGATCCACTGCGTTATCCAGTCCCCTTTGGTAAACATTAATAGACTATTCTTAGAGAAGGACATTGCTTGGCTAGTCAAGTTATACTAAAACTCAGAGGTGGCATTGTGTTTTGAGTTCTGTTTAAGAAAACAATATATCTCTAATTCCCAAATAAAACTTTTTAGTTGAATAAACAGTTTACTGTCGTAGACTTAGAACTATTAGCATATAAATATTTACATTTAATAATTGGGCCACACCATTTGCAGCACATACACTCAACTTCATCCTTTTCTCCTGTTTTTGCTTTTTAAAACTTTTAAATACTTCCTTGTGTTGTGGAACGTATTCTGATACAAATTTTTTGTTTTCTTCCCGTTTTAGTGTGTCAAATCTTTAAACCATTATCTGCTAACAATAGCTTGAAATGTGTATGTGGTGGGTGTGAGATTCATTAGTACGTTCAGATGTGCATGCACTTCAGAGCTTGAATTAGCACCTGTTTGTTGATTGTGTGTATCTTCTAGACTAATACGTAGCCGTACTTCAACAGGCAGCTTTGCATATACACACAGACTAATGTATTATTGTAATACATATATCTCATGCATTGAATTGT
The DNA here is from genome assembly GCF_028017835.1 of Emys orbicularis. Taxonomy (NCBI): domain Eukaryota; kingdom Metazoa; phylum Chordata; order Testudines; family Emydidae; genus Emys; species Emys orbicularis. The sequence goes on from NC_088686.1 coordinate 37,772,936, forward strand.
ATTTTTGTAATAAAACAAGTTGCTTTTATATATTTGAATGATACAAAAGTAGTGTGAAAATCAGAAAAAACTGACAATCAATTTTTATCAAAAAATTCTTGGGCTTTACAAAAAGTATTAAACTGAAAACAAAGGAACTTATTGATGTGCACTGCTCTCATTCTCATTACAGGTTAGATCAGCCAGAGGGCTGCTCTAATTTCTGCCAGCTGGCTACAATTCCTAAGGAATCAAACACCAGCTGAACACAGCTGGAATGCAATGTCTTCTGGTCCACACCAATTGACCTTGGCATACTCCTATGTGATGGATGTGGGGCTGCTCTGTGATAATTTATTAATACTGTACGTGACCTGGTTATTGGGATGTTGGTTTAGTATAATAGCAGGCTGTAAGGGAAAGCAAGAAGAAAGAATGAATAGCTCAAGATAAACCATCCTCCAGTTAACACATCAGGGTTGTTAAGAGACCATGCCTGAGCAAGTAGCATTGAAGATTCTACCACAAACTTTAGCCAAGTTTCTGGAGTGAATACTGCAAATCAGAAGAGCACAAGGACTATTTACCTCTTTCCAAAGGTCAGGCAGTTGTGGGAACTTTTCATTCTGATACCCAGAACCTGGTGGGGTGTTTGAAAAAGTTAGGTTTGCCTGGCCCACCACCACTGGATGGTAAGGCTTTACGTAAGATGGACATCCTTGAAGATGGTCTATTGTTTTAAAGTCCTTATCTCTAAATGCTTTGTTCCTACCATTAAGATTAAACAATACTTTGGTTTAAGAGGTTGTCTGGTCATTACTGGTCATAGACTTCCACAGGGAAGAAACACAGGTGCTGAACCCAATGAGACCTGCTAAGCAAGCATGGTTTATACACAAGGTTCTGTAGCCCAGAGCCTAGTTTAAGAGTGGGAGAATTGTAGAATTCTTCTCCAGGAGAGGTAAAGGCACAAGGCCTGATACCTCGGGGGGTGCACTCAGAGAGACCAGGAAGGGGGCAGAGGTACAGCTAGCTCTGTAATTGTGACACCCTGCGTGAGGATCAAGTGGAGAAGGTGGTTGCACAGAGAATGGCTATGCCAACTCTGCACCAGCTGAGAGTGCCCTCATGCAAGGGAAATTCTCTCCTAGCCAGAACTGACACTAACCACCACCACCAACAAAACCCTGTGAATTTTAAAGAAATCAGGAGACTTATCCTACATTCTCTTCTCCAGTTTTCTCTCAGCTCATCAGTCATACTGCACAAGCTCCTGCTGTTTTGTGCATAAGTTTGATACTGATGTTCTATTAGGCTGCAGATCGAAGATCCCATGACTGAAGAAACAACTGCCTACTGTCCAAAGTTTAATGTAACTGGATGCAGAAAATACAGGGAATTGGACAAGACTGTTCTTTAGATTTCAGCCTATTTTTGTATGCTTATGAGATTCTGGTAAGCTTTGAAAAAAATTCTAAACATTTGGGTGCTATATCAGAACCTTTGAACCTTTTTTATGGGGTGTGCCCATCATTATAAAAACTGTGAACTGGCATTACCTGGGAATCAAAAGTAATTCTTCCGATGTCAATGTACAGACACATTGTAATTAACTGGTATAGGGAGTACATATACAGCTTCCCTTTGTTGAATGGAATCAATACTGTTCAGTGGAATATCATTGAATCTATACTATTGGTGGTTACTGAAAAGCCTAATTTAGCTCAACTGCAGGGGTCTGGTTTTTTAGAGCACAAGATTCTTAGTTTTCTCCCTGCTGTCACCATGGATTTTCATGTGGACGTAACATACTGATGACCTTGAATCCCTACTGGACCACAGTTCTATTAGAAAATATACTCAGACACATAACAGGAAGTGACCCTGGCATCTCACTAAATGGAGGCATATTTAATCCAGATTTTAAAAAAAAAAAACCTGCCTGAAAACGTCAATACATAAGCAATTTAATTATGCTTTCTGTTTTCCTCACATAGGATGACTGTATTCCAGGCTTATGCTATGGCTTCTACATCTCAGACAAATGGATGCAATTGTGCTTCTCCTGGAGCCTTGCAATTGGTTAAAACCCTTTCATGAACTGTGCCTGTTCTTAATAAAATCTATCAATCTAATCTTTAAAATAAAATGGGCTCCTTGCCACTGTCCTAATCAGATCTTGCTTGTGTTGTTGGGGTGGTTTTATTTTGTTTCCCCCCATCATTTCCCAAAGTTCAAAATTATTCCTTCTAATATAGGAGATCACATAAGGGATAAACCTCCCATTTTCACTCTGTTGTGAGAGTGGAGATTTATCAAAGCTGTGCTTGAATAATGTGTCCCTCTTGTATAGCAATGATAAAAAGCAAAATGATCTGAACATACTGTGATCATGTCTTCGAGGTGCATTACATTTATTATATGACATTCTAATTTAATATTCACCAGGGGTACCTGAACTGGAGAGATGTCAACTCTAATATTCATTAAAGTAAAAAAGAATAAGTCCCATAAAAAATAGTTGCTTAAAAGACAAGTGGGTAAAAACAGAACCAATACCAAGGTCAGACCAGCCCATAAAAGGAGCTTGAGCTTTGCTGGTTCAGACATTGCCATGGCTTTTTATTCCTGGCAGAAACAGCTCCTTACTGCTTACTAAATACTAGTTCACACACATCACACAAAATTGTACATGAACACTCAGGAACATCTTGCCTATTGTTAACTCTTAGGCGATAAGAATTAGTTTGATCTTTAGATAAAGCACAACGCAGATACCTGGAACCCAGTTCTCTAATGCCCTACTCTTGTATATGCATTAACACCAGTGCAAACACTACCAGATCATAAAAGTTGTATTTTAAACCCATTTTGCATAGATTCCTGATTACAGATGCTTTCCTTAAAATGTAAATTCAAGTTCTTCAGGGAAGAAACTGTGTCTTATCAAGTTTTAGCACAACACATAATACAATGGATCTCTGGTGGAGTGAAAAGTCACCAGAATTTTTTAACATGGGCAAAACAATGTATTTTCCTCAAGCCTTGTTCTCAGAAATGATGTGACAGTTTTGGCTGAAATTTTCCAAAATCCTTCAGCGTAGGGCAGACAGTCAGCAAGGAAATTTTTAGCTAGAACAGTTACATTTGGTACAATTATAAGCAACTGAAGACACACTCTTATAATGGGAAGTTTCTTGGGCAACCTTAATAACAGGGTTGTGCTATCAGTCCCACGTAAAATAATAATGGATTGTACATCCATGCTGCAGCCATGTAGATAGAGATCTGTATTTTCCAGTCATATACATCTTCCTGAAGATTCTGACTCTATTTCTACCCCAAAGCAGTAACAATACAGTGAGCAGTTCTTCAGCTGGTGTATATTGGCATAGCTACATGGACACACACTAATTAACCATCAAATGAAAATGTTCTGATTAGGAAGCCCAATTCTCACTGGTCTGAAATGAACAACAGAGTTTGGCATAGCAGAGCGCACCAATGTCCCATGTCGTCGGGTACCTTGCCTATTGCTGTTTTCGGGACTTGAAGGGTGATGGGAAAGAGAACATAAAGTAGTTTGCATTTGGTAAATTGTGCAGCATTAGTGGGGAGAAAAAATTTCTCGCTAGTCCCCAATGCTGTTCAGTTCATACTCTGAAACTTGAGGTTCACTTTCAGACACATTGAAACTAAACAGACAAAAACCTTTTGTCCATTCTGCCTTGCTAATGCAGGGCTCTTCCCTGCAGTATATTGTGATGTTTTGTTTTGTTTTGTACTGTTTTAGGAGGCTGAAGCAATGGGGCTTCCACCACATTCCTTAGGATACTATTTGAAAACAAAATAGATACTTAGTTTAAAAGATTGTCCTGATCTCAGCCTGAATTTTCCTTTTCCAGATTTCATCCTATTTTATACTCTTAGTTAAAGAGATTCCTCTCTGAGCAGCTTTATAGGCTTTTGCTCTCTCACTTTGAGAGATATATGCAAGATTAATATCCTGTTTCTTGTAATCATTGTTAACTAACAAGAAGTTTTAATAATTTTACACTGTCTGTAGTACATAACCATCTCTTTAAAATCCCAGTCAGCTACCTGACTTGATTTGATATAGAAGTGAATTCATGCATTAATTATACTGTAGGTTATTTCTTTTTTGTCAGTTCTAAAAAAATCCCACCTATTTTTAAATTTAAATCACAACACAAATCACGTCAGAATTTGTTTTTAATATTATACATGATTAATATTTCACTTCCATATTAAAAAATGTCTTTAAGTAACTAATAAACCTATCTAGAATATACTGCTAGCTGCGCTCAGCAAAAAGACATGTTGAAAGCAAATGTATCTGCATAAATATAATCTAGCTAGTTTATGGATGGGGATCAGTGCTTGGATTTACAATAGTACTTAGACACCTAAACCCCAGATTTAGGCTCCTAGGTCCTAGTTTTAGGCACCACTATGATCCACAAAATCCCCACTTGGCTGCCACCCAATCCTATAGGTACCTAAACTCACTTGGTGCCTAAATTTTTGCTGTAAAAATTCCCTAGGCACCTAAATTACTGCCTTTGGGCATGAGGATTTCAGCCTCACTCTAGACAGTCAGATGCCTAACTCCTGCATAAGCCTCAGTGTGAGTCACAAACCAAGGGAAGATAGCCTCTGAGCATGCATAGTGGATCAGGCCTCGCAGGTGAGTTAAGCAGAAGAGTGCCTGTCTACTGAGTAAGGTCCAATTCAAAAATCAGGCTGGGGGAGGAGATGCTCACTTTTTAACTTTTAGCCCAGTGATTAAAGCACTCAGCTAGAATGTGGGAGCACCACATTCAATTCCTCCCCTCTCTGCATGATGCAGAGAAGGAATTTGAACAGGGGTCTTCTACCTCTCAGGATAGTGCGCTAACCACTGAGCTATGGGATAGCCTGATGGAGGGGCTCCCTCAGTCTCTCCTGTTGAAGCTGTTCCACTGTGGATAAGTAATTAAAAAGTAATTAGAGAAGGGGGACTGGATCTCCCAGGTAGATGCTCTAACCACCAGGTTATAGAGTCATTCTCACTTGCTTTTGTCCCATGCCCCTAATTATTTGTAGATAGTGGAAGAGTTTGCATAGGAGAGACTGAGGGAGCCTCACATCAGAATACCCAGTAGCTCAGTGGTTAGGGCCCCCTCCTGAGAGTTGGGAGACCCCTCTTCAAATCCTCTCTCTCCATCAAGCAGAGGGGGAAATTGAACCTGGGTCTCCCACATCTCAAATTGAACTTGGGTCTCTTAACCACTGGGCTAAAATTTATAAGGTGGGCATCAACCCCACCACTTCTTTCTCTTTGTGTGGCTATTTTGTATGAAGCAGGGCAAGCACCTAACTCATTCTTATGAGGAATGACTTAAACCGCCTCACTACAGGAGAGATATTTCATGGCTGTGGATCACAAGCAGAGATAGGCACCTCTGTAGCTCAGACTTAGGAGCCTATCTCTGTGAGGCAGCAGGGCTTAGGATGGACACCTCTCCTCGGCATCTCCCATTGACTGACTTAGGTGACTCCTATGTCACATGCTGGCTTTTGTGGATCTGATGTTTAGGCGTCTATCTCTCCCCTTCTCTATCTCTTAGCCTAGGCACCTAACTCAGGCTTAGTGGATCCCAATTTTCTAGGCAATGGGGCATTGTGTATAATAAATAGAAAATGTGCAATACAGCTAATTTAAAGATGATTAAAAATACGATAAAATAACCTAGAAAATCCTGATACAATAGGGTCTAACCAGAATGATTTCTGCAAAAGAAAATTGTGGCTCACCAGTCTATTAGAACTCTTTGACTGTGTCAACAAAGTAGTGGCTAAAGAAGAACCAGTTGACATAATTTATTTGGATTTTCAAATGGCCTTTGAAAAAGTTCCTAACAAGAGTCTAGTAAAGGAATTAAACAGTCATGGGGAGAGAGGCAGAGTTTTGATTTTGCGCCTCAGTTTCCTTATTTACAGAATGAGGATAACAACACTGTCCTAACTCACAGATTTAAGTGATGTTTCCAAACTGCTCTGGGATCCTCAGATGGCAGGTGATACTAAAAACACAGAATTATCCTTACAGTATGATTGATTTTGTAGGGGGTGGCTTTTTTAAAAACAATGTTTTTCTCCCCTTCGTATACAATTTAAATAATTTCCATCTCTTGTGGAAAGTAATGTCTGAGGCTAAACAAATGAGCACTCTAAAAATCCATCAGAAGCTTGGAATGTTACTGCAAAGTGTTCAAGCTGTGAACTTTTTTTATGATATCATTACAAGAGTCTTCCTTCTGTCCCTCCCCCACAGCTAATTTCTAATCATATTGTTTTATATACCATTTATAAGTCAGCAATTCTGGCTTGTTTAGATTTCATTTTCTGCCTGAGATGCTACAGGCAGCTGCAACAGCTCCAGGTAATGATGCACTTAGCCTAGCTTTACATTTCCTGCATGTTTCCTGACTTAAAACAGCTCTTAATTCTAAGTAATCCCAAATCTAGCTGAATTGCCTCCATAAAACTGCGGCACACATGGCTCACTGCCCACACCTGTGCTTGCACATGTCTGGTGCTGCTGAGTGCTGTTTCTTTTTAGTGCCAGAATATATTCCATCCTTGATTTTTACCTGGGATTTAGCGTTAAGGGGGCTGTGTGCTAAATTCAACATGTAAGATTCTTGTGCTTCTCTCTAATTCACCCATTAAAAAAATACTGACGTATAATGCCAAACATCTAAGATAGTTTCTCTTTTTTCTTCATAGGAAGAGGAATATGTATGAAAAAAAGCATGAATATTAACAGGACTGTGTCTGTTATCTGTCTACCCCGTGTGAATAAATAGCTGATGCATCTTAACATCTAATTACCGTACAAAGATTCTGTTTCTATACTAATGTAATATCCTATTTGGCATGAGGTAGATAGAGTTTGGGACTCTGGAATGGGTTGGTTACTCTGTCGGGAGAGAAATTAGTCAGCCAGCAACACAGTACTGGTAGAGACATCTTGTATGGTATTCTTCATTCAGAGAAAGGGCCAGATCTTCAGCCTGTGTGGATTCTCATAGTTTCATTGACTTCACTGGATCTATGCCAATTTACACATCTGAAAATCTGGCCCAGAGAGTGCTCACACCTACCCAACTACCTGGGAATGCCTGCATCCCATTCTGATCCTATGTATCAGATTACTACTGGAATAAAATATCAATCTGACCTTCCTGCCATGTTCCCCATAAAAATGCATACCATAGTTTATGATCAGATTATACTAGTCCAGGGATCGGCAACCTTTGGCACACGGCCCATCAGGGAAATCCGCTGGTGGGCCGGGATGGTTTGTTTACCTGCAGCATCTGCAGGTTCGGCAGATCGCAGCTCCCACTGGCCGTGGTTCACCGTTCCAGGCCAATGGGGGCTGCGGGAAGTGGCGCGGGCCAAGGGATGTGCTGGGCTCCCGGCAGCGGACAGAGCCCCTGGCCCTTTAAATCACTGCCAGAGCCCCGGGGCTCTGAGCTGCTGCTACCGCTACCCTGGGGCTCCGGCTGTGATTTAAAGGGCACGGGGCTCCCAGATGCCACTGCCACAGCAAGAGCCCCAGGCCCTTTAAATCACCAGCAGAACCCCAGGGAAAAACAGTTAAATCATTTGAAATGTAAAGTATTAAGTGAGACTTTCATAGAATCAGAGGGTTAGAAGGGACCTCAAGGGTCATCTAGTCTAACCCCAGCCAAGATGCAGGATTTGTTGTATCTAAACCATCCAAGACAGATGGATATCCAGCCTCCTTTTGAAAACCTCCAGAGAAGAAGCTTCCACAACCTTTCTAGGCAATCTGTTCCATTGTCCTACTGTTCTTACAGTTAGGAAGTTTCTCCTGAGATTTAATCCAAATCTACCGGGCTGTAGTTTGAACCCATTGCCTTTTATTGTGCCCTCTGTGGAAAAAGAGAACAACTATTCTCCATCTTTTTTGTGGCAGCCTTTCAAATATTCGAAGACGCTATCATATTGCCCCTTAATCTCCTCTTTTCCAAACTAAACATACCCAGTTCCTTCAGCTTTTGCTCATCTGGCTTGATTCTATCCCTGTCCTCATCTTTGTAGCTCACCTCTGGATCCTTTCCAGTTTCTCCACATCCTTTCTGCTGATCAAAATGGGACACAGTACTCCAGCTGAGGCCTAACCAACACCGAGTAGAGGAGAACTATCACTTCCCCTGATTGCATGCTATGCCTCTGTTAATGCAACCTAAAATTGCATTTGCTTTTTTTTGCAACAGCATCACATTGCTGACTCATATTGTGGTTGCGATCCACCAAAACTCCCAGATCTTTTTCAGCAGTGCTGCTGCCAGGCCAGTTTTCCCCTATTCTGTAATTGTGCATTTGATTTTTCTTCCCTAAGCGTAGCACCTTACATTTGTCTTTGTTGAATTTCATTTTGTTGTTTATAGTCAAGTTCTCCAATTTATCAAGATCCCTCTGAATTTTACCTCTATCCTCCAAAGTATTGGCAACCCCCCCTAACTTCGTGTCATCTGCAAACCTGATCGGTATGCTCTCTATTCCTACAGGTAAGTCATTTATAAAGATGTTAAACAATATCCCTTGTTTCCTTTCCCTCTTTGCTCGAGAGAGTTTTTAGAAGGAAGCCCCTATCTAACACTCTTAGTTGGTATTAAAAATGGTAATAACTGTTTTATTTAGGGAAACAGAGAAAGTTAGTTGAGATGGGCTGGAACCAGTGTAATTGCTCTTGTTGTTAAAGTCCAATCCCATTTCCTAAAAGCCAAAACAAAACAAATGTTCACAAGAGGGAAGAAAAAAGAACAACAAATGCAGAAAATACAGTTTCTGTCTCTGGTGTTGACTCTCACTTGCAATCTCACTGCTGGAGAAACATAGGCCAAGCACACAGTACAATCAGCCACTCTGACACCTGGCAAACATGCCCCAACATTGAGCTGTTTAGCTGCCTCTTTCTGGTCACAGGGTGACAGCAGTGTTGCAAAGTAGTCAGTCATTGCTGGTTAAGACAGATTCTTCTTTGACAGAAGGAAAAAGGAGAGAGAGAGAGAGAGAGAGAGAGAACAAGAAAGATGGGGAAGGAAAAGGACACATGGTATGCATGTGACAAAGTCTCACATCCCAAGTGGTGTTTGGGATTTAGCTGAAGCAAGTGGGGGTATCAATGTCATCTGGGTCCCACTCTTGTCCTGTTCTGGTCAGGACACCTCTCAAGATCAGGATGTCAAAGGCCTAATAATGTTACAGTAGATCCCAGGATCCCAGAGGATGAGGGGGGTGGCAGCCATGATGGTGAAGTTCACTCCTTTCCCTTCTTTCATCAAGTCACTGCTGCAGTCCATTCCCCCAAAGTATTTTTGAGGACCACAAACGGGAACGATAGGCAGCATAATAGCTCATCCCCCTCATTATTTTGTCCATCAGTTAGGCCTAATTTCCAATGAACCAGTTTTGGTTCATTGATTTCCAATCCCACACTTCTCTTGTTTAGCGGGCATGATCTTAAAGTTTTTGGATTATATCAGTAGGGCTTTTCTTTTACACTAATTCAGTATTTCTCTCTCCATTTTGCACCTTTTCCCAGGAGCATTTGTTGTTATAGGTTATTGTGACATTTTATGAACTTTCACTCACTTTTCACAGTTGAGTTTACAATTAGGGTGAATCTACAGGCCTGGTTATCACCACTACCCTCCAGGATAGGGCTGAGAAATTGGCCAGGATTGGTGTATGTATGTGAAGGGAAGTGTGTGCTGCTATTGCTTGTGCTGTACCTATTTAATGGATAAATAAAGAATTTTACTGTCCAGGGTGTTAATATGATACCATTCACCAGCAGTACATTTATTTAATTGTGAAAAAAAGAGAAGATATATATCAATACACTTGTTAAAGTTTTCCATGAAGCCTTGGCATCTCCTTTGAATATGAAAAGAAAGCACTATAAGGGGAAACTATTTAAAGATTATATTGAGCAAAAGGCTTCTCTGAGCTGGAGTTTGGAAAGTAATTTCCTCCTGTGCATCAGAACATTTTTAGGTTTGCCCACACATTCATTATGATAAATCCTTTGTGCTGGGATCAGAATTGAGTCAGAACAGTCCATTTTTAATCAGCAAAATCTAGCCAGTATCAGAATTCAGCTGGCTCTTTTAAAAATATGTTATGATTATTTTATATCTAAATCATTTAGTTTTTGTCCTTATGTATCGTTTCAACATTATCTTCCCACCACAGGCCACAGTTCTTCCCTTTGTGAGTCTGCCCACAATGCCAATGGCTTTGTCCTGATCACGCTGATAAGATGCAGGCTTCCCCACTGCTAATTTTGATTCCAATTAAGCAATACAGAAGGAGACTCCAGAGCCTCAGACAAAGGTCCCTTAAGAGCAAGATCTTTACAATACATACTTTATGCCAATGAAGCATTTTGTTATTTTTGAAACTGACTATTCTGCACCCATTCTCTGTGCATCATCATCACCTCTTCTCCTCCTCCCCATATTTCTAACAGTTCAATGAAAGGCCAGGGGAAAAAAAGAAGCTGAGAAAGAATGGCAAAGAGGCTCAGAGAAACTCAGGAGTTGATTTAACAAGCAACTTACTGTGGCTGGATGAAGAAACAGAAGGTGGCTACAATATTATGACCATTGATGACATTTGCAGTTAAACTACATTAAGAGAAATCAGATTTCATACCTTGGGGCAGAAAATGATCATATGAAGGTGTCAGGATTGAAATTAATTCTTTCTTAACCTTGAAAAAGGGCTGGGGTGGAGTCTCTTCCATGCACAGAAATTTCATTGTGTATGGGGAGACTTTGGCAAACCAGTAAAGTGCCTAAAACCACTATGGCTTATTGTTAAAAAGCAACTTAGTCAGCAAGCTGTAAATTGGCCATTCAGCAATCTCAGCTTGACCAAGGCAGGACGGGAGGGGGTTTTGGGTGCCACGGAAAGGGCAGCTTGACCCCGCGTCCTTCCTGATAAGAATTATGTTGAAGTTGCTGATACATGCATTTTAAAAGAGCAGGAATGTCTATTGGGGTCTCAAGGCTGCAGGCTCTGGAAAGACCCACACCTGGTTAATCAATAATCAGAAAGAGCCTCTTGCTTGCCCAGTGGAACTGCTTGCTTGACAAGTTTTCTTTAAGGGACATGTCATTGTATTACTAATGTATATATCAAGGGGAAAAAGCTTGAGATGGAGGGACTCTTGGGACTGGTCTCTCCCTCTGGATGCATCTTGTGTTCCTCACTGGCAGATGGGCTGCCACTGTGCCACTCGAGAGCCACACTCAGCTTTGGTAATTATCGAGGGTTGGGGGTGTTTTACTAACCTGTTGCGGACGTGTGTAAGTGCTTGAGATTAAGTAAAGTGTAGCTTTAAGTGAAAGCACTCTTGCGTTGTCCTGTTTGTGCCAGCCATCTATCGGTCAGACAGCCGTGTCTCCCCTGATTTATTTCCTGACACCTCCTCGCACAGAGTAAAAGTTACCAAGAGCTTTGGGTTGCAAGAACCCCAGGTAACAATTGCACAGGAGGAATTTAGGAGAATCAGGCCAAACACATTTTAGGAGAGTTTCTTCTAAAGAATCAGGGACAGTAATGGCCAATATCCATGGTTTGGTGTTGTATAACATTAAATATTTGTCATTTGTAGCTCTCAAAGTGCTTAATGTTGGTAAGTAAATGTTATTACCTCCATTTTACAGATGGGAACATGGAGGCACAGACAAACTGCTCAAAGAAAAACCCACTGCACTGAGTCTGGGCTGTTCAATGGACTCGGACTTGTGGGGCTCAAGGTGGGGCGAAAAATAGCAGTATAGACATACCCCTAGAGAACATATGCTCTGTTCTACAGAAGGAGTGTGGCATGACCTTGCGAACAGGGTACAGTATCCTGGGTTATAGTCTCAGCTTTGTTGATGACTTACTGTGTGACCTTGAGCAATTTGCCTTTGCGTCATCTGAAACTAGGTGACAAGATAGCAAGTATGAAAAATTGGGATGGGGGAGGGGATTATAGGCTCCAATATAAGAAAAAGCCCCAAATAACAGGACTATCTGAAACCAGGCTAGTGGGGAGGGTCTTGGAGCCTGGGCTCCAGCCCAAGCCTCAATTCTACACAGCTATTTTTAGCCCTGCAGCCTGAGCCCTGTAAGCCCAAGTCATTTGAATTGCACTCCGAGACTCGGTGCCAGGGGTTTTTCTTTACAGTGTAGGCATACACTATGTGTTCCTAATAATTAGGGATAATAAAATGAAATGAAAAATCCACTATCTTTCATAGGCTTGTTACCAGCAGGTTTAAATCTGGCTGGTCTAGGTGTAAAGTGATTAAACCTATATTAAAGAAAAGTCGTGCTAAAATTTCTATATCTTTCTGAATGGAAATGCATATCGGTGACTAACAAGAGGTTCTTCTGGGCAATAGTTCTGGATGGCTGCTCTACTGCCTGAATACTAAAAAAACCCACTTCTCCCCCTACCCCGCTTCATAGGGAAAATGGGATTTTTCATCAGTTGCTCAAGCCAATTTTCTTCTACATTTTTCTGAAAGTACGATTTAATAAATATTTATTTGGTAATGCTTCGAAAGCTCCCTGTGGTTGAGGGCTAATCATGGCTGAATCAAGTCTCTTCTCACACCGGCTGCTGAAAAAGAGGATAAAAAAGGCTGGCAAAATGGAATATTGTATTAGATGATGGAGAGAAGAGTTGCCTTTGCTGCAATCAGGAATGGAGTTTTCAAATCACACTTGCTTACACAGCAAGAAGATTTTTTGTCTCCTTTTATTCTTCGTAAATCTTCTTCCCCTGTTTGTTTATTTACTTTTCTATTCTTAGAATTGCTTGCTAAATCCTTTGGATCAGGGGCTTATAGGGCACAAGCAGTCAGTGACTAAGGGATGGAGGGTGTTTGTTTGTTTGCCTTTCCGTTTTAAAATATATACTATGGAGAGGTATTTAAACACAGTGGAGGATGGGGGTCTTTGTGGATTTTGGAACCAGTTTTCATTGAACCTCATTTCACTGATCAAGTTTGAATTTATTTTGGTTCCTGTCCTTTTGCTGAAGATAAGGTATGTGCTGATGTAAGCAATAACATCTGATGCAAATAAGGCTAATTTGTGAATATTTTATTTTCAGCCATGCTCGCACTTATGAAAATCTGATGCCTGGATTAATCAATAATGGCACAGACTTTTAAACAAGTCCGTGAGACTCCTTCCAAGTACTTCTGAATCTTCCACTCGATTAGTTTTAGAAGTGAATTGGGAAGTTGTTCTGATGGCTGAAAACATATTAAAAAAATATTTTGTGGATTTAAAATAGTACACACTGTAGAGAGAAGTCCTGAAACAGCAAAGGAGAAGAAGTAGCTAGCAAACTTGGTTTATATGCATTGTATAAATACATACACTTAGACAGCATTAGGTCAGTACGTAGCCAGAAAGGACCTGCTCTTGCTCCTATTCGAGTCAATCTTAAAAGTCCCATTGACTTTCATAGCTCAGGATCAGAACCTCAGAGACAGTCAGGCAGAGATGTGATAAACTGCAGAGCCAGATGATAAATTGCATTTATTGTGCACTTTTGACCACATCTCCTGCACTCTGCCCACTAATCCATCTCCCCCAGGGCTTATTCTTACATTCCAAACCTCTGTGGAGCTTCCAAACTTCAATTTTATTTTCTAAATCAACATGCCAAGAACAAATGTCCTGCTCTGACTAAAATTACCCTGTCCCAAGACCTAGGACAGGCAATATTCCATTCTGCACCAAGGACAAGTTTAAGGCCCAGTATTCCCTTATTAGTGGGCAAAGGGATCTAAGGGAATTTTACACCTTTGGAAAATGGAAATTTCCAGTGAGACACAAGCACTTGCTTCTAGCCTTAGAAGTCCCAAGATACCATATAGGACTTTAAGCCCTGTAAAACTGTGGGAATTCTTGAAAACTAAAACATCTTTTTTGATAAAGGCAGGTTAAAAAAAGAAAGGAAGAAATTCCCCCCAAATAGATTTTACAACTCCCTAAAACATTTGCACTGCCTACTATGCAAAATATATGATAGTGTGTTGTGGTATAAAGCTTTGATTAGCATGCATTTGAGATTAACTGCAGTTATGAGTAATGCAGCCATCCTAAATTAATGCTGATAAAACCATCAGTTCATACCACAGCACATTTCCGATATTTAAAAAACACTAATGCACAAGCTGCTGTGCATGTGTAATACTGCCCTCCACTGGAGGGAACCATAATTGCACAGTCGTGTGTCATAGGCCCTACATTGTTAACAGCTAATGGAGAGTCTACTCTAGCCAGATAAGGAAGCATGTACCTTTGAAGCGGGAAGATATGTGTTCTATCACTGAGGTTGTTGGGAAGAATTGAGTGACCAGAGTGTGCAACATAGGAACTTCACAGTTGTCACTATCTAGCCATATAGATTTGTTACACTATTGTACATATCTATATCCAGATCCTTTGCACTTACATAGTTCCTTTCATGGGGGGCATGGATCAGCATTCATGTCGCACTCCCTGTCAGTACCTGGCCCAGGCTGGGTAAGCTAATGATCCAACCAGCAGACCAAATTCGGTGATGAATCCTGGCCATGTGTCACCTAAGGCACATTGCACATATGCTAAGAAGAAGTTCCTTTCATCTGAGCATCTGCAAAATGTTTTACAAAGGTGAGTTTAATTAAAGCCATCATTTCACGACAGCATTGATTTCTCTGTGGAGTCATTTCCACAGATTGCTCTGATGCTGTTTTAAATCAGCATGTTTTGAATCCTATGGGTCTTTAGATGAATCAATATCTGAAAAAGAATCATCCCTATATCACATGAAAGGTTAATCTTTCCTTAGAAACAAAAGCCACTAACAGTTAATCCATGAGAGCCTGAAAATTAAACCTGGATCCTTTGGCTTCAAAAGCCGTAAACCGAGGGTCGAAATACACTGTCTATCTGCATTTGTGCCTTTGATATTCAGAGCCCCTTTTGAGCCCCTCTCGGATATTGTCTCTGCCTAGACATCTGAGTGATGTCTCTGTTTTCACTTCACAGTTCAGTGGGAGCTCATTCTTTGGAATGTTAAAGAGCATTTTGATGGCCACATTACATAAATAAGCTGTAATGAGTAAGCAGGTGAAGTGCACTGTCTGGATTTTTGGATGGCTATAGAGAAAATACAATTAACCCACACAGAAAAAAATGCATTTTTTACATACTGTCCAGTTGTTGCATAATGTTGTATGCACATTGTGAGCTAGATCCTCAGCTCGTATAAGCTGATATTGCTCTATCAAAGTCAATGAGACTATGCCAATTTACACCAGCTGAGGATCTGGCCATAAAATTCTGCCTTCGTTCCCTTTTTCCCCATTTGTACTAACTGTGGTAATGTATTGTGTGTGTATGTGTGTGTGAGAGAGATTGACAGCATCAACCCTTTTTACATAGGAAATCTAACTCCTGTCACATGGCTCCAGTGACCTTGAGGAGAAAAGGACGTATCCCAGTTTCTTGAAGCCTCCAGTTCATCCTTCTTAACACTGCATTGATATTAGAATCCACAACCAAGTGCAGCCTGCAAGAAACACATGATTGCAGACCTAGTAAACACCAACATATTTCTGGAGGGTAGCTGTTCTGAGGGATGGAGCCATTTGTCAGCACAGGTGCAGCAGGGTGAGTTGATAGAGAGGCACTGATTTTCAGCAATGAGCTCATGCGACAAAGAATAGCTGCTGTCTATTTGCAAGGCACTGACGAAGGTTGGCATCTGGGTACAGAAGAGAATTAAGCATGAAATTAACCAGCTGTGCCACTGAAGAAACTACTAAATAGGTTTCCAATCCACTCTATTGATAGTCACACAAGTTTGGAGACCTACAGATGTGTCTCCATTTATGACTATATACACACACACGCCTTGGTGTTCTATTTCAGAATCCATCTTCCATTTGTGCCATGGAAACTGAGATTTCAATTTTTGACACAGATCCATCACACAATAGAGGTTCTACCACTAGAACATCTTGAACATTGTCCAACGAAAGAAAAAGAAAATATAAAACCAGAGTAAAACACCTGCATCTCCATCCTAATGCTATGCACCACTTAAATTTAATACAAACATTTAATACAAAATCTCTTACACATGAGGTATTCTTTTGGTCAGCTGTTCTGGTACCCATGGCTATGTAGAGAGGTCTAAAGCAGCAAGAGCAGGAAAAAAACTACTTAAAGTGGCTTGCCACAACACAATATAGTATGAATAATCACTTTCAAAAGTGTCCTTAAATAATAAATGTACGTAGAGCTAAGGTGACTGACAGGGATACCTAAAATTTTGGACTACAGTTGCCACTTCTCTCAAATATGCTTTGATCCCATATCCAGATAGTCTCACCCATGAGGTTCTGCCTGAAGCTGTCAATGCCTGAAAGTTTTCTGTAGTGGCTCCCCCTTCACTTTCTGCTGGACCTATGCCCATAAAGTGTCAAGATTTCTGTTGCTTGAAAGTAAGGATGGTTGATGTTTCAAAACCAGTCTGGGCCAAGTAAAGTGGGAACCTCTTATATACACCTTTTTCTTCTGCTCTCACCCCTAATTATTCATCTTAACCCTCCCTTTAAACAGGTTCTCTTCCCCTTAATGAGCTTTTGCTAGACCTGGTATGGGTTCTCTACCCTGGCATTCCCCTGGCAGCTGAGACGTTCAGCGCAATCAGGCAGGACTTGTACAAATTGATCTATTGTTGAATATATAGATTTAACCTTGCCACATCTACCAGCACCCCCACACCCAAGCGCCACCAAAAATAAATGGTTGAATGACAGTCTGCTCAGTAAAATCTTGTGAGTAAGCTTGCAATCGCTGGCAGCATCCATAAATTCAAAAGTGTAAAATTGGATCATTTCATTCCAGTGAATTAGTGTCCCTGTTAATAGAGTTCTAAATATATAATCACATAAATAGCAAAAGAAAAATCTTAAGCAGGCCTTCGCTGTGCAGTTATTCCCAGTTCAGACCAGGGAAATTGGCCAGGCCCATTCACCTTTGGGAACAATGTCTTTGATTCCCCCACTGTCAAGTGTTCTGGCTAACACTTACTGCAGTAAAACAGGCAGGCCATGGGTTTTATCAAGCTCTGTCAGATCGCAAAAGGATCATGGGATTCCCCTAGTTTATTTTTTTCCTCCTCTTGGTTTTTGGTATAATGCAGATGCCAAACATGAGGTCTTCAGGGGATGTTTAATTTGGATCTGGGCCAGCTTCCCAACTTGTTAGCACAACAATCTCATCTGGAGAAAGACACTGTTCTCTACAGGTAGGCAATAGAAGCGCTAGTATTCAAAGTTACTTGAACTTCTGCCAGATCTGTCTGTGAATACCTTGCTCAGCAGACTGTTTGGAGTTTCTTCTTAAGCAATGCACTTTAGAAAATCATAGCCTTTGATTGCTATGGGTTTTGTTACACTAAGAAGGACTCTAAAACAGTGTTGTATCATGAAAGACTATCTGAGCCTGTAAGTTGTCAGCATCTGTGCGACAGTTAGTTGAGCCCTTTTGAGGTTATTGAAGTGCTAATGTGCATTAAACTCTGCAGTGTTGTGTTCCAACGTGGCTAAGCATCTGATTTCAGCCCTCAAGAGCACAGCAGTTCAGACAAGGGCTAAAACTCTTCTACGCTCGCTCTTCATTGTATCTAGGCATTGTCACACATATGCTACAGTGATTACAAGTAAAAAGTCAGTATTTGCCAACAGTTACCTCACAGTGATATGTGAGATTATTATTCTAATTAGTGAACTAAGTCTCTGTGAAGTACTTAAATATTATTTGACCCATTCTATACATGAATAAAGATGAAGTGACTGTCCATGGTCATAAAGCAAATTGGTAGCAGAATTGGGAAGAGAACCAAGACTCCTCTTGATTTCAGATTAGAACTGGGAAACTAGTGCACAAAATTCTCCATATATAATTGTTCAAATTGTCAAGAAGTCTGTTTCAGCAGTGCTTGTGTCCATGGTATGGTCGCTTTCCATGAATATTCTAGTGAATGTGTTTATTGCCAGAAACATTCATAGGAAGAGGAAATTTTAAGCACATATTGGAGAATATTTGCAGAAAGAATTCTGAGCTATTAACTGAATTATTTTAGGAGAAATCCAAGCTTAACACTTTACACTCATCCAAACAGGGAAACAAAACATCATTGTGACCTCTGTGTCCAATCAAAATTATCCCACACAGTTTACATAGGCCTCAATTCAGCAAGCAATCCTGATTCAGTGAACAAATTAAACACATGCTTAACTTTAAGCACAGATACTGCATATTCACTATTGGCAGCTCACGAGCAAGCTACTGATTAAGCATTATTTACTAAAGATATAATTCTGAATAATGAAGAAAACTCTAACCCTTGAACAGAATCGACCACAAAAGGCTAGATTTGTGCCAATTCTTAAGGTAAAAATCTTCAAACAAATTAATGGCTATAAATTATATAACCTAGCTAGTGCATAATTCACATTAACTAATTAAGTCCCCTGCATTAACCATTAGACAAACTACAGCTGTTTGCCTACATGATGATTTGTTCACATATTTAAAACACTTGTATTATCTTTTTCCAAGTGGTTTCATTCAAAAGGTCTAAGCACAGGTCTTGGAATCATACCCACTTTTTCCACTGCAATGCAGTATTAGGGAACATGCAGATTTTCAAATGTACTGTCCTTGAGATAGGACTGTTACACTAAGAAGGTTCCCATGGCCCATTTCTGCTCACTGTCTCTGTCTATAGTATACGTCCCATTGCATCTGAGTTTCCTGTTCAACACTCCCTCTAAAAGCTGTGCAAGTTTGTCATTTAAAAAAGTCAAAACTTACTGAAAGTTTAATGGCTTTAGAGTCCAGAAAGCCCAAGGCTAAATGTAAGCCCAAGCCAGGACTGAGTTTCATAGTCAATGGGAGTTTTGCCTATGTAAGAAATGATAGACATATAGTGGGTCTGATTCTGACCTTATGGACATGAGATTAACACTCACATAATTTCATTGACTTCAGTGGACTTAAATCCTGAGTTGCACCAGTGTAAGTGAAATCAGAATCAGGCCTGTTGTGCTTAAAGGGAACAACTTTTTAAATTTATAAAATATAAAATGTGCTGTACTGGTTATGGGTTTTACAGTTGGTCATCAAGATAGACTCTCTTTAGAAAATTTGAAAGAAAAAAAAATATTTCAGGCTAACACCTTATATGCCAAGTGGTAAAATAGTGGAATATATTAGAACAGAAAGACTAACAGTCTTCACCAGGAGCAGTGCTACCAGACCCCACTATGCAGTACTTATTAAATAGCCTTGACCAAGTAATTGCATTCTCCCAGACACAAATTTGGGTCTCAGTGTGTCCTAGCAAGCATTTCATTTTAAGGAAGATTTACTTTGGCAAAATGTTCTCAATGAAATCATCTTTAACTGGTCTGAATCCTAATATTAGTTAAAAAAACAGTAGCGGCAGCATCAGCATTAAAATCCATTAGCACATTTTTCGATTCAGTAGTCTCCAGATCTTTTTTCATCAATAGGACACTATGGGGGTCCATTCGCCCCTTTAGCCACATGTATAACTCATATTCACAATTATATGAATAGACTAAGGCTCTGTCTACACTACGAGAGTACTTCGATTTTAGTTAATTCGAATATGTGGAATCGATATTACAAAGTCGAACGTGTGTGTCCACACTAAGGACAGTAATTCGACTTTGTGAGACTTTGTGAGTCCACACTAACGGGGCAAGCGTCGACATTGGAAGCGGTGCACTGTGGGCAGCTATCCCACAGTTCCCGCAGTCCCCGCTGCCCATTGGAATTCTGGGTCGAGCTCCAAATGCCTTCTGGGTAAAAAAAAAGGGTAGAGGGTGCTTTTGGGTAATTGTCGTCATCCGTCCGTCACTACCGCCCTCCCTCCCTCCCTGAAAGCGCCGGCGGGAAATCAGTTCGTGCACTTTTCTGATTACTGACAGCGCGGACGCCACAGCAGTGCGAGCATGGATCCCGCTGCGACCATCGCTGCAGTTGTGGCAGTTCTCAACACCTCGCAGCTTCTCATCCACCTTTACCAGAGGCAGCTGCAGAGAAATCAGGAGAGGAGGCTACGGCACCACCGTGAGGGCATGAAGTCGGAGAGCAGCTCCGACCTCTCAGAAAACAGGAGACCCAGCGCCCAGGACATCTCGGTGTCACTGGGTCTTGTGGATACTGTGGAACGGCGATTCTGGGCCCTGGAAACAAGCTCGGACTGGTGGGACCGCATAGTGCTGCAGGTCTGGGATGAATCCCAGTGGCTGCGAAACTTTCGCATGCGGAAGGGGACTTTCCTAGAACTGTGTGAGTTGCTGTCCCCTGCCCTGAAGCGAAAGGACACCCGGATGCGAGCAGCCCTGACTGTCCAGAAGCGAGTGGCCATAGCCCTCTGGAAGCTTGCAACGCCAGACAGCTACTGGTCAGTCGCGAACCACTTTGGTGTGGGCAAGTCTACCGTGGGGGTTGCTGTCATGCAAGTAGCCAAGGCAATCGTCAAGGTACTGCTATCAAAGGTAGTGACCCTGGGAAACGTGGAGCTCATCATAGATGGCTTTGCCGAGATGGGATTCCCAAACTGCGGTGGGGCTATAGATGGGACTCACATCCCTATCCTGGGACCGGACCACCAGGCCAGCCAGTACATAAACAGAAAGGGATACTTTTCTATGGTGCT
Organism: Emys orbicularis; assembly: GCF_028017835.1. Lineage (NCBI taxonomy): Eukaryota > Metazoa > Chordata > Testudines > Emydidae > Emys > Emys orbicularis. The sequence goes on from NC_088686.1 coordinate 37,793,781, forward strand.
GCAAGCACTGGTGGACCACAGGGGACGTTTTACAAATATCAACGTTGGATGGCCTGGCAAGGTTCATGACGCTCGGGTTTTCAGGAACTCTGGTCTGTTTAGACGGCTGCAGGAAGGTCTTTACTTCCCGGACCACAAAATAAGTCTTGGGGATGTGGAGATGCCTACTGTGATCCTCGGGGACCCTGCATACCCGCTAATGCCCTGGCTCATGAAGCCCTACACTGGCGCACTGGACTCAGGGAAAGAACTCTTCAACTACCAGCTGAGCAAGTGCAGAATGGTGGTGGAGTGTGCTTTTGGCCGTCTCAAGGGGAGATGGAGAAGCTTACTCACTCACTGTGATCTCAGCGAAACCAATATCCCCATTGTGATAGCTGCTTGCTGTGTGCTCCACAATCTGTGTGAGAGCAAGGGGGAGACCTTTATGGCGGGGTGGGAGGTTGAGGCAAATAGCCTGGCTTCTGATTACACCCAGCCAGACAGCCGGGCGATTAGAAGATCCCAGCGGGACGCGCTGTGCATCAGGGAGGCTTTGAAAGCCAGGTTCCTGACTGAGCAGGGTCTCCAGTGACTGTTTAGTTTGTGGACACAGATGCTGAACCTGCCCCCGTTTCTTTACCCAGTTACTGTTGACTATCCTTCCAAGTTACATACCCCCTTCACCACCTTCCCAACAAATAAAATCTGTTCCGTTTTGTTAATGAACAAGGTTCTCTTTCTTACTGTTTTCGCGGGAATGTTTTAAACCGGGGACGCAGACTGTGGCGGGGGGCGGGTTTAGTGTTTTGATGCAAATGATGCTTCTAAACTCCGGGAATGACAGGCTCCGCAGTGCTGGATTGGTTGTTTCAAAGGAGCCTGCCAGCAGTCCTGGGCGGGACTGCGTGTATGTGTCGGCCAAGTGACTTTCTGGCAGGGGGCGGAGGGTTACAGACCCCCTGCTGCGTGGCTCTGTGATCCAGGATAAGGACCGCGGCATAAGATCTCTAACTGCCCTCCCCCGCCACAAAGTCACAGATCAACCCCCCCGCCCCCCAGAACATGAAAACCACCTCCCAGACTGACCAGGGTAACTGGTGACTGCACTGTGTATGTGTCCTGATGCTGGACCTGCCCCCGCCACTGTAGCCTGCTAAAGGTGACTGTCCTGTCCAAGTAACAAACCCCTTCCCCCCCTTCAGACAGAATCCCCTCTAAAAGACACTCTCGGAAACAGTACTTAACAGAAACAGATGTTTTATTATGAACCGCACATGAAAAGGGGGGGGAGGAAACTTGGACGGGGGCTTGTGTGAGATGGGTAGGAAAGGACTTTTCAAACTTTGTGGAACGAGAGCCTTCTATTGCTGCAGCAGTCTGCAGGGGCTGACTGAAAGTTTTAACGGCCCTTGCCGCCCCTCCTTCTTTGGACTTTTGGTGAGGGGGGTGTGGGACTTGGTGGCGGGGGAGGGCGGTTAGAGATAGACTGCAGCAGGGCTCTGTCCTCCTGCCTCCGGTCTTGCAGAACATCCACTAGGCGCCGGAGCGTCTCCGTTTGCTCCCTCATTAGTCCAAGCAGGGTTGGAGTAGCCTGCTAGTCTTCCTGGCGCCACCTCTCCTCCCGTTCCATGACTGCTCGGTGCATTTGTGACAAGTTCTCCCTCCACTGTGTCGTCTGGGCTGCCTGCTCTCGTGAGCAGTCCATAAGTTCATAGAACATGTCCTCAAGCGTCTTCTTCTTCCTCCTCCTAATCTGCGCTAGCCTCTGGGAGTGTGATGCCAGGCTGGGTTGGGAGACAGTCGCAGATGTGTCTGTTGGAATGGGAAAAAGGGAGTGAATTCCTGAGACAGATAAATGAAGTTGCTAACAAAGAACATAGTCTTTCTCTGTGAACAACACCATGCACTGCACCTTTCACATGCGCACTCAGGACAAGGTCGAATTTTCGGCCCTCGCCTTCAGTGCCTGGGGTCTTGCAGTTGCGATCTGAGAAGCGTGGCAGGACACCTCTACTTTTGTTGCAGGAAAACATGGTAAGCCGTAGACTTGTGGCAGCTTAAAAATTTAATAGTAGCACTGGGCTCCTTTCGCACTGAAAGCAAGGCCACTCTCTGCTGGCAGCAATCAGGGAAGCATGAGCTCTGCCCCTGTCCCACCACCTCGCGGCTGTCCCAGGGAAAGATCCCTGTATGCTGCCCCTCTGCCGCCTCCACCGCGGGGCTGTAAAGCAGTCCCAATACTAACATTCCCCTCCCTAATTTAAAGCAGGGCGTCATGTGCAACATAACGCTGATGAGGATCTCGGAGAGCGAGAGGGGACGGATGCTTCGGGAGAGCATGCAGAAGCCAGGGCCGTATGCCGCCATGCTCTGCCGTGCTATGATCCCGGACTACTTAATAGAGTCATGGCGTGGGAACGTGTCTTACCACGGTGGACCGAACAAGATCGCCCTGCCACGGAACCTGATGCGCATGCTTGAGCGGTACCTCCAGGAGAGCTATGCTGAGCTCTCCCAGGAGGACTCTCTGTCAATTCCCGGACATATTGACCGTCTTTTCGTGTAACTGTACTGGAAGGGACTACAGAGTGGAGCGTCCTGTGGTTGCCTAATCATGAAAATCCGGACATTATTTGATTTTTTATAAATAGTTGGGACTAAATAGTTGCCTAAGGCAAAGAAATCATGAACACCCAATTGCTGATATAGTTAATATTCCTGTTGTGTTATAAATAAAAGTTTCTATGTTTAAATGAGTGAATGAAAACCCCATTGTTAACAATATAAATATTCCAATTATGTTAAAATTACATGTTTAGATATTTAAAGCACTCACTGCTTGATCCTTCCCCTGATTCGGTGTCCGGGGTAACGGATGGGGACGGTTGGTAGGGGATCTCGGTAAGGGTGATGAAGAGCTCCTGGCTGTCGGGGAAATCAGCGGTGCAAGCGCTGTCGACTGCCTCGTCCTCCTCATCTCTTTCCTCATCTTCCCCGTCCACTAACATTTCCGACGAGGAACCGGCCGTGGACAATATCCCATCCTCAGAGTCCACGGTCAGTGGTGGGGTAGTGGTGGCGGCCGCACCTAGGATGGAATGCAGTGCCTCGTAGAAACGGGATGTGTGGGGCTGGGATCCGGAGCGTCCGTTTGCCTCTTTGGTTTTTTGGTAGCCTTGTCTCAGCTCCTTGATTTTCACGCGGCACTGCGTTGCATCCCGGCTGTATCCTCTCTCTGCCATGGCTTTAGAGATCTTCTCGTAGATCTTTGCATTCCTTCTTTTGGAGCGCAGCTCTGAAAGCACGGACTCATCGCCCCACACAGCGATGAGATCCAAGACTTCCCGATCAGTCCATGCTGGGGCCCTCTTTCTATTAGATTGCACGGCCATCTCTGCTGGAGAGCTCTGCATCGTTGCCAGTGCTGTTGAGCTCTCCACGCTGTCCAAACAGAAAATGAGATTCAAACTGCCCAGACAGGAAAAGGAATTCAAATTTTCCCGGGGCTTTTCCTGTGTGGCTGGTCAGAGCATCCGAGCTCGAACTGCTGTCCAGAGCGTCAACAGAGTGGTGCACTGTGGGATAGCTCCCGGAGCTATTACCGTCGATTTCCATCCACACCTAGCCTAATTCGATATTGCCATTTCGAATTTAGCGCTACTCCTCTCGTTTTCGAGGAGTACAGAAGTCGAATTTAAGAGAGCTCTATGTCGAACTAAATAGCTTCGTGGTGTGGACGGGTGCAGGGTTAATTCGATGTAACGGCGCTAAATTCGACATAAACTCCTAGTGTAGACCAGGCCTAAGAGGAAACTCTCCCAAAGTATGGAGAGTTTGTGAAAGCGTATACTGTTCCTTTCTGTAACCCTGTAATACTGCAGCACTAGGTGAAAACACAATCTTGCATTATGCTACACTATGTGCAACAGAATAACCACACACAACACAAGAGTTAAAATACAGGAGAAATCTCATGAAAGGGGCTGCTTCTGGGAGATTTCCAGGCCAATTTTGCATCCTCGAGAAGTTAAGAGATGTTTTTCTATACTTTTGCATGCTTTCTTTAATCCAAACTGAATCTTTACAAAGTTGGCCCAGCATTAGTCAAGACCTCATGTTTTACATCTGGCTAGAAAAACAATATACACCAGCAATGTACATATTATAATTAAAATATCCAGATTTTATAGCATGTCAAGAAAAAGATTCCCCATTGTTTAATATGTTCCATAGGAAATTGCCCTGTCACTGACAATTGTAAGGAGATTGCAATGTTTCAATTAACCTTTCTTGTTCTAGGTGCTGCATATAACATATGGAATCTGAAGAACTTCACTGAGCTGAAATTCAGAGGAAGAGGTGCTTTAAAACTCGATGAGATATGACAAGACTTATAAAACAGAACCTGCCATCCTGAGTCATGATAGCAATGAAACATTGCTCACAGTAAGGTTTCCAGTCACACATAATTTTTCTCTTTGTCTCTGCCTTCCTTTAGGTCTTCTCTAGAAAAAACTGGCCAGCCCCTTCCTGTCCTCACAAATGTACCCTTCATACAGATGCACACAGAAAAAGTCAGTGGTAGATTAAGATTAAACAGACCAGCAATCTTGTCTGTGAGCTCCAAAGTAGCTTTTTACTCCAAAGCAAGTTTCTAGGAATGGGGTCAAATTCTCTTTCAGTTAAACCAGTGTAAATGCAGAGTAACTTCACTGAAGTTAGTGGAGTTGCTGTAGATTTATATTAGTGTGAACATTTATACATGGAAGATAGGATCTCTTGCCTGAATAGAACTGTTGTGTCTTTCCTCTGTACACAATACAGTAAAAGCTTTGGTATCTGGCATATTGGGAGAATGGAGGATGCAGGTTAGTCAAAATTCTGGTTAACTAAGAGTTATACTTACCAATGGAGTTTGGGTGCGGGAGGGGGATCGGGGCAGGTGGTTGGAGCATGGGAGGAGTTTTGGGGTGCCGGATCTGGGTGGTGCTCACCGTGGGCAGCTCTCCACAAGCGGCAACACGTCCTTGCTGCTCCACCTGCAGGCGCTGCCCCCGCAGCTCCCATTGGCCACTGCTCCCAGCCAATGGGAGCTGCAGAGCCAGTGCTCGGAGCGGGGCAGCGCACAGAGCCCCTGTGGCTGTTCCTCCACCTAGGAGCAGCAGGGACATGTCACCGCTTCCGGGGAGCTACACTGGGCCAGGTAGGGATTCTGCCGGCCCAGAACCAACTGGACTTTTAATTTGTATTGGGTGATATCAGAAATGCCAGTTTCTAGAGCTTTCTGATTGGTAAGGTGCTGGATAACACTGCTTTTACTGTATCAAGAATGAGAAAGCCACCTGGACACAGTTGGGTTCCAAATAACCATGTTTGCTAACTATATACAAGCATACAAGGCCTTGCTACATAAGCACCCTGCTGCTCTGTTAAGTTCTAGTGGCTCTGGAGTTAGATGATTTTGTGGCATTTCCATAATGTCAGCAAATGTTAAGTTACACAGCAGGTTATAGGTTTAGCCACCATTATAGTCAGTAAAACTGCAACCTCTTTCTTGTCACATATATCATTAGATCTTGCATACTATGCCAGCTTTTTGACATAGGTGGCCCAGTCCTCTACTGCAGTGCTTCTCAAAGACAGTCCGCCGGTAGTTCAGAAAAAGCCCCTGGCGGTTCGGGCCGGTTTGTTTACCTGCCACGTCTGCAGGTTCGGCTGATTGCGGCTCCCACTGGCCGTGGTTCGCCACTCCAGGCCAATGGGGGCTGCGGGAAGGGCGGCCAGCACATCCCTCGGCCCGCGCCACTTCCCGCAGCCCCCATTGGCCTGGAGCGGCGAACCACGGCCAGTGGGAGCCGCGATCGGCCGAACCTGCGGACGCAGCAGGTAAACAAACCGGCCCGGACCACCAGGGCTTTCCCTGAACAAGCGGTGGCCTGACTTTGAGAAGCACTGCTCTACTGAGCTATTAAACAAGCCCATTTCCTCAAACTGCCAGGCATTTTTTGTCCCTTTTCTTTACTCACAAGAACAAATCCTAAGCAGCTAGCAAACTGGAATGTATTTCTTTACATTCACCCTGCCAATCAATTCAGACTCTCTCCCCCAACTACAGAAAGGAGCTCACAATCAAAACTGAATCAAAGTTCCAATATTAGGTAACTCCTTAGCATGGACAATAAAGTTTAAGGATTCTTCCAAAGTAAAAGCTGGTCTCTCATATTTATATGGGTGCAAATCCAGAGAATGCTCATTGAATTTACTAGGTTACTCTAGATTTATACATCTGAATAGCTCCCTGTTATCAGAAACTTCAGGATAATTCCATAGTGGATTGAAGAACAAAATCAGCTCATTTCCTTTCAGGGCCTATTTGGAGTGGACACTGGACTAGGAATGTCCCATAGTGATTCCCACTCACATCTTTGAATTTCAGAGATCCTTCTGAGAAAGTTGCGGGACCCAGATCAATTGAAGAATTTGGGCTAAATTCTGCCCTCACGTACACCTATATAAATGTAGATCGGGGTTCCCAAACTTGGTCCGTGGTTTGTTCAGGGTAAGCCCCTGGGAGGCCGCGAGACGCTTTGTTTACCTGAGCATCCGCAGGTACGGCTGCTCGCAGCTCCCAGTGGCCGCAGTTCACCATTCCCAGCCAACGGGAGCTGTGGGAAGCAGCGCGGGCTGGGCCACCACTTCCCATTGGCTGGGAAAGGCAAACTGCAGCCACTGGGAGCTGCAAGCAGCTGTACCTGTGGACGCTCGGGCAAACAAAGCGTCTTGCAGCCCGCCAGGGGCTTACCCTGAACAAGCCGCGAACCAAGTTTGGTAACCCCTGATGTAGAGTGACTCCACTGAAGTTAGTAGTTCGGGGGGTACGTGTGTATATATCTCCTAGGGTTGCCAACTTTTTACTCAAACAAAACCAAATACCCTTGCCTCGCCCACTGCCCCATCCCTCCTCCAATTCCCCACCCATGCCCCGCCCCTTCTCTGAGGCCCTGCTTGTGCTTACTCCATTCCCCCACCTCTGTTGCTGACTCTCCCCATCCTCACTCACTCACTTATTTTCACCAGGCTGGCTCAGGGGGCTGGGGTGTGAGAGTGTGAGGGTTCTGGCTGGGGGTGTGGGCTCTGATGTTGGGCGGGGGATGAGGGATTTGGGGTGCATGAAGGGGCTCTGGACTGGGGCCGGGGGTTGGGGGGGTGAGGCCTATGGCTGGGGGTGCAGGCTATGGGGTGGGGCTGGGGATGAGAGGTTTTGAGTGGAGGAGGGTGTTCCGGACTGGGACTGAGGAGTTTGGAGGGCATGAGAGGGATCAGGGTTGGGGCAAGGGGTTGAAGCTCTGGGGGGCAAGGGGAGTGAGGGCTCTGGCTGGGGGGTATGAGTTCTGGGGTAGAGCTGGGGATGAGGGATTTGGGGTGCAGGAGGGTGCTCCGGGCTGGGATTGAGGGGTTTGCAGGGCAGGAGAGGGCTCAGGGCTCAGGCAGGGGGCTGGGGCACAGGGGGGGGGGGCTCAGGGGGTTACCTCAAGCAACTCCCGGAAGCAGCGGCATGTCCCCCCTCCGGCTCCTATGCGGAGGCGTGGCCAGGCGGCTCTGCGTGCTGCCCCGTCCACAGGCACCGCCCCCACAGCTCCCTTTGGCAGCAGTTCCTGGCCAATTGGAGCTGCGTGGGTGGCACTTGGGGTGGGGACAGAGCCCCCTGGCTGCCCCTACGTATAGGAGCCGGGGGGGGGGGGAAAGACATGCCGTCTTCTTCCCAGGAGCTGCGCAGAGGCTAGCAGGGTGTCTGCCAGCCCTGCTGCGCAGCGCTGCCAGCCAGACAGTCAACTGCACAGTCAGCGGTGCTGACCAGGGCTGCCAGGATCCCTTCTTGACCAGGTGTTCCAGTCGAAAACCAGACACCTGGTCACCCTAATCTCTCCATGATCATACCTAGAACACACACATACATATCTCTTCCTGATCAGTTGTTGCCACTTCTTGTAGTTGGTTCTCTGGTCCCAAAATCTGCCTGCCTATATAGTGGCTGCTTAACTGCTCTCAAGAAAGACTGTAAATGGTACAAGTTTTGCTTTCGGAGAAGAAGAAAGCACAACGAAGACCAATTGAGAACAAAATTATACTATATGGCACAAGGGGAATTTATTACATTGTAAGCAAATGAATTCTATTTGTTTTCCTATCTGCTGATGTATTTTTAATGGAAGTGTCCTGTGAGGTAGCAGACATTAAGTGACAGAGAGCATTAGATACTACATTTAGTTATGAAGGGAGTCGAGAGGCTCAGATGCAACCAATCAGAAAGGAAGCAGTCCGGATGGCAGGGGGTACAGAAATGAGATTAAAAAGAAAAAACACAGCATAAACATACATACACTTCCATTGCTCATTTTGATCGCAATCCCCTCCAGTGCTCTTGAAAGAGATTTGAAAATGGTTATGAGGTAGGAGCCACCAGCATCATGCTGAAGGGATGAAATAATAACAGAGAAAGAGAGAGAGAGAGAATATGAATAACAAGCTGAAAAGAATGGGATAGAAAGGTACTGAGGAAGGAAGACGGAGTTCCTCAGGCAATGGATGCAGCAGAGAACAGAGGATAAGGAGAGCAGAGAAATTACAGGAAAAGGGTGGAAATCTGCAGGACGCTGAAAGAAAATCAGACAGGGGAAGAACTGAAGAGCACTACAGGTTAGAAAAGTTAAAATTAAGTCAAATTGATTTTTCACTACTTCCTTTCCATCCAAATCAGTGATGAAAAACCATTAAGGCACCAAATCCTCAGCTGGTATAAATCAATGATGGCTGAATTCAATTTAGCTCTGCTGGTTTACACCAGCAGAGGATCTGATCCTAAGGTCTTTGAAAGGAAGTAAGGAGCTGAGAATTACCAAATAAGGACAGCAGCCAATTTGGATTTTCTTACTGAAACTGTCTGTGATAGAGGGATTGGAGGGCTAAGGGGTCTAGTCGTTAGTGCACTTGACCTCCAACTCCTTGTCTCTCTATCAGGGGGCAGTAACAGTGCCTGGTTCCTGATCCCAAGCCGGGAGTTTTTGGGTGTCCGATCAGCATATGGGACTTTGCTCTTAAGTGGGGCATGGTAGGGGGACCTGGGCCCGTCTTCTCCACCAGATCCCAGCCCAGGGCCCTGTGGGAAGTAACTTCAGCAAGGTCCTCTCTGTAGAGTCTAAGTCCACTGCCTCAAGCTACTTCCTGCCTATGTGCTCCTTCAGTTTGGAGTGTGACGCATATAGTCAAAATAGTCAGCTTCACAGACAAAGTCCAAATGACCAGGGCCCTGCAAGACCTGCTGGTTTTCAAAATATGTGGTGGCTGGAGAAGGTACAGCCTGGGGGCCTTACCTACTCTGTAGTCCCCTCTAAGGCTCCACCGTCTGTCTGATTTTCTGTAGAAGGATTCTTCTCTCCTGCACCCTGTCTACCACCCCTTGCCTGGGCTTGCGATCTCCTTTTAAGCTGCTTCACCAAATGGAGCATGTTTCAGGCCCAGCATTGTCTTTTAACCTCTTTGGGCCATGTGTGGGGTTTGTATACCCCATCACACCATCATTTAAAAAAGTGATACCTCAGAATTCTCCTGTCTGCAGAGTGTTCTTTCCTCTGAAAAGCTCCTGACTGCACCAGTTGTAGAAAGAGAAGGCATCTAATTGTGAGGGGAGATGACCGGGGATACTTCTATTGGTTCCAGACCTCATTAATGGAAATGGTTTGGTAACTTCTGACTGAAGGGAAAGTGTGAGCAGCCGCCTTGCTTTTTACCTTACATTGCATGTCCTCTTATTTGAATGTGTTATACCCTGATATGTGAAAAGAGTAGAAAAGACAGGTTAAAAAGTGGTAATGTTGCTACACGGAGCTTTGTAACATTTGTTCTATCGAGCCTGAGGCAATATTTCAACAAACTGCTTCATCCTCCTTTATTACATTTTTATGAACAATGACAGTCAGAGAAGCTAGAGAAGGCCTATTAGATTATCAAGTCCATCTCTTCACTAAGGCAGGATTATTCCTTATGGTACATTTCGTAGTGTTTTATACAGCACAGTTTTCAAATTATTCAGGTGATAGGGCTTCCATGTCTTCCTTAGAGAGGCTATTCCATATAAATCACACTTAGGGAATTTTTTCTGAAATGCAGTCAAAATATTTCTCTGCTCAACTACACACTAACTGGGAGGGCAGTATCTCTGGAATTCTGTAAACTTGGAAATACATTTTGCTGGAGTTCCTTCTAACCCCTTTTCCTAAGTGTTCTTCTACAAGGCTGTTAAGGACCTTGATTAAATGTAGCCCAGAGGTTTCTCATTCACAAATGGACAGAAACCAGGAGATTTCCCGAGAGGAGACCACAGACTAGATATAGTGATTGCTTAATATAAATACATCAGTAACAAATCTTGCCATTCATACCTGATTCTCTCACAAAATAATCTCCTCTGAGAGGAGGGCACTTCTGTAATAATTAATCCTAACCTTTACCCAAAGTTCAAACCCTTTTGAGGTTTTGTAAGAAATTTGGCTAAATTTGTTTCCTTATTATACTTTTGAATTACCAACTACCATCCAGGAATAAAGATATTATTTTCAGACCAGGTTTCCAGCCCCAAGATTTTGGACATTCTGGATTAATATCTAATTTATCAGATGCTTATCCGAACCACAGTGAATCTCCAAACTTTTCGCAGTACACCTATCAAAATCTGCCAGTGCTTTCTAGGTGAAGGATTTAAGAGATTTGAATGCACTCCAACACGTTGTGGTTAAACTGACTCTTTTCCAAATCCAGATGTTTCGATCATTCATTGGTGGAGATGTGCAGGATAATAAATGTATCTGCCATCTGCTCCTACCATCTGCCAGCCTGTGGAAAATATAAAACCACCTATAGTTTTACTCTTGGGTATTGGTACCAGTTTAAGTCCACACAGAAAAAAAGCATTCACAAATGCTGAACTTGGACTTTTTCCATGATTAGGAGGTCTCACAGCAGAGATCCAAAATGAATACGGAAAATACTTCTTTAATGGGTTGGTGGGGAAATAAGGACTGAATAATATGTTATTGTCTAAGACAGTGGTGGGCAACCTGCAGCCCGCAGGCTGCATGCGGCCCATCAGGGTAAGCTGATTGCGGGCCGTGAGACATTTTGTGGACATTGACCATCCACAGGCACGGCCCCCTGCAGCTCCCAGTGGCTGTGGTTCACCGTTCCTGGCCAATGGGAGCTTTGTGAAGCAGCAGGCTGCAGGGTTGTAATGACCGCCACTTCCTGCAGCTCCCATTCGCTGAGAATGGCGAACCACGGCCACTGTGAACTGCAGGGAGCCGTGCCTGCGGATGGTCAACGTCTGCAAAATGTCTTGCAGCCCGCAATCAGCCTACCCTGTTGGGCAGCAGGTTGCCCACCACTAGTCTAACACAAACTCTTATCTTAACTCTACCCTACCCTATCTAAATAGGTATTTCTGCTCTATACTGAGCACCTGTTCAGCATCTGCAGCTCCCATTGTGTATACTGTGAGATATAGGTGGTCATTGTGACATTACACCCCATATTATCTATGGAAATATGCTTATGATATGGATATGGCATAACTGAGATATATTTTATGCAAGATGGGTCTTGTAAGGTATCATTGGAAAGGTTATAATTTACTGAATTTGATTATCCAATTTGTATGCAAGTATCATTTCTGTATCTAAAGTTAGGAATATTGACTATGTAACAATTACAACTGTGTGTGTATTTGAGATACACTCACCAGAAACCAGGCCATCAGCCGTGATGGGCCATTAGGAAGAAAGAATAACACTTTGAAGATACTAATCTCTTTCCTTCCTGAGAGGTATCCTGGGATGTACCTGTGACTCTACTAGGTCAGGTGGTCCTGTCACCTGTTATTAAACACCATCTTGGACTTCTACTAAATTTTCCACTAAAAGGAGGGGGAGGTCAAGACTGGGAAACAAAAGATTCCCACCTTATGTAAATCTTAGTTAAGGCTGGGGAGTAAGGCAAAAGGGCTCTTCTCCATTGCCTTCCTGCCCAAGAAGAAAGACTGCTGACAGTACCTGAAGAGACAAAGGAACTGATCTGTGGGAAAGGCAAGGGCTGAGTCCAGACTAAGAAAGGAGTCTAGTCTGCAAAGAGAAAAACCTTGAACTCTAAGTTACAGAAACTCTGAAACTTGCCTAAAACAACATTTAGGGTGAGAAATTACTCTTGAAACCAGTCTCTTTAAGATCTTAAGCTTACTGTGCGTATTTTGTTTTATTGGCTTAGTAATCTGCCTTGTTCTGTTTGCTATCCCTTATAATCCCTTAAAATCTGCCTTTTATAGTTAATAAACTTGTTTTTGTTTATTATTAAATCCAGTTTGTGCAATGTATAACTGGGGAGAGTGGGGAAAGTTGTGCATATCTTCCTCCACATTGAGGGAGGGTGCGAATTTATGAGCTTACGTTGTATAGGTTTTTCTACAGTGCAAGACAATTTTATTTTCAGTGTACTTTCCAGAGGGGAGTTGCACTTGAGTGCTGGGCGATTTCCTAGCTGAGTCTTCTCATAGAGAGCTGTTTGCAGACTCTGTGTGATTCTACAGCTGGTGTGTCCCTATCTATGTGTGTGTGTGATGCCAGAGGCTGGTGAGCCTAATTCAGCAAAACATGGAGAGGGAGGCCAGGTTAGTGGAGCAGGTAGGTTTAGTGAAATCCCAGTACATCAGGTGGCATCCCAGAAAGGGGGTCCAACCCGTCACAGTCATAATCTCTTGGGATTTGGCCACATTGCACCCGTTCTCTAAGGAAAGCAGACAATGGAGACAGGAAGTTTGGGAGGTGGCAATCAGCTACCAGACAGGATGCCATATGATTGATGTCTGGTCTTGTGGTTCAAGAACTGGGTTCTCACTCAGGTGATCTGGCTTCAAGTCCTGTAGATACATAATTGGTCTTCTCTGCTTCAGCTCCATATAGCCTCACTTATTTAAATACTGCATCTCTTGAGTGAACATTGTGCCACAACCTGTTCTTTAGATCTTTGTCCTCTCTGCTACATGAAGATTAGCAGAGAAACTCTGGAGAGTATCATGTCATATCTGAGGAAGACGGGGTACTAATTGGTTCAAGAGAAGCAGGTATTTGGCCTCTGCTCAGAAATCCATTTCTTGAAGCGGACAACCTACCCAACTACTGACCCCAAACTTCCACTATTGGTTAGTATTATGGAAAAGGTAAATCTCATAGTAACTGGTTGGCTCTGACTTTCTTGATCATTATTAAGATCCAATCCTTGATCCACCCTCCAGGTTAGGGTTGAGGAACATTGGCAGGGAAGCTTACACCAATGCCCTTGCTGTAACTGTATAGTGGATTCATGAAAGAGTGCAGTAACAGGGCTACCGATCTGACATTCACTAGCTCTAAATTAACATGAAATAGCAGCTCAGAAGGGGCTTTCACTTCTCATATCAGTTCTTTATCAGAAGTAAGTGTGGTAAACTACTGGAAAAGATATCCAGAAACCTTCTTCTCTCCGTATATATGTTAGGGTCATCACTTCATTTATCCAAACAGAATCCCTCAAACTGTTCTCAGCTATTTCATCACCGGACGAGCTTGCCTACATCTCTATCAGCTGAAAAAATATTCCTGGGAAACATATTAACTCCTTCAATGCTGACCCATGTGCTGAATTCATATACAGCACTGCATTAAGGGACTAGCCTACTGGGCAACTTATAGCTGTCAATATATCCAAAGATCTGAAAGCATTTGTTAAATATGATGTGTATATATGTATTTTTCTCCTCATGCTGAACACACCTCTCATTTTACTACTTTCAACATTTCTGCACATAAATTAATCTCAATGGGAACTAATTATGAGTCTTTGCAATGGTTCTCCTTTTTTATTAGGTGGAAGAAATGTCACACCTGGCATTGCAAGACTCCTCATATCAGTAGTCCATAAATCACTTTTACAGTATGCAATCTGATACATGATTTTCGTGTATCATGCTAACAATTCTTAAATAACCTAAGCCTTGGACCAACTAATAAATGCAAAATGACTTCACCAAAGAGCTATTTTATAATGAAAGTGTAGCCTAGTCCCTCAACCAGGCTGACTCCGCATCCATATACATTTGTTTTTTCTATTTATTTTTACCCTAGTACTCATTTATTCAGGAGCAAAATCTCATTTAAAAAAAAGAGTTCCATTTGGCTGTCAGTGCTCAGAGCCTTCCCAAACATGCAAACTAAAAACCTTCACCTCTAAAAACTAGGAAATACACTCAACCAAAATATAACCAAATAAAAACAAAATCACAAAAAATTAGGAAAACAGAAATGGCATATTTAAGGTAATATCTCCCACATCATATTCCCATACATTCTTAACTCTGCTCCCTTTGAGCACCATTCTAAGGAATGCCTCTCAGTGACATATCCTTCTCTGAAATGTGTGGAGTTCAGTGACTAAAACAAAGACCAGTTTGGGGGCAAATCATTTTACATGTTTGAAATCCTCCAATCCTGGCCCTCAGAAGTTCCTCAAAGAGATAGCTTTACCATATCCCTCACTCAGCCTTATTATTTAGGGTGAGGACTGCCAACCCACTGCTTGGTCTCTGGTTCAATAGTGATATACAGAGGACAGTCAGAGTTCACAAGTGTGTTTAAATAAAAGTGCATATTTGGAGCTGTTGTTGGCACTTAGAAACTGGAGTTTTGTTAGTATGGGTAAGGTAATGTTATATTCCCAGGCCTATTGACTTCTCCTGAGAGACAGAGTTAAGATTGTGGTGGGGAGTAATCTAGGAGGAATACATATTTTATTATATACTAACTAGACAATGTGTTCCTGTAAGCTGGTGGACAGTTTCACCAGCCAGGGAGGGAAATAAAGATGCAGACATTAAGACCTTTCTTCAAGGCCTTGTTTGTCCACACACAAAAAAGCAAATAAACTGGAAAACACTGGGCAATAATCTACACAGGCTTTCCTTGCTTTCACCAACCAGAAGAAGAAATGACACATTCTTTCTCTTCCGCCCTTTCTAATCCAGGTTCTCCTTTCTTTTATACTCTGTCCCAAATAGCCATGTGACAGCCAGGAGCCTGTTAATCCTTTACAGACTGCTGAGCCCTTACCTTGTCACATGGGCTTTGTGCTTACCTCCAGAATGCAGCTGTTGGCCATATTTCAAGGTTCCAGGGACTGCTTTTGTCCCTCAAATTGTCCTTCACACACACCTTGACTAAGCAATCTAAACCAATGACGGGGCTGAGGCACAATGCTTGAATTCAGGTTCAAAACTAGATCCACACTCTCCTTAAGATTCGAGTATTCAGATCCATAGTTTGGGTTCAATGCCATCTTTGGCCTAAATCAAGCTGTTTCACAGAGTTCTGATGATTTTATTCTTTTTCAGCCTACTGGAAGGAAAATTGGCAGCTGTCACGCTAAAATGTTATCTTAAAGCAGTTTTCCATAAGAAATTCCTGTAATGTAAGCTCAAATGTTTCCACAAAAAGGGTGAACTACAGAAATTAAGCGCTCAGTCAAAAATGCTACACAAATTAAAATTCATTATGTTTAAAAAGTGTCTGCCAAAGTTTGCATGTCTCAGATAATGATTCCATAGCAGATCTTGTGTCATGGATGGCTGATACATCAACCTCTTTCCTCCAGAGGGTTGGGTTCAGCAATGGAATACATTAAATTGGCACAAATCTTTCTGTTTTAACTTATTCATTTTACATTTGTCCATATGGTGGACAAACCACAAAACCTGGCTCAGTGATGATAAACTACTGACAGCCTCTGCTCAGTGGAAAGGCACATGCATGGAATATGCAGCAGGTGTGCGTTGAAGGTCAGAGAAATGTGATGCATTGGTGGAGCAAATTAAAGCTTACTCTGAATCTATCTACATGATGCCTAACTTCAGTCTCTTATATTTGATGGCACACTCATTGCAGAGTTCATAAAAATGAAGTCAATAAAATAGTAAGAAATAATAAAATAACCATGAAAAAGGAAAAACTCTCAGTTCTTTGAACGATGTGGATCATAAAGATCAAGACAAAGTGTGTGAGAGCTAGAGATAATGCATTATGGTTCAAAGGGGTTCAGTTGTAGAAGAAGCTTCGAGAGAACATTAGATTAATCCAAAATCTGACCACTTTTAGGAAATGCTGCAAGATCTACCTCTTCAAAAAGGCTTTTCTGACATAATCAACAATTACCTCTTCTCAGAAAAAAACAATCCTCCAGAAAACCACAAATTATTAATAGTGTGATCACCAGGATGCTGTACTGCTTTATTGTTTTCTGTCAGACCCTACCCACAAAGACCAACTTCAATGCTTATTCAATGTTAATCAAAGTGAGCTAAATAGTAGCATCTTTGGTGCAACACTCCACTGACATCAATGGAGTTATAATGGGAACTAATTTTGTCCTATGAGTTCACTTTGTGGCATTTTAACCATTGGTCTATCTTCAGGTTTTTTACTGGTATCCACATGATCTGAACACTTCTCATTTTAAGTAGGTTAGCAAACTAAGGTCTCTAGTGGACTTCTTGAACTCACTTCTTTAATGATGGGGCGTATACTTGGGGTGGGGTTTTAAGTTGGTTGATCTAGTTTATTTTTGGTTTTCTTGGTTTCATTAGATGATGTAAATGTCATTTGCATTCTGATGGAAAAGCTTTATTTAAAGTGGAAGGTCTTGCAGCATTTCCTAAAGCTTTCCAAATATTGGCAGCCAGTAAGTTTAAAAAAAAAATTGGCCACATAACGAGTCATACTATAACTGTTTTGTGAATTACCTAAAAGGTGTCTAATATGAATGAATACTAGGATTATTATTGCCAATAATATTATGACAAAACCGGAATCAGATTCAAAGCCTCATATTTAAATGGATCACATCATAACAGAAATAAGCTTTATATGAGGAAAAAAATGGAAGGGATTATGAAGTAATGAATATCAGTTTGATTGTATATATGGAAACCATTTTCTGCTTTGTTTTCCTATTTGACCCCATTTCTGCATCCTCACTAATGTCTTATCTGACTTCAGATATCTACAGTGATGGAGCCTGCATTACCTCCTGTGGAAATTGCCTCTTACAGTTCACAACCTTTCCTTAATGTGTAGCCTAAACATTTGCTTCCTTAGTTTCAGGCCACTGATCCTTGTTCTATCACCTTCTGAGACTGTGGATAATTCACTGCCTTCAATTTCCATTGTTACCTTGAAGGTATGCAAAAAAAGATCTGGTTGACTAAACAAATAACCCTAAGTAATATTTAAAACAAGGACTATGCAAGATATTAACACTTTCACTGCTAAAAGATAAACTCTACCCAAATTCCTTGAATATATGGTCCAAGCAGCATTATTGTAGGTTAAAAAAATAGCAGTAGAGCTTTGACACTGTCAAAGTGACTTTTCCTCTCTCTGATTACTGTAGGGAACTGGTCTTCACATTGCACTGTGGCCTAAAATAGTTTATAATGGGAAATTCCTGTAATGTAGGCTCAAACATTTCTGCTAATAAGCTAAAGGAAAAAAGTAAGGAGGATAAAGTATTCGGTCATAAAGTTCTGCAATGCCAATTAAAATGCAGTCCCATGTTGCATACGCAGCTGCCAAACTGTGAACATTTTCAGACAGTAATCCTAGGGAAGAGCTGAACTACACATGGCTTAAAGCATTAACCTTTTGGAGAGGGAGATGGGATTTTGACACAGAAGGCCCCGTAACCTAATGTTCACTGGATTTATTTTAATCAAAAAACAGAAAGCTGAAAAGTTTTTGGTTAAAACCCAAAATATCAGTTTGAAAAATTCCACTGTAGTGCCTCCTGGGAGTTGTAGTTTGGGAATCTCATACCTCCTAGTCTCCTCTATGGCCCAGGCTCCCCAGCTAGACAACATATTCAACAAAGCATTACATTCTCTCTTCTTGCTGATCTACTATGTGCATCATGGGAGTTCCTGGCTGTGGTGTATAATGGGGGATGTGGGGAGGCCAGGAGCCTAGCCCACAGCGGAGAATGCAGAAATGACACACCTGAAATACAACTGATACACTGTGGCAGAATTTCTTCATCACAATGTTTCTGTTTTCAGCCACAATGTTCTTGTTTGCGACCAAAAATGGAAAATGTTTTGGTTTTTCAATGTTTGGTTATGAGATTACTAATTTAAATTTTCCACAGAAAGCAGACATTTTTTGTAATAAAATAATAAGAAGAAGAATAAAATTGAAACCAACTTTCTATTGAAAAAAAGAGGTTTGATAGAAAATGTTCAGCTAGCACTAATTTAAATTTTAAATTAATGGAGATATCCTATCTCCCAGAACTGGAAGGGACCTCCCCCCCTCCCTTTTTTTTTTTTTTTTTTTTTTTTGATATTGTACCAGGACATACCTGTCACTTCCCACCTCACTGCTTTCAATTGACATCATTGCAAGTATGTGCCCTTAGACAGACCATTACTATATCATGCCATTTCAGTAGGTCCTCCTGTGGTAAAGGATCCACTTGTTTTCCTCTATAGGCTTTACATTAGCCATCTCTAAGTTCCTCTAAAAAGGTCTAATTCACCTGACATTACATTCATGTTCTGTGGTAGGAGGAACAGCTTTTGGCAAATTTTGAGGTGAATTACACTAGTCATTTCTAAAGTATCAGACTTAGAAAAGATAGGTGTAAAGGAAACAAACTGGGGACATTTTTAATGCTTTTTTGGAGGAAATTTATCTCCACCTCAATGTCTAAACCTAAAAATTTCTAATTGGATTTATTCACCCATCTTTGCCAAGATCTGCTGTAAAGTACAATTTATGGAGAGTGGAATTGTTTATTTGGGGAGTTGTTTATTTTGGAAAAAGAGAAACATCAGAAAGTTCCATTGGGTTCAGGAAACCTTTGGAAGACCACAAAAAGTATGATGGAACTCTGCATACCCTGAGACTAATAAGGGGCTGGTACTCGGGAAATGTCAAATTCTATTCCCAGCTCTTAATTAAATGGCTTTGCATTCTATCATGAAGGAGCTGGGAATAGGTACATTCTATCAAACCTCTTAATTAAATGGCTTTGCATTTCTATAGCATCTTTTAACCAAACTGCAACATTTACAAACATTAATTACATCTTGCCCATGTCTGAGGCAGGTAGACAGAATCATCCCTATTCTTCAGAGAGAGAAACAGAGGCTCTGAGAGGTTAAAGGCCCTGACCACACAGAAACTTGCACACATAAATAAGTTTACAGAGAAGTAGCTGGCTCACTCTCTCTGAGCAATTTTACCCTGTGCAATGGGTGAGTGCAAGCCCTATTATGAGGACATAAGTGGTTCTTAGGCTCTGTAACCCAAAAATATAACCCTTCTGCCAGGCAGAGCCAGCAGCAACAAGAGCCAGGTTAAATATCTAGGGGTTCTTTTCCATTGATACAACACAGAACCAATTCGGGCCCCAACCCAGTAACCTGGGAAATTGACACACCGCCCCTGGCCGCCTCTGAGAAGCAATACTTCCCCACCCACAAGCACAGAGTCTGAGTGTAGAAAAGATACTTCCCTCCTTTAATTAAAAATAACTCAGTGTTAATTTGGGACAACACCACGAACAGGATCCATAAACATAAACCATGAGTAAAAGACCCACCCCCAGGTAGGTTGTGCAGTGTCCTTTTCCACTCAGGTTCTTAAGTCCAGCAACCCAAAAGTCCTTTTCAGGTGCCTGACCCTTCTCTGCACCTCATTCAGTGCAGACCCAGAGGTGCATCTGCAGAACTTACCTCCCATCCTGGGTGTAATGAAGAGGTAGCTTACCAGCTCCACTGCTCAGGCACTCTTTCATTGCCCCTCTCTGCCAGCCACTTGTGGTGCCTCTCTGCTGCTCACTGCTATTGCTGCACCTCTCCACCAGCTGCCTTGCTGGCCACTCTAATATATGGAGATATACTTATCTCATAGAGCTGAAAGGGACCCTGAAAGGTCATGGAGGCCAGCCCCCTGCCTTCACTACCAGGACCAAGTACTGATTTTGCCCCAAATCCCTATATGCCCCCCTCAAGGATTGAACTCACAACCCTGGGTTTAGTAGGCCAATGCACAAACCACTGAGCTATCCCTCCCCCCATCATCACATCACTCATTGCACCTCTCCGCCACAACAGCCACTCATTCACCAGCTGACTATCAGTTGCCTTATCCTGCCACTACCTCTCTGTTGTGACCTCTGCACATCAGTCGCTCAGTGATTTTTTAGCTCTTTGCAGGCTGGGCAGAAACACAGTCCTACCACAACAGATTTCAGCTCTGATTGGGCATTTAACATAACAAAGAGGCTTTTTAGCTCTATTCTTTGACCAGTGGGGAGGAACAGGTTAAACCAATCTAGGGAAGACCCTTGACTATGTGCAGCCTCATGGCTGGGATACCTGCCCCCACTCCTCTTACTTTCACTGTGCTCTGACATTCTAGCCCCAGTTCTTTCAACTGAGGGTGGCCCCCTCATTTGGGACAGGTTAAGCACAGTCCTGCTTTCCTGTATTCCTACAATAATTACAACATTGGTAACCATATTTCACTACCCTGCATTCAGTACTAAAGTGATTTGTAACCAATATCAGACAAAGTTGATCACTTTGGCACCGCTGTATGTGCTGAATATGTAAGCAGAGCAGGAGCAAACTCTATTTACATAAAAACACCCAAGTCTCTCCCCCCCCCCCCCAGCTAGCTGTCAGGGAAGCAGTCATTCAGACCCTGCTTACAGCTCCTTGCTGGTCTTCTGCACAGGACGAATTACATCCTTATTGCAGAAATAATCTGCATAAAGGTGCAAAGGCAGACGTATCTGTATATCTAAACTTGTCCAGGTACCTAATCCCCCACTCCATGGAAATGCAGTTCCCCCAGGATGGAAAATGACACGATTTCACAATATACAATACCATCAGAGAGTCGTTTAAAACAGGAAGTGAAAACTACTTCATCCATCTCTCTCAAATGTCTCTCATTTCAAGGATGTAATTTCAAGGCTGTCTCATTTCAATAGCTTGTTCTCTTTCACCAATAGAAGTTAGTCCAATAAAAGATATTACCTCACCCTTCTTGTCTCTCTAATACCCTGGGACCAACATGGCTACAACAACACTGCAAACCTCTTTTCAAGGGAGCATCACTCATTTTAGTCCCAAAAATAAAGCTACATTCCAAGCAAATTCAATGTCCCCTAAATATCATTTCTGAACAATTTTACATCAGAAATAAAAATTCATGAAACTGATGTTACAGAAAAAGTAATTCACACTAAAGGAAGGAATCCCACAGAACTTTACATTTTCTGCATGAGTAATTTTTTGCATCCCTCATTTTGAGCCTATGTGACACATTGCATCCTACATGCCTTGGTATGTTGAGAGGTATGACTGAATCTAAATGAAACAGGAAAATTTAAGCAGAAAACATTTACATTCCCAAAGCCAGGATGCTCAGACTAACATCCCCACTATTGAAAAAAGTAGCAATGGGACAGTGCCACCTCCTGGAGGTGTGACAGGTTTCCCCCCTTAAGATGCCACCTGATGTGCTGAGATATCACTGAGCCTGCCTGTTGTGCCAGCCTTGGTCCCCTTTACCTGGCCTTGCTAGGTTAGGCTCACAAGCCTCTTCCAGCCAAGTTCACAGGCAGGGCCACACCCAGCTGCACAGAGAGACCGAGATTTACTCTAGAAAGATTCAGCCTTGGAGGCTTGCCCAAACACTCTGGTGCTAACTCCCTCTAAGGGGTACAAACCCAAAGGTTTTATGAAATTTGCCCCCTCCCTCAATGTGGGGGGAGATATGCACAACTCCTTCCCCCCCACCCAGTTAGAAATTACATAAACTGTGTTGTATTATAAACAAGAAATAAGTTTATTAACTACAAAAGGTGAATTTTAAGTGAATATAAGAGATAGACAGAACAAAGCAGATTACTGAGCAAATAAAACAAAGTACGCAAGCTAAACTCAATATCCTTAGGAAACTGGTTACAAAATGTAATTTCTTACCCTAAATGTTATTTTAGGCAGGTTGCAACGTTTCTGTGGTTCAGAGTTCTAATTATATTTCTTTTCAGACTGGACCCCTGTCTCAGTTTGGACTCCCCCCAGCCCCGCCTTCCCTTCAAGTGGCTTTAGCAGTCTTTCTTCTTGGGCAGACAGGCCATGGAGAGGACGAGTCCAGTTTGCCTTCCTCCCCACCATAAATAGGCTTCACATAAGGCGGGAATCCTTTGTTTCCCAAACTTGACCCCCCCCCCTTCCCCTCCAGTGGAAATTTACAAGAAGTCCCAACTAATGTTTAGAATCAGGTGACAAGACCACCTGTCTGTAGTATCATAGCGTCCATAAATCCACAAGCCTTTTCACATTCCATTGTCCTCGCTGATGGGCTATCAGCCCTGTCTGGCTTTTCTATTGTTGTATCTGAAGTGTTAGTAGTGGACGTCACCCAAAGTAGCATAGTTGAAATACAGATACAAAGTCAATATTCCTAACCTCAAATACAGAAATGATACAGGCATACAAACTGGATAATCACATTCAGTAAATTGTAACCTTTTCAATTATATCTTACAAGACCCATCTTGCATAAAGTACATCTCATTTATGTCATATTCATATCATAAGCATATTTTCATAAAGAATATGGAGTGAAACATCAGAGGTGGTTGTTGGGGATTAGCTCTGCCAGGCCGATACCCCTTCTGACAGTCTCACTCCATCACTCTGTCTCTTCCTCTCTCTGTAGCCCTCTCTCTGTAACTTCTGTTGGTGAGAGGAAACAATACTAAAACGTGTGTGCTGTTGAGTTCTGCAGTTAAGCTGTTATTTGTGTGGGCTTTGCAGGGAATAAGTTAAGCCTGTATTATAAAACATTCAATTTTCCTAGAGGCAGTCAAACCCACAGAAAGCATCTTTTATTGTTTGTTGTTGCTTTTTGTGACAGAATTACATAATTGTTTAAGTTCCAATCTAGAAGCTTTCTTAGTGATTTGGAAATAACACTAATAAAACTAAAGAGACAAGTGGGGTGAGGTAATATCTTTTATTGGAACAACTTCTGTTGGTGAGAGAAACAATACTAAAATTACTACTACTAATAATTAATAATAAAATAAAACATAAGGGGACAAATTCTACACTCAGCTACTTATCTGTACAGCTCCACTGAAAGCCAATGTGGTAATGGTATAAATGACAGATACATTTAGCCCATTAAGTTGTCCCCAGTGAAAGTGATGGAAGTAACATCAGTTCACAATTAACTTTAAACTGTTTCCCTTGTTTCTTCAAAGATCCCAAAAGCAAAAGGAAAACTTGCACTGTCATGATAAGTGAAGGCTTAATCACAAACAAAGAGGATTTCAAACATGTTCTTCCCTCCTGTTGTAGCTTAGCCTATCACGGTTGATCAAGATGACATCATCAGTAATTGAAACTGATGGAGCAGCTAAGATAACATTCCCCAACCCAATGTAAACAGCAATGGATGCTCCAGAGGATGTTTTACATTTGCTAGCCTGAGATTTGTTTTATTACACTGACAAGGGTGACCTTTAAAATAATGTATTTGCTATATAAAAAAGGAAGGAAAGCCTTTATAACCTGAATTTATTGGCTACAAAATCACTTCCCAGTAACTGATCTGATTACAATCAAAATAACCCACCAAAATGAAACAGTTTACCTGTGATCAATTTAATGTGGTAGTAAAATGCTAATTGTGGACAAAAACACATTCAAGGTTTGTGGTATTGTCTATAAAACCTGCACTGAAACTAACATTCAATGATGTGTAGCACATATGGGTAAGCAGATGGCTGAAGGATTATTTTTAAAATCAGGACTTTTGCTGACAAAATATAGAACTGGTAGGGTGTGATCGGAAAGCTAAGAAGAAGTTATTTATGGGGCAGTAAGCACATGTGCAGTAATTGGATTCTTGCTAAGCAGAAGATAAAAAGGATCAGTTTAAAAAGTCTTGTGCATGGGGTGAGGAAGAAATAGACAGGCTTTTTCCTAGATACAGATACAACTTCCAAAATGTTATTCTGTTCACTTTTTGCTGAGTATTAAGAGTAGGTATATTTTTATATCAAGCTGCTTAAGAGACTGAGTTAACATGACTCTGCTGATTTATAAAACCACCTCCCCCTCCCCCCGAGCGACATAAGTTTTGTCGGCATAAGTGCTTGTGTGCGCTGCGCTTTGTGGGCGGGAGATGTTCTCCTGCCGACATAGCTAACACCACCCATTGGGCTGGTTTTATTATGTCAATGGGAGAGCTCTCTTGGTCAGCATAACGCAGTTACATGAGTGATCTTACAGCAGCACAGCTGTATCAGTACAGTTTTGCTGTAAGCTTGTAAGTGTAGACATGACCTAATTTGAAGAGTGAGGCTCAATACTGCAGTGAAATTAGTGGGCTAATGCAGTGTAGCTGTAGCCATGTTGGTCCCAGGATATTAGAGAGAGAAGGTGGGTGAGGTTATATCTTTTATTGGACCAACTTCTGTTGGTGAGAGAGACAAACCTTCAAGCCAGGGAAAGTTCTTCTTCAGGTCTGGAAATGTACTCCCAGGGTCACAGCAAAATGCAAGGTGGACTAGATTGTTCTGCATAAGTAGATAGCACATATTGTAAGGGATCATTTAAGGTAGAGTGACCCATTAACACCTGTGCAATCATAGGACTAAAAGTAAGGGTTAGTGGGTTACTAATAACCCATAAGTTCAGTGTCTCTGGTCTGTCCATAATTTTTAGTGTCTAGCATAGTAATGAATTTAAGCTTCCAGGTTTGTTTTTTGAAAGTGTTGTGCAGGTTTCCTTTGAAGATGAGGACTAACACTATTTTTGGGTCCTGTGACTGCAGAGGTGTTAATGGGCAACTCTATTTTCAATGGTTCCTTACAATACATGATAACTACTTTTGCTAAACACTCTGTATTATCTTGCATTTTTCTGTGAAGCTGGGAATAATTTCCCCAGACCTGAAGAAGAGCTCTGTGTGCTCAAAAGCTTGTCTCTCACCAACAGAAGTTGGCCCTATAAAAGATATTATCTCACTCACCTTGTCTCTCTAATTAGTGGGCTAAAGCTTTCCTTCTTGAATGTCTGAAGTATTAGAGAGTAGGGATAGACAAACAGTGATGGCTGTGGAGATAAGTTATGGGTTTGGGTGGATCTGGAGCTGTGGGGGGGCCACGTGCATGAAAGGAAAGGAGAATGGGATAAAGCAGTGCTTTGGAACTAGTGGGTTAAGCAAAATGTAGCCCATGATAAGACAATTCTGTAACAGGCTTTGGGCCTATAAGATATTTCACTTGGCCAAACAGGGCCTCAGGCTGAGGAATAGGTTGACACAACTAGTTGCCAGGTGTCCGGTTTTTCAACTGGAATATCCAGTCGAAAACGGACCCTCCTCAGCCTGGTGAAAATGAGTGAGTGAGTGAGGGTGGGGGAGAGGGAGCAACAGAGGGAGGTGGGAGGGAGGGAGCAGGGCGGGGCCTCGAAGAAGGGGCGGGGCAAGGGTATTCGGTTTTGTGCGATTAGAAAGTTGGCAACCCTTGGCAACTGTAAATATGTTGCAATATATCAGTTAACACCACAATATGACAGTAGTAACATCTTGGGGAATTTCTAAATTGCTACGGTAACTATATGACATAAATGTTAATAAATACAAAAGGGACTAATGAGGAGCCTATAGAAAATGGGGAAACCCTAAATTAGTGTGGTGTGGAAGTATGGATAAGGAAGAAGAGGTTGGAATCCTTATGCATATGACTGAGCCTTAGTGGGTATAAGCATAACTCAGGATAAAGGGTGTTGCCCAGTCTGTGTGCAGGGAGGGAATGCATAGGGAGACACCAGGAATGACAGCCACTCATGATGATGATGGCAATGAAGATGATGATGAAGAAGATAATGACTAGCAATCCGGGGTTCCCCAGCATCACATCTCCCCAGAGATGTGAGATCTGAGTGATGCTAATCATAGGGCTAAAAAACCTTGCACTATCTTCTTTCGTATTTCAGTGTTTGTGAAATTGTTTATCTGCTTAGTGGATTGTTAAAGGGACCTGTGATATATCACAATTGTTTCTTCTCTGCTTCTCGGGTCTCTCATTCTAATAATACTGATAATAATATTCTTGATGCTGTAGCCTTCACGAGATCGAACCGTTATTGACCAATGACGTTTAAGAAAATAAATAATATAATCAATACATCAGTCCATCAATAAGGCTACAAACAAAACCCATCTCTATGGAAACTTTTTCTTCCTTCCATAAGGGACAAACGGCTTTCCCAACTCTCCTGTGTCCTCCCAGTTATATTTATTCTTCCAGAAAGGTAGGAATTGTATCTCCTGATTTTCTTTTGACTGAATCTCAGGAAATCTTGTCTGCGTTCTTTGCTAAAATATTTGCTCCCCCCACCCCCACCCCCACCACTTCTGTCCTTCCAGTCTTTCCAGTTCTGTTCTAGTTCATTGATGAATGAGACAGGTTTTAGGGTAACTTAGTTATTTCACTAAGAACAAGAAAGAACAAATTACAAAGTAAACACAGCTCTGATGCTGCTGTAAACTACTTTGTCTTAGAATCATAGAATCATAGAATATCAGGGTTGGAAGGGACCTCAGGAGGTCATCTAATCCAACCCCCTGCTCAAAGCAGGACCAATCTCCAACTAAATCTTATATGACCTCCCACAGCTCCTGCTGCTGCTGCTTCCTTCCTGTATGCATGAGTTAGTCAACAGGAAGTGTGGCACTGCATAGAGACCTGAGAATATGTGGCAATTTTATTCTGAAGCTTCTCCCTTGATAGCACAAGACCTTCCCAACCTTTTGCCACACTTTCTTTGTCCCAGATCACACACACACACACACACATTTAAAGAGGCAGACACCATTTACACTAAAGAAGACACACTTCATTTTGCTGTTAGTTTTTCTATCCTTCACTTATTGTCTATACATACTTCACTTAAGATTCCTGAGGCTTTAAGTAGTGATAGAAAGACATAGTGTCAATCATGGGCATTTCCCCTTCTGAATGGAATCAGAACTGCTCCTTTGCATCATAGGCCTTACCCTGTTAACAGCTAGAGAAGAGTCTCCTGTACCACTAGTGAAAAAGGCCTCAGTTTTGGGAGATGAAGGAATCTGAGTTCTAGCCCTTTTGTCTCTGTGGTATTCCTACTGACCACAAAGTGACAAGTGTGATGTCATAGGTAACCAGAGATTTAGACAAAATGTGTTGAATAAAGATATGAATTCCTCTGCTGAAGGATTTATAATCAAAAGGCAAAAGTTGTTGCAACACAATGACCAAACACAATGTGGTGCACAGTCACAACAGGGAAGACTCTCAAAGGCACAATAAGGCAACTAGGTGCTCCACTCCATGGAAACCTAATGGAAGTCGGGCATCTAACTCCATCTTGTGCCTTTCAAAATCTTGCCTCAGAACTGGAAGACCCACTATTCCTGTAAGTAAATAATGATTAAGCATAGAATGAGGTTCAGAGCAGGTGATTTTTCTAATAGAAACACAAGGGCAAGGTTGCTATGTTTAAGTGAAATCAGACAACGCTTCTCCTTGAGTTAAATCAGCAATGTCTCAACACTAACAAAGAACATTTTTTCTTCAGGGTCTTGATGGATTACGTCCTGACAATAGAGAACAACATAGTGTCTCGTCCATTTATATGGCAAAATGGGAATAAATTCCAGACTGCAATGAAACTTCAATGGGGTATCTGCTGTCTCATTTAGGGCAGTGAATGAATTGAGTCGTGGTGTGTATTAAAGTTCCCATATTCATTTTAAAAAAAGTATTCACTGTTTTGCCTGAAGTCAAGTTATTATTTTAAAAAATATGCTCATATTTATTATTAACACAAATGTAGATAATCTTCAGTAAGCAAGTCCCTGCTCATCTTTTCGTGCCCTTGGCCAGATCCTCAACTGGTGTAAAATAGTATAGCTCCATGCTTCAGTTTAGGTGTCTGGCCTTATATTTTAGGGAAACTACTCCTGCCATGAATAAGGTGGAAAGGATTTGGTCCAATATCTAGAATATGCTGCTAATTACTGTTCTTTCAATTTAAATCTACATCAGGGCTACATTTGAGATGTTTCATTAAGGATGTGATCCAGCAGAATTTAGTTCCTATACTTGCTGGTGCTCAAAATATTAAACCAAAGAGGTTACTCTTTCCAGGTCAAGGTAGGCACATCAGTATTGCTGTTGGTACACATGCTGTACCGGTAGCTGTTCTGAAGATAAGCAGAGATCTTCTATCTCTAACTCTGCCAACTTGACTCCTTTCATCAGCACTAAATTCATGCTACAAAAATCGTATTAAGAGAAAAGGAAAGCCATGCAGGCAGGTTTAAACCAAGGACCATGATCTCTGACTCAGATTAAACCTAAATCGCACTTGATGTTTCTAGTGCCACTGCCACCATGGTAAAATATATCTGATTATTCTCAGTGGTGTTTATTTTTGAGAATAGGTTTTTTCACTATGCTCTCCAAGCAGCCTAGCTTCATTCCCCAGGTCCCAGCTCCAATGATGTTGTCCACGAGGCCTGACTAAGACTCTCTACCCCATCACATGTACCAGGGAAGTGGGAACTTGTAGCTGGCTTCACTTGCTCATGTCCCCAGCTCTCCAGACTTCTTCATGCAACCCAGCTCACCAGCCTACACTTCCATCTTCCCCTGTTCCCAAAATGCAAACTGGATGCCAACTCTGGAACCTGGACACCTTACTGTGTGTTTCATGAAATGCTATAGGGAGTACAGGCAATAATCCATTGAACTCCCCTGTGTGGGGAAAATGGAAGAGCAACAGAGAGCTTCAGACTGGTCCAAGCATGGCAAGGTGACAGCAAACAAAACATTGGGTGCTGGCTGCAGCAAAATGACAAATTCTACTTCAAAAAAAGTGAACTCCATGACATCCAGGCCATAGTCCATATGATCTTGATTGCAATGAATGTGGCAGTTTCACCCTTCTGAGAGCTGGTATTTCAGGCTCGGTGCAGACTTAGATTTATGTTACCCAGGAACAGGGTGACTGCAAATGTGTCCATCCACTGCACAAGGGGCAGAAGGAGGAAGGGAAGCTTCTTAACTCCTCCTCCTTCCTTGTGCACCCCAAGGAGTGACTGGGCACAAAATGGCCTTCAGTGTCTTTGTAATGTGTTTTTGTAATATTTGTTTATAAATTATTAATTAATAGTCCCATGCAAGTTGGTGAGATAGTACTTTATAAGTCAAATTAATTGTGACAATAATATGAAACATAATGCCAAAAATGGGGGGCTCTGAGTGAAATAATTCTTTCCTCAGTAACATCTATATGGCATGAATTCTCCTCAGTCAAATAGTTTGAATTTATGAAGTGAAGAGGTATCATTTCATAAGCTCAGCTGAAAAACAATTCATCTTTATTTAGCTTTAATAGAGTGCATTTAAGAAAGGATAGAATGTTCTCACTTGAAGGAAACTCCCCTACGCTTGGGATTCAAGGGGAGAAAAGAGCCTATTAACCAAGTGAATATTGCTTTAACAGCATTGGTTATGTATATATTATTCTCAGAAACACTGCCACTGATTTCATAAGGAACCAGACAATTAAGGGAATTCAACAAAAACTCAATAGGGCCCTTTAGCAGAGACAAAATTGGATTTCTATGAAGGATTGAGTCACAACTCCCCCAGCTGGTTCCATTTTACTAAATCCAAGAAAAGAAAGAAAGAAAGAAAGAAAGAAAGAAAGAAAGAAAGAAAGAAAGAAAGAAAGAAAGAAAGAAAGAAAGAAAATTTGCCTTACTAGAAGACATTCTTTAGTCAGAAACAAGTTATTGGGCTAAATATAGAGGTAAGTGGGTGAAATTCTATGGCCTGTGATATACAGGAGGTCAGAATATATGATCTAATGGTCCTGTCTGCTGTCTGCTCTTAAGTAGTTAGATAGTTAAGAAATAATTTACATGTCAAACAAAACAAACAAACAAACAAAACCAGCCTCACCTGTCTTCCTTTTCACTTTTATGATGGTTTATTCTCTTTCTACCACTATAGACAACCGAAAGAGATTCATTCTCTCTGTGTGTTTGTAAAAATAACAATGTTATGTGATTGATGGTTGCTGTAATGCCGGGGTTAAGCGTTTGCCGTTATCACTCCTGAACCATTCAGGCCACTGGAGATGTATGTTTTATATGTTGAATTTCAGGTGATGCAGTGTTATGGTCCCCTTCTCGCAAGAGATAACTCCAAAGAGCTGCCACACAGGACTCAGTGCTGCTAATACCAAGTAACAGGAAATGGTTCCCTGTTCTACAGATTGTGGCACTGGAGATGACAATGACAAAGCAGAACAGTAAAATAGTATGAAATAACAATTAGTAAAAGGACTAAAAAATGCCACCATGGCTAAATAGAGTAAAGGAGGCAGTGAGAGGCAAAAAGGCATCCTTTAAAAATTGGATGTTAAATTCTATGGAGGAAAATAGAAAGGAGCATAAACTCTGGCAAGTCAAGTGTAAAAGTATAATTAGACAGGCCAAAAAATAATTTGAAGAGCAACTATCAAAAGATTCAAAAACTAACTGCAATTTTTGTTAACTACATCAGAAGCAGGAAGCCTGCCAAACAATCAATGGGGCAACTGGATGATAGAGGTGTATAGAGGAGCATTCAATGAAGACAAGCTACATGCAGAGAAGCTGCATGAATTCTTTGCATCCGTCTTCACAGCAGAGGATGTGAGGGAAATTCCCACACCTGAGCCATTCATTTTAGGTGACAAATCTGAGGAACTGTCCCAGATTGAGGTGTCCACATAGGAGGTTTTGGAACAAATTGATAAATGAAACAGTAATAAATCAGCAGAACCAGATTAGCTCTGCAAGACCAACACCCCTTCTGTGTATACTTTGTCACTCTGTCTCTTTCTCTCAGGTTGCAGCCCCTCTTTCTCTCCAGGAACTGCAGCTTCCTCTTTGTGACTTGGCCCTCTTGCCAGATCACTATGGTCCTCCCCTTCCAGGGTTCAAAGTCTTCAAGCACATACCATCTCAGGCATTCTGCTCTCCACTGCTTGGTCAGTGCCACTCCCCAGTGGCTCGTAGGGAAACCCAGGCCTGCCCTCTACTCTGGGTCCCAGCTCAGGGTCCCTCTCTTCAGCAGCCAAGGTCTGCTCTTCCCCTGAGCCTTTTCTACTTTTCTGGTTCTTTCCTGCTCTTGGAGTTTGCCATCCCAAACTCTTTTGTCCCAGGGAATAACTGTAGACTATCTTCTATAGTCCCAAATGCACCTCCCTTCTCCCAGAGCATGATTTCACAGTACTTCCCTACAGCCCCTTTTTCTGATCTCAGCTCCTGAGATTTATACAAGCCACTCCTGTTCCTGTCCAGCTGAACCTCATGTCTAATTAATCCTTGCTCCCTGGCTTCTCCTCCAGGTGCATCCTACCTGGCCACCTTAACCCCTTCAGGTCTTGTGTGAGGTAGACACCCCATCACAACATAACCCAAGAATGAGGGTGTGACATTGCACCCCATGTTCTTAAAAGTGATATTATTATTATATGATTATAGCATAATTATGACGCATTTTATCCAAGACGGGTCATGTAAGATGTCATTGGAAAAGTTATGTTTTGCTGAATACGATTATCCTGTTTGTATGCGTGTATCATTTTTGTATTTGAAGTTATGAATATTGACTATGTATCTGTATTTCAAAAGTAGTTATACCTGGGTGACCCCCACTAGGCAAAATGCTTTCAGGCTAGATAGGGGGTGGGGAAGGGCCAATTCAGGGTAATGAGCCATTAGGGAAAACAATAGGACTTAGGAGAAGCTTATCCATCACCTGGTGAGCTTTCCTGAAAACTTTCCAGACAGCCTGTAAGTAATGGCTGCAATGACTCAGCAAGGTATGCAAGGGCCTGTGACCAGGCCATATGACCCTGGACTCCATCTTGGGGTGTCAGTGTTTTTCCACAAACTGAGTTTGGGACAAAGGATTCCTGCCATATGCTAAAGCTATATAAGTTACAGAATCTATGGTTCTTCACTCCCTACACAAGAAGACTCCTGGAAAGACCTGAGGAACAAAGACTGAACTGGGGGAAGTGCTGGACCCAAAGTAAAGGGATTTCTAGACTGTGTATGAAAATCCTGGGGATTCCAAGCTGTAAAGGAAGTGCAGCTTGTACCTTAAGAATCTACTAGCCTCCTTGTACAATCACTCATGGTGAGAAACTACTAATTCAAATCCTATCTTTCTAGTATGTTAAGATCAGTTTGAAGTTTTGTTTATTTACTAGGTAATCTGCTTTGAGCTGTTGCTATCACTTATAATCACTTACAATCTATCTTTTTGTAGTTAATAAACTTGTTTTTATGTTTTAATTTAAACCAGTGTGCCACAGTCACCAACTTTCCAAACTGCTGGGAGGTGCTCGACCCCTGGCTCTGATCCAGGCCCCACCTCCACTCCACCCCTTCTCCCAAGGTCCCACCCCTGCCCTGCCTCTTCCCGCACTTGCTCCATCCCCACCCTGCCTCTTCCCACCCAGTTATGCCCCCTCCCCCGAGCGCACCATGTCCTCACTCCTCTCCCCTTCCTCCCAGCCTCCTGCATGCTATGAAACAGCTGTTCATGGTGGGCAGGAGGTGCGTGGAGGGAGGGGGAGGCACTGAACCACAGGGACCGCCAGTGGACAGGAGGTGCTTGGGAGAGGGGGAGATTCTGATGGGGGGCTGCCGGTGGGTGCTCAGCACCCACCATTTCCCCCCATGGGTGCTCCAGCCCAGGAGCACCCACGGAGTCGGTGCCTATGCAGTGTGTCCATTAAGTGAAGTATCTGGGGGGAAATCTCAGCTTGGTCTAGCAAAGGCTGTTGCGTTTCCTCTCCACACTGAGTGGGAGGAAAACTGGATAATAAAATCATACTGGGTTTTGACCAGGGCAGGACGGTACTCTGAGGTCCTAGACTGGGAAGCCAGTGGTTATTTTGGCCATAGCCTCTCTATTGTTAGTTCATGTGGTGGCTGATCAGAGAGTCTGCATGTGCAGCTGGGTGTGTCCCTACCTGTGTGAATGCTGGTGGAGGTGTAGGACCGGGAGTGGGTCTGAAGCTGGTCACAGCAGCAGAGTGTGAGAGGGATCCCAGGCTGGTGGGTCAGAGGGCTTAATGATACCTCAGTTCCAGAGTGAAACCACGGGGGTGGGGGAAGAGGGCGGACCCATCACAGGGGGTCAACAAATGAAATTAATAGGCAGCAGGTTTACAACAAAAGGATGTACTTCTTTCCACAGTACACAATCAACCTGTGGTACTCATTGCCAGGGTATATTGTGAGGGCCAAAAGTATAATTGGGTTAAAAAAAGAACTAGATAAATTAATTGAGGATAGGTCCATCAATGGCTACTAGCCAAGATGGTCAGGAGCACACCACCATGTATTGGGTGTTCCTAAACCTCTGACTGCCAGATAGATGACAGGGGATGGATCTCTAGATAATTAACCAGTTTTGTTCATTTGAAGCATCTGGCATTGGCCACTGTCAGAAGACAGGATACTGGGCTAGATGGACTATTGGTCTGACCCAGTATGACCATTCTTATAGTCTTAATGATTAGAAGGGAAGGGATAAAAAGTATGATAAAATGTGCAGAAAAAAGATTACAAGGTGTTGGCTCAGGGTCCTATGCAGCTCAGTTGACCCCAATTATATGGCAGAGACGCTAGAATCCCATTGTAATGGGGAGGCCCAAGCACCAGAGTCCTGGATCCAATTAATCCTGCTTGCCACACCTTAGGTAAATTAATAGAATCAGCTGGGTATGGAGGAGCTAATTCCCTTATAAAGAGAGGCAAAAAAGCTGTAGAGAGGAGGATGCTCAAGAAGAGAGAGGCTACAGAATCTGCTGGGAGTGAATAGACTCCAGCGTGGAGCCTCTAAGTCTTCAGAGTAAATGGCTTTAGGCAGGGAAGGCCTGGGAAGCTGCTGCCGGCAAAGACTGGGAGGATGGACTGGATGGGAATTTTTGAGAACTTTATTTAGGGACTAATTCTGTTATTTTGAAGCTGGAATGAGAGAGTTCAGCAGAGGCCTTCCAAGGCAGGGAATGGATGTTGGGAATGAATAGGCTCCAGCAGGGAATCTAGAGGTATCACGTGAGAATTGAGAAATGCCAGAGGGAAGTGGGAAAGACTATGTAGACTACTGGGAGAAAGTCATTTCAGGACAAGACCCTGAGTCTTCAGGGAAAAGACTCCAGGCAGGGAGACCCCAGTGGGAAAGTAGAGACTTGCTAAAGTCTTGAGAACTTTATTTTGTGATTGATTTTTGTTATTTTGATACACCCAGCTCCCAGGAGGCGTGTGGCTGCACCAGAGAAGATTTGTCTAGTAGTTTTATTTACGGGGCCCTCAGATAAATAAGAGGGATAATGAAGTGGGGCACTTGCATAGCAATCTCAGGCTACAAGAAGGCGCTTGGGAGGTGGCTGACCCATTTTCATCCCCTTCCCTCTCTGAATCCCCAAACAGATTCCCACAGTCCAGTCCATCCTGCATTCTCTTTGTGTTATTTACTCATGTTGATATTAAATCTAATTGATGTTAGCTTTCCATTCAAATGATGGAGTGTGTCATGTTGATGTGTCTTGCCTGGTGGTTCCTTGTGGGCTTGTGGGTTCCTAATGCTCTCAGTTCTTTAGGATACTATGTCCAGTGCATAATTGTGGATACCTTTCTTACTGTCTGTTTGCCAAACTTGGCAACCTTGTCCAGGACAACCACCATCAGGACTAGCTTTTTGCTTCCTAACCTTAGCTGGAAAAGGCTGGTAGTAGCTCCAGTGGCCCCAGGAAGCAGCAAAGGGTTAGTCTGTCTCTATTGTACACCATTCTGACTTTTGAATATCAGAATGGCAGTGTCAAATCTGCAGATTAGCTTGTGTTTGAGGGTTATCCTCTCTTTAACATCATACTTTTTGCCTGATGAAATCTGTGTTAGGGGCACACTAACTGGTCAGTGGAGAAGCAGGGTCAGATCCTGAGTAGGTGTAAATCATTTGGTATGTCCCCATTGACTTCCATGTATCAATGCCAATTTACACCAGCTATGGATCTGTTTCATAAACTCTAGCAAGCGATCCTGATAATGTTAATAAATTCTACCTGTCATTTACCTAGGTGCATGTGCATTATTCCTCATCATAGGTCTGAATGTCAGCTTTAAGCTTTGAATATAAAGCCACGGAATATGGAAAATCAATAGGCCACTACAGACAAACTCTTATTGTTCTGTAGTTCATACATCAGCGTGCTTTACCTGCTGAGACGTATGATTGTGGTAAACAAAAGGTCTCTATGCATAAAGGTCTCATTGTCAGCTCATAGGTTTGTATTTGTGTGTGGCTGGTTAGCTTCACTGGTGACTTTCTTAGATCTTAGAGCACGTGCCTCTACCCTAATGCCCGCCAAATGAAAGTCATAAGAAGATAAGGAAAACATTTAACAAGCCTCTCTTTCTTGCCCTATTCATCAGTTGCAGGATTTGTCAACATGAAGACAAAGCACAGAGAGTTGAATGGATGCCGAGCTGTGTATAGACATTCTGTAAGACTAGAAAGTGTATAGTGCAGTACTGGCATGATGATTAAAGTTACAGACATTCTCCCTGTGGGGGAACTTAACTATATGAAATTAATATGTCATGGCCTGGGCTTGCAGCAGTACTTACAGATGCATTAATAACATATTTTATTAAATTTCAGTCTAACATTTCCATTTCTCTCCTAGTCAGTATCAGTTTGCGTGTTGGTGGGTAAATTCAGGTCAGTCAAACCCACTAATGACCAAATATGGCGTTGCAGCAGTATGGAGTTGGTTTTTAGGGATGAAAGTATACAGGATGGTGTGAGGTGGTGTAAATGCCACACATATCAATAGAAAAAGCTGCAATCCTAGATCTTTGCTGGGATAAAGCTTATAATTCAGCTTCTGGTGGTTCATGAGATATTAGACCGTATGCTCGTCTGAGGTCTGGCAGAGAGGGGACTTACGGGAAGAATGCAAGCACAGAGGTGAAAAGTGAAAAATTCTGCAGCCTCCTCGGTGCTGCTGAAATGAGTGTGGAAAGCCAAAGTGGTGAAGGGAGTCCTGAGAGAATTTATTCAGAGCAGATTCCACGTATGTTTTGATCTTGTGAGATGCCAAACACCCTCAATTCCCAAGGTGATGTCAGCAGGAACTACGTGCCCTCAGCACCTCACAGAGAGGTGCCCTTACTGTGGGAAAAATGTACTGGTGTGTGCAAACCTTCCTCCATACTCACATTGGACTGATGAGTCCAGGTGCTTATATACCTCCCAGTGAATGCATGTGGTGTGTGATTGTAGTCCTTTTGGGGGTTCTTAGTTACTACTACTGCCCGTCAGAACTAACAGCTCACTAAGATGCTCTCAAGAGCAGCACTAACAAGAAAGTTAAAACAGAGACAGTTCTGAGGACCTGATACTGACACTGAAAATGGGCCCCAGAGTTCCCCAAGAAAAGTGAACCTCATGGTGTATGCAGCACACAGCGTTCTTGATGACACACCATCCTCGGCTCATTTTTCTCATATTGGACGGTGAATAACAAAGTACCATGGTCAGTCTCCCTGTTGATTGTTCAGCCTCTTTTCCACAGCCCTCTGTCACCAGGGTGCACAATAGAGCCAAAATTTCAGTTTATCATATGGTTACAGTAAATAATTAATTTCAAATATCTCAGAAGCCCATGTGTAGTATAAAGTACATGCATTCATGCAATGTAAATGTAAATGTAGTCATGCAATACAGATGCACTCACATGCATAAGGTGTACTCGTGCAAACTAAATGCACCTATGCACACAAAGTATACTCACACAATATAAATATACTCACACACAGAGTGTACTCATACAGTATAAATGCACAACATTTCAAGCAACAGAGAGTCCTGTGGCACCTTTAAGACTAACAGATGTATTGGAGCATAAGCTTTCGTGGGTGAATGCCCACTTCGTCGGATCCATGAAAGCTTATGCTCCAATACATCTGTTAGTCTTAAAGGTGCCACAGGACTCTCTGTTGCTTTTTACAGATCCAGACTAACACGGCTACCCCTCTGATACTTAACATTTCAAGATGGCTGGAATAAGCAAGCCACACAATTTTCATGACTCTACCCCATCGTCAAAACATTGCAAAGACCAGGCACACCTGTGTTTGGCTTTTGGGCAGCTTCCCTCCTGTGGGACTTTCAACGACAGAGCTATCTCTGCCTGCAGTCACTTCAAGTTAGGGAGACTGGTATTGTTTTTGTTTTCCTTTTCAAAATGTGTGAAAGATAATGGGAAGGTGAGAAAAGGAGTGTGATTCCAAAGTGAACCCCAGACCAAAGTCTGTAGAGCCACTTCTGTAGATCCTCATCCTAGCTGAGTAACTCTAGGAAGTAGCAGACGTAGATCACCCTTTCTATACATTTTTAAAATATATAAAGCACCTAAGAAACTGAGTAAGGAAAGAGGAGTTGCACCAAGCCCTAAAATAGTATTTTTAATATTCTCTAGGTGAGCACCTTCTGTTCTCAGTCTGAAATCGGCACACATGTACTACCAGATTTGTTGCCCCCTGCTTGCAGTGTACTCGTAATTCCCAAAATAGATGTGTCATTACACAGAGTACAATCAGCAATACAGCAGGTGCACTTAGACAAAGAGCTCCAGCAACAAGTTAATAAAAGACCTAGCGAAGACAGAAAAAAAGAAACTGCTAGTTGCCATTAAAAAAGTCCCCTCTGTGGAAATGGAAAACATTGTTCTATGGTGTATATATATAACATGTCTAGCCATAATTATGGGCCATATATTTTGAAGGGGTAACTCCATTATCTTCCATAAAGTTCTGGCAGGAGAGAATTTGGTCCATTGTCTTCCCAACCTCATTGCAAAGAAGCAGATTAAGTGAGAGCAAGAGAAAAGGAAATTGAGGGATGTAGACTGAGCCCTTCCAAAAATCCCTCATAACTGTGTTTGTATTTCCCCCCCAAAATGTATCCAAAAGAGAGACAAAGAGGATGACGTGTGAGAAAAGAGCATAGAACAATCCTTAAAACTGTCTTCTAGTGTGCCATTTGTGCCTCCGAAAGCATCTGGGAGGCGGAGAGGAGAAAGGGAACGTTCTGATTGAGCCATCGGTCTCAGTTTTGACAGTATAATATGTAATATTCTAGAAAACTAATTTTGATGTTTGCTATGTAATGACTATTAACAGCAAATAGCTGGGTCAACATAGTCTCTTCTTCATCCTTCTCATAACATAAATGTGAAATATTCCATTTAAAATACATATGGATTGTTGTACTTCAAAAAAGTCACCTGGATTTAATTTAAAGTTAGATAATATAATATTACAATGTTTATTTTTTCAATCAAAAATATTGTTCCACTGTTTCTTACTTTACATGTGTTTATTATTATGAATTATTTATTAGAATTTAACAATCTTAAATATTTGTTTTTAAGTTATCATTATTTTTATTAGTCATGAAGTCTTTAAGACCCCAGTTCAGCAAGGTACTTCAGCATGTTCCTAATTTTAAATATATGAAGAGTCCTATTGATATGTGTTTAAAGTAAGGGATGTGCTTATGTACTTTGCTGAATCAGGGTCTAATTATACAAATAGCTAGGAATACATTAGTACTCAGTAATGTAATAACCAAAAGTATCTGCTTTTCTAAAGCACCTATCACCTAAACTAAAAAAGTGTAATCAAACTCCATTCTTCAGGGCATAAACTGTTGTGCATTAAATCAAGATTGGATGTTTTGTTTTTTTTCTAAAAGATATGCTCTAGTTCGAACTAGAGCATAATTTAGAGAAGTGCATTGTCCTATGTTATTCAGATCAGGCTAGATGATCACAGTGGTCTCTTCTTGTCTTAATCTATAAATCTATGGAAAAAAAATATTTGCCAGAGTTCAGAAGGAACATTCCCCCCATGTAGAGCATTGCTTGATTGGTTGGGAGTAGAGCTGGCTGGAAACCAGAATTTCTGTTCTGCAGGGATTTCTGGAATTTTGAAATACATTCTGGCATTGGAACAAAAAGTTGAAATTTTGAAATTCTCCATGGAACAAAATTTCTGCCTTTTTAAAATTTGGAACCATCAACATTGTTTTGATGTTGAAATATTGCAATATTAAATATGGCATATACCAGGGATCGGCAACCTTTGGCACACAGCTCATCAGGGTAAGCCCCTGGTGGGCCGGGATGGTTTGTTTACCTGTAGCGTCCGCAGGTTCAGCTGATCGCAGCTCCCACTGGCCGCAGTTCACCGTCCCAGGCCAATGGGGGCAGCGGGAAGCAGCCGCCAGCACATCCCTCGGCCTACGAAGGTAAATAAACCGACTTGGCCCGACAGGAGCTTACCCTGATAGGACGCGTGCCAAAGGTTGCCGATCCCTGGCATATATTATATTACATGTAATACTAAGTATACTATACATATAAATATACTGATTGATTGTACACATGTAGCCTCCTCCCACACATACCCTTGTGGCCTCAGTGCAGCCCTACAAGAAGCCTCTCACCTAAGTTTCCCTCTTGGGTCTCCAGTAACTGCATGCAAGCATGTCCTCAAGACCATTAACAAACTTTAGTGCAGATAGTCCATAACAAAGTTCCCAAACATAGTCCATACCCACCCTAACCCCCGTGTGTGTAATCCTCAAAACCCAACTTTGATCTTACCATACCCTGGTGTCTTCTGCCACACCCATACTCTTTGTCAGCCCTCCTCTGTCCTTCTGCCAGGACAATCACCCCAGTCCTTCCTTTTGGGGTACATACCTGCTCTTTGCAGAGAGAATTCCCACAGCCTCTCTGCTGGGAACATCCTTTCCAAGAGAGCATCCCTAACTTGCCCTGACCCTCTCACTGTACCTCTATCTCCAGCTCTCTGGCCCTGGAGATGTCAGAGGGTAAGCTCTTCCACTGTTCCCCTGCCTTCAACACTCTCTGGCCCTTGGCTGCAGTTCTCTGGCTCAGATCCAGCTGCTGCTCCTCCTGCCTTCAGCCCTCTCCAGCCCTGGCTCTCCAGCTTGGGGATACCAGCCAGTAAGCCCCTCTTACTGATCTTCTGCCTTCAGCCTTCTGCCAGGAACCACCTTCTCGCTCTGGCAGCTCTACTCTTCTGCCCTTCCTGACTGAGCCAGTGTGCTCTGACTCATCATAGGAAGTGGTAAATAACACTTCCTTATACACTTTCTCCACATCTTTCATGACTTTACAGACCTCTATATTTGTCTCTTTCCCAAGCTGAATAGTCTCAGTCTTTTTAATCTCTTCTCATATGGAAGCTGTTCCATATCCTTAATCATTTTTGTTGCCTTTCTCTGTACCCTTTCCAGTTCTAATCTATCTTTATGGAGATGGAGCGACCAGAACAGCACAAAGTTTGCAAAATGTGGGTATACCATGGATTTATAAAGAGGCAATATGATATTTTTGTTTGATTATCTATCCATTTCCTAATGGTTCCTAATATTCTGTTAGCTTTTTTGACTGCAGCTGCACATTGAGCAGATGTTTTCAGAGAACTATCCACGGTGACTCCAAGCTCTTGCTTGAGTACTAACAACTAATTTAGACCCCATCATTTTGAATATAGAATTGGGATTATGTTTTCCAATGAGCATTACTTTGCATTTATCAACATTGAATTTCATCTGCCATTTTGTTGTCCAGTCACCCATACAGTTGTACCACCTGCAAACTTTGCCCCCTCACTGTTTAACCCTTTTTCCAGATTATTTACCAGATCATCACCATCAAGCCCCCAGGTGCTGCCCCGCCCTCATAATTGGTCCAAATAGGAGCACCTGGACTGGAACAGGAGCATTGAGCCCAGTTTCATTTAATGGATCAGCTATCCTGTTACACCAGTACTAAAATTAATATTATATTCAAGTCTAATCAAATTTAAAATATTGAAATGAAACATTTTTTACCTTATTGAAACAACATGTGAACATTTTCCCACCAAGAATTTAGTCTAAATTAATGCACTCCTGTTATATATTTTGAGTTCAACAAAACTGCATTTTCCAATGGAAAATTGTCCCGTTGAGGTTTTGTTTGTTTGTTTTATGATGTTTATTTTTTACAGCTCTGTTTAGGCGTATTGTAAAGGTTTTGATGTTGTAGCATAAGATACTAGCCACTGCCAGGATGACAAATTATATGAACGAACTGGTGAAACTGTATTGCACATCCTGTCAGCATCAGATTTTGAAGGGATAAGAATTAGAGAAGAGAATGATAATGCAACTGATAAGTTTTAAGAGCCTGATTGATAACTTCATTGGTTTGTTATGGTTGCTGTGGATGATGTCTCAAACTGAATACCAGTTGGGCCGTTTTAGAAGGGGTCAGATAGTTTTACCACCAGTAGTATCATTTGTACTGTAATCATAGGCACTCAGATATGAGCAATCTAAATTTAATTCACAATTAAAAAGATGATCATCATAAGGGCCCTGAAATAATTATTTCCCTGTGTGTGTAACATTGCACAATTTACCAGCTGCATTGTGGGTGAAATTTGCTTTCACTTGAAGCATCAACGCATAGCATAAGCCATTGCTCAAAGTTGGATGTACAGTTTTATGGGTCACTGATCAAGTGTGCCTAGGAGCAAACCCTGTGTTCTGACAAACAAATGGGTTCTT
This sequence comes from Emys orbicularis, assembly GCF_028017835.1. NCBI lineage: Eukaryota > Metazoa > Chordata > Testudines > Emydidae > Emys > Emys orbicularis. The sequence goes on from NC_088686.1 coordinate 37,835,694, forward strand.
AAAATATATATATTTTTAAATCCTATTGTCATGCAGTAAACATATAAGAAAGACACAATACAAAATGATAGAAACTTGCAGAACTGATTTCAACTAGAACATTCTTCATACTTTTCCATAAGTCATTATTTTACCTGTAATGGATTGTTCTTTCAAAGGGCATTTAAAGTGGGATCCATTTTCAAAAACCAGAAAACTGCCATTTGACACAGTTTGAGTCTCATTATAAGTGGCTACAATTTAAAATAAAACAACCCAATTCTTTAAAGAGAAGCAAATGTAAAGCAACTAGTTTATAGGATGATTTCTGGGCTCAGTCAGAGGAATAATGTGAAAGACTCTGAAGGTGTCATGAGCAGGGTGGTGTAAAGTACTTTATTTTCCCGACACTGCAAGTGTCAATGTCAAACCAATCTAAATTGTGTGCTTTCATGAACAGCCCTGAATGATCCTGTAATTTGTGCTTTTCTCAAACTAGTTTCTCACAAGGTTTCATCTTGAATTTCTGCTTGAGGGTTACCAAATGTTCCTTTCCTCAAAAGCACTAGCAGGGGGATTAGTTTACTCAAAGGATTAGTAATCTAATACAGAAATATTCTTTTTTGGGTCACCAGTTCAAATCCAGCTCAGGCTGTTTGGGACTACACATTTTTACCATATGAAATCTATTCATTGGTGTAGGGGAAATCTGTTCAGGGTCAGAGTCCAGTTCCTAGTGGACCAGTATTCATCACACAAAATACATTGCCTTGAAGCAGTAGGGAAAATAAATCTTTTATTCACACAAATCTTCAAACCAGCACCCAGCATTGAGCACCTCTGAGGTGCTCAGAGGAGGTGGCCAGGAATTTTTCAATGAAATGTGTTTTTTTTAATCAGAAAATGCCAATTTGTGAAAACAAACTGGTCACAGAAAAAGCTTGGTTTCATTGAATTTCCCATGTTGAAATTTTTTTGGAAAAAAAAAGCTTTTAAATTCTTTAAATATTGTGTTTCAACATTTCCTAAATGGAAGTACCATTTTGGGGGTCAAAATGACTTTTTGTTTAGAAATTTTAAGTTAATTTATGGTTAAAAATGTAATTTTTTAAAAAGGTCAACATCAAAACAAACCATTTCAAAATTATCAAATTGAAATATTTGATTGATTCAATCTGACATTTTGGGGGGGATTTTCAGTTTATGAAGATTTTTAAGATTTTAACTTTTTGTCCCTATTAGGGATGGGATTTTTTTTTCGAAATCCCACAAATTATCACACAAATGGGAAAACAGTTTCCTGCCCAGCTCTGGTGCTTAGATATCATGATAAGGTGCTCACATACCATGAAGATGGGCAACTTTATAGAAGTGTAGATAAACTAACAAGGTAACATAGCCACTACAGCCCTAACATGGAAAGGAGTAGAGGATGGGAGAATCCAGAATAGCAGAGAGGACAGATAAATAATTCCAAGGGACATAGATAACAGAAATATTGAAAGAAAATAGTGTAATAAGATTCAGGCTTGAAACTGTGCATCTAATACATCTAGGGAAAAGTAATGTAAAAGACATATTCACTGGGAAGGAGAATCCTAGTAAATGTTATGCTGAAAGAGACTTCAGGATGAAAACAGAGACCAAATTAAACATGTGTTTTAAGTGCAATATTGTAGCAGAACAGAACAATATAATTTTATCCTGGACAGGCAAATACTTCATATTATATAGTAACATGTCAACAGTCCCTTTCTGTATTGCTCTGTATATTGAGTTAGTTTCTGGATACTTCATTACTAGAAATATATAAGTGAACTGGAAGCCCTTTGCAGAAAAGTAACAAAGAAAGCATAAGAGACTAATTGATGAGGGAATACAGAAGAATTAAATATGTGTTTAGGTTAATGAAACCTGGAGAAGACTGTAAGGAACTTTAGAATTACTTATCCAACCTAGGTGAATAGGCACAAAAGCAAATGAAATTCTGTGCTGAACCATTCCAAGTAATGCATATTGAAGGGAGTAATTTGAACTTCCCATACATCTTACAGGGTTTTAAATTTGCTGGGCAATTCAGGAAAGAGATATGGGACAGATCCTCACCTATATAAATTCTCATAGCCACAATGTCCTGGGCAAACCTTTGTGATAACTTTTACCATTTCAGAGTCCAACACTTGCTAGCAAATGTGAAGGATTTCATTTGAGAGATAGGTGGAGTTATGGCCACAGGAGACAGACAGAGAGTGTGTGCAAGATGTGGCAGCTGTATTCTTCACTGCCACTTTGGGCATGAAATGTCGCTGTGAGACTTTACACCATCTGAGGATCTGCCCATCGGGCATGTGCACAGCTTAATGAAGACCTCTGCTCCATGTGCAGCAACAATCGCAAAAGAAAAGAAACTGTTAGGATACATAAGGAACAGGGTGGGGAATAATACAGAAAATATCATTATGCCACTATATAAATCAAAGGTTTGACCTCATCTGGAACATTAGGTTCAGTTCTGGTCATCCCTTCTCAGGAAGAATATAGCAGCAATAAAGGGGGTTCAGAGCTGATCTGAGAATGTTTAGGGCATGGAAAAATTCTCCTATTACAGTCTGCTCTAAGTTTTCTTGCACCTGCCTCTGAGGCATCTGGACATTGTTGGAGATAGGATACTAAATTGGAGTGACCAATGGTCTGATTCTGTATGACAATTCCTGTATTCCTATATTTTTCCCATATAAAGCTAGACTATGAAATAACTAAGAGGAGACTTGATAATAGGCTACAAATATTTGAAAGGTGTTCTGGTGTACCTAGCATCTGCATGTAGCTGATATGATTGTTTCTATGTTCTGCACCTTCATATGTCCAAGAACTCTGCTGTCTGCAGGGGCAGGCAGCCTTTTTGTGTTCAGCTTTGAGTTCATGGGGAGATCTGTCCTAGATTCTCAGGGCACCCAGCAGAGGTTGCAGTTCCATGCCAGAACTGTGTATGGCATAGATCAGAGAAGCCTTGGGGCTACTGTAAAGTACCATGGCTGGTTATGGCCCCCAAGGCCCAGTCTACCTTCTAGCATTCCAGCAATGCCCTTTCTGCCCCTCACATTGGAGCTGTAGTGGAATGTAGAAGCCAGCTATATTGGCTCTATGTTGGGTATGGACTCTAGGTAGGGTGACCATATGTCCCGTTTTAGCTGGGACAGTCCATTTTTGAAGTCCTGTCCCAGCCATCCTGACTTTTTTGATGAAACTGGGCATTTGTCCCATTTGCTCTTGCCACTGATGGAGGAGGAACATGCGCGGGAAGGAGGAATGTATGAGGAGGGAAAGGGGAACTAGGAAGAGTGGCTTGGGCCCACCAAGGGGGGCCTCAGGCTGCCCCGAACATGGGGATGAGAGGGGGGCTACAGGCGGCCCATGCAGGAGTGCAGCAGGGGGGCTCAGAGGAGCAGCCCTGCTCGCAGGCAAGCAGCAGGGGAGCTTGGAGGACCGGCCCCATGCAAGGGGGAAGGGGGATGGGAGGTCATGGACGGGTGGCTCACAGGACCAACCCTGCACATGGGCAGGCAGTGGGTGGAAGTCAGAGGACCATCCCCCAACGCGGGAGGGAGGAGAGTTGCGGGTGGGTGGTGGGGGGACTCAGGCTAGCCCTGTGCGCCAGTGGGAAGGGGGATCTCAGCCCAGCCCTGCAGCAGTGAGAGGCAAGGAGTTCTTGGGACAGCCCCGCACGAAGGAGAGAAGGGGGCTCGGGCCGGCCTGGAGGTGTCCCATTTTCCCTTTGGGAAAATATGGCCACCCTAACTCTAGAGAAATCCTAGACACATGGGGACATCTGGCAAATTTGCCACTTCTTTGCACCTTCTGCTGGAATAGTGCCGAGGCATTGGATGAAAAAAAGCCAGTTCTTTACTGAAGTTGCAATTGGAGCTATAACTGAAAGGTGTCACATAGGCCTAATGTTCACATCAGAAAATAAACTGGCCATACGGAGCTCCGACTCTGTTTCAAGGACCAGACAGTTTCCCAATCGCTCCCTTTAGCAAGAAGTGTCTTTATTTAATCCCTGATAACATGACTCCCATCTGAATCTACAAACCCATATTTACATATCATTTTTCTTTCTCTTTCTCATAACCCCTGCATAAATATTCCCACTGAAGGACTTGCTGTGATACAGGGAGAAGTTTATTGAATGGGTAAAGTGTCATATGGGCTCTTCAAGAAAATTAGAGGCAAAAGGGAGCTGCTAGTTTAGTGCTGAAGATGATATGCCTGCCATCAACAGTCTATGTCTTGCAACCATATATGATTGTGTAACCCATGCTAGGAGAGTATAATTGTTTGTCCTTCTCTAGTGGCTGATTCACAAAATAGATTTATGAGTCTATTATGGCTTCCAAATTGGAGATTAGGTTCTCTAGTTCAAGCTTGTAGTGGTGACATTTTTAGCTTTGAAGATCCCAAGTTCAAATTCCTCTATCAGGCCAAGATATGTTGGTTACAATTTCTCTAGCAAAAAATGCTAAGATATATATTGTTCTGCATTTACTGCTTACCAGAAACCACATTATTGCCGTACCCAGGGACAGATCACCCAGTAGTTCTGGAGAAGAGAAAAAACTCTCTGCAGAAAAAGAAACATACAGAAGTTCAGCCACAGACACAAACAGATCATGACCTTATTTTTTAAATTACTTTTGGTGAAAAAAGGAGATCATAAACAGACACAATGTATTATGTTCCAAATAATGATATTTGTTCTAGGCAAACCCTTTGTGATAGTATTTATCTTTTCAGAGACTGACACTTGCTAACAAAAGGTGAAGGATACCATCTGTGAGATCAGTGGAGTTATAGCCAGAGTAGACAAAGAGAGTGTGGGTGTGTGAGAGATGTGACAGCTGCCTTCTTCTTTACTGCTGCTTTGGGAACATGCAGAACTCCCATGAATAAATGTGCACACCACTAACAATTGGCCATGTCACCAGGAGTTCTAAACTACTGCTTGGAAACTATGCTAATGCACATAAGACATGCCTAAAGAAGGTAGGTACATTATTCAGAGAGAGATCTTCCTAAGTCTATTTCTTGACCAAACCATTTAGCGTCGTATCTTTATATTGATCCACTGCAGCAGGGAATAATATTTGAGATCTTCTTAGGAACTAATAATAAAAGATCCAGCCTAACAGCTCCATAGATAGTATAGCTGGGCTGAAAGCTAATCTTGAGCTTTAGATATTGGTTGAGTATGGCGTAGGAGAAGAGGTGCTCTTGTCTTCCTGGGAATTACAGCTGTTCAGCTCACTGCCCACACACACTAAGTGAGGTTTACCAAAAGGCTCAGAGTTGCCCTGACTTTGTGTCTATTAAAATAAATCAATGGTAGCAGAGATAGGCCAACTCTGAGTGGTTTAGAATATCAACCTGCCAATATGCCTGATTCGTGGACCTCTTTTGTACATTGTTTCTGTACTGTATGTTTAATCTTAATAAGAATTGTTATATCAAACTGAATAGCAAATATAAATTATAATACACAATGCAGGACTAAGTACAATATGTTCACTATTCATTTAAAAGCTTGTGATATCCTTATAGTCACATCTTAATCCCAACTCCCCTCAAGGGATTCACAGATGTGCATTCACTCTGGGGCTACTTCCTTTCAACACTGTATTTTTCCATAGCAGCTAAAAGCTTATCATAATTGAAAACTTTTGTTGCTAACAGCTACCTAGCCAATATATGTTTCTTCCTGAACGAAGGCAGAGAGCTGTTTGCCACCACTACCCACTCAACTCAAAATAAAGTGACACATGACACATTCAAATACTTTTATTTATCCTGTACCCTTTGCTATTTTGCTATGGGGAACAATAACAGTGATTAAATAAATAGTTTAGCTTGCTTTCCAAAATGAGAATTATTTTTTCATTAATATAGAAGAAAATGGGAGTGGGGAATGAACCTATTTAAACACAAATGTTCTCTTTCCATTCCCAGAGGTTTATTCTTTCTCTCTCCCCCTTATTTTTTTTTTATTTTTGTTGATGCCATTACAATATATATTTCTTGCAGCAGAGCAGGTGGAAAATGTCTGCTTCCCACCAAGACAATGACGTTCACAAGCTGAACAACACATGGACCACTCTTAGTCAGAACTGAATCCCTTGAAATCTCCCTCGTAGGAATATCCAGAGTGCTGTAGGAAATGTGGTTCATGATTCACCAGTGAGTTCTTTCCTTTTAAAACAATGTCTTTGCACAGTGCTAGGAGAAGCTGTGTTACTGGAGGGATGAGTTGTAAAACCAAAGTCTGGGCCATTTTTCATGACAAAAACACATTCTCTGGAGATTTTTTTTTTTTTTGAGGGGGATGGGGGACAGGGGTGTCAACCATAGGGTTCCTGCCACATTCCAAGTTGCAAAATTACATTATATCTAATTTAATTCTCCTTGCATTATTATTACTAGATGAGATGGTGGTGGTGATGATGAGGATGATGACTGATGATGAAAAAGAAGAGACTGAATAATTAATATCTAATGTTTGTCACACTAGCTTCCCTCCCCCCCCCCCACCCCACAAACACACACCCTTTAAAACTTCCCACCGCTGCTGCTTCAGTACAGCATTGGAGGCGGGGGAAGGGGAGAGGAAGAGGCAATGACAAGAATACTAGTGTTGACACGTCTCCAGCTGGTCACTGGGATTTTAACCATCATGCTGTGTAACCGTGTTTAGAGCAGGTCTACGCAACATGATGGTTAAAACACTGACACCTATCAGAGTCTTTTCTATACTAGAACTCCAAAATATGCTCCTATCAGTGGCGGTGAACAGATGGTGCCACTTGGGAAATTGTAGGGAACAAAAGGCTAGAGTACTTAATGCTCATGGTGTGCTTTATGTTCAAAGTACAGAATAAACTAAACTAATTTTCACTTATTGTGCCAGATCTTCAGCTGCTGTAAATCAGTATAGTGTCATGGAAGCCTATTGACAATGGAACTACGCCAATTGACACCAAATGAGGATATGGCCCCCTATCTTTAAAATGATGTGTAATGTTTCCTGTGCTTGTTATAGATCTGTCATATTTCACCCCAGAGTTGGCTGCATAAGTAGAGGGGATCCTTATATGTTTAAAGTTTGGTGCAAACCTTCAATCCAACCTAAAGTATTATGTTAGCTCAGCACAAAAACGAAGATTGATGCAGGTTCTCCTGCAGAATACAGATTTCAGTTCTAACTGCATTACAGCTTTATTAATTTCACTACGTTCCCAGCATGGTTTTACTAACATACTTTTACAAGTCATTAATTGTTCATTCTGCCACTCTAGCTTTAATGACATTGTAATTTATTCCCAGATTGCTACAGAAATGAACTGTTAACTACTGTTTCCACTAAATGACCTAAAAAACTGAAAAGTAATAAACATACACATAAATACTTACTAATAAAAGGATTATTCACAGTCATTTCAGAACACTGAGTCAAACTCTTTAGATACAAGGGACAGAAAGATGTCACACTGCAGCAGTTTAGATTCTGAAATGACACTGTGGGCAAGATAAGCTATTATGTATTTTACTAAGGAATTCAATCAAATTATTTTTACCTTACATTAGAATTGTATCACCATTTGAAGCATGTACTTAACTTTGTCACTAGCTCTATTCCTTCCAAGTTTTACTTGCCATTTGTTCTCAGCAAGAACTCAAAAGGGGTGGGGGGGGCATAAAATGGTTTAAACTAATTTTATTTCCCAGTTGTTCAAATCAAACAATGGACAGAGAAAATGCATTACTCCTAGTGGTCTTTCTAGGGAAGTATTTAGGCACATTGGTGGAGGAAGCTTGCTCTGACACTATCCAGACTGTACTTGGCCTGTGGACTAATAGAGGATTTTAGTCTCTAGGGCTGTCAAATAGGCTGGGACTCTTCACCAGCATTAAAGTATTCTTTTTAATTAATCCCAGTCTAAAACCTTGTGTGATGGATTTAATCTCATAGTGACACCTGTGTGGGCCAGATTGGTCCTACACTCCCTACTGAAAATAGGGTTTACAGTGGAATATGCCAATTTAAAACATGAATGGAGATCCTGTAAGACTGAAAACTTTGGAAATGTATCATCACAAAAACAAATATTCTGTCTGCCATAGAGGACAATAGGGGCAGGAAGGGGTGGGGGAGAGAAATAGTTCATTCCTTCCAAGGAAGGGTGATGTTACAGTGAACATATTTATTTCTATGTCTCCCTCTCCGCGCAGCCCCCACATCTCCCCTCCAATTGTCATGAGGATGATAGTGGAAGGAAATCATCTTCTTAATGGGCTTTGTCCAACCTAATTGGTGACAGTTCCATTTCAGAGCTGTCACTTGGGATACTGTCTTCCAGTCACATGACCCTTTTAGTTTTCCCTCAGCCAAAAAGGAGCCCACTTGAATATTGATGAAGAGGAGAAAGAAAGGTGGACAGCGTCTCTCTCCATGATTACCTAGTGTTTGAATATCATGTATGGAAGTCAAACTAGGTGCAGTCATGGTCTCTACCCCTGGGCAGAGAGGCCTTGGCCAGCTTCAGTGTGGAAATCACCAAATAAGTGAACTAATTGCAGTAATGATTAATTGTAGTAATGGTTCACATTTCCCTCATGAACAGGCACATATATCTCTATTTCCCTCTCTTGAATGGATAGTTTAGCTCTCCATCTAAACCAAAACTTCACATGCTTTGTCCCCCACCCCCCCAAAAGGTAACAGTCCCAGGCCCTTAGACTGGAGAAACCTAGAGCTCTTTCTTCCTCATAGTCTCTCTCATCAGAGAGTGACTCACAGCAAGCCTTACTTATTCCCTACTCCCTCATATCTTATGAGCTCAAGGAGCTTATTTATATCCCTGCCTCCTTTCCCAGATTCCTTCCTGTAGCCTACAGTTGTCATGGCTTTCTGGGAATTACAGTCCCCCAAATGCCTTGGTTCTGGTCTGAACCTAGGACAGGGCTGTATTAGCCCACCTTTAAAGGCTATCCTACCCTTTATTTTCTATCTAACTCTCTCTCTCTCATATGCCGATGTCAAAGCTCAACATCTAGAGTCTGTAACCAGGGGATGGCCTTTGTAACAAGAGAGGCTATGTATCATAGACTTCCCGGCAGATGTCAACTTGGGCACTCTTCCACTACATGAGCTACTGTCTGTGACACTGCCCCACTGTCACAGCATAGGGAGGAGACCAACCCAAGAAGGTGCATGGTTGCAGCAACTCTGGTCAAGCCAGAGAGTAATCTGTTAAGCCTGGTCTGGGATTTATGTTCCAGGAGACAAAGAGGCAGATGCCACGGCGGACTCCTGAATTTATTTAGTATGTTATACTCTCTTTCCCACTGATGCTTTCACTTGTAAAGATGTAATTTTTGACTCTCTGGTGATGCTAATCATCCAGGGCCAGTAGCATTCTTCTCTATGAGTGTATGAGCTACCATAGCAAAGGGATGTGGAAAGACACCCTGGACCACAGGAGTGGGATTCCTCCCCTGAATATGAGCAGACCTTTGAGTTGGTACAGCGTGTTGCTCCCTATTTGAGAATGGGGCATCAGTCAACCAGAGATGTAACTGATTGGTTTCATCTGCCACAGGTCTCCAACTAGACTTAACAGTAATGGTGTCTTGTTGAAAGTCTTGAGGAGTTATATGTGTAAACACCTAAAGACTGGAGGTTGGTGTATAGTTCAAGCAGACCCTAATAATAAGAGTGGCCAAATTCAGTTCCATGTCAACAAACTAAGTGTGGTGACTAAGCCATGGAGAAAACACCAGGACCAGTACTGATATAAGAAGAATCTTTTCCCCAGAAGGTTCCTGATAGTCAGTAGGGAATAGATCTTCATTTTCAGGTGTTTTAGGTGAGACTGGTATGTCAGACTACAGTCAAGATTTACTCACAATTACATCATAACTGCCTGCCTGGAATAACCATGTTTTTCTCTACACTGTATTTGCTTCTTACTAGGGCTGTCAAGCGATTAAAAAAATTAATTGTGATTAACGGCACAATTAATCGTGCTGTTAAACAACAATAGAATACCATTTATTGTAAATATTTTTGGATGTTTACTACATTTTCAAATATATTAATTTGAATTACAACACAGAGTACAAAGTGTACAGTGCTTGCTTTATATTTATTTTTTATTACAAATATTTGCACTGCAAAAAACAAAAAAAAATGTATTTTTCAATTCACCTCATACAAGTACTGTAGTGCAATCTCTTTATCATGAAAGTTGAACTTAAAAATGTAGAATTATGTAAAAAAACCTGCATTCAAAAATAAAACAATGTAAAACTTTAGAGCCTACAAGTCCACTCAGGCCTACTTCTTGGTCAGCCAATCACTCAGACAAACAAGGTTGGTTACAATTTGCAGGAGACAATGCTGCCTGCTTCTTGTTTACAATGTCACCTGAAAGTGAGAACAGGCATTTGCATGGCACTGTTGTAGCTGGCGTTGCAAGATATTTATGTGCCAGATGTGCTAAAGATTCATATGTCCCTTCATGCTTCAACCACCATTCCAGAGGACATGGAAATGGTGAATGTAACCAAAGAAAATCTGCATTTGTAAATTACACTTTCACATAAAGAAATTGCACTTCAGTACTTGTATGAGGTGAATTGAAAAATACTATTTCTTTTGTTTATCATTTTTACAGTGCGTATATTTGTAATAAAATAATAATATAAAGTGAGCACTGTGCGCTTTGTATTCTGTGTTATAATTGAAATCAATATTGAAAATGTAGAAAAACATCCAACAATATTTAATACATTTCAATTGGTATTCTATTGTTATAAGAGCGATTAATAGCAATTATTTTTTATCATGATTAATTTTTTGAGTTAATCACATGAGTTAACTGCAATTAATTGATAGCCCTACTTCTTACTACTGAATGTTTCAAAGAATTCCCTCTCCATTACTGAACCCTGCCAGTCCCACCCTCTTCTCACCCTCGTCACCACACTTTCATTTCAGTGCCTTCTTGTTTATGCTTCTCCACCTCTGTTGACACTCTGAGAATTTCTGCATTCCATTTTAGGAAGCATTCTTTCTGCCTCTGAGTGGAAAGCATTTTGTAAGCCTTTGTGCAAAGGATGCATTATAAATTCCAATATTATTTATACTTTTCTTCCTTGTTTTATGCATACACCAGTTTCTGTGCTTGTGAATAGAAGTATTAGGTAATTAGAAGTGTCAGAATACAAAAAGGGAGAAAATTGAGTGCAAAAACATTAAAAAAAATAAAAAAACCCACAATATTCAAACAAGAGAAGAAAACCCCAAATGGAAGTGGGTACCTAATAATTATAAATGATTATTAATAGCATTGATTATTAAGAGACCCAAGCTCTTGGGCTGGATTTTTTTTTTTTAATTTGTAGACGAATGAATTAATAAAGGGATTCTATATTTGATGAATTGTGTAATAATATGCCTGGGAGATTTTAAAGGGCTGATTTCCATATCTCTTTGAATTGATTTAGTTGCAGCTGTCCCCCTCCTTCACAACATCCACACGCTAATTTGTTCCTATAAATACTATACTTACAAGGGTGACTTTATTTTTGTTTTCAGGAACATTATCTCATTTGGTGGTGGACAGGCACATCTTAGAATTGTCTGAAGATTCAGCTCATATAATTCTTTACTTGTTTTATATTTACCACTTATGCTTCCAGAAAGGAAACCATTACCAGACATTTTAGGATTAAAAGACCTAGTTATTTTTAAGTCAATGTCAAAACGCCTTTCAATTGTCATGTTTTGTCTTCATAAAAGGCTTTCAGGTTTAGTGAAAAATTTGAATTTCACAGTATTCACTGAAGTGCTTTTGAGAGGGACAATATCCTGCAGATATAAATCCAATTATTTAGTTTCCATGAAATTAGCATAGTTTAAGTTATTTTGATTCCTGCTGGGAGCCTTTGCATCTTTTCTGAGAGTGGAAGCAGAACATGATACAATGAATCTTACAATAAATTAGAGGAGGGCACAAAGCAAACTCTGGGAGTATGGAAAAGTTTGCAACCACAAGCAAATTTTGCAGCTAATCCAATCCTTAAAATTGACTGAACTAAAACTCCAGGTCTAAACACCCCCTAAACTTTGCAGAACTTCTGAACCAAACCCCAAATTCTTAGCTGGACTCCAGTTCAGGGTTTCAGTTTGGTGTCTTCTATAAAGAAACAGTCTCAAACCTCCCCAGAATTTGTGGCCCATTTCTAAATGATGTATATATGAAAATCTTCCCATTTCAGCGATATCTGAAACTTTATCACTGGCATCCTATTCATTCCCCACATGCACTTGGGGAATGAAAAGAAAAATGACCAATCACACCTTGCATATTGCTGAAAGACCAAAACAACAAATCACACTGATCTCAGTCCCAGCTCCAGCATCAACCTAAGCCTGACACCCCATGCAAAATACAGAAATTAATCCACAGCACAGCACATGAACAGCCCTATCTTCTTGACTCAAAATATACAAAGGAGGAGCCATGAGGATCCTTAAATACAAATAATCAGAATGAAAATCAGTGAACCAGCTGAAAGACACATGTCAAAATAAGGAATCAAAATGTCTGGAACGAATAAGAATTACGCACAGTGCTGAAGACAAGAAACACGCTCAATGTATAAACTATAGAGAAAGTGAATTTATATCTTAGTAAAGGGGTGATAGAAGAATGTCTAGACTGGAATTTCATTGGATGGAAAGCCCACATTTAAATTCCTTTAAATGTTGGGCCATTCATGAGTCTTGTCAACATAATACTTTAGATTACATAAGGATGCGATGCAAAATCAAAACTATCAGGACATGCTGCATTTGTGTCTTCTGCAGTGGATCCAAACTTTATAAGAAAGCAATGTGTAGCTGACGACCCTGGACTCCCTTAGTCCATAAAAGTAGCAGGAGCAACAGGACAGGGACTGCTGAAGGGGAGTCACCAGCCAAAAGAGAAAAGATTAAAATGAGCAAGAAGGGAAGATACACTATGGTAATTCAGCTCATGCTTCCCTGTAAATGATAGCATGTGACTCACCAACACTACCTTCCTGAACTCCATTATTTTGGCCTGTACCTTAGTTCAGTGAAGTCCTGGGTGGGAATAGTGTGTAGTATGGTAATTATAGAAATCCTTGGTCATATCTGTTTCAGAATTTAAAGTAAGCACTTTCTCTATTCACTGTAGTATAAACAATGATCCAGCTTTAATCTGAAACACACTGACATTTTAGTCTAATTACTTTGTGCACATATTGAACATCATGTGGTTCCTTGTAAATTTTCCTTGTTTGTGTTGAAACTAAAAATCTTTCTTTTCTTCCATTTTACAAAGCCAACAGGAAAAAAAAAATGTGGTTCTGCTGCAATCCATGCTTTTGAGTTCCCCAGAACTCAGACAACAGCACTGAGAGTTACAGGAAAATGTGTTGGGTACAGATATGTAACTGAGCAATTCAGGCAATGCACTCTGGTTCAGAATTATAGCTTCAAAGAGAATGAGTCCTCGTGGCACCTTAGAGACTAACAAATTTATTCGGGCATAAGCTTTCGTGGGATATAACCCACTTCATCAGATGGATGGAGTGGAAAATACAGTAAGCAGGTATAAGTATACAGCACATGAAAAGATGGTAGTTGCCTTCAAAGAGGTAACCTTAAACAGAGATGGGGCAAAACCCAACACTCATGTCCAAACACTTCTGGGTTTCGAGGTATTCAAAATCCAGATCTAAAGGTGCACCTGTGAGACAAAGTTCATATACAGATCCAAACTTCTCCAAATGCTGAGAACATCCATCTATCTCTCCTGCCATTCATTCATGTATTTATCTGTCTAACCTCCCTTATTTAGCACCTACACTATTTGTAGCATGCCAATCAGTGTAGTATATAGGTGCATGGTGTTCAGTAGGTTCAATGTTCCAGTTTGGATTCATTATCGAGGAAGGCAGCTCAGTTTAGATTCAGAGCAAATGTTCCCAGAGATATGAGGTGTTAGGATTTGTTCCATTACAGAGATAGGCTTGGCAATGACATTTACATCAGGATCTATCCAAAAGTCCCCAGAGTTCAGAAGTGTTGGGGAGTTTCAAATCCAGTGTTCTCAGGAGCGCCGCCAGCTTTTCTGCCGCTCTAGGCGGCGGAAGGTCCCGCCCCGAAATGCTGCCTGCCGCCGAAATACCGCCGCGGTTGCCGCCCCCCAAATTGTAGCACCCTAGGCAACCGCCTAAGTCACCTAATGGGTTGCGCCGGCCCTGAGTGTTCTGCTTTAGGTGCCTCTCTAATATATGAGCTATAAAGGTGATGAGTGTAAGCATCAATTTTTCACACACACTGCACATTTTAATAGTATTTGTGGCCATTTTGGCATATATTTTGGTGATATTGAATATGCACAACCTGCTTTATGTAGTGTCCATAAAATGGTCTATGAATAAGTTACAGCCAGACTTAAAGAAAGCAACCTATCTCTGTTCACGAGAGACTGCATCAACTATATGTCAAGTTTGTATTCATAATTCCATCTTGTATCTGATTTTTCTTCAGAAAACACTGTCAGCCACAGACAATGAATATAACAGTGGCTATTGAGGTTACTAATTATTTTTTGCATATAATGGTTGTATTTTCAAGAAAAGAGGTAACTTTTATTATCCTTGTCTAGTTCATTCCAATGGGTATTTCAATAATCACACATCTCAAATTATTATTGGCTGTGTAATGCCCACTTGATTTTGTCTCATTAATTGATACAGAGTTATAGCTGCCTTTGTACCATTGTTCTGCGTCTTTCCTTTGTCTCAAAGAATGCTCTTTTGAAATTGAGTTTCTGCAACTCCAAAGAGCTTTATTCCTCTTGAAACAGTTTTGCAAATAATAAATCATTCAATGGTAATTGCTCTGACAGTGGGTTTTCCTCAAAATAGACTGTCAAAACTTATTTCAAAATATTGAGCATGATTCTCAGAATTTGTTAACATTTAAATTATTCTGAAAATTCTGCCCCAAAAATTTAGAGATGAGAGAATGGGTTCAGATAAAATAATAAATGAACCAAATGATAACTCAAATTAAACAATAGTTGTTCAGGAGGAAAAAAAACCCTGAAAAGTTCTAACAAGTTAGTGTTGGGGGGAGAGGAAAGGAGGGAAGTGTTATGGAGAAAAGGGGTTGTTGTTTTTTTCACAAATTTCTGCTATTTTTGCTTTAAAGGAGAACAGGAAGTGGAAACATTGGAAACCTCACAAGAAAACAGCCTTGAGATTTTCAGAATGCTTTGAAGACAAAAGAGCTTCAGATACATTTAGCTGAATAAATGAGTATGCAGGTGCTTCTCCAACCCCACACATCTTGTTTATGAACAATTTGAGACCCATTCTGCTCTCTCTCTCCAACCAGGCATTTCCACTGACTTCCTAAATAGTCATGATTTGCAGAACTATGACAACCAAGAATTAACTGGTACTAGCCACAGATTTGTTATACTGGTGTCAGAGTGAGATATTAAGTCCACTGGCCATGAATTTTGAGGCCAAGTTATTTCTAACTAGGTGTATATGTAATGAACTGACTATTTGGTGTTGGATTATATGTTTTTTCTCTTTTTCTGAGAATCAGAACTTCTCAACTGTGTACCATAAACCCTAGACTCCTAACAGATATGAGAGATTCTCCTTTACCTTAAGTAGTGCAATCTTGTCTATTTGGGAATGAGGATTTAAATTTTCTGACTGCTGCTGCCATGAAGATCAGAGTGGCCATGGTGTGCAGATTAGCATAGGAACCCATCATTTAGTTATTACAGGATTATTATTCTGCAGCACTCCCCTCCCAACTGCTTATTGGACTGACACTGAAAATAGTGTTACCACCCAGCCATACTGCTAATCAGCAGCAAGGAGGGAAGGGAGATTGGAGTCCATCTAATCAGCAGCTTCCAAAGACGAGGCTAAAATATTAATTCTGTCTCCACTTATGTCAACATACATTCTTTTGGCAAAACCAAATTAGACAGCCCCACTGGAATCAAAGGCAAAGAGCAGAAATGTGTGTTAAATAAGTCCCTTGGTGGGATGAAAGAAGATGATCCACTGGGGGTGTGTAAAGAAAGAATGAAAAAGATAAAGGTTGAACCCTGAGCAGGGTTTCGTTTTAAAGGGTCTGAAACACTGAAGCCTTGTGACACTATAAAAGTGAAATGTCATATGCATTTCCTCATTGGGCTTACAAGTTGCTATTAAAAATGTCTGTTGTCACATAAAGCTATAGTGTTGATACTGTGAGGCTAATGTTTGGGGAAGGGGGAGCAAATTCTTGCTTTGAGCTGAGAGTAAACTTTGTAGCCCTTGTGATAAACACAGTGGCTTAGATCACAGCCATCCTTGTAGGCATACGATAGGTTTCTGGAAATACATGGCAGTAAATATAATCAAACCCTTCTGCTATGAATGCACTGACTCCTATTGCAAGAGCTAAAGAAAAATTCCCTATAGCTATTTGCCACATAGGGCCTACGGCACAGAGGAGAGAAGTTCTGATTCCACGCAGTAGAGGGCAGCAATAGACATATCCAATAGCCAGGATATTCCACTCACATGGGGTAATCAAAGCACAGAGAGGCTAAGTGACTTGTGAAAGGTTACAGACTGATTCAGTCGCAGAATGAGAAATACTGGTTCCTGATTCTCAGCCTTGTCATCATTCTACTAGACATAATCTGCCCTACTGTGAAATGGACTTTTCTTTAATACATATAAAGTATGCTATAAATGAATTACTGGTGTCAGGCATTGACAAAAATTAACTGCAAACGTGGGTGGAAAGGATCTAAACTTTGTTCTGAAATCAGTGATGTATTTTGTACAAGCAAGCGTTTACTAATAATCTGAAAGTCCTATAAAGGCAATTTGCAAATTGTCCTAATGTCTAGACTTCTACATACAAAGTCACATAGCTGATCATAATAACAAATATAGGTAAGTGAAATGCTTGGCCTACAGAAGTAAATGTGAAAACTCCCATACATTTTAGTGTCAGTTAAAAGTAAATAAATCTAATGAATGATGATTAGGTTATAGCTTGAAATCCATTCTGGGGTGACTCAAATTAAATTATCTGGAAAATGATGCAACTGTAAAAATCTTACATTTTGGATACAAAGAGACTCTTGATTGAGTAAATATGTATATTATTACACTTGTCGCCATGTCAAGATTGCTATAGCCCAAGGTGCCCTTAGCCTACATGGAGAAATCTCTTTGCTGTCAATATGCATCAGTTGAGGCCAGTACTTTATATGGTTCTTCTGAAAATGGAGCAGCACTGGAGCACTTTGAAGGAAGACTACTTTGAGCATTACCTAGTATAACAGTATTTGCTTGTCTTGAAACCTTCCTGATAACAGACACCTTGGCCAGAACTTGGCTAGACCATCTTTTGAAGTTTTCAGACCAAGACTAGATGGCTTTTGGGAAGATATACATTAGCCAAACAGAAGTTATGGGGATCAGTACTAGGGTAAGTAGGTGAATTTCTGTGGCCTCCAATATACAGGAGGTCAGACTAGATGATGTAATGGTCCCTTCTGGCCTTAAAATCTATAACTCTATGATCTGAATCTCACTTCCTTCCTTTCTTAGAGTCATATTCTTTAAAAGAATAAGCAATGATTTTAATGGAACTTACATGTGCTCAAGATTTGGTCTGCAGTGATAAAATATTTGATACAGTTGAAGGTCATGAAGTCCTGGGTTTTTTCTGTCTAGTTCTTTAATGTCTGTTCATTTTGACTGTTTGCAATGAGTGATTGGTCACCTATGTCATATAGTATTATCCTATTTTTCCTTCCACCTGATTGGAAGCTTCTTATACATGAGAAAAACCAATAGCAAATGTCAAACAGTGCATGTCTGCTCCAGATTTTCAGATGAATATTGATTGTGGTAACATTTGAGAAACTTTAGGGATCCACATACATTTCCACAAATAAGCTGGCGGTTTTGAAAATACTTTCAAACACTGAATGACATGATCCCATCAAAAACAAGGGAGTGAAATCACCAGGATTTTTTCAAAAATACTTGTTTTAAATTTTCTGTATTTCTTCCATTACTTCTAATTACCATTATGGTCCCAGACAGTTTAAACCACTGTAAAATGCAGTGTTTTGCTTCTTTACCATTGGATGTTGCAGCATTTTATGTATTTATTTATTTATTTGTAAATGTGGGAGCTCTTTCTTTGTGGCTGTGAAGCTACAATAAACAAACTTGGAAGCAGAGGTCAAGTAATAGGACCAGCAGAAACTAATGTTTCCATCTTTACTGGTCTTTTGCATATTTGTTTGTATTCAGAATTAATGATGGCACTCAATAGGCAGACAGACAATATGATGATATGATGTGGTATAAAAGTTTTATCAGTATATATTGGGGATGACTGCCCAATTTACAATTAGTGAGGCCAAGAGCCAATTAAACAAGTCATCTCAAATAGGACACTCACTCTAGTGAGTCTTTTGCTTGATTCCATTGCTTAGGTGGTATGAAAGGGCTGTAATCTGGCTGTAAATGCCCATCAGAAAATTCCTTTGGCATAGAGGAATTCTCTGCTGATTATTACTATGTCAGATCTGTGTCTCTGCCTCTGCCTCCCCCTCTGCATAGGGGACATGTCAAAGACAGAAGATGCTATGCTGGGGCTAGGGAGGGGCATGGCAGAGTTCTGTTTTGCTATGCAAATTTTCTACTGGCAGAGGGTCCTTTAAGAACCCTATGTAAGTGTCACGAATTAGAGCTACTGCCAAGCGGATCTATTGTACTACAGGGCTAAGGTGACCTTTGAAATTTGGGAGCTTCAGCCAGCTTCACAGAGCCAGAAATGTGAAATGTTCAGGGAGATTACAGAGGCTACTAAAATAAAAATCTCATAAAAAATAATAATGGGGGATTTCAACTATCCCCATATTGACTGGGTACATGTCACCTCAGGACAGGATGCAGAGATAAAGTTTCCTGACACCTTAAATGACTGCTTTTTGGAGCAGCTAGTCCTGGAACCCACAAGAGGAGAGGCAATTCTTGATTTAGTCTTAAGTGGAGCACAGGATCTGGTCCAAGAGGTGAATATAGCTGAACTGCTTGGTAATAGTGACCACCATGTAACTAAATTTAACATCCTTGTGGCGGGGAAAACACCACAGCAGCCCAGCACTGTAGCATTTAATTTCAGAAAGGGGGACTACACAAAAATGAGGAAGTTAGTGAAACAGAAATTAAAAGGTACAGCGCAAAAAGCGAAATCCCTGCAAGCTGCATGGAAACTTTTTAAAGACACTATAAGAGAGGCTCGACTTAAATGTATACCCCAAATTAAAAAACATAGTAAGAGAACCAAAAAAGAGCCACTGTGGCTAAACAACAAAGTAAAAGAAGCAGTTAGAGGCAAAAAGGCATCCTTTAAAAAGTGAAAGTTACATCCTAATGAGGAAAATAGAAAGAAGCATAAACTCTGGCAAATGAAGTGTAAAAAAATAATTAGGAAGGCTAAAAAAAGAATTTAAAGAACAGCTGGCCAAAGATTCAAAAACTAATAGCAAATTTTATTTAAGTACATCAGAAGCAGGAAGCCTATAAACAACCAATGGGGCCACTGGACAACTGAGATGCTAAAGGAGCACTCAAGGATGATAAGGCCATTGCGGAGAAACTAAATGAATTCTTTGAATTGGTCTTCACGGCTGAGGATGTGAGGGAGACTCCCAAACTTGAGCCATTCTTTTTAGGTGACAAATCTGAGGAACTGTCCCAGATTGAGGTGTCATTAGAGGAGGTTTTGGAACAAATTGATAAACTAAACAGTAATAAGTCACCGGGACCAGATGGTATTCACCCAAGAGTTCTGAAGGAACTCAAATGTGAAATTGCAGAACTAGTAACTGTGGTATATAATCTATCATTTAAATTAGCTTCTGCTCCAAATGACTGGAGGATAGCTAATGTGACACCAATTTTTAAAAAGGGCTCCAGAGGCAATCCTGGCAATTACAGGCTGGTAAGCCTGACTTTAGTACTGGGAAAACTGGTTGAAACTATAGTAAAGAACAAAATTGTCAGACACATAGATGAACATAATTTGTTGGAAGTGACAAAGAGTCCTGTGGCACCTTATAGACTAACAGACATATTTGAGCATAAGCTTTCGTGGGTGAATACCCACTTCGTCAGACACATGATGGGTCATGTTAGTCCACAGGATTCTTTGTCACTTTTTACAGAGACAGACTAACATGGCTACCCCTCTGATAATTTGTTGGGGAAGAGTCAACATGGCTTTTGTAAAGGGAAATCATGCCTCACCAATCTACTAGAATTCTTTGAGGGGGTCAACAATCATGTGAACAAGGGAGAGTGTAACGGGGCTCAACTCACCAATGCGGCACCTCCTGCTGGCTGTCCTGGGAATTAGCTCTAGTTTGCTGGTGCAACTTCATCTAGTGGCATCTCGCCACCGTCGCGTCTGCCATCAGGACCCATGTCACTCTCAGGACTACGGTGTCCCCTTCTGGATACAGCCCTCTGGCTGTGCCCCACTCGGTTCTTTCACCACCACCCCCTTTCCAGGGGGCGGCAGTCCTCTGTCTAGCCACTTGCCTCAGTGGCAGGCTGCAGTCCAAGGTCTAGCCACCTGCATCAGTGGCAACTGGGGCCAAAGGGGCGGGGGGGGGGGACCGGAAGTTATGCTCTGTGTCACCTCCAACCTCTGCCGTCGGTTTCCTTGGGCCACTTCCCCACAGCCCTCACACCTTATCCGCCCTTGTATCAGGGCCTCAGTCTGGCAGTGGTCAGTTGGCAGCTCACTCATGTTCCTCTGACCCTGCCCAGCACTACTCGGACTATGGTACAGTCTCTTCTCCCGCCTTCCGGGCAGCCAGTCCTCCCTCCTCAAACTCCAGGGAGTGACTGAAGCTGCTCTGTTCAGCAACCCTTCTTACATGGCCCAACCTGGACCTGATTGGCTGTCTCTCTAAACCTCCCGATTGGCTGTCTCTACAAACCCTTTCCTAATTGGCTGCCTCCTGCGCAGCCTCCCTGAGCTGCTTTAACCCCTCTTCTGTCAGTGTGGGGCTGACGCCCCACCACAGGGATCCAGTGGATATAGTGTACTTAGATTTTCAGAAACCTTCGACAAGGTCCCTCACCAAAGGCTCTTAAGCAAAGTAAGCTGTCATGGGATAAGAGAAGGTCCTCTCATGGATTGGTAACTGGTTAAAAGATAGGAAACAAAGGGTAGGAATAAATGTTCAGTTTTCAGAATGGAGAGAGGTAAATAGTGGTGTTGCCCACGGGTCTGTCCTGGGACCAGTCCTATTTAACATATTCATAAATGATCTGGAAAAAGAGGTAAACACTGAGGTGGCAAAATTTGCATATGATATAAAACTATTCAAGATAGTTAAGTCCCAGGCAGACTTTGAAGAGCTACAAAAAGATCTCTCAAAACTGCGTGACTGCGCAACGAAATGGCAGATGAAATTCAATGTTGATAAATGCAAAGTAATGCACACTGGAAAACATAATCCCAACTATACATATAAAATGATGGGGTCTAAATTAGCTGTTACTACTCAAGAAAGAGATCTTGGAGTCATTGTGGATAGTATTCTGAAAACATCCACTAGTGACCTAGACAAATTGACGGATTGGGCCAAAAGAAATCTGATGAGGTTCAACAAGGACAAGTGCAGAGTCCTGCACTTAGGAAGAAAAAATCCCATGCATCGCTACAGGCTGGGGACCGACTGGCTAAGCAGCAATTCTGCAGTAAAGGACCTGGGGATTACAGTGGACGAGAAGCTGGATATGAGTCAGCAGTGTGCCCTTGTTGCCAAGAAGGCAAATGGCATATTGGGCTGTATTAGCAGGAGCTTTGCCATCAGATTGAGGGAAGTGATTATTCCCCTCTATTCAAGACTGGTGAGGCCACACCTGGAGTATTGCATCCAGTTTTGGTGCCCCTACTACAGAACAGATGTGGACAAATTGGAGAGACTCCAGCGGAGGGCAACGAAAATTATTACGGGACTGGGGCACATGACTTACGAGGAGAGGCTGAGGGAACTGGGGTTATTTAGTCTGCAGAAGAGAAGAGTGAGGGGGGATTTGATAGCACCCTTCAACTATCCTAAGGGGGTTTCCAAAGAGGATGGAGCTAGGCTGTTCTCAGTGATGGCAGATGACAGAACAAGAAGCAATGGTCTCAAGTTGCAGTGGGGGAGGTCTAGGTTGGATATTAGGAAACACAGTTTCACTAGGAGGGTGGTGAAGCACTGGAATGGGTTACCTAGGGAGGTGGTGGAAGCTCCATCCTTCGAGGTTTTTAAGGCCCGGCTTGACAAAGCCTTGGCTGGGATGATTTAGTTGGTTTTGGTCCTGCTTTGAGCAGGGGATTGGACTAGATGACCTCCTAAGATCTCTTCCAACCCTAATCTTCTATGATACTATGATTCTAATGTGCAGTGGCAATCAAAAAAGCTAACAGAATGTTGGGCATCATTAAGGAAGGGATAGATAGTAAGACAGAAAATATCATATTGCCTCTATATAAATCCATGGTATGCCCACATCTTTTCACCTTGGAAAAGAGATAACTAAGGGGGGATATGATTGAAGTCTATAAAATAATGACTGGTGTGGAGAATGTAAATAAGGAAGTGTTATTTACTCCTTCTCATAACACAAGAACTAGGGGTCACCAAAAAAAAATTAATAGGCAGCAGGTTTAAAACAAAAAAAAGGAAGTATTTTTTTCACACAACACACAGTCAGTCTGTGGAACTCTTTCCTGGAGGATGTTGTGAAGGCCAAGACTATTACAGGGTTCAATAAAGAACTAGGTATATTCATGGAGGATAGGTCCATCAATGGCTATCAGCCAGGATGGGCAGAGATGGTGTCCCTAGTCTTGTTTGCCAGAAGCTGGGAATGGGTGACAGGGAATGGATCACTTGATGATTACCTGTTCTGTTCATTTCCTCTGGGGCACCTGGCATTGGCTACTGTCAGAAGACAGGATACACGGCTAGATGGACCTTTGGTCTGATCCAGTATGGCCACTCTTATGTTCTTATCTTCAGACTCCCTATCTGCATTTAGCAAACCTCTGGTGCAGGAGAAAATCCTGTCCAGTATCTCTATATGGATGTTGACATTTTACATATAGCATGTTATCAGTTCAAAGGGAATCTAATAAAGATGAAGTAGGATATATCAGAACTCTCAGACAGGCTCAGATTTTCAAGATTAGGATTTGCCAAACACCTAAAGGAGATAGGCAGGATTTCCATTTTCAACTAATCCAGTTTTAGGATTTAGTCATTACTGTGTCCTTGAGTTTTCTAAATAAGACACCTGTCAGTCCTTCCTTCCCGTCCAGCTTTCAATAGAAAAACTACTATGTTCTATCATACCACTTTCTAAAGTATCTAGTCCTCTTAGTACCCGCAATTGATGTCTCAAGTGACTATTTCCCCGTCCTTACTTTTCCTCCTCTCTTTGAAAGCCCTGGTGAATATGGCAATTTGCCTGAGATGCAATGACTCTTGCTACTTCTGTTTGGGCAATGCATAGCAGCACTCCTAGGGACAGCAGCTCATAGTCACAACTGAACACTGGATTTCTCTCCAGAATTTATCTGAACTATTCAAACCTCTTAAATCTGCAAAATTACATTTCAATCTCCCAATAAAAGCCTTTCCTGTGTCGTTAAGGTATTTATGGTGTCCTTGTTGGAACCCAAAAATAGAAAAGAAAAGAAAAAGTCTTGTCATAGAAGAAGGTGGTATGATGTCCCTGTAATGTTAAAAGGTGTGGAAATATATGATTACTCTATTATCACAATTACTTGCACCACAAAGACAACGAGGATTCTGGTGGCACCTTAACGACTAACAAATGTATTTGGGCATAAGCTAAGAAGTGGGGTTTTTTACCTACGAAAGCTTATGCCCAAATAAATTTGTTGGTCTTTAAGGTGCCACCGGACTCCTCGTTGTTTTTGTGGATACAGATTAACAGGGCTACCCCTCTGATACTTGCACCACAAAGGGCACTATTGCCACAGCAGTTCTGAATTGGGTCACAGGTTAATGTAGCAGCAAAAACATTCCAGCAAGTTCAGGACCTAATCAATGAGTTATTATCTGCATGTTGCCACACCAAGCAACATTGAGTTTGTCATACAAAGGGTGACATGCATATAGTTCTTAACCTGTTGCTGCAAAGGGGATAGAAGAGGAGGAAGGAGGGGGGGAGGATAGAATGGAATGAGAAGCATCCTGGAGCACTAGATAGCAAACCTGGCTCCTCCTACTTGGATTGGACTATATTTGTTTTAACCGAGCCCCTGATAAACCTCTAGCTATTTTGTGTAAAATCTGTGAGCTGCTATATCTCCTGAGGCGATGTGCTGATTACATCTTAGATCCAAGAGTGTTCATGTGTTTGTGGATGGATGAACTGAATGCCTTTCTCCAGCAAGACATCCAGAACCACCACGGAGTGGAACATGGATAGTTGTTCTTGCACTGGAGGGAGATTTAAAGCAGCAACTAAAACCCTGTGGTGGTCCCTTCAATGTAAATCGACTATAGCAGAAATGTCTCTAGACTTGCGCCTATCAATCAAAGGCTGTGTGAATCCTCAGACTCTTCTGTTACATTGTTCCTTTTTGTTTCCTGCTATAAAACCATCTGCTTACTGACCCTGGGAGCTTCAATCATTACAGCTGCATTTATGCTGGTATATAGGAGCTATTTTCCTAGCTCTCTTTTATTTTACTGGCAAATTTATTTACTGCTTAACTATATTGGACTCACGGAAATATATAGAATACGAACAGCTAATAAATTCATTATGGTCAGCACTATTACCAATTGCAATGAGTAGCTGATGCATCTATGCAATTCTGCTGATGTCCCAGAGTGTTAGTTATTTGCTCAAGCAAAATGGGCCATAATTTAGATAGGAAATTCTTTATTCTTCATAACCGTGCAGTGACTGTGACAAAGGGGAAAAATAAACACCATAGTGTTTCAAAAAGTACGCTCTGTGTGTGTGTGTGTGTTTGTGTGTCAGAGTCTGGATTTTGATCTGTTTTTTTTCCCCATATCCCAAAAGATTCCTGTTTTGGCCCACCTCTAATAGAAAAGGACACCACAACAGGACACACACAACAGGAATTGTTGTTTTCATTTTGTCAACCTCATCAGTTGAAAATTGTTTGTGCTGAAAAACCAAAACTGATCTGGGTCCCAACTACACTGATTGGAGATTTTCCATCAAAATATTTTTGGTTTTCTTTTGTTTTGTTTTTGACAGAAAATTACATTTCTGAAAAATCAATTATTTCCATGGGAAAAAATTCAGTTTTGCTGAAAAATTTTGAATCAATGTAAAATATTTTATTTTAGGTCATGTCAAACCAAAGACCAGTTCAATAGCTCCTATAATTACAACATAAAATAAACACCCGCAGAAAGTAAACGGAGCGGCTGCCTCTCTGACATGTCCCCCATAAGGGTCTTATGCTCTATGGTTAATATTTCTGCTTTGAATATTATACAATAACAAGATCACAGATGAGGCAGATTCAAGACCAGGCATATACATTCTAAATTCAATTGCTTCTCTTAATTATACCTCTGATGTTCCAGTTTTGGGCTTCTTATGAGGAGAAATAGCTAATTGTGTTGAGCTGTATGGTATTTCTGTGAGGTATATAGGACATATGTTCAGTAGATTATTTTCACATTGTTCTTATGCCCTCCATACTAGAGAAACAAACCCCTGTTATTGGAGAACCTATCAATCACCTCTTAGGCTTATATCACCCATTCCTGTGCAATTATTGAGAAGGCAGAGACCATAGACCTGGATATCACTGAGAACTTCAGTAGGTTCCAGTGTGGTTTCCAGTGTCCAGTGTTCCTCTGGAGTGAATACTGTAATGTAAGGGATCATTCTGAGTTGCTCTCTGGCTGGTTATAGATCAGATCCAGACTCATTTTGTTAATGCTTTCAGAGGCTTTTGCCAACTGGCCTTGAATTCTTTCTTTGGTGGCCTTGGGTGACTGAACTGAACTATTCTCTGGAGTTTCCTATCATACCTAAGACATAAAACTCTGTAGGTGATGATGGACAATTATATATCATCACTGAGGGATGTCCCCAGAAAACACTAATGTTTCCATCAATGAGACTCCCACTGATGTCAGTGAGTATTGGATGGAACTTGTTGAGGGGATTTTCTTGGGCAGACTGAGTCAGTTCAAGACTTTGGCCATCACTTTCACCACACCCTGGTCCTTAAAAACTCAGGTGTCAGGTCTGATATGAAATTATTTTCTACAGTTATACGATTAGCTCAGGTTGTTCCCCAGTTCATACCACCAAACTGACAAGGTTTAATTATTTTAATACTCTCTTAATGGGAGTCTCGGCAGGGCTTCCGCCTTTTTCCAAAAGCTTTCGTGGCCCACTTCCAACAGTTGACCCAGTAGCGTGAGTAGCAATACAAGATTTAACCACACCATCCTGCCACTGGAGACACCATAACCAAGGACTGAGAGGTCCACAAACTCTTTCATGGTGTCCTCCCAACAGCAGAGGATTTAGCCCCTTTGCCAGCCAATGGGAGCGAACAAAACAAACAAAGGTTGGCCAATCAGAGTGGAGGAAAAAAATTAATCTGAGCAGCAGAGCAGTATAGGGTAGGGTGACCAGATGTCCCGATTTTATAGGGACAGTCCCGGTGTCAACTGTTGGAAATGGGCCATCCTGATTATCACTACAAAGGTGGTTTTTATTCTCCTGCTGATAATAGCCCACCTTAACTGATTATTCTCATTATAGTTGGTATGGCAACACACATTTTTTCATGTCCTCAGTGTATATATATCTTCCTACTGTATTTTCCACTGCATGCATCCGATGAAGTGGGTTTTAGCCCACAAAAGCCTATGCTCAAATAAATTTGTTAGTCTCTAAGGTTCCACAAGTACTCCTCGTTCTTTTCGCTGATACAGACTAACATGGCTGCTACTCAGAAACCTAAATTCATGTGTCTCCCAAACGATGGCAGCTAGATATGAAGTGGGAGCCTCATTGCCAGTTCTACCAGGTGATAGGGAATCAGCATCTGAATGGTGTGGCTTAGGGCTATCTTCGATGCATATTGTATTCACAGTGTTGGTCACCTCATCACTGAAAAAGACACAGCAGACAAAAGAAAGGTCAAGACAAGGCAGCAAATATTATTAGAGGCATAAGAAGTCTCTGAGGATTCTATAGAAGAAGAAAATCAGGAATAACTCCACTAAAGTCAAAATAAAATAAAATAAAATAAAATAAAAGTGTGATCAGACACAGGCCCTGTAGCTTTAGATTAGAAAAAGGAAGACATTACAAGCACATATGTTAAATATACTGTAATGAAGTGGCTTGCATGTTTGCATACCACTGCCCTTTACTGAATGGGATCAGAACTGTTCAATTATGTGTCACAGGCCCAACAACTAAACGGGATTCTCTGTTAAATAAAGTGGTAGGTGCTTGTGGTTTTGGAGCAGAAAGAGCTGAATTCTATTCCGACTGTCCCTATAAAGTGATGTGTATCATAGTCAAAAACAGTCATGGATTTGTTACAATATACAAAATAATGAATGGTATAGAGAAAGCTGGTTGAGATTCTCTTATTTACTTTTTCTCATAACATAAAAAGGAGACACTCAAATTAAAAGGCCATGTGGGACCTGTAGCCTGCAGGGGCCTGTTGAATTATAGATAGATGGAGAGATAGAATGAATTGTTTTATATTAAATCTGATAATTCTTTAGCTTGACTTATTTCCATTTAGGGCTGGATGAACAAGCTGAAATAAAATGAATAAGAACCGTTGAGTCTTTGCACAAAATAAAACTATAGTTGAGCTCCACAACGTTGAAATTAACTATTTTGCATTATATTATACCTCTCAGCTGTTCCTAGTCTCATCTGGGAAAATGCACAAGAAAGCCTTTTCTTTGAGACTTAATTTTACAAACCCCACCATGTTTGAATACAGCTGGACATAAATCCAAATTAATTAATTAATTAATTAATGGAGATATCCCATCTCCTAGAACTGGAAGGGACCTTGAAAGGTCATCAAGTCCAGCCCCCTGCCTTCACTAGCAGGACCAAGTATTGATTTTGCCCCAGATCCCTAAGTGGCCCCCTCAAGGACTGAACTCACAACCCTGGGTTTAGCAAGCCAATGCTCAAACCACTGAGCTATCCCTCCCCCCAATGAGTTTGGGTGTTCTCTGAATCGGAGTTTTGAAACTCTGGAGGTTCACCCGTCACTGCAGAAACTGAAGCTCACTTTTCTTTGTAATCTTTTTTCCCTTTAATTGGCATGACTTTTTTTATCTAGCTTTTCCTCTCTCTTAATCTAATGCAGCTGAATTATTAATGACTTTATCTTTCTCATCCATCCTCTGAAATGCAGTCAGAGAACACTAATGTCCAAGTGAATTAAGTATGGCCAGCTTAATTTTGAAAGGTTGCAGAGGCCTCACTTCTACTCTATTTTAAGAATTAAGCCAAAGCTCCCTGGCTCACAGTTAGTGCCTGCTGAGCCACCAGAGAAGGCTGCACACTGAATACCGGTAAGTGGAAATTTAAAAGTAATGTCAAAAAAAGAGCCCATTAACAGGGCTATTCTTATATTGGGTCAGGTTCCAAAATGCTCTGGTAAGGTTTATTTAATGGCTATCTAGCTTTTTTTCAGTGTGGGGTCTCAAGCGGAGCGGATAAAGCACACGACCAATGTGGTTGCAAGCTGAACTCTGAATCTGTTTATTACAAGCTTTCTTGTATAGTCTTTCTAAACATTACACAACACAATTAGGCTACAATCACCCATCCACCGATTGGACAAGAAGGAGAATCATGTGCTCACCACATGTATAGCCCCACACCGATTGGTTCAATTGTTCCTTACATAAGGCCTCATCTTATATAACCACCAGGGGGCCTTACATAAGGCCTCATCTTATATAACCACCAGGGGGCCTTACATAAGGCCATGATTTATTGCCAGGCAAGTGTCCCATCGTGACCCTTACCCTCTCATGGAACTTTACATCCCCACATTTCAGTTGCCTAACACTCTGTCCCAACATATTAGCAGTAGCTGCTTTCTATTACATGCAACGTACAGTTACCTCAAAGGCATTTGGGTCCTTCCAATATGCGGAGCACTAAGGCAAGCTTGTTCCCTATCAACGTTTACATGATTTTGAATCACAACAGTTTGTCACTCAGTAAATGAATGTAAATGAACCACATGACTAACCTCAACAGCTGTTACAAAGACAAAGCCACCAGGAAACCTGTGCTAGCTCACGTCCCTTTTGTGATGCATCCTTTAATTTAAATTAGATCTGCAGAGACCTTTTTAAAGATAAGCAGTGATGAGTTATTGGCAGAGGGAATTTTATGTGCTATGATTGACCACTCTTGAGATGAAAGTATTTTGTCTACAGAAAGGACCCAGCATGCATGAGTAGCAATACAAGTTTTGACCACACCATCCTGCCACTGGAGACACCATAACCAAGGACTGAGAGGTCCACAAACTCTTTCATGGCATCCTCCCAACAGCAGAGGATTTAGCCCCTTTGCCAGCCAATGGGAGCAAACAAAACAAACAAAGGTTGGCCAATCAGAGTGGAGGGAAAAAAATAATCTGAGCAGCAGAGCAGTAGGGTCCCCTGGACAAAGGTGCCCAGGGCAACCGCCCTGCCTGCCTGCCCCTAGAACCAGACCTGCCTCCCAGTAACCATTAAATAAAAACGCATTTTCATCATTCTAGTCAGCTGAACCAAATTTGAATCTACAGTAACCTAGAAATGAAAGGCTTTGCATCCTACCTCTGAGGAATCCAGTTTGTTTCTTGGAGGATATTTTTGTTCCGACCTTACACTAAGGCCTGGTCTACACTAGGAGCTTATATCGAATTTAGCGCCGTTACATCGAATTAACCCTGCACCCGTCCACACCAGGAAGCTACTTAGTTCGAAATAGACCTCTTTTAAATTCGACTTCTGTAATCCTCGAAAACGAGAGGAGTAGCGCTAAATTCGAAATGGCAATATCGAATTAGGCTAGGTGTGGATGGAAATCGACGGTAATAGCTCCGGGAGCTATCCCACAGTGCACCACTCTGTTGACGCTCTGGACAGCACTTCGAGCTCGGATGCTCTGACCAGCCACACAGGAAAAGCCCCGGGAAAATTTGAATTCCTTTTCCTGTCTGGCCAGTTTGAATCTCATTTTCTGTTTGGACAGCGTGGAGAGCTCAGCAGCACTGGCAACGATGCAGAGCTCTCCAGCAGAGTTGGCCGTGCAATCTAATAGAAAGAGGGCCCCAGCATGGACTGATCGGGAAGTCTTGGATCTCATCGCTGTGTGGGGCGATGAGTCCGTGCTTTCAGAGCTGCGCTCCAAAAGAAGGAATGCAAAGATCTACGAGAAGATCTCGAAAGCCATGGCAGAGAGAGGATACAGCCGGGATGCAACGCAGTGCCGCGTGAAAATCAAGGAGCTGAGACAAGGCTACCAAAAAACCAAAGAGGCAAACCGACGCTCCGGATCCCAGCCCCACACATCACGTTTCTACGAGGCACTGCATTCCATCCTAGGTGCGGCCGCCACCACTACCCCACCACTGACCGTGGACTCCGAGGATGGGATATTGTCCACGGCCGGTTCCTCCTCGGAAATGTTAGGTGACGGGGAAGATGAGGAAGGAGATGAGGAGGACGAGGCAGTCGACAGCGCTTGCACCGCTGATTTCAACGACAGCCAGGAGCTCTTCATCACCCTTACCGAGATCCCCTACCAACCGTCCACAGCCCTTACCCCGGACACCGAATCAGGGGAAGGATCAAGCAGTGAGTGCTTTAAACATCTAAACATTTCATTTTAACATAAGTGGAATATTTATATTGTGAAGAATGGGCTTTTCAGTCACTCATTTAAACATAGAAACTTTTATTTATAACAAAACAGGAATATTAACTATATTAGTAATTTGTTGTTCATGATTTGGTTGGCTTAGTGAACTATTTACTACTAACTATATATAGAAAATCAAGTACTGTCCGGATATTCATGATTAGTCCACCACAGGACGCTCCACTCTGTAGTCCGTTATGCTGAACTTAAAGGAAAAGGCGGTCAATGTGCCCGGGAATGGACAGACAGTCCTCCTGGGATAGCTCAGCATAGCTCTCCTGCAGGTACCGCTCCAGCATGCGCACGAGGTTCAATGGCAGGGCGATCTTGTTTGGTCCCCCGTGGTAACACACGTTCCCACGCCATGAGTCCATCAGGTAGTCGGGGATCAGTGCGCGGCACAGCATGGCGGCATACGGCCCAGGCCTCTGCATGCTTTCACGCAGCATCCTTCCCCTCTCGGTCTCCGAGATCCTCATGAGGGTTATGTCACACATGACGCCCTGCTTTAAATTAGGAAGGGGAATGTTAGTATTGGGACTGCTTTACAGCCACGCTGTGGAGGCGGCAGAGGGGCAGCATACAGGGATCTTTCCCGGGGACAGCCGCGAGGTGGTGGGACAGGGGCAGAGCTCATGCTTCCCTGATTGCTGCCAGCAGAGAGTGGCCTTGCATTCAGTGCGAAAGGAGCCCAGTGCTACTATTACATGTTTAAGCTGCCACAAGTCCACGGCTTACCATGTTTTCCTGCAGCAGAAGTAGAGGTGTCCTGCAACGCTTCTCTGATCGCAACTGCAGGACCCCAGACACATAAGGCGAGGGCCGAAAATTCGACCTTGTCCTGAGTGCGCATGTGAAAGGTGCAGTGCATGGTGTTGTTCACAGAGAAAGACTATGCTCTTTGTTAGCAACTTCATGTATCTGTCTCAGGAATTTACTCCCTTTTTCCCATTCCCACAGACACATCTGCGACTGTCTCCCAACCCAGCCTGGCATCACACTCCCAGAGGCTAGCGCAGATTAGAAGAAGGAAGAGAAAAACTCGTGAAGACATGTTTTATGAACTTATGGAGTGCTCACGAGAGCAGGCAGCCCAGACGACACAGTGGAGGGAGAACTTGTCACAAATGCACAGAGCAGTCATGGAACGGGAGGAGAGGTGGCGCCAGGAAGACCAGCAGGCTACTCCAACCCTGCTTGGACTAATGAGGGAGCAAACGGAGACGCTCCGGCGCCTAGTGGATGTTCTGCAAGACCGGAGGCAGGAGGACAGAGCACTGCTGCTGTCTATCTCTAACCGCCCTCCCCCGCCACCAAGTCCCACACCCCCCTCACCAAAAGTACAAAGAAGGAGGGGCGGCAAGGTCCGTTAAAACTGTCAGTCGGCCACTGCACACTGCTGCAGCAATGGAAGGCTCTCGTTCCAAAGTTTGAAAAGTCCTTTCCTACCCATCTCACACTAGCCCATGTCCAAGTTTCCTCCACCCCCCCCCCTTTTCATGTGCGGTTCACAATAAAACATCTGTTTCTGTTAAGTACTGTTTCCGAGAGTGTCTTTTGGAGGGGATTCTGTCTGAAGGGGGGGAAGGGGTTTGTTACTTGGACAGGACAGTCACCTGTAGCAGGCTACAGAGGCGGGGGCAGGTCCAGCATCAGGACACATACACAGCACAGTCACCAGTTACCCTGGTCAGTCTGGGAGGCGGTTTTCTTGTTCTGGGGTGCGAGGGGGTTGATCTGTGACTTTGTGTCGGGGGAGGGCAGTTAGAGATCCTATGCCGCGGTCCTTATCCTGGATCACAGAGCCACGCAGCAGGGGATCTGTTACCCTCCGCCCCCTGCCAGAAAGTCACTTGGCCGACACATACATCCAGTCCCGCCCAGGACTGCTGGCAGGCTGCGTTGAAACAACCAGTCCAGCACTGCGGAGCCTGTCATTCCCGGACTTTAGAAGCATCATTTGCATCAAAACACTAAGCCCGCCCCCCCGCCACAGTCTGCGTCCCCGGTTTAAAACATTCCCGCGAAAACAGTAAAAAAGAGAACCTTGTGCATTAACGGAACAGAAAAGATTTTATTTGTTGGGAAGGTGGGGAAGGGGGTATGTAACTTGGAAGGATAGTCAACAGTAACTGGGTAAAGAAACGGGGGCAGGTTCAGCATCTGTGTCCACAAAGTAAAAAGTCACTGGAGACCCTGTTCAGTCAGGAACCTGGCTTTCAAAGCCTCCCTGATGCACAGCGCGTCCCGCTGTGATCTTCTAATCGCCCTGCTGTCTGGCTGGACGTAATCAGAAGCCAGGCTATTTGCCTCAACCTCCCACCCTGACATATAGGTCTCCCCCTTGCTCTCACACAAATTGTGGAGCACACAGCAAGCAGCTATCACAATGGGGATATTGGTCTCGCTGAGATCACAGCGAGTGAGTAGGCTTCTCCATCTCCCCTTGAGACGGCCAAAAGCACACTCCACCACCATTCTGCACTTGCTGAGCCGGTAGTTGAATAGTTCTTTCCCTGAGTCCAGTGCGCCAGTGTAGGGCTTCATGAGCCAGGGCATTAGCGGGTATGCGGGGTCCCCGAGGATGACTGTAGGCATCTCCACATCCCCAACAGTTACTTTGTGGTCCGGGAAGTAAAGACCGTCCTGCAGCCGTCTACACAGACCAGAGTTCCTGAACACCCTAGCGTCATGAACCTTGCCAGGCCATCCAACGTAGATATTGGTAAAACGTCCCCGATGGTCCACCAGTGCTTGCAGCACCATGGAAAAGTAGCCCTTCCGGTTGATGTACTGGCTAGCCTGGTGGTCCGGTGCCAGGATAGGGATGTGAGTCCCATCTATAGCCCCACCGCAGTTTGGGAATCCCATCTCGGCAAAGCCATCTCTGATGAGCTCCACGTTTCCCAGGGTCACTACCTTAGATAGCAGTAGCTTGACGATTGCCCTGGCTACTTGCATAACAGCAACCCCCACGGTAGACTTGCCCACGCCAAACTGGTTAGCGACGGACCGGTAGCTGTCTGGCGTTGCGAGCTTCCAGAGGGCTATGGCCACTCGCTTCTGGACAGTCAGGGCTGCCCGCATCCGGGTGTCCTTTCGCTTCAGGGAAGGGGACAGCAACTCACACAGTTCGAGGAAAGTCCCCTTCCGCATGCGAAAGTTGCGCAGCCACTGGGATTCATCCCAGACCTGCAGCACTATGCGGTCCCACCATTCCGTGCTGGTTTCACGGGCCCAGAATCGCCGTTCAACAGTATCAACAAGACCCAGTGACAGCGAGATGTCCTGGGCGCTGGGTCTCATGTTCTCAGAGAGGTCGGAGCTAGTGTCCGACTTCATGCCGTCACGGTAGTGCCGTAGCCTCCTCTCATGATTGATCTGCAGCTGCCTCTGGTACAGGTGGAGGAGAAGATGCGAGGCGTTGAGAACTGCCACAACTGCAGCGATGGTCGCAGAGGGATCCATGCTCGCACTGCTGTGGCGTCCGCGCTGTCAGTAATCAGAAAAGCGCGCGAACTGATTTCCCGCCGGCGCTTTCAGGGAGGGAGGGAGGGAGGGCTTGAGTGACGGACGGATGACGACAGGCGCCCAAAAGCACCCTCGACACATTTTTTTACCCAGAAGGCATTTGGGGCTCGACCCAGAATTCCAATGGGCAGGGGGGACTGCGGGAACTGTGGGATAGCTGCCCAGAGTGCACCGCTTCCAATGTCGACGCTTGCCCCGTTAGTGTGGACTCACAAAGTCTCACAAAGTCGAATTACTGTCCTTAGTGTGGACACACACGTTCGACTTAGTAATATCGATTCCACATAGTCGAATTAACTAAAATCGAAGTACTCTCGTAGTGTAGACAAGGCCTAAGCTGCTGAGATGCAGTTGGAGCTGTGTTTGTCAAAATGTCACTGGCCTGTGTTCGCAATGTAAGTGATAGAGTGCTGACTCCTGTCAATTCACTCCTGACTTTTGACAGACAGTAGTTCTAAGATCTCTTCCGAAAACAGAACTGATTTAAGGTTCAGATGCATTTGGACACTTGCATGGTGGCTTCCCTTTCAGATGTGATAGGCATCCTGGAAAAAACAGCAATGCACACACACAATCTGCATGAGGCTTCAGCTTTTATACAGTGCTGCAACATAAGGTAACTCCCTGACTGAACCTCAAGCCCATTATTAGTCCCGCTGCATAACAAACTTATTATACACAAATGTATGTCTTCCAAAAAAGAGACCAGTATATTATAGAAAGGTTCGTGAGTCTGAAAAGGTTTTTAATGCATTCTTTACAAAGACCTTCCTGCTCATTAAAAATGAAAAAGTGGATCTTGCTTTTGTATCCATTGAGGAGGCGCAAATCGGAAAAAAAACTAAACTAGTGCCAGGGAACCAATCCCTTGCTATATGGTGCTGTTTCAATGTGATCAGATATTTTGGTTTGTATAAAATATTCATTTTCCTTCTATGACAAAGTGCAGTTAGGTTGGCAAATGTTGTTATGTGTAAAGCTAATATCCTAATCGGATACAAATTGCTCTTTTATTGCCCCAGATACATGCTAAACAATGTGAACCATTAAGCTCTGTCTCGTGGTGAATCACTATATTTAATCCTTCCTTATGCATTATTTAATATAGATCAAATCACCGTGCGCATTATATCCCCTTCATCATCAGAGTGGGGCTGTGTGTGCCATGCTCTTCAGAGGGGAAGCTACAGTTGCAGTATTTGAAAATAAAGCTTGGTGTAGTGATGGTCAGTTGGTTGATCCTATTCTGCCTGTGCCATGGAAGAACAGGTGCACAATTGATGAAATAAAAAGGAAAGCAATATAAAATGGATAAAGGGATTGTTTATTTATTTTTACATAACATAAGCTGCAAAAAGTGCTGCTGTGGGTTATTATTGATCAGTGTTACTGACCTCCTTTGTAAATTACTTTTGAGATCTATTCATGAAAAGGCCTATATAAGAGCTAGATATTTTAAATTTTATTTTTATTATTTATTACTGTATTGTTTTTGTTATTATTAAAATGAATCCCAGCACCATAGTATCTGAGTTGGTGATTCAGGGTCAAATTTTTAAAGGGCTTCTTCTCTTTTGCGTACATGCATTTATACCCCTGTGTAATTACTACAATGGTGAATTCACTTTGGGAAATTATTTGTGCAAAGCAGCATCTGACTGAGCACACACATATGGCATGTGCACAAAGGCAAACCCTTCAAAAACATGGTCCTTGTGGCAAGTGATTAAAAAAAAAATCTTAAGCTACACAAATAAGGGTAACAATTCCTGGGGCTATCGGTCCTCATGCTTCAGGGCAATAACAGATCACCAGCTGTGGGGTCAGGAAGAAATGTCCAACACCCAGCAGTTTGTAGTACTGGACAATTAGGTAGGTGCTTTAGAGGTGAAAAGGGTTGTTTTCCCCCTGTGATGAATCCAGTAAATGCTAGTGCCTAAAGCAGGATGCTAGACTAGATGGATCATTAGTCTATCTGTTCTGATATATCATATTTTGCATTCCACTAAAAACCCTTTATTTCCAGGGATTAGTAAAGATTCTCTCCAAGCGTTCAGCACAGACAGTTCTGCCTGGGAGCCTTTACTTTAAAAAAATGTAAAAAATTGTTTTGGCTGTTTTCAAAACTATAGTAGGGCTTTTAGAAATCCTATCTCTATAACAAGCTGAACCAGAACCCAGTATCTGAATACTCCAGAATTTGGGGAAAGTTAAGATCTAGATGTAGATCCAGATCAGAAGTTACCAACTGTGTGTTTCTAATTCTTTGACTGTGTTTCTTTGACCGTTATGCCTCTGTCACATGGAATTGCTTAGGTGGCTTACATGTGTTGATACAAAGAGGCAGCAGTGATCATTAGAATTAAGCTTGTTAAGATTTCAGGTGTAATGAAATTCAGATACTCATAGCAACACACACACACGCGCGCGCGCTAACACATTTGTAGAAAACTGCTTGAGATGAATATTCCTAATTCCACAATGCTCTAAATTATGTATGTGCATCTCTCTCCCTGTGCCAAACAGCTACTCATAATCTTGGACATTGCCTTTGCTTACCTTAAAGCTGTGCCAACAACATCCAAACACATATGCTTTTCAGCTATATTACTAGTAAGCAAAATGCCCAAATCCCAGCAAAATGTCTTTTACATTGAGATTGGAAAGACACAATTCCTCTGGTTCAATCTGCTAAACTCTCTCTCCATATTAAAAAACAAGTTCCATGGCTATGCATATGTATCTTGCTCTGAAATCCCACTGTTTCACATAACGGTCCTATTCTGAGCAACAGTGAACACCAATGGCGAGCACCTCATCTCTGCACTTATCAAGGGGCCCGCAGGACATCACATATCCAAATTCTGACATGTATCTCTTTCTATCTGTCAGTCTATTGATCTACTTACCTGTCTGTCTGTATAGATTCTTATATTGCACCAATCACAAAAAGTAATGAAGTAATTGGTGTTACTCACTGGATTTATACCTGAAAGTGTGATATTAGAAAAGATGAACTGGAGTACATAAAGAAGACACAGTAGTGTAACTTTTAAGGGATTTGTGTGAATAGTTTATTTGATTTTGGTCCAGGTGCTTTTAACTTCCATTCACTAACTCAAGTTTCATAAAAGTTTTGGGACTCAAATGATCTTGAAAACCCAAAGTGAGAGTCTTCAGAAATCATCTAATTCTAACTCATTTGATGTTGCACTCCATCTGGAAATGCAAATTTCCCATAAATCTGATGTGAAACTATAAATCAACCTCAGATTTGCATGAAACAAGACCCATGTTTGCTTAAAAGCTTCACTGATTGGAAAATGGGAGGAAAAACCTGTAAAAATAGTCATGAAATTCTGCTTGTGATCAAAATTGTATCACCAGTGAAATTTTCTGACCATCTTTAGTCACAAATCTCAGTGAGCAATCTCCAAGTTTTGAATTTGTGAAATATCAAACCAGCTGAGTTTCTTGTAGTTTTAAGTTCTGTTATCATTCTTTAGTAGAGTTTTCTTAGCCCTGGTCTCCATTACGGGGTTAGATCGAATTTAGCCGTGTTAGGTCGATTTAAAAATGACCGCGTCCACACAACCAACCCCATTCCGTCGACCTAAAGAGCTCTTAAAATCGACTTCTGTACTCCTCCCCGGCGAGGGGAGTAGCGCTAAAATCGAGCTTGCTGGGTAGAATTTGGGGTAGTGCGGACACATATCGACGGTATTGGCCTCCAGGAGCTATCCCAGAGTGCTCCATTGTGACCGCTCTGGACAGCACTTTGAACTCTGATGCACTAGCCAGGTACACAGGAAAAGCCCCAGGAACTTTTGAATTTCATTTCCTGTTTGGTCAGCAGCACTCAGCAGCACAGGTGACCATACAGTCCCAGAATCGCAAATGAGCTCCAGCATGGACTGAAAGGGAGACACTGGATCTGATTGCTGTATGGGGAGAAGAATCTGTGCAAGCAGAACTCCGATCCAAAAGAAGAAATGCAAATATATTTGCCAAAATCTCACAGGGCATGTTGGACAGAGGCTACACCAGGGACACACAGCAGTGCTGCGTGAAAATTAAGGAGCTCAGGCAAGACTACCAAAAGACAAAGGAGGCAAATGGTCGCTCCGGATCAGAGCCCCACACATGCTGCTTCTATGAACAGCTGCATGGCATTCTAGGTGGGAACCCTACCACTATCTCATCACTGTCCGTGGACACCTGCAAGGGGGGAGTCTCATGGAACATGGAGGAGGATTTTGTGGATGAGGAAGAGGAGGAGGAGGAGGAGAATGCGCAGCAGGCAAGCGGTGAATCCATTCTCCCCGGCAGCCAGGAACTTTTCATCACCCTGGAGCCAATACCCTCCCAAGGCAGGATCCCCGACCCTGAAGCCGGAGAAGGCACCTCTGGTGAGTGCACATTTGTAACTACAGTACAGGGTTTAAAAGCAATAGTGTTCATGGTCACCTGGTTGAAACAGGAGAATTTTTGTAAGGGAACAGTAAAAGGACCCCGTTCATGCTGGGCTGTTTGCGCTTGACTAAAAGGGATCATCCCGGAGAATAGCCACGTGGCAGGAGGAGGGGGGAAGGGATCATCCCAGAGAATAGCTATGCGGTGGGGTGGGGGTAGGTGTGTGCTGCACATCTACCCAAATACTGCAGCCCCTCCTTTTAAATGTGAAACCCAACCCATTGCTTGCTCTGGTAAAGGGGGACACTGCAGTTTGAAAACATTCCCACATGTTATGAAGGCATAAGAAGCCAACCCAAATTTACTCTCTCTTTTTATCTCCGCAAAGGTGCAAATGTGTCTATGCTCCCCCTTATCATCTCCGTCTCTGAGGTTATCGCAGATTAGAAGGCGAAAAAAACGCACTCGCGATGACATGTTTTCCGAGCTGATGCAGTCCTCCCGCACTGATAGGGCACAGCTCAGTGCATGGAAGCATTCAGTGGCAGAGGCCAGGAAAGAATTGAGTGAGCACGAAGAGCGGAGGCAGGACGTGATGCTTAGGCTAATGGGGGAGCAAACGGACATGCTGAAGCATCAGTTGGGGGAGCAAACGGACATGATGAAGCGTGTGTTGGAGCTGCAGGAAAGCCAACAAGAGCACAGACCCCCCCACTGCATCCACTGTATAACCGCCAACCCTCCTCCCCATGTTCCATAGCCTCCTCACCCAGACGCCCAAGAACGTGGGGGGGAGGCTCCGGGCACCCAGCCACTCCACTCCAGAGGATGGCCCAAGCAACAGAAGGCTGTCATTCAAGAAGTTTCATTTGTAGTGTGGCTACAATAAACAATGTGGCCTTGTCCTTCCCTCCTCCCCCACCCCAAGGGGGCTACCTTGTCCATTATCTATTTTTTTTTAATTATTAAAAAAAGAATGCATGGTTTCAAAACAATAGCTACTTTATTTCGAAGGGGGGAGGGTGGTTGGCTTACAGGGAATTAAAATCAACAAAGGGGGCAGGTTTGCATCAAGGAGAAACACGCACAACTGTCACACTGAAGCCTGGCCAGTCATGAAACTGGTTTTCAAAGCCTCTCTGATGTGCAGTGTGCCTAGCTGTGCTCTTCTAATAACCCTGGTGTCTGGCTGCTCAAAATCAGACACCAGGTGATTTGCCTCAACCTCCCACCCCGCCATAAAGTCTCCCCCTTACTCTCACAGATATTATGGAGCACACAGCAAGCAGCAATAACAATGGGAATGTTGGTTGCGCTGAGGTCTAACCTAGTCAGCAAACAGCACCAGTGAGCTTTTAAATGTCCAAAGGCACATTCTACCACCATTCTGCACTTGCTCAGCCTATAGTCGAACTGCTCCTTACTACTGTCCAGGCTGCCTGTGTAAGGCTTCATGAGCCATGGGAGCAAGGAGTAGGCTGGGTCCCCAAGGATAACTATTGGCATTTCAACATCCCCAGTGGTAATTTTCTGGTCTGGGAAGTAAGTCCCTTCTTGCAGCTGCTCGAACAGCCCAGAGTTCCTAAAGATGCGAGCGTCATGCACCTTTCCCAGCCATCCCATGTTGATGTCGGTGAAATGTTCCTTGTGATCCACCAGTGCTTGCAGCACCATTGAGAAGTACCCCTTGCAGTTTATGTACTGGTTGGCAAGGTAGTCCAGTGCCAAGATTGGGATATACATTCCATCTATCGCCCCACCACAGTTAAGGAACCCCATTGCAGCAAAGCCATCCACTATGACCTGCACATTTCCCAGAATCACTACCCTTGATAACAGAATGTCAACGATTGCATTGGCTACTTGGATCACAGTAGCACCCACAGTAGACTTGCCCACTCCAAATTGATTCCTGACTGACCGGTAGCAGTCAGGCGTTGCAAGCTTCTACAGGGCTATCGCCACTCGCTTCTCAACTGTCAGGGCAGCTCTCATCTTGGTATTCCTGTGCATCTGGGTGAGGGAAAGCAACTCACAGAGTCCCAGGAAAATGGCCTTATGCGTGTGAAAGTTTCGCAGCTACTGTGAATCATCCCATACCTGCAACACTATGCAATCCCACCAGTCTGTGCTTGTTTGCCTGGCCCAGAATCGGCATTCCACTGTATCAACCAGCCCCACTGCCGCCATGATGTCCCAATTGCCACAGCCCGTGCTTTCAGGAACGTCTGTGTCCATGTCCTCATCAAAATCCTATTCGTGCTGGCGTCTCTTAGTCCGTTTCTGCATATACTCAAGGATAATGCGCGAGGTGTTTACAATGCTCACAACAGCAGTGGTGACGGTGAGCTGAGCGGGCTCCATGCTTGCCGTGGTATGGCGTCTGCAGGAGAGCAGGAGAGCAGAGTTGCAGCGGAAGCAGGGGATGACGACAGTTAGCAATCCGCAGATTTCTGACAACTTGGAGAAATTTGCTATTGAGACTGAACACATTTACAAGAGCAGGAGAGCAGAGGTGTAGCGGAAGTGGTGGATGATGACGGTTAGCAGTCCTACTGCACCGTCTGCTGACAGCAGCACCCAGGACACAACAGCAGCGGTGACGGTGAGCTGAGGTGAGCGGGCTCCATGCTTATCGTGGTATGGCGTCTGCAGGGGAAAAAGGCGCGAAAAGATTGTCTGACGTTGCTTTCACGGAGAGAGCGGTGACTGACGACATGTACCCAAACCCACCTGCGACAAAGTTTTTGC
This sequence comes from Emys orbicularis, assembly GCF_028017835.1. Lineage (NCBI taxonomy): Eukaryota > Metazoa > Chordata > Testudines > Emydidae > Emys > Emys orbicularis. The sequence continues at coordinate 37,877,517 of NC_088686.1, forward strand.
CCCATCAGGCATTGGGAGCTTAACCTAGAGTTCCAATGGGTGTCAGAGACTGCGGGAACTGTGGGATAGCTCCCCACAGTGCACCGCTCCGTAAGTCGATGCTAGCCACGGTAGTGAGGACGCACTCCGCCAACTTAATGCGCTTAGTGTGGACATATGCAATCGACTGTATAAAATTTGATTTCTAAAAATCGATTTCTTTAATATCGACCTAATTTCATAGTGTAGATAGACCCTTAGGAACTGAGATGCTGGTAAACCAGGTGCCAACTCTTGCAAAGTCTGTAGGCATCAGCTGAGCACTGATAAATTCATAGCTGGAAACCAGACCAACTCACCTATATATTAATATAATGTGTTTAATATTTATACTCTATCAAATGCTTGTAAACGGTTGCATGCATTAATCTTACTTGTAATGTCTGTATCCCACACTATAAAGTAATATGTAAGTTTTAATTTATAATTTTAAAATGTCTGCTCTGAACTTGTGAACCTAGGCAGGATAAGTAGTTCCTCTGCCCATTCAGAAGAACTATCGAGATTAAGTGGGCCATTGTGGAACATCACTGCGCAAAGACTGGTTCAATGGCCCTCTTACAACCATGAAGGTGCTACATGAGAGAAAGCACTTCCCATCAGCTTTAATTCTGGAAAAGGAAAATAAAGATAGCTGATATGAAGATTTTTAATCTCTTACAAGGGCTAGAGTTAAGAAACGAAAGCAGGGATTCCCAGGGTCAACCTGTGCTAACTCTAAAAAGACATTCAGTGTTGACAATTTACTACTTCTCTGTCAACTTTTGGAACCATAGACTGAACTCATTTTTATATATATGTTGCCTGCTTTAACCTCCAAATAGCTCTCTCATTTCTTTTTTCCTAGTTAATAAATTCTTAGTTAGTTTACTATAGGATTGGCTACTAGAATTGTCTTTGGTGTAAGATCTAAGGTACCAATTGATCTGGGGTAAGTGACTGGTCTGTTGGGATTGGGAGAAATCTGAATATTTTGTGATTTTTTGGTGTCAGTAACCATTTATCACTAAGTCCAGCTTGCCTTGGTGGCAGGATGGATTGGAGTACCCAAGGGGACTGTATGTGACTCCATAGTAAGATTGTTACAGTGACCCAGGAGTTCACATTTGTGACTGGGTTGGTGAAATCTAATTATAGAACATACCACCGGATGAGTTTTCCATCCTGCTTTTAAGTCTGCCCTGATGTTGGCACTCTTGGTCGTGAGCCACTCCAGACAGTGTGACAGGGATAATCAACTTACTCAAAATGAACTGCCATCAATCACTAAATAGAGAAATAGGGTAGTCTCCAATGTGAATAAATAATTTTAATCAGAACAAACTTCATTTAATGCTATTTCAACACATTTGATGCTGTGTGTTCCATTAATAAAATTACATTTCTCTGAAATGCTAATATAGGAGAAAATAGTTTGATAGTTTAATCCCATGAATCCTTTTATTATCTCTGTATTCTAAACTATTAGCACAGTGGCTGTCCATGCATATCCTGTACTCAAATTCTTTTCATGCAGCACACTCAGGGAAAAGGCAAATAAGCAACAAGTCATTCACTTCATCATCTGTGCTACAGTACACATAACAGAGTTGTTAAGGTAGCAATTTCGAAATAAAATCTTTACTGTGTCTAAGAATCTCATATAATTAACATTGGCAATTAAAAGACTGACATGTTATAGGCCACAAAGAAATTCTAATAGCTTTAAAACAAATTGCAAATCTAGAACATATGACAGAATCTTAGGAAAGATAAGGTGCTCAAGAAGATTATTTCCAAGAGAGATTGTTCTTTGTAGTGTGGATGAAAGACTCAGCCATGGGGGCGGGGCATGAAAGTGTCAAGCTAAATTTCCAGTCTTTACTGAGTGATTCCAAAGGACTGAAAATCAACATGGATAAGTGATCCGGACTTCCACCTGAAACTAGAACCAGACATGACTCAAATCTTCCAGTTCAAAAAGTAAAGTTTTCCACTCATTTTTCGATTTGCACTAGAGCTGGGTGAACAGTGAGAAAATATACACAATTGCAAAACACATCCTAGAATATTTAAGGAACTGACTGAGGCGATATCTGAGCCATTAGCAATTATCTTCGAAAACTCTTGGAAGATGGGAGAGATTCCAGAGGGCTGGAAAACTGCAAATATAATGCCAATCTATAGAAAGAGGAATAAGGACAATCTGGGGAATTACAGACCAGTCATCTTAATTTTAGTACACAGAAAGATAAGGAGCAAATAATCAATCCATTTGCAAACACCTACAAGATAATAAGGTGAGAAGTAACAGTCAACACAGATTTGTCAAGTCCAAATCATATCATATCAACCTACCAAATCAAGGTAACAAACCTTGTGGATGGAGAGGAAGCGGTAGATGTGGTATATTTTGACCTTAATAAGGCTTTTGAAGGCATAACCTTCTTATAAACAAACTAGGCAAATACAGCCTAGATGGAGCTACTATAAGTGGAGGGGGTACATAATTGGTTGGAAAATGATTCCCACACAGTAGTTATCATTGGTTCACACAGTCAAGCTGGAAGGGCATATCGAGCGGGGTCCCACAGGGATCGGTCCTGATCCTGTTCAATATCTTCATAAATGATTTAGATAAAGGCATAGAAAGTATACTTACAAAGTTTGTGGATGATACCAAGATGGGAGGGGTTGCAAGTGCTTTGGAGGATAGGATTAAAATTCAAAATGATCTGGACAAACTAGAGAAATGGTCTGAAGTAAATAGGATGAAATTCAATAAGGGCAAATGCAAAGTACTCTTTTTAAGAAGGAATAATCAATTACACACATACAAAATGGGAAATGACTGCCTAGGAAGGAGTACTGCGGAAAGGGATCTAGGGGTTATAGTGGGTCACAAGCTAAATATGAGTCAACCACGTAACACTGTAGCAAAAAAAAAGAAAACATCATTCTTGGATGTATTAGCAGAAGTGTTGTAAGCAAGACACCAGAAGTAATTCTTCCATTCTACTCTGCACTGATAAGGCCTCAGCGGGACTATTGTTTCCAGTTCTTGGTACCACATTTCAGGAAAGATGTGGACAAACTGGAGAAAGTCCAGCGGAGAGCAGCAAAATGATTAAAGATCTAGAAAACATGACCTATAACAAAAGATTGAAAAAATTGGGGTTGTTTAGACTGGAGAAGAAAAGACTGAGGTGGGACATGATAACCGTTTTCAAATCATAAAAGGCTGTTACAAGGAGGAGGGTAAAAAATTGTTCTCCTTAACCTCTGAGGATAGGACAAGAAGTAATGGGCTTAAATTGCAGCAAGGGAGGTTTAGGTTGCACACTAGGAAAAACTTCCTAACTGTCAGGGTAATTAAGCACTGGAACAAATTGCCAAGGGAGGTTGTGCAATCTCCATCATTGGAGGTTTTTAAGAACAGGTTAGATAAACACCTGTCAGGAATGGTCTAGTTATTATGTTTTCCTGTCTTGAGTGCAAGAGACTGGACTACATGACCTCTCAAGGTCCCTTCCAGTCCTATACGTCTATGATTCTATGAAAATCAGAATCATGGTTTGATCTGACCGTCTTCATACCTTTTGGTTTGTCATTCTATCCACATTCATATCACTGCAAATGTTAGGGGAGGAGCTGTTGTTAGGATTAATACAGGTATTATCATGAAAAAGATTCTGAACTTCTGTGCTTATGCCAGAAGTGCTCATTCAGTCAGGAAAGAGAAACAAAAATGTGATTTTTTTGATTTAGTTCATTATTAAGGATTCTCAAACAACCCTGTAGCCCAAAGAAAATAGGTTCCCAAATACTATTAATCAAATGATTATGAGTAATGACCAAATTTGGGAGAATCACACTTTGATAATAGAAAGAAACAATGTGGAAAATTCAATAAACTGTTCATAACAAAGAGTTTGAGCAGCTATAATTTTCAGTGTGCAGCTTATGTAAATCCAGGTTATATCCAGGACTGGAAATGATGAAGTACTATAAGATAAACTGTTCTCACATTATTTCTGGTTAGCCCATAGGGAGGAAGAACAAAAAGTTTCATAAGGTTTTTCTGAGAGTCTTCATAGTCTTTAGAGCTGGTCAGAAAATGGAATTTCCATCCTACAAGAAATTCAGATATTTTGACATTTGTTTTTGTCATAAATCAGGGTGAAAAATTAAAATCTCGAAATATTTAATGGAACGGAAGTTCTGTCATATTTTAATTTGGAAACTTGAAAATGACCTTCTCAAAATATTATCTTTGATAAAGTCAAAACACAATATCATATCATAGTTGAAATGAAATGAGAAACTCCAAACAAAATATTTCATTTAGTTTTTTAATTGTTTTGAAACTTTTCCATCAAAATGAATGTTTCCGCAAAATATTTCAAATTTGACAAAACTACATTTCCATTCAGACTACTTCCACTGAAAAATTGTCGATTGGCTCTGATCTTCTTGCAAGGTTTCTGTTCACACTCTGTGCACCCTGAAAACAAGGATAGTTCAGATAAGGTTGGGATCAGTTTCTGAGTTCTCCGTTGCATTTCCAAACCAAACTATTTGAGGTTTGCCAACTCTAGTCAGAGTTTGGTATCACATGTTGGAAGTACTGGTGATAAGAAAGAGGTATCTTCTGGAGTGTCTTTCATGTCTTTGCCCAGTCAGCATTAGAACAATAGTGTCATGTCATCTTCAGAAGTGTGTTCCGAGGCAGTATCATGGTATTCATCTCTGGGTTATCAAGACACTATGTACTTACCTACAGGTGATTCCTATGTTTGGAGACGATCATTGGAGGGGAATTGTCTTCATACTTGCTCTTTATCTATGAGATGTGGTTCAGACAAACTGCCAGCCTCTTACTTACCTACGACAATACATAAATGCTTTGTAAATTTCACTATTCTAGAGTGAGAGTGAGGCTGTTGGAGTAGCTATTACTAAGGATACGATTTAGTCACAGAGGTCACGGAACTCACGGAATCCCTGACTTCCAGCGACCTCTGTGACTTCAGCCTGTGGTGGTCGGGAGCTACATGGGCAGCCCCCGGACCTCCAAGCCACCACAGGCGGCGGGGTACCCCGCAGCTCCCAGCCGCCGCAGGCAGCGGGGAACCCTAAGCTCCCAGCCGCCACGACTAGCGGGGGAACCCCCAGAGTGCCCAACCGCCATAGGTGGTGGGGGCCCCTAGAGCTGTCGGTGGCCCCTCAAGCCCCTGGTGGAAGTGTACCCCCAAGCTTGTGGGTAGTGGCAGGGGAACCCTCAAGCTCCCATCCGCTGGGGGCAGCGAGGGAACCCCTGAGCTCCCATCCGCCAGGGGCGGTGGTGGCCCCAAGAGCTGCCGGTGGTGGGGGAACCCCTAAGCTCCTGGCCACGAGGGGCAGCGGGGGAACCTCCCAGCTGCCAGGGCCCCCAGCTGCTGCAGGCGGGTCTGAGCCCTTGCACAACTGCCCCACTTCAGGCAGCTGTGGGACCCGCAGATCCTCATATTGTCAGGGATATTTTTAGTAAAAATCACAGACGGGTCACGGCTTCACTGAATTTTTGCTTTTTGCTGGTGACCTGTCCTTGACTTTTACTAAAAATATCCATGACAATATCTTAGCCTTAACTATTACTAGTAGCACTACTTCAGTTACAAAGCCCTATTCAAAACTGACCTCTTGTATTCATTTTCAGGCATATGAAGACATGAAGAATTTCAGAAACCAGGCTGGTGTGTGGAATGGAGCTAAGTGAAAAAAGATGTAAGATGCAATATCCAGACCCTTAGAAAAGATTGAACAAACTCCATCCCTCACTTCCCATCCTAAACGGTTGTGCTCTGTTGCCATGCTGCTGTGGCACTTAGGGTTCCTTACATATGAAAATCCTGTGTACATCTAAGTAATTATTATTTGCCTTAACTTTTTGCTGTAACAAAATATTGAATCACATGGATGCCTTCTGGCATCTCAAACTATGATGATTTACGTGAGTGAGATTTTAATAAACAAAGAGAGCGAGATTTTTCATGTCTTAGAAAAATATGTTGCAAAAGCCTTTAAACACAATATTGAGAGACTTTGAAAGAATCCCCACTGAGTGAGACTAGGCAAGTCCAGCTCAGAGAGAAGGGTGGGAAAGGATGGAATTTCAGCTTTAAATCTGGATTGTCTTGCTATTGTGTGTTTCACTTGGATCTTTAATTTTATATATATACACACACATACATACATCAGTGGGAATGAAGGGACCAAATACCCTATCAACAGATTCAGTAAAATGCAAATGAGTTCTGCATTTTTTTTAATATCCATGTGTTCACACTGTAATACAGCTTGGGTGGAATTTTCAAGAGCACATAAGTCACTAAGTAGCTTTTCAACATTCCACTCCCAAATATGTTTAGGGTATTATGAATCCTTAATATCTATTTAGAAACATCGGATTTGTTTCCCCCAGATCAGACTAGTGGCCCATTTAGTCTTGTCTCCCCCACACTGCACTTAGCTTATTATTTAATTATGAATACCAAATTTTGAAATCATTTTGAAAATGAGGTTGTGTTTATCTGGCTGCTTCTCTGATCTCTATTTTTTAATAACTGGAAGATGGGATAATCAGCTACAACATATGTAATTCAAAATAATTACTATTATTTTAAGAGGCTAAAATAGCATCTGTAATGGGGACATGAATGACAAATTCATCCCTGCTGTAACATCATTGAGATCAATAGAATGACACCAGGGATTAAGATAATCCAGTACAAGGAACTAGACAACTCAAATTTAGTTGTACCAGACAATGGAATCCACCATTTCTAAGGCTTCTGGGTAAGTATTGACCAAAATTTGTAACTAAAGATGGGTTCAGACTCAAGCTGTTTGGAAAATGTCATAAATATTTAATAGAAAAATGACTGAACATTTTCCTGATGAAAATTTTGATGGGAAAAAATATTTTTTCTACCTGTTCTAGCCTAAACAAAAACCCTCCATCCCTGAAAATGCCTGAATTTTGGGGAGCTTCACATCCGGTTCTGAACTTTGGCATTTAGGCCTATTTCTAATTAGCATTGTCTGAAATGAGCTGGTGGCCCTGGAAGATTCCATCCACCTAATCAGGCTCTCGTCTTGCATCTCAGTTTCTGAAACACTCTTTTCTCTGGCCTTGACAAATGCCATCTTGCCTCACTGATATCCATTCAGAATGCTCCTGCAAAGATCATTTTCGTAGCCTGTCACTTTGACTATTTCACCCCTCTCTTTGAATCCCTTCACTGACTTCCTTTACTTTTTTATATCAAACATGAGATATTTTTCTTCACTTTCAAGGCCTTTCATGATCTGTCCCTACCTTATGTATCATCTCTCATTCAGTATTGAAAAGTCAGCTCCCAACTTTGATTGGCCCATGATGCCAGCCTTCATCTCACAATTGTTATATTTTCAAACAAGCTCCTTTGTCCTTTCTCCCAGGATGCCCTTCATATATTTAGGCGAAGCTCCCTGTAACCATTACACAGCCACTTAATTATTCTCCTTCAAATTCCTCCTTAAAATTCTACTCTGCTGTGAGGCCTAGAAAAAATTTGACAATGGTTAGGGTGCTAGTGTGCTGAGCCCACAGTCTATGATACAGACCAATATTGTCTCATTGTTTCCTTGTACTCACCCATCTGTCTGTATCCAGCTGTTGTCTCTTGTTTTATTCTAGGCCAGATCTACTTTACCACTTGCTTCAGTATAACTTATTTTGCTCAGGGGTGTGAATTAGCCACACCTCCCCCCCCCCCCCCAAGCAATCTAAGTTACACAGACCTAAGCACCAATGTGGACAGTGATATGTTGGCGGGACAGCTTCTCCCGTTGACATAGCTACCACCTCTCACGGAGATAGATTTATGATGCCGACAAGAGCGCTCTCTCCTGTCGGCATAGAGTGGACAGGGGAAAGGAATATAAACAAAATCCAAATAATATTTGTTTGTATTCTTATTCATTTATTGAAATTTAAATAGTAAAAAAAAATGCCAACAAAAGGCTGTAGGTGTCATAACGCTCAATTAATAACATACTTCCAACAGCATTAAGCAATCAATTTGACAGGAAATTGGCTAACCAGCCAGCCACCAACAAAAAGCTCTTGTCCACCCCCCTCACCATTCCAGGAGCTTCTCCCCAATCCCTATTGAATACATAGATGTCTTTGACATCATTCAGAGTAGTTTTGGACCTAAGGGAGTGTGAGAGGAGCAATTTTCAGTCTTAGGGCCCTCACAGAGGTCTAGCTAGCTGCCCTGCTAGCAGTCCTCTCTCTTATACAAGTATACTATTACTTATTGTGTGTATGTATACAGTTTGCATCTTCAAGGTTCTTTACAGAAATGAATTAGTCCTCACAACACCATGATGAGTTCATAGAGGGGATTGTTCTGATAATCAGGGGGCCAGTAGGGATAGTTGTGATAATCTAGCCTGACTTCCTATATAGCCATAGAACTTCCCCAATATAATTCCTAGAGCTTATTTCTGAAAGTTATGGCCAGATTCCCATCTGATGAAGTGAATGGAACTATGGCAATTTACACCACCTTTATAATCCCCATTCCATTTGACAGATGGAAAAACAGAAGTAGAGAAGTGAAGTGACTTGCCAAAGGCCACAGAAAAAGTAATTGTCAGAGCCAGGATTAAAATTCAGGGAATCCTGGTTCTTTTCCTGATGGAGTACTAGCGTGCCACTCTCCCATTCAGGGCTCTTACTAATGCTCTTTTTCTAGGTGTTTTTAATGGGGCAAGGTGATCCAAACTTATCAGATGAAGATGCATTGGCTATAAGGCACCTGAGAGCTTCACCTAATGAGCGTATGGACTGTGAAGACTACAGATCTCATTATGCAATTCTGAGGTAAGATACCACACCAGTCAGCTCAAAAGAGAACCTTGCATTGGTGAACACAGGTCAACAGGTATTTAAAAATAAGGGCTATAATAGTTTGGATTGTGAAACAACGTGAAGACGTTCACTGACTGACCTGGGTTTAATTGCACATATACTGCTTGTTAAATGGTAGACCTCCAGCCTTGATTACTCTGCCTGGCACACGCACAACACAAAGCTGTACCACATAAGCAGTGGGTAAGATTCTGATTTAATTAACAGTATTGCTGCCCCCAATCATTCAAAATTTGCAAGTCAGACACCCCCCTACCCTCCCCAATAATTTGACTGGAGATTTTTTGAAAATAGTAAATTTGGGGGTCCTTTTATTTCACTTCTAATATTATTTCCCTTTATGGTTCATGTTTTCAAGCTTTTCTTTACAACCAGGAGAGCTAGAAATTTACTTTATCTTTTAAATACAAGTTGAGATTTTCACATAATTACATGGGTCCAGGAGCTGGGGCTTGGAGAAAACACCTAGAATCATGAAACTTCTAATAAAATTATGAGACTTGGCAACATTGCAATTACACCAGTATTAAATCCACAGTAACTTGATTGAAAGCAGTGGCATTTTTTGAGACTTGCACTGAGGTAACTGAGATCAAGATTTGGCTCAGAATATGTGAATACCAGCCTTATGATGGTTATGGAGGATGTCAGGATGCTTGTTATCCCCTAACAGGTACAGCTAAGAATACAGGATGATTGCTGTTAAGCACAAAATACAATGGCTGTCCTGGGCCATGTTGTAAAATTTACAGCAACTTTTAACCCAAGACCCACACTGTTTTAGGAAATAACATCAGCAGCCACTGGTATAACCATATAGGGCCAAACTGAGCCCTGACATAAATGCATGTGTCATAAACATACAGCTAAGGGTAGCATAAAATCCCTCCTTTACCTGTAACGGGTTAAGAAGCTCAAATATCCTGGTTGGCACCTGACCAAAAGGACCAATAAGAAAAGACAATACTTTCAAATCTGGGGTGGAGGTTTTGTTCTCTCTCTGGATGAGAGAGGGACCAGGCAGGAAAAAAAAAAACCTACCTGAAATGAGCATCTAAGATTACAAAAATTGTAAGTAAAGGCATGGAAATGCGTTAGATTATCTTTTGGTTTAGCTTGTGAATTTTCCCTGTGCTAGGAGGGAGTTTTATTCCTGTTTTTTGTAACTTTGAAGCTAAGCCTAGAGGGGAATCCTCTGTGTTTTAAATCTTTTTATTTACCCTGTAAAGTTACTTTCCATCCTGATTTTGCAGGTGTGATTCTTTTACTTTTAAAAAAAATAAAATTCTCCTTTTAAGAACCTGATTGATTTTCAGTGTCCTAAAAACCCAGGGGTTTGGTCTGTGCTCACATTGTACCAATTGGTGAGGATATTATTCTCAAGCCTCCCCAGGAAAGGGGGTGAAGGGGCTTGAGGGAATATTTTGAGGAAACAGGGATTCTAAGTGGCCCTTTTCCCAGGATTTTTATCTAAATCACTTGGTGGTGGCAGCAATACCATCCAAGGACAAGGAAAGGATTTGTGCCCTGGGGAAGTTTTAACATAAGCTGGTAGAAATAAGCTTAGGGGGTCTTTCATGCGGGTCCCTACATCTGTACCCCAGAGTTCAGAGTGAGGAGGGAACTCTGACAGCATGTAATTCAGGTAATGCTGAATTTGGCCTATGGTGTATTCAAACAATGAGTTGCACAACCAGCAGCTTGGATTTGCCTGAGAATCTCCTCATCTAATGTGATACACACGTGCTGATGGTTCTAAAAAAGAGTTCTCCTTCTTTCTCTTGTTACTCAACCAAAATCGTTTTTTTTAAAAATGCGCTGACAAAGCTAATATCTTCTCCATCAGTTTACTATAGTAAAACTCCAGTGGAAAAGAGCAGGATGCAAAATATTTAACTTAGCTCTCCTTACAAAACAAAGAGAGGAAAATTACATTACAAATAATTAAAAACAAAAACAAAAAAACCTTCTGCTGCAGTTTTTCCTGCTGTCTAAGATATACACACAAATCACATTTCTCTGTTTCAGGAATTCCTTCCAATAACCCCACAGCCCCGGAACTCATCACAGATGTAGCAGATCAGCAAACATTTAAGGATGAGGCTAACAATTAAAGTGGTACCTGAAAGCACTGCTCAAGGGTCTTGTCAGCGTTTCCATTGTGAAGTATGTTTTCAGGGTAGCTCACTTAGCTCAACGGTAAAAATGACCCAGATATGATAGATGGCACAGATATGATTGAGAGGGTTTTTTTAATTTGAAATTAATCAATTTTGTCTTATTTTTCAAGTTTGTCTTATTAATAAAATGTGTCTTATTTTTATTTAATTATTTTAGCAAAAGGAATACGTTGCAGTTCTATTGCCCTGTCCCTCTGGAGAACTCAAAGTTTCCAATATACATTCATTAAATAAGCTTTACAACATCCCTGTGAGAATACTGAAGTAGTATGATTATCCCCATACTATTTTAAAGATGGGGAACCCAAGGCACAGGTCACACAGAAATCCATTAGCCAAGACTGGATCAGTATCCAGATCTTAAGACTCAAAGTCTTGACATTTAATCATTAGACTGTGGTCTCTCACGCAGAGCCTCAGAGATTGAGGTCTTCTACTCATCCACATAGCAGGTACAACAGCACTTCAGGCTTTCCACAAAGCCCCAGCAATTTGCTCCAATTTTGATCGCATAGGGATGAGTATGGAGTTTCAATTTTCCAGACATGCATTTCTTATCCTCTCTGCAGAAATCTTTAATTGTGGGACACATGTCTATTAATTACTTTATTTTATTTTATTATTGTAGTGCCTAGCAGTCCCAGTCATGGATGAGGTCCCCATAGTACTAGGTGCTGTACAAGCACAGACTAAAAAGACAGGCCCCAAAGAGCTCAGAATCTAAGGTCTAGTCTACACTGGAAGTGCTACATTGGCGCAGCTGCAGATATGCAGCTGCACCGCTGCAGTGCGTCTGGTGAAGACACTCTTTGTCTACAAGAGCTCTCCTGTCGGCATCATAAACTAACATCATATCACTAACTTGCTGCAAAATGCTTCAGAGTTAGAGAATACAGCCTGCTTTCTGCTTCTGGGCTCAGCTTCTCCCAGCCCACACAGGGCACATGGCCTTTTGTAAAGCAGCTGCCTCGCTTGCTTGCCCTCATGGAGTCTGAGTCCAGCTACAGGGAACCTATTGAGAATACCCCAAAGTCTCACACCCAATTACAGAAAATTCTGGATGTGGACTGCTAATTGCGCATCGGCCTAGCAACAATGACCCAGACACAACTCACTCCTACCCACCCCCCAATAGATCTCTTAAAGAGATATTTCCCTAATAGACACATGGTTTATACTTACACACAAAGGCATTCAATAGATGAAGTTTCAATATAATAAGATGTGGCAGGCATTAACTCGTAACATGAACCTATTATTAATTATTATTATTAATGTATATGGCTTGGGATATGCGAGAGCCAGGGTTTTTTTAATAATTTTGGACAGTAAACTAATAGGGTTTTAAAAATATATAATCCCTGGGGAGCTGAGATACCAACACTAGGAGAATCCTTTCAATGCCAATGACTAGGGGCAAAGGACCTAGGTTTCTTTTACCTCCAGACCCATTCACACATACTCTGCAGTCAGAGAAAAAAGGAGGATTAATAGATTACAAATTGTTGTAAATCCAGTGTCCCTGTTGAGAGCATGATTTTTAGTATCTAACAGAGTTATGAATTTAAGTTCCCAGGCTCATCTTTTGAAGGTGTTGCACATGTTTCATTTGAGGATGAGGACTGAGAGGTAAGATATGGAGCAATCATTTTGTGAACAGTGTTCAGCCATAGGTGATAAGGTGCTTTTGTCTTTTATCATTTTTCTGGGTGAGTTCATTCAAGAGCATAGTGATTATTTGCTTTCACCCCCATAGTTGCTGTTGGGGCATTTGATGCACTGGATGAGGAACAACACATGTTGGGATAGGCATGTGTAGGATCCTGGATCTTGAAAGGTGAGCTCTGGTGACTATTGATCATCGTAGCAGAGGAGATATGTCTGCAGATTTGGTATCTGTTGTTCTGGCAGGGTCTGGTGCCTCTTACTTGACACATGTAAACCCCTTATACTTAACAATCTGTCCCACCTGGTATTTTGCTGTTACACTGCGGTTACCTTTTCCAGACTTGAAGAAGAGCTCTGAGAAGCTTGAAAGCTTGGTCTCTTCCACCAACACAAGTTGGTCCAATAAAAGATATTATCTCACCCACCTTGTTTCTCTCAATAGAAATACTATATCAAAACATAGATGTCTATAAGGAATATGAACCTGATCCTCATCTTTTGTAGATCAGTGTCTCCACTGAAGTCAATGGAACGATGACAGTTTATAATAGCTGAGGCTTCGGCACTGTCTGTTAACCTATCTGTGGTGGGAGTTAAGGTTGTGCATTTGAGTGTGATCGACAGGAATCTGAAATGTGCACTGTGGCTGGTTATGTATTAGAAGCACAAGGGACTTTTTTCTGGAAGTGAGGAGTCAATGGGTGCACAGTTAAGCCGTGTGGTATTTGGATGATAAAGCATTGGCTTTAGCTGACAAATTCCTTGATTTTTTAGTGATGGCATTGGTGGGATGTGCACTTGAAAAGCAATAATCCTAAGCACACAAAGCTTTTGTTTTAAGTTATAGTTACAGGTAATTATTATAAGCTTTTATCCCATGTCCGTTTATGCAGCCCTCTGATTATTTTTGTTCTTCTTCTTTGAGTTCCTTCCAATTTGTTAATATCTTTCTAGTAATGAGGTGCCAGCTGTGAACTCACCAGTTCTATATAAAGCAAGATTTACTTTGCAGAAAGAGATGGGCAATGCTCCTCATTACAGGATTGCTTGAGGTTATGCTAACCTAGGATATTTTCCCTCATTAAAAATTGACCTTAATTTTTCAAGACTTAAAGCCAGCCTGGTGTGAAACATCGTTTATTGAACAGAGTTTGTCTCATGCACATTTGAAAAGGTCCTTTAACTCTTCATTCAAATGTAATGGGGTCTTGCTCATCCTGATTGTTTTTGCTGTATTTTTCATTATTGATTTTATAACCTGTAGCTCAGGATTGTTTTCATAGATGGCAGTTGGTGGAGCCTAGCCTGATACTTACCATGTGTTCGTTTCTGCTGCACAGTTCTCTCTTTGTTTCCCAAATCCATTCAGCATGTCACTTATATCCCTATATGCTGTTTCAGAAACTCTGTTCCATTGTCTCCCCCATCAGCTTACTACAAGGAGCAGACATTGCTTTAGAGTGTGTTTGTGAATATTGTACTATGGTAAATAAAACTTCTGTGTGCTTCTATGAAAAAGATCAGTGCCCAAAGACTCATTTTAGGTATTACTGGAACCGCTCTGTGGAGAATTTGTTGGCAAATAATTCAAAGAGGATCAATGTGGAAAGCATCAGTGGTTTATATAAACACTCAAATTCCCACCTGATAGGAATGTTCAGCCAAAACTCTTCATTCTGAATTAAGGGTGCAATGGAATGCCTCCTTATAAACAGGCTGTACCCGGGAGTTGTGAAAAGAGGATGTAGAGGAGAAGAGATGAGGGAAGCATATGGAGGACCGTAGATTCTTTGTGTAAGTAATTAAAGTTACTTCTCCCAGAAGAATGAAGTCCATTTAGTCCCTGTACGCCTTCCTTACAACACACTCTAATGCATCCATTTTCCACTCTACACTTGAGTCCGCCTATCTCCCTCGGCCTATGCTCCATCCTCCTGCCTTCTTGTGGGTTCCCTACCAGAATATCTACATATGGGCTTTTGGTCAAACTTACCACCCCCTATTGGTTACTGGCCTCATGGTCAAGTGGGAGAAACAAGAAATTATGTCACATCAGAACTGCTATCCTGGGGTTCAGCTAGGTTGTCCAGCCTAAGAAACCTTCTATGTTGGGACGTAGCAAGTTTCCTAAGGATCAAGACTTTGCAGACCTCCAGCTGCCACTAGTGACTGATGGAGGCATAATCATAAATACTTGGTGAACACACATTCCATCTAACAGCGCCATGCCGTATAAGTGGGTTTGCCACAAGTGTCATTAACATAAGATATTGAATTAATAGGCCCCATTATAGATTGGAGATTATGCCTGATAGGGTAGAGTCCTGAATTGTGTATGATATGAGGGTGCAGCAGATTTCCTCCTGGGACTCTCACAGAATGTATATTGGGCAGGCAGCTCCACCACACATTAAATGAGTACACCATGGTCTCCTCACTCTCCCAGGGCACATCTGCTGGTCAGTGTTGAAGGCAGAGTGGATCATGGCTATACCCCCATACTGCCATCTTTGAAGAGCTGCTCCAGGCACTATTGTAGCACAGTAGCTGCTCTGCTCCTCGGTCACATTGGGGACAACTCCTGTACATGATGCAAGGATATGGGAAGGCTCTTTGGCACCTCTCCCAGCTTGTGCACCTATGCAAAGCAAGCCATGAGCTAGATCTCTGCCATTCTGCAGGAAAGCCTGGAATGGACATAAACCAAATTAAACTAAACCCATCAGAGACAGGTTCACTTCCAGATAAAAACCATACCACTAATATTCCTCAAGGAGATGCTGTTAACACATCAGCATTAGCATCAATTAGGGTCTTAACTTGTAGGAAGCTTCAGAGTTACCATCTTATGTCCAAAGTACATAGTGCCAGAGAACAAAATGAAAATTGCAAAAAGATTTCCCTTAAAAATAATATTCAAGGTACAACGTTTTATCTTTAAAAATCCCAAGTATTTTTAAAATGAACTACCTGTATAATTTTTTTGCAGAAATCACTTTGTCGTCTGCTATGGGATCTTGTTAAAATAGCTAATGATAATATTAACACTCTTACATTTACCATTGCAGGTCTCCAGAATTTTTTCCTTCAGCCTCTTGAATTCAGGTGAATGTCCTATATAAGTGCTTTTGTTTTACTGGTATACATACTGCATAATAAAATCTAACTAATTTATTCCATTAATGGTAAAACACATGTGTCTTGAACATTCCTGAGAGTGTTGTGAATGCGGGATGCCTACAAAAACTTACCTTTGCATGTCATCTTTCATCCTGAAATATCCCTGAGCCCGTTACAAGCAGCACATTGGTACTACTCACCTACAACTGAAGGGCAACTCTCAGGTGGAAACTGATAACATGTCTGTGATAGCAGTATTACACAGAACTCTTTAGGAAGGAAGGTGACTTAGATGGAGTTAAGCCAACCGAGAATTTAGCCCACAATCATTATCTAGCTACCAACTCTTGAATTAGAATTCATTGGATGGGACTGATGTTCATTGAAGCACTGTAACACACTCATTGTGAGGAAGGTTAGACTTTTTTAAAGAAGGATATCAACAAATGACGGTGATACTAAAGTTTAGAAAGGGACATTTTGATAAAATAAGGCTAGTCAAAAAGGCCCTCCCCTCAAGTCCAAAGTAAAGGCACTATTAAGTCAGGTCTGGTGTTTAATATATGTATTAACTATATGGAGAGGAGCAGTCAGATAGCAAAATGTTCAGATGGCAAAGTTACTTAGCTTAGTCCAGTCCAGAGAAGACTAGAACTTTGGGAGGACCTAACCAAGCTAGGTGAATGGGCAACATGTTGGCAGGCAGATGAAACTCAATAGTGATAAGTGCAATGGAATATTTATTAAAGGATAACATCTGAACTACTCATATACCCTACAGGTTTCTAAATTAACCACATCAACTTAGCAATGGGACTTTGGTATCACTGTGAACAGTTCAATTAAAACCTCTGTTTCATGAACAGCTATGGTCAAAAAAACAAAGAAGATGTTAGGCTGCATAAGGAATGGAAGGAAAAATAGAGAAAATATTACTGTGACTTCATGTTAATTAATGGCACAGCACCCTCTAGAATATTATGTACAATACTGATCACCCCATCTCAAAAAGGATATTGCAGAATTAGAGGGATTGAGAAAAGGGCAGTGAGAATGATTGGGGGCATGGAAAAACTCTTGTGTAACGAAAGATTTAAAATATTGGGATTGTTTACCTTAGAAAGGAGATGAATAAGAGAGGACATGAGAAAAGTATGTAAAATAATGAATGATACAGAGAAGATAGATTGGGAATTCCGTTCTCCCTGTGTCAGAACCCAAGAAGGGATATTCAATGGAATTGAAAGATGCAAAATTCAAAACCAGTAAAAAGATTTTTTTTTTCACTTTATGTGTAATTAGGCTGTGGATCTCATTGCCATAGGATGTGAAATGCCTTGCAAGATTCAAGGAAGGATTGGGTGATTATGGATAATAAGAATATCCAGAGTTATAATAGTTAATGCTAAAAGAAGATAATGCCATTTTCCTATGATTAATTAGGAAATTCTGATGAAAATATCTGCCCAGGGAAGTTTGCACTTGACACATGGAGCAAGCAGTTCCAATTTTTATTCAAAATGTAGCTGATCTAACATGGCTTTTTTTAAATATTCCCCAGGAACATAGGAATTAACATTTCAGAGCAAACATAGCATAGTCCAGAGGACAGGGCACTGGCTTAGGAGGCAGGAGCTTGGGTTCTTTCTAGTCTGTTCCACTGATTAGCTGTGTGATCTTGGGCAAGTCATTTCATCTCATCTCTTTCCCCTCCTACCCTTTGCCTGTCTTGTCTACTTAGACCACAGATTCTTGAGGACAGGAAGTGCACATCCCTCGGCCTGCACCACTTCCCGCAGCCCCCATTGGCCTGGAACAGCGAACCGCAGCCAGTGTGATCGGCCGAACCTGCGGACGCTGCAGGTAAACAAACCATCCCAGCCCGCCAGCGGATTTCCCTGACAGGGCTGCATGCCAAAGGTTGCCGGTCCCTGGTATAGTGCCTAGAACAGTGTGATACCGATCTCATTCTAGGTGCTAGTGTAATGTGACCTCCATAATACAGCTCTACATCTGATCAGTACTGGATCTGAGAAGAAAGTTAATCAGTTTGCACCCTAAAGCAGGAGTCTGTGATTGCCCTTATTTTGTGAGGAGACAGGAAAGTGGAAGCACAATAAGAAGATAGTGGGTTGCAGCTCCACTATATCGGATAGAAAATGGAGGTCTAACTATCAAGACCTAACTTGCATACTTGCAACGCACACCCGATCCTGTTCACTTCCAAGTGCAATTGAAGGTGCTGATATTGATCTCAAAAGCCCTACGTGATTTAGGTCCAATTCCTATCTACTTGTGAGGCCGTCCTTGTTCCACAAATACCGTCCTGGCAATTGAGGAAAACTGATGCATTCTCTTACTAGAGGTTGCCTGATTTGAGTATCTGGTGGCTCTTAGCAGGAAGTTTTCAGTGGAAAGTCTTTTACATAGGAATCTGCTTTCCCCTTTTCCCTTATATAGGTAGCTGAGTGGTCCAGTAGGTTTGTCCTCTAGTTTGTTAGATAGGGAATCTCTTTTGTTTAATCTGTGCTACATTACAGTTGGCTGGGTCTATTACCAGGATGGGAACAGTGATAGTATGATTACCATCAAATACCCCACTATGTAAGGTATCCACCCCTGGATGCTGGTTGCAGCTGCCACTGGGGCTGAATCTACTTCTGTAAACCTTTTGCTGTTTATTTTCCCCCTCCTGGTGGATAGGCCAATTCTGTCAATTTCACTATCACATACCCATTCATTTCCTCCTGTAACCAAACTCTGTGAATTCCCTGTTTGACATTTAAAGGCCTCCAACATGGGCTGGAGGCAACTCCTCACACAAGATGTAGTAAAAGTTCATGGCCTGCATCTACAATGGAAAATATAAAAGGGGAGGTTATGGAATACAAGATTTTAAGTCTTACTAACCAGCGAATACATAAGGGATCTTGCAGTTGTATCCAGGAAATTAAAACCATGATATTTGTCCTTAGGTAGCTCATGTGCAGTAAAAATGTCAAGGAGATTTTTCCACTACAAGAAAACACGTTAACTCTCTCTCTCTCTCTCTCTCTCTCTCTCTCTCTCTCTCTCTCTCTCTCTCTCTGTGTGTGTGTGTGTGTGTGTGTGTGTGTAAGATCACATCCAACTGCAGAGTATAAACTATAAGTATGTCAAAAGATTTAGTCTATGTGAATTTTTTTTAAAGGCATTTTTAATTGTGAAATGTTCTAAAAGGCACAAAAAAATAAATACTTTAAACTAAACAGCACTGAGGCAAAAGAATGAAACCTCCATTTAAAATGAAGGCCTGATGTGGGAATTTTCTTAATCACAGGAAAACAAAGAAATGCAAAGTCACCACACTGAGACAAACTGAGGAGCCTAACACAAATATAATAAAAGTTGTTTTATCCAGCATGTTGGGAGAATGGGGGGTGCCGGTAAGTGAAAAATGCCAGTTAACTAAGAGGGAGGGAGTTTGGGTGCAGGAGGGGGAGTGGGGCTGGGAGTAGGGGTGTAGGAGGGGGTGTGGAGCATGGGCTCTGGGAGGGAGTTTGAGTGGGGGAGTGGGTGCAGCGACCTGTCCTGGCTGCTCCTAGGCGGAGGCGCAGTTGGCAGCACTGCGCACTGCCTCCACCCACAGGCGCTGCCCCCACAGCTCCCATTGGGGCGGGAGGAGGGCAGCTTGCAGAGCCGCCTGTTGCACCTCCACCTAGGAGCAGCCGGAGCCCGGGACAGGTCGCTGCATCCCACACCCCCTCCCGTGCCCCGCACCCCCCCTCTCACCCAAACTCCCTCACAGATCCCACGCTCCACATCCCCTCTCGCACCCCAGCCCCTTCCGGCCCCGCGCCAACTGGACTATAAACCGGCATTTCAATGAAGATCAGAAATGCCGGTTTATAGAGCTTTCCGGTTGGTGAAGTTCCAGATAAAACAGATTTTACTGTACATTTCCCCAAACAGTTCCTTGTAGATCAATGGGCTTTTGGAAGAATGTTACCTATTGCCCAAAGAGCTACTCAAGCCTCATGGAAATCTGGTGTTGTTGAAGGGAAGGTACTAAATTAGAAACAAGTTTGTTTGTGTATTTTCTGTATTTCTCTGCCTCTGTTTTTTATTACAAAGAAATTTGTGAGACAAGGTGGGTGAGGTAATAGCTTTTATTAGACCAACTTCTGTTGGTGAGAGAGACAAGCTTTCAAACTACACAGAGCTCTTCTTCAGATCTGGGAAAGGTTCTCTGTGTGTCACAGCTAAATATAAGATCAAACAGTTTAGCATAAGTAGTTAGCAAATATTCTAAGGTACCACTCAAGGCAAAGTGGTGATTTTTTTTAAAGGAAAATATTAAAAACAAATTCTCTGATGTGCACTTTAATAACTCCCCATCATGAATCATGAGCAGTATTAGAGCTCTGAACATTCAGCAATGCAGCCTAATCTGCTACCGTTTGAGCTCTAGGACTAATGATATTATCTGGTTGCAGAAGAATGCATCCCAGAATAGTGAATGGGCCACTGGGTGTCACATGTTGGATCCAGTAAGTGGGCAGGGGGAGCCCAGCCCAGCACACCCCAGCCCAGCTTTCTCACCCCTCTGCTCTGTGAGTTGGGGTAGATCCTGCCCTAGGAGGTGCCCCTGAAGAGTGGGCCAATCTGTGCTATTTCCTGTGTCTGGTTGGAGGAGTGGCTAGGGGAGCCCTACCTGGCACTCTCCCCTTTTCTCAGCTCCCACTGCCTCTGTTCTGACTACTCCCAGGCGCTTCCAAGGAAGTGTCTGTTGCTGTCACTTTTATGGCAGCATGGGCCCAGTGCTGTAGAATGTTTGTGTTTACTTATTATTTTAATGTGCTGCCAAAAATTTCCTGAAGAATGCCAGTGACAGAAGGAATATGGTGATTTTCAAGAGGTTAAATCTCAACAAAACCAAGCAGAATTTCATGGGACAAAGAAAAGGGACTTCTCCAGCCCAGTGACTTTCCCCCTGCGAAATATCAAAGGTCTGCTATAAACAACTAAGGTGTTAGAACTCTATAAAAATACATAACATGATGGAAAGTATGAGCTTAAATAGAGAGGTCACTACCAGCTACCCCTACAGTAACACCTCTCATCCCAAAGTGCTTGCTTTACAAATCGGGATCACTTCATTCACCACAAAAATGGTCACCGTTCATGTGGAAAAGCGACAACAGTTTAACAGTAAAAAGTAACACCATACACATTTAGGACAGGAAGTGAAAGATCCTGCATACAGAGGAGCAGAATGAAAGAGGAGGATTTGTCCAGTATACCAGAGCTGACACTACAACTGTTGAACCGGTGTCCCATGACAGGGTCTCTTTTTACTGTATTTGTTCAGGACCTAGTACAATGGGATCCTGGTCATGACTTGGGCTCCTAGGTGCGATGATATGATAATAATATTAATAATTTTCCAGGGCTTTACTAATATATCTCCTTTATTTTCTGAAATCCAGAAATGAAGGACTCATGATATATTTTCTCTTCATTTTATTTTTTGTCACTGGAGCTGTTGTGGCAAAACAAAAGGGTGCCATGTACATATTAGCTGTATTAATCTTCTGCACTGATTAAACAGCAAGACTCAAAAATGACAGCCAGTGAGAAGGAAAAAAGATTTTCTGAGGATACCAACAGTGCTGTAGGTTTCAAGTCTTTCCAGTCCCTTTAGCTTGTGTATGAGGAGTAGAGGAAGAATATTAATCTCCTTCAAGTCTCAGCTATTGAAAAGGAAGAGATAGCGTGCCAAGGAGATAATGCATCTGCTTCAGACTCACAACAGTTGTCACTTTAAATCAAATTAAATTCTAAGCCCAGTGTTAAACTCAAGCATTTCGGACAATACTTAGCTGAGCTACAGATGCCCAGAAGGTGGCAAGTAGCTTTTGCAAAGGCCAAATGAATGGGACTAAATCTCACCCATACACAAAGAATATAATAAGGCAGACATGTGCACAACCAACAAGACTATCCAACAGGTATTTCCATGTACGCTTATTGCTTGGCATGTACCCTTTCTCATCAATGACCACTGTCTCTAGTACCTTCCCCTCTTTCTGTTCTTCCTCAATGATGAATCAGAAACAAACTAAAAGACTAACCTTAATAGCAGAGTTTAAAAAAACTAACACTGTATTGCTTTTGCAAATCATAGGATCATAGAATCGTAGGACAGGTAGAGACCTCAAAAGGTCTTCTAGTCCAGTCCTCTGCACTCAAGGCAGGACATAAAATAAAAGGTCATGTTTGCGATGCAACTTTTTAATGGGCTCAGACAGACCCCATTTCAGCAAGATACTTAAGAATAGTCTCATTAGATTTTTTTTTCCGTTTCAAACCAATGTGTCTTTAAAAGTCAGTTTAATTTGATCTGGGACTGTGATATTAACCATAGTTGCATGGTTATTGCAGGACATCAATACAGGACAGAATTAAAATTGTTTGGATGCTCTAATTATATATTTCTACACTTTTAAAATGTTTAGATTTCTTTTAAATTTAACCTAAACTTAGGGTGACCAGATAGCAAATGTGAAAAATTGGGACGGGGTGAGAGGTAATAGGCACCTTGTGACGGGGCGTCTGCCCCACACTGGCCCTGATAGGGTTAAAACCCAGCCTGGAGGGCTGCAAGGAAACAGCCAATTAGGGTGTCAGCTGCAGCCAATTAGGGCGGTGGCTAGATCAGCCAATCAGGGCCCAGCCGGTCCATATAAAAGGGAACTGCAGCCAGAGCAAGGGAGTCTGCTGCAGGAAGCCCAAGGGAGAGGACCGACTTCCTAGAGGGCTGCAGAGACTACAATGTGAAAAGGGCTGCTAGGGCTTGCAGGCCTGAGGCCCTGGGAAGAAGGTGAAAGAGCCAGAGGCAGGAGCCGAAGGTGCTGGAGCTGCGGGGAAGTGGCCCAGGGAATAGAGACAGACTGGTGGAGAAAGAAAGGAGGGGCAGTGGGAAGCTGTTGTTTACAGGCTCCATGGGCTGGGACACAGAGTAGTGGGCGGCCTAGGCCCCCTCCCTCACCCACCCACTCGCCACTGAAGAAGCGGCCAGGCTATGGACTGCCAAGCTGCTGCGAGAAGCAGCTAGACTGTTCTGGAAGGAGTCCCCCGGAAGGGAGTAACCCGGTTTGTGACACGGCTGGAGGGCTGTGCCACGAAGCAGAGGCAGTGAGACTAGAACTGCAGTGGGTCTGCAGGCGGACACAAGGACGGGAGAGCCACCACCACTGAAAGGCACACCCACTGACCACAACTAATTCCCAAAATGGTCAGCAGAAGGAGCCAGTGACACACCTCTATAAGACAATGCCCCAAATATAGGGACTGTCCCGATAAAATTGGGACTTCTGGTCAGCCTACCACAACTAAGGATTTCTCTGGTTTATAAATCAGTTTTGGGGATAATTACATCATCTCTGTAATGCATTTTGCCATAAATTTCTGTTACATACTTTCAGCTTTTACTTCAGTTTAATGTAGTGTTTGGAATATACATCTACACAACCCTTTGTGGATGGCAGTCCAACATTATGAAATTTGAAAAATAGTTATTCAGGTAAGTCTGCTTTGGTGAATGTGGTAATCTGAAGGATGTCCTAACCTCTTCGTCAGTTCCGCACACTTCAAGAGATAATCAATTTCTGATCTCCATTTCTCAAGTTTTCTACTTATAGAAAGTTCTGCCCTCATGCACTTCACTGAAGTTCCCATGGCAACTGCATCTCTTCTGTGTGTGTGTCTGTTTTGCTTTTTGATCTGATGCAGTAACAGCTGGCGGTCATCCTGCAGGCTAAATTAAATAAAGCCTTCATTGATTTTACTGGCCTTATAATCTCTCACTCTCTTGCTCACCTCCTCACCACACATTTGTAAAGAAGCATCATAGTAAGAGTCTGCTATATAAGCCATGCTTCGTTGCTTACATCTGATGATCCGCAAATGCCACAGTGTAAGGAGTTATTGGTGTTGCTGAGATAGAAGTGCCTGTTGCAAGTGGAACTATATCTGGAACCAACTTGTATCTCAGCAGGGAACACAGACTTGGAAAGATGTAGCCAACAAGCAGGTCAACACACTTACTAGCAGAGGCTGAAACTCATCAGTTCACTGAGTGTTGAATTATTTTATTATCTGTTAGCCCAGGATATGTACACCATTTCGGATACAATAAGAATTATCTTCTGCCTCTGAACCTTCAGCCAATACCCAAACCAAAATTATTTTGAAGTTCAAGTAATGTAAATTGATATAAAAAAAACCTAACCATATTTAATTTGTGTGCTGCCACTTCACATAGAATCCTGGCCAAGATTTTGAAGCAGGTATCACAGGAAAATATTTTCTTGTGGTGTATCCAGCTCAATTAGAAGTAGGAAGTATCACAAATTAACACGGGTTCTTCCAAGTTTTCAAGCTCAGTTCTCAAGAAGCAAGTTGATGAGATTTACTTATATGTTGCAGAGCGAGAATACAGCCCAAGCAGCGCACATAGTTCAAATATAAGGACCATCCAAACTTGGGAGCTTAATTATACTTTACTGCTATTTTTAAATAGAGCCATGTGAAATGGTCATGCCAAAAACCATTACCACTCAAAACTTATTTTGTTTTGTGGTCCATTTCAAACTCAAAACTCATTTCACTTTTGCCAAAAGATTCAAAAAAGTTTTGTACATTTTCTGAGCGGACTTTGGCCTAGTTTTAAGAGAAGTGCGGCTACTCTATACTTCTACATCAAAAGAATCATGCAAAATTCATAATTTTGATGCAAAACTGTAGAAAACTTGATGGTTTTGACTATGTTTCACTTTGACCTTTTGGGATTTTTTCGCAATTCAAAGGATGAGAATCCACAAGGGTTAACAATGAAGCAAATTTTTGCACACATCCTCATAAAAAGTTTCACACAGTAAAAATCTGAACCCCACTGGATTCTCAGGTGAGTTTCTGAGAATACCATTATGCCTTGGGCAGACCTTCTCCTGGAGAAGACAAACTCTGGCCAAAATGGCCAAGGACCTTGAGATCTGCAAGCCAATGAAAGTTTGAATGTCTCTCATTCAAAGCCACCTATACAACACATAAGCCTTGGTTCTTCAGATATGTGGATGATACCAATTCCAGATGTCTTCAATATACTTTGCTGTGATGTCTCTAAATCAGCATTGTACAGTACTCTCTACTCAACCTCTGCCCTCCCTTTCTCTTTCCCCTTTCAGCTCTGAGACAGAGGCATACCAAATGAACAGTGTAGCAAAAATCATCCACAGATCCACACTTCGAACATTTATGAGTTCATTTATTTATGAGCCAGACATTCTGTCTGTAGCTTCTGACACATCTGTGCAAATGGATCAGCATGAAGTGTAATCTGATAAGAAACACCACTGTTAAATGCCAAAGATAACCCAGAGAGGATGAGTAATAAATGCCGTGTAGAGGTATTTCAGCAAGTCAGTATTTTGTACAATTGCTAAAATATTATAAAAATTGGAACTTTTTTTCTAATGTTGTCAAGGCTGTATCCCTACTTTGAACTTTAGGGTACAAATGTAGGGGCCTGCATGAAGACTTCTAAGCTTAACTACCAGCTTAGTTCTGGTCCGCTGCCACCATCCCAAAGCTAATTCCCTTTCCTGGGTAGCCTTGAGAGACCTTCACCAATTCCCTGGTGAATACAGATCCAAACTCCTTTTGGATCTTAAATAAGGAGAAATTGACCCTTCCCCCCTCCTTCCTTTCACCAACTCCTGGTGAATACAGATCCAAACCCCTTTTGGATCTTAAAACAAGGAGAAATCAATCAGGTTCTTAAAAAGAAGGCTTTTAATTAAAGAAAAAGTTAAAAATCATCTCTGTAAAATCAGTATGGAAAATAACTTTACAGGGTAATCAAACTTAAAGAGCTTAGAGGAACCCCCTCTGTCTTAGGTTCAAAGTATAGCAAACAAAGATAAGCACTCTAGTAAAAGGTACATTTACAAGTTGAGAAAAACAAAGTAAATCTAAGACACCTTGCCTGGCTTTTACTTACAATTTTGAAATAAGAGAGACTTGTTTAGAAAGATGGGGAGAACCTGGATTGATGTCTGGTCCCTCTCAGTCCCAAGAGCGAACAACCCCTTAAACAAAGGACACACACAAAAGCCTTTCCCCCCCCAAGATTTGAAAGTATCTTGTCCCCTTATTGGTCCTTGGGGTCAGGTGTCAGCCAGGTTACCCGAGCTTCTTAACCCTTTACAGGTAAAAGGATTTGGAGTCTCTGGCTAGGAGGGATTTTAGTACTGTACACAGGAGAGCTGTTACCCTTCCCTTTATAGTTATGACAAATGTAAAGGAATCTCATTTCAGTTTCAGTTTCACCCACTAGCCCCCACTGAATTTGTAGCTATCACCCAAAATAATAGCTGACACAATATATTTTTTTCTCTTACTCTATACAGCATTTCTAGAGAGTATGAGTCTTGAAAGTTTCATGCCTGATTCTATACCATTATATTTTTTTCTCAGATCCTCAACTAACATTTGAGAAATCAGTGGGACAGTCGGGCAAGCTTGTTGAGTATTTCATAATTCTCTTGCCCCAGAAACTTCATGGTCTTATGGGGAGATGGAATTCTTGACCTTGTTTTCCACAAATTAAATGAGAATTTCTATTAGTTGTTATATTAGATACTACAGTGATGGGTGCCATGTAAAATCCTAACAAGATAGACAGATAGTATCAGGTCTTATTCTCTGCAGGCTCCATACACTAGTGGCCAGGGCTTAAAGTCTCATCAAGTATTTTCCAGAGCCCTAGGGACTGGGACTTCAGCCCTGCAGAGTGCTCCGGGACTCCTTCGGGCTTGAAAATATTTATCGGAGTTCTGCTCTGGACAGCTCTGGCTGAATTTAAGCCCTGCTACAGGGCAACGTCATTGCACACACTTGAGAAAGTCTGACATTCTGTGGTAGAGAGAGAACATTTGTGCACTCCAGACACCATACAAGTAGCTGAGCAGACCAGTATGTAGACATTATTGTAAGTTTGCAAATTACTGATACTGTACAATAGCTGTTAGACTGGTCTCTGACCTCTGCACTGATTTTTTATGTATGTATATGTGCATATTTTATGCAAGTCTTCATGTTCTTGACCTTTTGAAAATTCAAGGCAACATGTCATCAAAAAGTTGCATCTCACTGTAATAGTTATTGTGTGTTAGTTAAATAGCACTTAACAATCCCCCCTTTTTTAGTTTGAACTATTTTTTAGAATATATGGGATTTTTTCAAACGTAAGTTTATTCCTAAAAATATATTAGTACATATTTAGCCTATATTAAACATTTTCAATATATATATAAACACTTTATGACTGCTCTCAACCAACTAATCAAGGAAGCCATCTAACACTGAGTTTAATACGTAGGTACTTCAGAACATGAGCAAACATTAATTTTGTTATCATCAGTTTTTTATAGTATTTCTGCTTAAAAAGCTTTATCTTCCAAAGGGTTCAAGTATATCAGCCAGAAGTGTTTCAAATGATCCCACGCAGTGTTTAAAAATCAGCTCTCCTCCTTTAAATATTAATAATATTAATATTTACAACAAAGTCAAACCTCAGGGTAGGCACAGTTTAAAAAACTGTTTGTGTCCTTTACTCTTACACACTGATTAGTTACCACAGCAATTCAAATAATATTTTTGTCACCAAACAGAGTAGAGTTTACTTTAAAAATTAATTTGCCAAAGGAAGAGACTTGTTTAAAACAGCAAACCTTCCTAGGCACTAAACTAAACACCCGTGTATTAAGCCCCTCAAGTAAGTATTTAATTTAGATTTTTAACAATATTTCATTCAGGATAATATGTACTAATATATATTTTAGGAATAAACTTACTTAAGTTTGAAAAAAATGCCATATCTTCTAAAAAATAGTTGTTCGAACTAAATAAAAAGGGGGTGGGGGGGTTGTTAGTGCTATTGAACTAACACACAATAACGTTTATAGTGAAATGCAATTTTTGATGACATATTGGCTTGGATTTTTAAAAGGTATATATATATATATATAAAATGCAAGGAATCATTTCCTTGACCTTTTGAAAATTATATATAATATATAATCAGTGCAGAGGCCAGAGAACAGGCTAACAATTTTTGTAAAAGCAAAGATTTGGGGTAAATGTTGGAAAATCGCTTGAGGAAATGGCAACAGAAAGCAATGCTGCCAGTTCTGAAGGAACAGCAGATTGGATTACTTATTGGGTATTATCTTCTTCCTAGGTTTCGGTGGCTGCTCTTAGGGTTGCCAATCCTCCAGGGTTGGCCTGGAGTCTCCAGGAATTAAAGGTTAATGTTTAATTAAAGAATATGTCATGTGATGAAATCTCCAGGAATACATCCAACCAAAATTGGCAACCTTAGCTGCTCTCCATCAATCCAGAGAAGTATTTGAGTTTTTTCCCCTCCTACTTAAATTAATTTGCAAAATTTGAAACTGTGGTTGCATGCAGTACCAGTGGTATCTCACTAACAGAAAGAACTTCTCAAGACCTTGAGGCTGTATTATAATGCATGTGGTGGGCTGATATGCCCATGGAGAGCCACGTTGATTTCAGTGATTCAATGGTGCCCCATAAAGGTGGACTGCTACTCTTATACAGAGGGCCATTGAAATCAGGGACCCAGCAGTCTAGCTGCATGGATCACTATACAGGATCAGGATGATGCTCAGTCTACTCTGGAATATTTCTACTGGGCCAAAACCTCAGGTCTTTATACAGCTTTCACTCAGTCATTACTTAGGCAAAATTTCCAATGAAGTCACTAAGTACTAAGTAAAAATGGAGTTGTGACTCAAGGTTGTGGCCTTCTATTAGTACTAGAGCACTACATTCATAATGCTGCATAACAGTACTATAAAAGGCATATGCTGTCCCCAAACAAACCCTTGCAGCCAAGTGTAGCACTGTGGGTATGGCTCACCTTAATTTTCCTAATTGGGCACCAATAAATTCACTTTACAGGATCTGGCAAGGAGAAGACAACACTGAGACAGTCTATATTGTTATGTTCACACTTTTTTTAAACTACAGTGGATTTTGTACAACGTATGCCTTGTGAGGTATCATTTGAAAACTCATAATCTGCTGAACATTATTGTCTAGGTAATATGTATGACATGTTCCAAGTCTAGGCAGCTTCAAACCAGTTCCCCAGAGACAAAAGGCTAAGCAGCACCTCAGTGAGGTGTCAGCGTAATCAAATGGACTATCACCTGGTTACGTGGACATTCTTTGGCAGTAAGAAGGGTGTAAGCAAGACATTTACATTTTGGCAATGGAACGGCTGGAAGTTCCTGTCCCACAGACTTCCGGTAACCTGAACCCCAGCTGGAGATGATTCTCAAAGAAGGGAAATGCTATAAGAAAAGGGAACACACTCCCCAGATCAACCTCTTTCCTCCCATTCTCTCTGCCCCCAACATCCACAACACCTGAAGGACAAGAAAAGGAGCATGGGACTGGGGGAGGGGTCCTGATTGAAAGTCATCCAGCCAGTAAGACTGCAAAATCATGTGGTTAAAGAGACATTTTGCTCTGAATTCTCTTTAGCTTGTTAATTTGGTTGCATTTTACTTTTTATTCCCTTGTAACCAAATTCTGACTTTTGTGCCTCATTACTTGCAATCCCTTAAAATCTATCTTTCTATAGTAATAAACTTATTTTATTGTTTTACCTAAGCCAGTGTGTTTGCACTGAAGTGTTTTGGGAACTCCATTTCAGATCATAAGGTTTGTGCATATCATTTTCTACTAATAAAATGTCTGATTTTATATGAGCTTGCATTGTCCAGGAGGGTACCGGACAGTACAAGATATGCATTTCTGAGGGAAAGTCTGGGACTGGCAATTTGCTGGTGTCATTCTTCAAGGGTGACAGGCTAATGCAGTACAGCCGGGGTTAATTTACATGCTAAAGGCTGTGTGGGAGCAGGCCAGGAGTGGTTGATTTCACAGTGAAGCAGTGTAAAAGCACCTCAGGTTGAGAACTGAGGGGACACAGCTTCCCAACAGTCCAGATTGTACCCTGGGTACTGTTGCACACACACATGAACAAAATAGCATATCCCCTTTAGTAAGGTCTCAGGGAAGGAGCAACTGTTAACAACAGTTCATGAAGCCCTCACCTCAGGACCCTGGTTCAAAGCTCCCAAACTGAAAGTCCACAAAACAAAGTCTCTGACTAAGGCCTGGTCTACACTAACCCCCCAATTCGAACTAAGGTACGCAACTTCAGCTACGTGAATAACATAGCTGAAGTCGACGTACCTTAGTTCGAACTTACCGCGGTCCAGACGCAGCAGGCAGGCTCCCCTGTCGACTCCGCGTACTCCTCGTGCCGAGCAGGATTACCGGAGTCGACGGCGAGCACTTCTGGGTTCGATTTATCGCGTCCAGACAGGACGCGATAAATCGAACCCAGAAGTTCGATTGCCTGCCGCCGAACCAGCGCGTAAGTATAGACAAGCCCTAAATCTGATCAGGCTGGTCTCCTAGAGCCTAAGACACAGAGAGAGAGTGTACACCCATTACAGCCTTCATGACGTCTAGGCCCCCCTTCCTTGTTCAGCTTTCTGTTCCTGTTTACATAGCCCAGTCCCAAGGTGGTCAGGGTCTTATTGATTATACCTATGCTGTCTTGCTTGTAGGTGCCATCCTATCTTTTAAAGGGGAAATACAGGCCTTCATAAGTACGATAAAGCACAATTGTACTAGCATTCTGCCAATCTTTACAGAACTTTGCACCAGATTCTACCAAGGCAAGTTAAAATCCAAGAAAGCAGAAATGCTACTCTTAACTCTAAGGCTGCAAGTCATGCATAGTCAATACTGCAAAACACTTGTGGAATTATCATCGATTGTGGCCAGAGGTGAAAGTGGGCGTACCGATAAGAAGTGGCTGCCAGTACCGACCCATACACAGCCCATGTTAAAGCACTGCCAGGGCAGCGCTTTAATGTCACTGCCCCTTTTGCCCCCACCCAGGGCTGCCAACAGAGGGGGGCAAAATGGGCAGATGCCCCAGAGCCCGGTGATTTAAACAGTCCCGTGGCTCGTGACCGCCGCCGCTGTTACTGCAGCAGCAGCTGGAGCCCGGGCCCTTTAAATTGCTGACAGAGTCCCCGACGGCACAGGCTGGGCAGTGTGGAAGGACTGGCTGGGGGAGGCTGACCCCCAGCCCCACCCCTTCTGCCCAAGGCCCTGCCCCTTCCAGGGGCCCGGAGCCGGGCCCCTTTACCAGTAAGTATTTTATCTTACTTTCACCCCTGATTATGACCTAAAAACTAAGGACATCCCACAAAGGACAGAACTCTCCATGGAGTATTGCTAACCCATATGGTCTTCACTGTACTGCTAGCCCTCCCCAAAAGTATTATGAATACAATTGCACTATGCCAGTTTCTCTCATGTGGGATGAGCTGAGCTGCAATGGCTGCTTCCACATCCAGTCCTATTCTTGCACTTCCTCTATTCTTGTAATATTTTCTGTGATTTGCCTTCCTCCCGAGAGACTACAGCACTCAGCATCCATTAAGGCTCTGTAGATCTTAGTCCCAAAGGGATTTCCAGAGTTATTCAAATTTAGGAAATCTCTGAGTCCTGTTCAGAATAAGAAAGAAGGTGGGATACCCTTTTAAATGGATTACAACAGCAGTTATTGCTCTTAGAATGAGGTCAATGGGGAATGAATTATGACACCACTATTCACTTCACTAGCAGTCTGTCTGTGGGTTTGTTTCTTTTTTTAATAGCTATTTCTTTAAATCTCAGTCACCTTGGTCTCTGTGTGTGTTTCTTTAGTATTCATAATCCACAGCTGTGTAAACCAAATGTGGGGTGAACATAGTTTAAAAACAGTATGCCACAATCTTTCATGAATACTGACCTTGTGGTCCAGAAATGTCCTGGCCAAAGATTGATAGATATAGTATATTTATTTCTCCCATTTGAAAAAAAAAACGATCAAATATCATAATTGCAATTTGTGCATATATTAAAGGTGCATGGTAATTTAGAAGAGATCATAATATTTATCCCAGTCAAAGGGGAAGATGTAAAAAAGCATGAGTAACGTAGACCCTTATTATAAATCTGTTATGAACACAACATGTGTTTATGAATATCTTTCTTTAAGCATCAGATACATCTGACGTCTCCTTCTGCTGAGGAAGCTGTAGTTGATTTTTATTTCTGTAAATTTCTTTCCAAGAGTGTGATATAGTGATGAGATCCCAGCATTTGTAGTTGGAAATCCTGACTTCTATTCCATACTCATCATTAAAGTTTAGTGTGCAGTGTATTAGGATTTATAAGTAGTAGTAAAGGACAGCGATATAAAGAGAAATATTCATTATTATGGGGACAGGGCACTCTTATTTTTTCCAAAATATTTCCCCTAACTTCTAATAAGAGAGACGTTATAAAAGAGAGGTCCTCAGATACCTCCGGGAATTTACATTGTGCTTTAAAAACATAGGCTCCAGTCCTATAATGAGATCCACACAAATGGACCTTTGTGTAACCCACATGCTTTATACTGCAGCATTTGATTTTGTTTCTCCAAGTGAGGAGAAGTGAAGCAGTAGGGAGGAGACATCGATCTTAGTTGGATATTCTGTGTCTTTGCACACATGCAGAGGGCAAGGTAAGTCAGTTAGAAAGACCCACAGACTTCCAGAACTAAGTACGGGAGTTACCAGTCATGCTCAGTAGTTGTTCTGAGGCTGTATAAGAAGTTTTTGCTGTGGACAATCCACCTGGCAGGTCATATCCCAGTCACCCTCTGAGAGCTGAGCCAGTGAGAGCAAATGGCGGGGGAGGAGGGTTTGGGGGAAAGGTTAAAAATAACAGAGTTAAAAACAGCCCTGTGTGGATTCAGTGGCTGATCGACACAGGACCAATAATTGTGTCTGTTGTGAGAGCTGCTTCCCAGTCCCTGTACCACTTTGGATACAGGCTACAGACTTCTGTTTCACCAGCAAATGGGTGGATCAGTTAGTTATTAACCCAAGAGCTGAACTGCTGCTAGTTGTAGAGATCCCCAGGTTGTTTGTTTGCTGACATGGTTCTGAAGCCTTTGCAAGGACTGAGACAATGCCATCTCAAGCTCTGAAGAGGCTGGATGACATGCACTACATATGAGGGTGACACTAGAAAGACCGAGAAACCATCTCTGAGAGAAGATCAGTGGGGAATGTGTCCTGATATGTTTCTGCTAAAGTATAGAAAATGTTATGCTGAAAATATATCTTTGAATAGATGTAGCAGAAACCAAAGGGGGAAAGTCTGTGTAGGGCACACCAGTAGATTTAATAGCTTTTGTTAAAATGTTATTCCTAGACTTCCAAATACTATTTACAATGTGTTTTGTGCTCATTAAATGTTGTTTTACTAAGGTCTAAGTCTACACTAGAAAATTGGGTGGGCATAATTATGTTGGTTGTGGGTGTAAAAAATCCATACCACTCAACATCATAGTTAAGCTAACCTAAGTCTCCATGCAGACAGCACTAGGTGGACACAAGAATTCTAATGTCAGCTTAGCTACCACCTCTCAGGGAGGTGAATTACCTACACCGACAGGAAAATCCTTCCTGTCGACATAGGTAGAGTCTGCACTGAAGCTGTGCCACTGTAGCGTTTTAAGTGTAGACAAGCCCTATGAAAATGTATGGAATCCTCTCTTTGAAAGTGACTGGGAACTAGTAAAATCCATTTATTGGGGTTTTATATACAATAGCCCTGAGGCTTAACTCTGTGTAATGCTTTCTGAAAAGACAGAACTCTGGCCTGTGATTAAGCAAAGGTGCAGGAAGAATGGTGTGATAGACAGATATATACAGAACATTGCCTGGGCACATCCACCCTTGTGTACTTGCACACTTATGGACTCATATCAAAGTGAGTGAGGCTCCACAGAGGGCTTTAAGGGATCATCTCCCTGATTCTAAATGCAGGACCAGGGTCACAGCTTGGATACATTCCCTTCCCCAAATAGCCTACACACTAAATAAAATCAGACACATACATACACACATAGGTCAGATCCTCTGGTGGTATAAATTGATGTAGATTGCCTGAAATCAGTTCATCTACGCTGTATCACAACAGAGGATCTTGCTATGACAGGTTCGGTCACAGAGACCCCCTTGGGACTGTCACCTGACATGCTGAGATTACCTCTGAGCCTGTTTTCCCTGCCAACTTGGGACTCCAGAACACTGCCTTGTTGAGCCAGACACGCTACTGTGCTGCAACACAGACCTCAAAGCTGCAGGCTTTAACTGAAAACCACTCAGCAGGTATTTCTGTCTATGGCACCCAGACAACCAGCTCCCAATAGGATCCAAACCCCAAATAAATCCATTTTACTCTATATAAAGCATATACAGGGTAAACTCATAAATTGTCCACCCTCTATAACACTGATAGATATGCACAGGTGTTTGCTCCCCCAGGTATTAACCACTTACTCTGGGTTTGATAATAAACAAGAGTGACGTTAGTAAGTATAAAAAGTAGGATTTAAGTGGTTTCAAGTAATAACAGACAGAACAAAGTAAGTCACCAAGCAAAATAAAGCAAAAACATGTAAGTCTAAGCCTAATATATTAAGAAACTGATTACAGGTAAAATCTCACCTTCAGAGATGTTCCAATAAGCTTCGTTCACAGACTAGACTCCTTCCTAGTCTGGACCCAAACCTTTCCCCTGGTGCAGTCCTTGTTAGTTCCAGCAGACATCTTAGGTGGAAAGCAGGGGTGTTCTCATGATTGGCAGCTTTCTTCATTCTGTTCCACCCCCTTTTATAGCTTTGTCACAAAGCGGGAATCTTTTGTCTCTCTGGGTCCCCACCCCTCCTTCTCAATGGAAAAGCACCAGGTTTAAGATGGATTCCAGTATCAGGTGACATGTTCACATGTCCTGTGAGAACCCAGCCTCCATTCTTTCGGGGCTCGCCCGCACGCACCCAGGAAGGTTTGCAAGTAAACAGACCATTTACAACCAATTGTCCTAGTCAATGGGAGCCATCAAGCTTCCAAACCACCATTAATGGCCCATATTTTGCATAATTACAATAGGACCTCAGAGTTATACTTCATATTCCTAGCTTCACATACAAGAATGATACATTCATACAACTAGGACGAACACACTCAGTAGATTATAAGATTTGAAATGATACCTTACAAGAGACCTTTTGCATAAAGCATATTCCAGTTACATTATATTCACACACATAAGCATATTTCCATAAAACATATGGAGGGCAACGTCACACTTGCTCACAAACCTAGACACTGGATAACAACTCAAGAGTATGCAGGGATCTAGAGAATAATGAGGAGATGAAAAGGAGGTGTAATTTAGGAAGGGATTTGAAAGAGAAAGACGGAGGTGATTGATGGGTGTGGACGGGGAGTCTCTCCCAATTGTAGGGCGCAGTAGGCCACAAGCTGGGAGCCATGAGTGGGAGATGGAAATGAACGGAGAAGAGAGATGGGGGAAGTAGGATGAGCACAGACAGCAAGAGGGGGAGTAGGTGGAAATGAGACAAAATTCCTAACATTATGTCTTTTGGGCTTTTTCCATCACCTATAAAATCCATCATATATGAGGGTTGAGGGTTGGGTTTTTTTTATTTATTTTATACACATTACATAAAACATTCATGTTAACTTTAAACTGCCTCTGTACATTTTCCGAGACAAACTCACTTGGGTCCTAAAGTGCTTTGACGTGGGTGTGTCTTTTTGAGGTTATACGGAAAGGATGAGTTTTTGTTGTCTGATGTCCCCTATTTGTGCTGATTTTTTCATTTCCAAAGATTTATGTTTGACAGGATTATATGGAACTTCATATGAAAATTTGACCAGCAGTTAACTCCCTCCCATTCCTGATTTTTAGATTCTGACCAGATTTAGCCTTTAAATTGTCTGATCAGATTCTGTCCCAGATCTGAAGTTCTATGTCTTCCCAAATCTAGTTATGTTCTATGGTTAATTAGATACTCATTTGCATAATTCACCCAGTTGCCTGATAAAATTCTGTCAACTTGATATTTCCATAATAGTCTTACTGGCACTAAGCCTTAGAATAAATCTAGCTAGTGGAATTTTGCTGTTGTTATTTTTCCTATAGGCCTTTGCATCTGCTTATTTCAATTTTTTTGCATACTCTTGTTGGCAAGACTTCCTGTTCACCCTCATTCAGCAAACCAGAGTGACTGTTGAAAGACACACACGTAGTCTAAAAAATACAGTGTAAAAACATAAGACCAATTTTTGTTCTCATCTGCATTAATGTGTCATCCATCTGCTTTAAAGAGGGCTGTGTGCTCTCATCCAAAGACAAATTGTTTCTAGATAGATATAATTCATATGTATTATTTGTATTGTGGTAGCACCTAGAAACCCTAGGCCACGTCTACACTACCCACCGGTTCGGCGGGTAGTAATTGATCTATC
Source organism: Emys orbicularis (assembly GCF_028017835.1). NCBI lineage: Eukaryota > Metazoa > Chordata > Testudines > Emydidae > Emys > Emys orbicularis. The sequence goes on from NC_088686.1 coordinate 37,913,996, forward strand.
GGGGATCGATTTATCGCGTCTCGTCTAGACGCAGTAAATCGATCCCCGAATCGACGCCCGTACTCACCTCGGCAGGAGGAGTAAGCGGAGTCGACAGGGGAGCCGCAGCGGTCGACTTGCTGCCGTGAGGACGGCCAGGTAAGTCGAACTAAGATACTTCGACTTCAGCTACGTGAATAGCGTAGCTGAAGTTGCGTATCTTAGATCGATTCCCCGCCCCCAGTGTAGACCAGCCCCTAGTCATGGATCAGGCCCCCACTGTGTACTGTGCAAACACAGAATAAAATGATGGTTCCTGTCTCAAAGACATACCCTCTAAGCATTGACATGCAGAGACATTTTTAGTAATCCATGTGATGCTTTGGAACCCAGACCAGTCAGGGGTTCTGTCACTGCCTGCCCTGTAATCCTGCGTGCCTCTGTGCAGTGCAGAGCCCTGACACCAGCAGACAGCCTCAGTACAATGGTCTCACCTGGGCTTCTACCAGTCCAGATACTCCTTTCAGGGTGATCCCAACAACCCTTCCACACCTTACTCTCCCCAAAACTGCCTCCCTTGCAGTGCCCAGACCCTCTCACTAGGTGCTCATAAATTTGCTGCCTCCAAAGAGACAGCGTACAGATCAGCCTGTTAGGTTTGCTGACAACTCGCACTTACTACAATACAATAGCACTGAGATGGTTGTGAGGAAACTAAGAATAAATTTACTCAGAAACATAGATTTAAGTGATTTCAAGCTAGAGTGAAAGAGCTATGAAAGGGTTACAAACAAAACAAAAATTGTATGCTTTTCTAGCGTCTAAAACTCAATTCTAACAAGATGCAGCTTTGCCTAACATAGTTTCTTACACCAAATTGTTAGCATTCTCCAGCACAACTGGCTGTGCCAGCCAGGATCCAACCCTCACAGAATCAAAGTGCTGGTTTCTTTGTACCCTTAGGAGATGGGTACCCCAAAGTTTTTCAACAGTTCCATCCCCAAAGTTTATCTTTGATTTTAAAGTCAGGAAGCCATCCTGGGTGTTGAGCTTTGCTCAGCTTGCTATGTCCACCAGAAAGACCATGCCATGTTGATATTGCTGTCACCTGTGATTTTAGAATGCAATTGATCTTCCTGCAATCTCAAGTGCAAATGAATAGTCCACTGTCCTTGTCATACTTGGCTCAGTAATCCTATTTTTCCTCCTTTTTCAGTTTATAGTCTCCAAAACATAAACCTACCTATAGTATGAAATCGGCAGCAGCTGGAGTTCATGATTCTGTAGACACATTTAAGATACATAATGAAAAAGATAAAAGTTCATGATAGATCACATAGCTTGCCAACAATTTGACATTTTGAACTTCATCTTTCTTAGTGAGTAGTCTCTTTTCTTAAGTTCTTTGTTTATAAGGCTTTAGATCTAAAATGCTTGTATTTCCTCAGCACCCATGTATGCATATAACAAAGGACTGAACAGATGGCTGTTGCTATCTAATGCTAGTCATTCCTTGTTTTAATTGCCATAGCAAGGTATGGTTAGCTGAATCACAAAACTATATGTGTTGTGAAATGGGTGGCTTCTTGGCATGGTGTGCATACTGATAGAGAGATTAAATAAATGTATTAAAACTATTCTAAAAATGAAAACATTTCCTTCTATATCCTCTTGTCCAATTACCTTAGATTTTCCAGAAATATCCTACCATAATATAAAATCAAACACAGGGTTCTGCAGTCAGATTGTTTTCATTCTGGTGAAGTAAAGGATGGGGGTGGGTTAAAATTGGACCTAGAAGAGAAAGTTACCTTCTCCCTTCACTATGGAAGTACTGGAGTCTCTGCATAATACATACACAGAGGCACATGCATACAAAGTTACACCCAGAAATATTCATGGTCCTTCAGCGCAAGTGTCTTTCAGCTGCTTCCATTTTACATGTTAGCGAAGTTTGAGAGACACTTTGATCCAATGCCTTCATCTGGACTTTGACAGACAAACTCTCCCAGTTTAGTTGCCCAAAGAGATCCCTTCCATCCCCAGTACTTCCCTCAGCTGGTGGAGTTAATGCTTTACTTTACCAGAGGTCTGTGTTTCTGAGGTCCTGAACTCAAAATTGTAGGGTTTTAGGATAGTTCTATGGGGAAATCCGGACCCCACCTCCATGGCTGGGGAGGGTCTCCTGGCAATGGAGACAGGCTGGTTCAAATGGTCAAAAGGTGAGGGCAGGCGGGACTTAAAGGCATCCTGCATAGAACAGATAGATGTCAGTGCAGGAGTAGAGACTAGCCAAAAGAGGAGTGGGGCAGGGACGAACATCTTGTCTACAGCTCTTCAAGAGAAGCTATAGGCTACATCTACACTATGGGTTAGAGGTGTGATTCCCAGCTCGCATACACATTCTTGCACTAGCTTGATGAGAGCTGGTGTGAATATAAATAATGTATGAGCAGTGATGGAGAAGGCACACGTTAGGCATGCTGAGTACAAACCCACCTGAACTCCATTGGTATGTATGTGGCAAGGCTAAGCCAAGCCTCCATTGCTACTGCTCATACTACTTTGGCTACCCTATAAATACGTGTGCTAGCTCAGTGAGAGCTAGTGCAGTATGTGTAGATGAGCTGGGAATCAACCCCCTAACTCATACTATAGATGTAGCCATGAAACTATAGCCTGAAATAACTTTCAGTCCATGGCCTGGAAGGGAAGGGAGGATTCTATCTCTGCTACTCCTTCACGCATCTACATAGTAGCATGCCCAGCTATCTGGCCTCTGTGCTGTCATAAGGATTTGGCCTTGTGGGATGTGGCTATTATGATGCTTGTATAGCCCTGGATCATTAGCAATAGTAGTAATGCCCACTATGGACAGTGTTTACATCTGGCATTGTAAAAACACAGACATATGAAAGACTGCTGTTCCTTTTCTGTAGTTAGAGGTGTGTGGGTGTGTATTGATCTAGGTAAAGAGCTTTACTCCGACAGAGTTATTCATCTTTGGAGACATTTCTTCTTGTCTTTGTTGATCTTGGGAGGTTTCTCGGATTTCATTTTATTATCTTACCTCTTTTACAGTTTAAGAGAGGTGCAACATAAAAGGGAACTGATATCTTTGAAGAGCAGCAGGGAAAAGTGTCAGTCTGCTTATACATCTCGCACGAATGCCACCACCTCTTAGCATTCTATTTGTACTTCAAATAGGTCTCATCCTTGTTTTCACTTGTCAGGAGCTCCTTCTTTCTGGTCATTTGGGTGTCCTGTAGCTGCTCCTTAAATCCCCTAGTAAAAATATTTCCATGATGTTAATGTTGCCTTAGATAGACTGCGTTGTGAGCACACAAAACATCCATCCCTTGCTCAGGTACACGGCTATGTATGTGGTTTGTTGCCATCTGGATACCAGCTTGGCTGTGGAGCTGGTAGCTCTGCAGAAACAAAGCCAGTTTTGTATATATTTTCTTCTTTTATTCAAAAGATTTTGTTTAAATTTTCTCCCATCTTAACACAAGTGTCTCATCTCCATAAATAAGAGCCATTGTGCCCTCTTTTTCAAAAGCGACTATATGTAAACAAAGTCATAATGTCAGACAGACAGATGGATATACCTTGTACATAATATCAAAGAAATACCCAAAAAACCATAGCCATATGCTCCCAGACTTCATGGGGTTTGAAATCTGGATCTGAATTTTACAGTGAGGGCTCTTCTCTCATTTGAACCCCTATAAACTGCATCCTACTATGCACCCACTGAGCTCACATCATCACAACAAAAAAATTAACAAAATCAAGCCAATATTGAACTATGTGTGAGTTTTCAGAGTAGATCAGTAGTGTACTATAGCTGTACTTAGTCACGGATATAATATTTGACATGTACACTAAAAGGCAAGGTCAGCTTTATTAAAAAGATATGGTATCTCAACCAAAGAGAACTTAGTTATCAAATAGTTAACCATTTCCCTGGAAAAATTACCCAGGGTACACTTAGAGCTGACTAGATCCTTTGGGGAACTCTGAAGACAGAGGATGCAAATAGTTAAACCTCATTGTTTCTTGTTTAACTTGGCTCTTTAAATGGTGAAACTTTTTCCCCTTGTACAATAGATCTCATGCCAAAGCCAGCTGCTTATCCACAAGGCTAACAGAACACCTGTTAGTCACCAGAATTGTGTAGGTAATAAATTAGCATGGAAACCGAACGATTTCTTGACTGCAATAAAAATGCCACTGAAATTGACAAAGATAAGTGAATTAAGGTGAGCGAGGATACTGCAGATTTTTTTAAAAAGCAGTCCTCCGGTGAAAATGCACTGAGATTTTTATGCACCCACAATTGTACACATGCTTCAAGAAACATCAACAGTAATTGTCTCCTGTTTTAAGTGTTTCCTCCGTATGTAGCACAGCAATTCATTTGTAAATTTCCTAGAAGGAGGAAACCTACTAAGGTTTTGAAGCCGTAGAAAATGGTAAAGGATGTATTTAGTAAAGAGTGATAATTACAGCTGGGAAAATCATTCTTAATTAATACTTTCTTAAAGTAATTTTGCCTCCTTTTCTGTTTTCAAATAGCCTGCAAATACATCAGGATTTTCTTCAATTAATTGAAAAATTCTGTAAATAGTTCCTGATGTGTACATTTCCCCCCAAAACTTTGCTCATGCAGCTACACATGCAAATCTGCATGCCCACGTGTGCTTCTTGTTTGCATGTGAAATTACCACAATTTTGAGAGGAAATGACAATGTGTATCTGCAATTGGAAAGCAGATGTGGAACTGTGGCCCAAAACAAAGAATTACATTCTGAAAATGATAAAAAAAAAAAAAAAAAAAAACCTTTGCCCTTTACTATTTGTTAATCTAAATCAGATGGCTCAAGCTTCAGGGTCAAGCTTCAGATCTGAATTTCCAATACCCTACAGTTCATATACAAGGTTTTGGTTCAAGTCATTACAGGATCTGGGTCCAGTTTTAGAATCTGAATACTTTCAAAAGTGAGGTTTGTCCATGATTTTGGTTTAGGAACATTTCTACTTGTTAATCTGGTAACAAAATAGAATGGAACTAGTTTAGGTATCTTCTACATATTTTTGTAGTGCCAGTGTTATAAATTAGGTTGTTTCAGTTCAATAACAAGACTCACACTGGCAATAGGTTTACATGAGTGTTAGAGCACAACTTCAAAATTTTCACAGATTCAATGTAGGTAACTGTGCATGCAACTTGTAGCCAAAATCCCTTTAATCTTTGAAATGGACTGGAAATCAATCTCTCCCATGAAATTTTTAATACCTGTGGCCCTGGATAAAACAAGACAAGGTGGAGGAAGTGAAAATGAAAGAAAAATGTATGTTAGGCAAACTTTTTTGGACTTCAACAAAAGGTAGGTTCTGAATTGGAAGACTGTTAAAATTGGCTCAGATAAATCACTTAACCGCACCGTGCCTCAATTTATCCTTCTGTACAATGAGTATAATAATATGCATGTAATACATATATAACCCACAAATCAGTGTGTTATCTTGGTCAACATCCATATATGCATATAATATTTGTAACATATGACTATAATTAGAATTTAAGTATCTGTTAAATGAGTCTAACAATAAATCCAGAGAGAATGTGAGGATTAATATATGTACTTTGTGAAAGGGTTAATATATGGAAGATACTACATATGATAATGTAATACTCTGGGATGATAATATAAATCTTATAAGCATAGGGTGAAATTCAAAACTTATATATAAATTGTGAACAAGTCTTTGGACCAAATGCAATGGTGACACAAATGCTAGCACAATCTTCATTTAAAATTGCCAGCGATGGGGAATTCACCATGACGCTTAGTAATTGGTTCCAATGGTTAATTACTCTCACCATTAAAAACATACTCCTTATATGCTCGGGGACTGATTCATTACTGTATTACTCCAGTTTTATGCTTGTGTAACATCATTGAGATGAGGCGAATAGGGCCCTAGGCATTAGTCAGAATCTGGTGTAAGTAGTAAGGTAGCATTTGCATTCAATATGAGTTTATTTTTTTAAGCCTTCCCCCGGACTGCCCGGGGGACGACTGCGAAGCCTCCCGCTCAGCCTGGGGGAAGACTGTACTGTTGTTTATGCAGCAATTTACATGACCTCTGTATCTAGCACACAGCGACCAGCCAAGAGATGCTGATTTTAACTCCCCCCCTGCAGAATTTCTGTTTTATTTGACTTTTTGATTTCACCCTTGTTTTGCAACAATGGTTCATTTTATCATGTTTAAACCAAGTGCCAGATAGATTTTCAGAAATAAAGGCAAATGCACACACAGCACAACCCAGCTCAGCGTGATAGGAAAGAATGCTAAAAAAAAAAGTGTGTGGGGGGGGGGGGCAAGAGAGACAGGGGACAGGACATTTACACAAGGCTGGCTCTAAAGCCTTGGACTTTCCCTACCACACAACGCTCTCAGCCACCTACAGGTGTACACCACATGAGCTGGTTAAAATGTACTTGTGAAAGGCTTGATGACAGTTCCATATCTATAATTCATTCATTCCCAATCTGCATCTGTTAGCTATAGCACAATGAACAATGATGGTATAATCTAGGGGTCTGACAGCATTTCCATTATAAACAGGCTTTGTAATCCGACTGTAAAAATTCACTCCAGACTGAAACTTGGCAGAGAGAGTCTAAGCTCCAGTAACTTGATGGTTTTGTCTTCCAAATGGTGGCCAGACAATCGAGTGGACTTGACCAATTAACAGAATCCCCCATCTGGTGGGGATTCTTGCGGACCAAAAGCAGCAGCACTATCAAAAAAGATATTTGCTCCTCTGGCTGAACCAACCAAACTCAGTTGGAAACTCCTAGTCTAGCCACAGCTGTATGTTGTTTTTTTGGACAGAAGCAAAGTTACAAGTTCTCTGGCATCAGATGTTTTTTGCTTCCTAATAACAAAGATGGCTCCAGTTATGGAAAACTGGTTATGTTTAATTGTGTTAGGTATTTAGAAAAGCAAACATTACTATTGCAAACAGCTGAGATCATTGTTGAGATTTAAAAATTATTTGCTGTGCATGAACAGTACTGTTTGACAAATATTTTTCCTAAGGGATTTGATTACTCAGTGTGCATTCAGCCTCCATATTCACCTGATTTTCCAGTTCACGTTGTACCTGATAAATATGTATTTAAAATATTGTTATTGTTATGTTGTCTTATAGAAGTGCCCACAATGTGCTAGGCATCATCCACATTTAGGAAGGCCCAGAAATCTCACAGCCTAAGATTGCTTATATCAGTCTTATATATATAGTGAGGACACTTAATGTTTTCTGAAAATTTTCTGCCCCTTCATAACATCTGTAATAATATTAATAAAGGTTATGGAGCAGAGCCTCAGCTAGGCAAACTGGAAATACCTCCACTGACTTTAATGCTAAGTCTTCACTGCAAAAGAGAGATGTATTTTTGCACTGATAGCTGCTAACTTGATTATGTAAAATCCTAGTAGTGACAAGGCATTGGCAATTTTTAACCTCAGTGTAGGTCAGGGGTAGGCAACCTATGGCACGTGTGCCGAAGGTGTCACGCGAGCTGATTTTCAGTGGCACTCACACTGCCCAGGTCCTGGCCACCGGTCCAGGTGACTCTGCATTTTAATTTAATTTTAAATGAAGCTTCTTAAACATTTTAAAAACCTTATTTACTTTACATACAACAATAGTTTAGTTCTATATTATAGACTTATATAAAGAGACCACCTAAAAACATTAAAATGTATTACTGGCACGCGAAACCTTAAATTAGAGTGAATAAATGAAGACTTGGCACACCACTTCTGAAAGGTTGCCGACCCCTGGTGTAGGTAGTCAAGGTCAATACTGTACCCATGAGCTAGGGTTTACCTCAAGTAGCTACACTGAGGTAAAAATTGGCTGTGCCTTTTCTCCAGTTGGAATTTACATCAAGAGAGCTAACACGTTAGCTAACTCAATGTAGAAACACACCTTTGTTTGCAGTGAAGACTTAGCCTCAGTTAATAGAGATAGTCATGATTTACGCCAGATGAGGAGCTGGCTCATTATCTTACATGTATAAAGCATCTTTCACCCCTAAAAATCCCAAACAGGATCTTTTACAAAGAAAGCATCTGAAGGTCTAATTAATCGACCACTGAAATGCAGCCAAACCTGCAATGGAATGTGGGTAGTGCACAACAACACTACACTTTGAATATAGGACCTGGTTGAAAACACAAGGGAAATTAATGTAAGCAGAGATCATTATGAACTTGAAATTTGGATCGGACACTGAAACAAACACCTCATACTCTTCCACAAAATGACAAGGGTTCTTTACCTTAGTGTTTAGGACTTTGATTTTCTGCCTCAGCCAAATACAATGTGTTGGCTCTCTCTGCTGATCCATCAGTAATTGCAACACTTCACAGTTTCTCCGGCACTGCATTCTTTTAACCTTCTCCCTACCTTTCACCTCAGCCCCATGGCCAGAGGTTATCCACAGCTTTCTTGAAGGGATCTCAGATTTTGGTGTCAATTTCTTTTAGAGGACTTTAAAGCTATTTAAAAAAATAAAACAAAGCATCACTCTAACACTGGATGTAACCAAAATAACAATAGCAACTTTAATGCTTGAAAGGAGTTAGTAGACTGGATAGCTCAAGGCACTGGTGATGTGCTAGAGAAACTTTTACTGCCACACTACCGCTTTAAAATGGCCCAGGTTAGTAATAATTATGATACTGTGCAATAATAATACTATGGGTGTTTGGAGACCTATGTAAAATGAATTTAGTGGTCTTAGTCCAGTTCCTAAAGGACTAGAATCCACATAACCATGACAATATATACTCACTGGCAGTCATAGCAGAGAACATAAGAACAACATAAGAACATAAGAATGGCCATACTGGGTCAGACCAAAGGTCCATCTAGCCCAGTATCCTGTCTTCTGACAGTGGCTAATGCCAGCTGCTTCAGAGGGAAGGAACAGAACAGGTAATCATCAAGTGATCCATTCCCTATAGCCCATTCCCAGCTTCTGGCAAACAGAGACACCATCCCTGCCCATGCTGGCTAATAGCCATTGATGGACCTATTCTCCATGTGTTATAGTCTTGGCCTTCACAGCATTCCCTGGTAAAGAGTTCCACAGGTTGACTTTGCATAGAAATACTTCCTTTTGTTTGTTTTAAACCTGCTAACAGGCTAAGGATTGCATGGAATAGGAGACTGAAGGCCAGTCCCTCTTTATCCTAAGGCCTTGGCTACACTTGCGAGTAACAGCGCAATAAAGGAGCCCCGGGCACACTAACTCACTACCCGTCCACACTGGCAAGGCACGTAGAGCACTCTGACTCCATGGCTACAGCGCTGCTGGTACTCCACCTCGGCGAGTGGAATAACGTTTGCTGCGCCCCCACTGGAGCGCCGCGACACCAGTGTGGATGCCCTGGTCCTATAGTGAGCTCTGATCTGCCTCCAGAAGTATCCCACAATGCCTATGCTAGCCTCTCTGGTCATCACTTTGAACTATACTGCCCTGCCCTCAGGTGACCAACCGTCAGACCCGCCCTTTAAATTTTCTGGCAATTTTGAAAAATCCCTTCCTGTTTGCTCAGCCAGGCGTGGAGTGCTATCAGCGAATCTTTCCAGGTGGCCATGCCTCCACATGCCAGGCAAGCCCCAGTATGGAGCAATGGCGAGTTGCTGGACCTCATCAGTGTTTGGGGGGAGAAAATTGTCCAGTCCCAGCTGCGCTCCAGCCGTAGGAATTATGATACCTTTGGGCAGATATCAACGGACATGATGGAAAGGGGCCATGACCGGGACGCACTGCAGTGCAGGATTAAAGTGAAGGAGCTGCGGAATGCCTACCACAAAGGCTGCGAGGCAAACTGCCGCTCCAGTGCTGCCCCCGCGACCTGCTGTTTCTACAAAGAGCTGGACACGATACTTGGGGGAGACCCCACCTCCACTTTGGGGACCACCATGGACACTTCAGAGCCCAGTGCAACAAGGCAGGAGGAGGAGGAGGAGCAAAGCGGGAGCGAGGCTGCTGAGGCACAGGAAGACACCCTGGAATCCCTAGATGCATACAGCCAGGAGCTGTTCTCAAGTCAGGAGGAAGGTAGCCAGTCGTGGCGGCCGGTGCTTGGCGAAGGACAAACACCAGAGGAGGTTCCCGGTAAGTGGCTTTTATTTTGGGAAGGAAGTTATTCGGTGCGGGCTCTTGAGGCGAGGAGGGTTAGGGCTGCATGCATGCCTAGATGTGGAATAGGGCGATGTGCTCTCTCACATTGCGGTAATTGGCCTCAGTGATCTCTTCAAAGGTCTCATCCAGAACTTGGGCAATGCGCTCGTGCAGGTTTCTTGGGAGAGCCACCATGGTCCTTGTCCCAGTCAGGCTAACCTGTCCGCGCCACTGTGCCATGAGGGGTGGGGAGACCATTGTTTCACACAGGCAAGCTGCATATGGGCCAGGGCAAAAGCTGCATTGCAGTAGAAGACCCTCCCTTGCTTCCCAGGTCACCCTCAGCAGCGAGATATCTTCCAGGATGAAACATTGGAAAGACTGCCTGAGTCACTTCAGGAGTGACATAGTCAGTCAGGGCAGAGGGCAGGAGGACTGCCTGATGCTGCTGGTGCAGGAGGACAACCCCCACCTGCCTCCAAAAGGGAAATCACAGTGACACCTGGCCAGAGGATCAAGTCACGAAGAAGCCATACTGTGACGCTGTGAGCAGGAGATAGAGGCAATGGTGGAAGAGAAGAAAGAAAGTTCTGCAGCCACTGCTCGTCATCCCAGACTTGCATGATGATGTGATCCCACCACTCAGTGCTTGTTTCCTGAGCCCAAAAGCGGCGTTCCATGGTGGTGAGCATGTCCGTGAATGCCACAAGCAAACTCCTGTCATATGCATTACTCGAGTCGATATCGTCATCGGAGCTCTCACTGTCACTTTGGATCATAAGGAATAACTCGACTGCCAAACGTGACGTGCTGGCGAGACTCGTCAGCATAGTCCTCAGCAGTTCGGACGCCATTTCCGCAGACCGAAAGGGAAGACAGAGCACGCAGTACAAAAAACATTGAAAGATGGCGCCAAATGTGGATGGAAGCAAAGGGAATGCTGGGATGTGAACCAATGCATCACGGGGCGTTGGGACAGGACCCAGAATGCCCTGCACTCCCTGACCCCTTCCCACAAGCCACAGCGCCAGAATGGAAAGAGGTGCTCTGTGGAATAGCTGCCCATAATGCACCACTCCCAATGCCGCTGCAAGTGCCGCAAATGTGGCCACGCCAGTGCGCTTGCAGCTGTCACTGTGGACAGACTGCAGCGCTTTCCTTACTGCGCTCTCCGAAGGCGTGTTTAACTCACAGCACTCTACATCTGCAATTGTAGCCATGCTCTAAGAGTGGGAGTGCTGACAGCGCTGTGTGTGTCCAGTGACTAGAGCACTTCAGTCTCCAGAGCTGTCAGTCCATCATTTCTCACACCTAGTAAATCCATTCTGAAATTACTTAAATAGCCTAATGTTTCAAAGTATTGACTTTAAGAAAGAAAGATGAACAGAAGGACTCAGGACAAACAAAATAAAAATAAAAATGTGAGAATAAAGAACTATAACAGCTAATAAAATAGCCTGACGCATAAAACTTCACTTCCGCCTAATATTTATAACCTTAATGATAGAAAGGATTTTGAGTAGGCTGTTCACAAACAAAATATGCACACCATGTTCCTTAATAACTATCGATGATCTCCTTTATTGTCTTTGAGAGGCCATTCAATATATTTGTAACTGATTGATATAAAGGATTTTGTCAGTACATATGATCCACCAGCTTTCTCATGATGGGTCCAGATCGCCCTATTAAGAAACATATTAGGGAAATGAAATATAGAACAAGTGTGCACCATGTGTACTCAGTATATTAATATTATCCCTCAGCATAAAAGTCTTAAATGTGCAGGCAATGTCTTGAAAAGATCAATTAAAGTGTTTTGGGGTGGGGGGAAAGGGGGAGAGAAACAGGGAATAAATCAAAAGTATTCCACGTTGGAAAAAGGGTAAATTTTATAGTAGGTTAGAGTATATCACAGCATGGAAGGTGATTAAGAGCATATTAGGTAATGATGTAAGTGCTATAAATGAGTTTACATTGTGCAATGTAAATATTCAGCAATGCTGGTGCCTGAACAAAGAAACCAAGATTACAAAGGCAGTTTTGGACTCTGTCCAGTCTGCTTTCCAATCAGTTTTTTTTTTTTTTTGGCAGAATTCATTTTTTATTTAAAATCATTTATCCAAAACCCTTCTTTGTTCTAGGGATATCATCCTTCATGTCTTAGTAAGAACAAATGGTTTACAATTATTTTTACAGGCAAGGCTTTTAAAACAATTATGATTAAACTCTACCAAATTTTGCTTTCAAAATCTGAATATATGCCCCCCATTGCTAGTTAAGTAAATCTAGAACACCTACATATGCTCTCCTTATACACATTCATGGGGACATTCAATGATATTAAAAGGCAAAAAAATAAAAGGCTTTTAATTTAAAACAATGTATGATTAACTTGTGGAACATCATCTAAGACAAGGATTCAAAAACAGATGAGATATTTCTTTGGATAATGAGAACATTCACTGCTATATTAGATAGGATAAAAAATTAGAAAGACTATATACTCTCACAATTCTGGGCATAATCTAAATTGTAAATGATAGAGGCTAAGATGAGATTTCTTGTATGGGCAGGTTTTTCCATAATTGTCCACATTGAGGTTTCCTGAACTTTTTTCTGAAGCATCAGGTACTGACAACTGTCAGAAATAGGATACTGAACTAGATGGACCTTTGATTTGATCTGAAATGGCAATCCCTATGTTATATTCCTCTTCAGTCATTTGTCTGTTCACTCTATCCAGTCAGAGACTCTAGAGATTAAAAGGTCACGGTGTATCAACACTATACCTGCAGCATGGTCAACTGAAATGCAATATTCCCTTCAGTGTGCCAATGTCCCCCAATACTGACCCAGAAGAAGTAAAGGTAAGAATCTACAAAGCCAATTCATTTCTTGGCTTCAGCTCTGAGCCTGTCACCAGGATGTCTTTTATGGTGCACGGTTGCTGTGACATTTATCAACTAGGAAATAGACTTAAGAGCACAAAATTATGTCACACCGGTCAAAATGAAGAACCAGTAGATGATAGTGGCTGCTTTTCTTTATTATTCATCAGAGCTATGCTTGAACATTTCTGCATACCATTACCATTACCTCTGAACCATCCATATTCTCAAGATATACTCAGAATTGTGTAATTGTGGTTCTCTGTAATTACTGCCATATCTGAATGAGGCTCAGGCTATTATGCCATGGGAAGAATAAATATAAGTTCATAACTTCAGTCCCACTCCATTGCCCCCCGTTCTAATTTTAGTTTCCTATAATGGTCTCTGTCTTCATAACTCTGTAAACTAAGGAGTGGTCTCTAAGAGTATGTCTACACTACAATACAATACCTGAGACTGGCTTGTGCCAATGGACTCGATCTCATAGGGCTTGAGCGGTGGGGCTATAAAATTGCAGTGTAGACATTTGGGCTCAGGCTGGAGCCCAGACTCGCGGACCCTACAATGAAGGAGACAATGGGAGTTGTGGGTGCTCAGCCAAGATTAGGCCTAAGGCCCTAATTCAAAGCCCACTGAAGTCAATAAAAGGTTTTCCATTTACTTCCTTGATTAGGGATCCAGCACTGAGTTTGTATATATGGGACTCTTTAGTCTAGACATGTGTGAAGTGTTAACTATTAGCATCTTGCATTGCATGTCTGTGTTATAATCTGTTCAAGAGCATTCATTTGTTTTCTATTCTCCTGAATAAAGAGTAAAATAACTTCCAAAAATATGTATAGTATGAGGAATATACACTATATATATTGCCACTTCAGGCATTTTCCTTTTATCTTGAGCCTCATCTTAACACAATAGGGAAGAAGCACCCTCCTTTACATAGATAATAACTCAATTTGTAAAGTTTCTATGCAAACATACTGTACCATGAAGAATGCATAGAATTTTCTAACAGATAGGCCTCTACTCCCTAGCATTCCTTTCTAGTCAGCCTTGCATATGTGCCAAGTATTCATGGCACCTTTTATAATCCAGCAGGGTTATAGAAATAGGTTAAGTGAATGTTGTTCAGTAAGAATATGACACCCATACTAAAACAGAAATGGAAAACCTGACGGTGGGAGAACTACTGAAGCAGAGATAATCTACACTACAAGGAGATAGAAATGTAGAAAGGGAAATAAATATACAGAGAAAGAGAGGGGGGCTTCAATAACTTAGCAAATGGAAAATAAGCACAGAGATTTTCACATATAGAATGTAGCCCACATTGGTAATGACCATGAATATTAATAAAAATGCACCTATCAAAACTGTACATTAAAAAACACAACATACTGAAAACTGTCAACATAATGAGACTGTTTCCTCCAAACCTAAGTTACCCAGAGAGCCCAGCAACCCACCAATCAAAAAAAGGACTGAGGAAAAGATCAATAACCTGAAGCTGTTCCAAAGCTGAGGTCTCTGCACTGAGAATGTCAGACCACGGAAATTCCAATCTAGAAACTGTTGAAGTCATACACAAGAGGAGAGAGGTTTTTTTCTATGATAATCAGGGTCCCCTGTAGGGGTTTATAAACAAATGTCAACACCTTACATTGCACCTTAAAACAAATAAGAAACCAGAGCAGTCTGTGGAGAAATAGTATAACCTGTTCTGACCAAGTCAGTGGTCAGCTGCATTCTGCACTTCCTGGTGCATGATTCAGGCATAAAATAAAAAAGAAGTCTTTTTTCTCTTACCTCCTCCTGAGCTGTACTTTCTTTGCCATGTAACCTCTTCTGTTCAATGGCATGCAAATTATGTTTATTTCAAATATCTACAGTGTGTGTCTGTGTTGGGGTATACTCCTCACACCAGCCCCAAGTGTTGAATTAGGCCAGGTGGGCCCAATCAGCCAATTAAGCTGCAAAAGAGGGAAATGTAGGCTGAGGGGAGGGTGCTAATTAGGAGATAGATCACCTGTGAGGGAACAGGAAGGGCTTCTATAAAGCCAGGATGCTGACAACACTCTGGGGAAAAGGAAGTTGCAGTCTTTCTCCCTGAGGTAAGTGAGAAGGAAGGATAGGTAAGGGTTTACCTAGCAGGTCTAAAACAGAGGAGTCTGACTAGGAAGCAGGGCCGGCTTTAGGCCGATTCAGCCGATTCGGCTGAATTAGGCCCCGCGCTAAGAGGGCCCCACGCCGCAGCTCTCCACCCCGCCCTCAGCTCACTTTCCCCTCCTCCCCTCCCCTGAACGCTCTGCCCCCTGCTCCTCCCCCTCCCCTGCTTCCCGCGAATCAGAGGTTCGCGGGAAGTCTGAAAAGAAGCAGGGGCGGGCAGGCAGCACCAGGTAAGCTGGGGTGGCGGGGGGCGCGAGAAGGGCTCCGGGGAGGCGCGGCCCAGTCCGGCCCCGGTTCCGGCCGAGCACGCAGGCCCCAGCGGCTCTGGCCCGGCTTGGCTCCGGTCCGGCCCCCGCGGCGCGGCTCCGGGCCGGACCCAAGCCCGGCAACCCCGGCCGGAGCGCGGCTCGATTCCTGGGGGCGGGGCTTACAGCAAGCCCTGCCCCCAGGAATCGGGCCCCGCTCTTGCTAAAGCCGGCCCTGCTACGAAGGCAGGTGTGATGCTGGCAGACCAGGTCATATCAGAGTCTGCCACAGGTCAATTCACTTGTGTATTAGTCTAGATCAAAGCAAGAAGTGTTTTGGGTGTTTAAACTTCGTAAAACTAATAGGACATTGCATGCATTGTTTTTATTTATCTGTGTCCTGTCATAATATAATAGCAAACATTTACATTCTAAATACCTCTAACTAAATAACTCATTGGACATCAAAGAAGCTTTGTAGAATGCTAATGAAGGACTTTATCAGAAAAGGTGCTAATTCCAAAGCAAATGGCCATTGTGTGTTGTGATGTGAGTTCAGAGACTCAAAATGCATTCCTCACTCATCCTCATCAAAGGAAAAGCCCATGTGGGTAGAGACACTGCCAATTTATCTTCTGTCAGAAAAAGACATGAGATTGGCTTCCATGAAAGATCCTTCATCTCTGAACTGTTAGGACTCTTACAGGAAAGTGTACCAGATGCAAAGCGGAGATCCCTAGAGACAATCTGGGTACCCTGAAAAGAATTTTGTGAAGTTCATTACATCACTGCCACCATTTGGAATTATATACTGTGATTCACTTGTACATATATTTTACCTACTTTAACCTTTCAAGAACTCTCATTCTTTTTTCTTAGGGTATGTCTACACTACGAAATTAGGTCGAAATTATAGAAGCCGGTTTTATAGAAATCGGTTTTATACAGTCGATTGTGTGTGTCCCCACATAAAATGCTCTAAGTGCATTAAGTCGGCGGACCGCGTCCACAGTACCGAGGCTAGCGTCGACTTCCCGAGCCTTGCACTGTGGGTAGCTATCGCACAGTTCCTGCAGTCTCCGCCGCCCATTGGAATTCTGGGTTGAGATCCCAATGCCTGATGATGCAAAAATCATCAGGTTTCGCGGGGGGTTCTGGGTACATGTCGTCAGGCCCCTTCCCCTCCGTCAGAGCAATGGCAGACAATCAATTCACGCCTTTTTACCTGGGTTACCTGTGCAGACAACATACCACGGCAAGCATGGAGCCCGCTCAGCTCAGCTCAGCTCACTGTCACCATATGTCATCTGGGTGCCGGCAGACGTGGTACTGCATTGCTACACAGCAGCAGCTAATTGCCTTTTGGCAGTAGACGGTGCAGTATGACTGGTAGCCGTCATCGGCTATCTGGGTGCTGGCAGACGTGGGGCTGCATTGCTATACAGCAGCAGCTCCTTGCCTTTTGGCAGTAGATGGTGTATTACGATTGATATCCGTCATCGTCATATTCCTCAGTGAGTTCGATCAGAGGCACCTGAGCAGACATGTTTTGTCTCCTGGAGACTCAGTCCTGCCGGCAGTCCTATTGAACCGTCTTGACGATGATGGCTAGCAGTCGTAGTACAGCATCTTCTGCCAAGCACCCAGAAGATGCCGATGGCTATCAGTCATGCTGCACCATCTGCTGCCAGCTTAAGATGTAAAAAATAGATGGACCAGATTTGTTCTGTATTCATTTGCTTCCCCCTCCCTCCGTGAAATCAACGGCCTGCTAAACCCAGGGTTTTGAGTTCAATCTTTGGGGGGGCCATTCTGTGTGACAGTTGTTTGTGTTTCTCCCTGATGCACAAACACCTTTGTTGATTTTAATTCCCTGTACCTGTAAGCCATGTCATCACTCGCCCCTCCCTCCATCAGACAATAGTTTCACGCCTTTTTTCAGCCCAGACGCCATAGCACTGGGATCATGGAGCCCGCTCAGATCACCGCGGCAATTATGAGCACTATGAACACCACGCGCATTGTCCTGGAGTATATGCAGAGCCAGAACATGCCAAAGCAAAACCAGGTGAGGAGGCGATTGCAGCATTTGCAGCGCGGTAACGAGAGTGATGAGGAAATTGACATGGACATAGACCTCTCACAAAGTACAGGCCCCAGCAATGTGCAAATCATGGTGTTACTGGGGCAGGTTCATGCCGTGGAATGCCGATTCTGGGCCCAGGAAACAAGCACAGACTGGTGGGACCGCATTGTGTTGCAGGTGTGGAACGATTCCCAGTGGCTGCGAAACTTTCGCATGCATAAGGGCACTTTCATGGAACTTTGTGACTTGCTTTCCCCTGCCCTGAAGCGCCAGAATACCAGGATGATAGCAGCCCTCACAGTTGAGAAGCGAGTGGTGATAGCCCTGTGGAAGCTTGCAATGCCAGACAGCTACTGGTCAGTCGGGAATCAATTTGGAGTGGGCAAATCTACTGTGGGGGCTGCAGTGATCCAAGTAGCCAACGCAATCAAAGACCTGCTGATATCAAGGGTAGTGACTCTGGGTCATAGTGGATGGCTTTGCTGCAATGGGATTCCCAAACTATGGTGGGGCGATAGACGGAACCCATATCCCTATCTTGTCACCAGAGCACCAAGCCACCGAGTACATAAACCGCAAGGGGTACTTTTCAATACTGCTGCAAGCCCTGGTGGATCACAAGGGACGTTTCACTAACATCAATGTGGGATGGCCGGGAAAGGTACATGATACTCGCGTCTTCAGGAACTCTGGTCTGTTTCAAAAGCTGGAGGAAGGGACTTTCTTCCCGGACCAGAAAATAACCATTGGGGATGTTGAAATGCCTATCGTTATCCTTGGGGACCCAGCCTACCCCTTAATGCCATGGCTCATGAAGCCGTACACAGGCAGCCTGGACAGTAGTCAGGACCTGTTCAACTATAGGCTGAGCAAGTGCTGAATGGTGGTGGAATGTGCATTTGGACGTTTAAAAGCGCGCTGGCACAGTTTACTGACTTGGATAGACCTCAGCGAAGCCAATATTCCAATTGTTATTGCTGCTTGCTGTGCGCTCCACAATATCTGTGAGCGTAAGGGGGAGACATTTATGGCGGGGTGGGAGGTTGAGGCAAATCGCCTGGCCACTGATTATGTGCAGCCAGACACCAGGGCGGTTAGAAGAGTACAGCAGGGCGCGGTGCGCATCAGAGAAGCTTTGAAAACCAGTTTTGTGACTGGCCAGGCTACGGTGTGAAACTTCTGTTTGTTTCTCCTTGATGAACCCTCCCCTCCCCCCCCCCCCCCGGTTCACTCTACTTCCCTGTAAACTAACCACCCTCCCCTCCCCCCTTTGAGCACCGCTTGCAGAGGCAATAAAGTCATTGTTACTTCACATTCATGCATTCTTTATTAATTCATCACACAACTAGGGGGATAACTGCCAAGGTAGCCCGGGAGGGGTGGGAGAGGAGGGAAGGAAAAGGACACACTGAAGTTTAAAACTTTAAAACTTTAACACTTATTGAAGACCAGCCTTCTGATGCTTGGGCAATCATCTGGGGTGGAGTGACTGGGTGGCCAGAGGCCCCCCCACCGCGTTCTTGGGCGTCTGGGTGAGGAGGCTATGGAACTTGGGGAGGAGGGCTGTTGGTTACACAGGGGCTGTAGCGGCGGTCTCTGCTCCTGCTGCCTTTCCTGCAGCTCAACCATACACTGGAGCATATCAGTTTGATGCTCCAGCAGCTGGAGCATCGACTCTTGCCTTCTGTCAGCAAGCGGATGCCACCTATCCTCTTCAGCCCGCTACTTGCTCTCTTCAGCCCGCGATTCAGCCCGCCACCTCTCCTCTTGTTCATATTGTGCTTTTCTGTAGTCTGACATTGACTGCCTCCACGCATTCTGCTGTGCTCTGTCAGCATGGGAGGACATCTGGAGCTCCGAGAAGATATCATCCCGAGTCCGCCGTTTTCTCCTTCTAATCTTCACTAGCCTCCGTGAAGGAGAAACATTTGCAGCTGGCGGAGGAGAAGGGAGAGGTGGTTAAAAAAGACACATTTTAGAGAACAATGGGTACACTCTTTCACGTTAAATTTTGCTGTTCACATTACACAGCACATGTGCTTTCGTTACAAGGTCGCATTTTTCCTCTTATATTGAGGGCCTGCCGGTTTGGTGTGAGAGATCACTCACGCAGTGCCAGGCAACAGATTTCGGCTTGCAGGCAGCCATGGTAAGCCACAGTCTTTTGGCTTTTTTAACCTTCTTAACATGTGAGAATGGTTTCAAACAGTAGCGCCCTCATTTCCCATACCAAGCACCCGTTGGGTTGGCCATTTAAAATGGGTTTGCAATATAAAAGGAGGGGCTGCGGTTTCCGGGTTAACATGCAGCACAAAACCAACTACCCCCCCCAATTCTCTGGCATGATCACTTCACCCCTCCCCCCACCGCGTGGCTAACAGCGGGGAACATTTCTGTTCAGCCGAGCAGGAAGGGGCACCTCTGAATGTCCCCTTAATAAAATCACCCCATTTCAACCAGGTGACCGTGAATGATATCACTCTCCTGAGGATAACAAAGGGAGATAAGGAATGGATGTTGTCTGCATGCCAGCAAACACCGGGACCATACGCTGCCATGCTTTGTTATGCAATGATTCCAGACTACGTGCTACTGGCCTGGCGTGGTAAAGTGTCCTACCATGGCGGACGGGATAAGGCAGCCCTCCCCAGAAACCTTTGCAAAGGCTTTGGGAGTACATGAAGGAGAGCTTTCTGGAGATTTCCCTGGAGGATTTCCGCTCCATCCCCATACACGTTAACAGACTTTTCCAGTAGCTGTACTGGCCGTGATTGCCAGGGCAAATTAATCATTAAACACGCTTGCTTTTAAACCATGTGTAATATTTACAAAGGTACACTCACCAGAGGTCCCTTGTGTGCCCTCAGGGTCTGGGAGCACACCTTGGGTGAGTTCGGGGGTTACTGGTTCCAGGTCCAGGGTGATAAACATATCCTGGCTGTTGGGGAAACCGGTTTCTCCGCTTCCTTACTGTGAGCTATCTTCATTGTCTTCATCATCATCTTCCTCGTACCCCGAACCCGCTTCCCTGTTGCGTGATTCTCCATTGATGGAGTCAAAGCACATGGTTGGGGTAATGGTGGCTGCACCCCCTATCATGGCATGCAGCTCCGCGTAGAAGCGGCATGTTTGCGGCTCTGCCCCGGACCTTCCGTTTGCCTCTCCGGCTTTCTGGTAGGCTTGCCTTAGCTCCTTAATTTTCACGCGGCACTGCTGTGCGTCCCTGTTATGGCCTCTGTCCTTCATGGCCTTTGAGACTTTTTCTAATATTTTGCCATTTCATTTACTGCTACGGAGTTCAGCTAGCTCTGATTCATCTCCCCATATGGCGAGCAGATCCCGTACCTCCCGTTCTGTCCGTGCTGGAGCTCTTTTGCGATCCTGGGACTCCATCATGGTTACCTGTGCTGATGAGCTCTGCGTGGTCACCTGTGCTCTCCATGCTGGGAAAACAGGAAATGAAATTCAAAAGTTCGCGAGGCTTTTCCTGTCTACCTGGTCAGTGCATCTGAGTTGAGAGTGCTGTCCAGAGCGCTCACAATGAAGCACTGTGGGATAGCTCCCGGAGGCCAATAATGTCGAATTCCGTCCACAGTACCCCAAATCTGACCCGCAAAGGCCGATTTTAGCGCTAATCCCCTCGTCGGAGGTGGAGTAAAGAAACCGGTTTAAAGGGCCCTTTAAGTCGAAAAAAAGGGCTTTGTCGTGTGGACGTGTCCAGGCTTAATTCGATTTAACGCTGCTAAATTCGACCTAAACTCGTAGTGTAGACCAGGCCTTAGTTAATAAATCTTTGGTTAGTTTATTATAGAATTGGCTGCCAGCATTATCTTTGATGTAAGATCTGGAGTACCAATTGATCTGGGATAAGTGACTGGTCTCTTGGGACTGGGAGTAACCTGCTGTGGTTTGATATTTGGTTAAAATAACTTTTTATCACAAAGTTCAGTTTGTCTGGGTGGCAAGACTGGTAGAATGATCCAGGAGTTCACATTTGTTACTGGCTTGGTAAAATCTAATTATAGAACATAATACCCATTTGGGGTATCTGTCCTGTTTCTGACAGTCTGTCCTGAGGTAGGCACTCACAGTTTTGAGCCACTCCAGACAGCATGACAGCTAGAGAATGAAAAGTTTGGAGAAGCATCTTCAGAAGTAGTCCAGGGATGAGAGCAGTTAGGTAAAAGTACTTGCAGACCTTAACTGCTCATTATAGGGCACTGGAGTCCTCTGCCATCCACTGCACATTGGTATTGCTAGGGGCAGTGGAATGGAAAGACTGCCTGAGTCACTTCAGCGGTGACATAGTCGGGGCAGAGGGCAGGAGGACTGCCTGATGCTGCTGGTGCAGGAGGACACCCCCCACATACCCCCAAAAGGGAAATCACAGTGACACCTGGCCAGAGGACCAAGTCACGAAGAAACCATATTGTGACTCTGTGAGCAGGAGATAGAGGCAATGGTGGAAGAGAAGAAAGCGGATGCTGAACCAGATGGAACTAATCCCCAGAATTGCCAGAAAGAGGTGCCACACAGTGGTGAGTAGAGCATCCTGTGACAGTGTCCTAAAGTCTTTCATGGAGGTTGAATCCTCTTACCTCTGGCTGTACAAGGCTAAATTTGGCCGTGGGATCTCCCTCTTGTATTGTACAGTACCAAACATATCTCATTACTCAGCAAGTCAATGGGTGAAATACTGGCCTCATTGAAGTCAATGATAGTTTTGCAATTGATTTTAATGGGGCCAGGATTTCATCTGTTTATTAATAATAATCATTTGACATTCTATAGCACTATCCATCTGAAGAACTCAAAGCACTTTCTAAACATTAATTAATTTAACCTCACAAGCCACCTTGTAAAATGGGGATCACTGACCTACCCCACAAGTGGAACATCTATGGCACAAGTGAGTTGCCCGAAGTCACACAGGAAGTCTGAGCCAGAACCAGGAAGGAAGACTAGAGCTCCTGCATCTCACTTCAGACCATCCTTAACAACAAAACAATAGTAGTAATTAATAATATGTGGAAGGCAGCCATCAGCCAATGGGACAAGTGCAATCAGCAGATTGTAGTTAGTAGTAGTGACTACCATCCTAAAACTGTTTACCAATCTTAAATGTGGTACGGAGAGAGAGACAGGGCCTGCATCACATTAGCCTTAAAACGGTCTAAATCAAATGTAAATGAGTGGATTTTCTGCAGTGTGAGCAGATTCAGAATCCACCCAAGATAGAAAGCTTGAGAGAGAGAATCTATTGCTGTTAATTATTTATAACCTGAAGACTCGGCCACCTTGAAGACATTATAACAATTTCCATGGCAGCCAACTGTAATATAGAGGAATGTTACTATGGGAGAGGAAGAAGGAGTAGATGCAGATGAACTCTTATGAGACAGAGATCCTGTTTCCGTATACATTTCTTCAGTAGCCAAGAGGAGAGAAACACCAGAAAACATAGGAGTTACAAACTGAATGGTTTCTATGCAGGATTTTTTTTTTCAGAAACTTCCAGGAGACATCCTTTGCCATTTTAAATAATAAATAATAAATAAATTTTAATATACACTCTTCGGTGACAGACAGTATTGATGGAAGTATAATCCTAGCCTCTTTCTAAGTGTTTCCTGAGAACAGCTCCCTTAATTCAGTCACAGTCTGTCTTCCCTGCTGTTCAATATGTAAGTCAGACAGCCAAATACAGGAAATATTGTGACACCAAATTTCCTTGCACAGATGTGATTTCATTTTTATTTTGATGTCATAAATACATGATAAAAAAGTATTACATAGGCAGCAAATTTCATGCAGTCCCATCTGAGGGATAACTCACTCACCTTTGTATCATTAACTGCTGTGGAAAATCTAGTTCTCCGGCTGCTTGAGAAGGTTTTTTTTTTTATTATTATTATTATTAGTGTTTTATTATGTTTCTTAGTTGTGCAGTATATTATAACTGTTTCAAAAAGACACAAATGTTATAAATTACAGGGGGGAAAATCATCCCCGCTCCATCCAAGTTTAATAAGGAACAGTAACAGAAAAGGGAAGTTTGCAACTCCACTAAAGCCCATCTGATGAATTCCACATGTAGCCCATGTTCAGAAAATATGACATTTGTTTTATTTTTGTCAACAAAAAATTAAGCACTAAGATTACAGTGTGTGTGTGTGTATATGTAGATACACACACAGTTGATTAATTCTTGTACTTCTCTTGGAAGATTATATAACAGGAGTAAAAATATGTGATGTGCAGGGATGAAAATAACCACTTGTTGTCTTGGTCCACAGTACCTGGAAAACATCAGCTTCTTATCTGGGAAAAGATTAATGGACACTGGGCTTAAGTTATAGGGAGACAATATGCAGAGCTGGACACATTTTAGTTTCACTCATTTTACTGGACAAATTTTAATTCAAATGAGTCTAAATACAAACACAGATTTAGAAAGGAAAAAAGTAAATATAAAATAGACCAATCAATATTGCTCATGGTATAGAATGGTATTCAAAACATGAAACAACTAGAGAACAATATTTCAAGTGGGAGTGATACACGCCCATGAAAAATTAGTAACACTGGCGACATTCATATTTAAACTGCTCGGAAATCAATGGCTTTTTTTTTATATAATAACATACACCCTTCGGATTATTTCCAAGTAGCAAAAACACAAAGGCTCTAAAATTGTGGTGAATGAATGTAGTGGACCACAGAACACTTCCAGATTGTCTGTGTTGTATCTTCTGTCCCAGTGATGTACTGTTTATCAGTCTTTGAGTAGTGATGCTTCCTACCAGTTGCAACTCAATTCAGGATTATTCAGGGCTTGTCTACACAGAGTACTCAGGAAGTTAATATGAATTAACTAAAGGTGCAAATTTAAAGTGGATTTGTTACATTACATTAAATGTATGTGTGGATGCTCTCATTCAGAATTAAAATGGCCTTAAATTGTTTAGTTCAATTCCCATTGGAATTGAGATAAACCAAGTCAAAGCGTCTTTAACTGTGAATATGAGTGTCCACACAGGAGTTTGATGTAGTTTAACTAATCCACTTTAAATTTGCACCTATAGTTAATTTGGATTAATTTCCTGAGTGTCCCCTGTGTAGAGAAACCCTCATTTTTCAAGACTAGTTTCCAAAGATTTATTTGACGTGCCAATACCCAAGTTTTTCTATGGTACCTACACAACAAATGTGTACCTTTGTTAGACATTAAGAATAGGACATTGGGCCGGTTGGCAATGCATTCCTAATAAATGTAAACTCCTACATCTACTAAGGGGAAGCAATGACACAAATACTTTATGGGGAGAGGGGCATTTTTACTAGCAGTTGTATTACAGTGAGTTGTATTTTCATCTCGTCTCCTTAATAATCTCATTTTTTCTCATTTAAACAAGCACAATAGTTGTCACAAGAGAAGTATGTGATCAAAGAGGGGATCTGACTCACACAAGGAATCCTGTATTAAGAAGTAGTATACAGTTTTGAAAAAATATTGAGTAACATATCCACCACTGTATCAAAGAGCACTTATCATGCATTCTCATTCAGCTCAGATTTGAGTCAGCTCAGAACAGCTTCCTGCCAGCTGCAGCCTTCTTAAATTTGATCACCAACCATGGAAAGCCAAATTTTACAAAATAGGCACCCAAGTTGTGTTTGTCGGTTCACTGGGACATGCATATTCACTAATCCAGCATATAATTAGTAGGGCAGATTGACAAATACCAAGCCTGCCCTTAGGTAGGAAAAAATTACTTATATATGTACTGGTTCACACACAAAAAAACTCTCTAAATGAAGTCAGTTGGAAAGCGTCATTCTCTTGTACAAGGTGCCTCCTGAGCATGAGTCTCAGTATCTTATACACAGAAAGAAAACTTTGCTTAAATTTTGATGTCACATAAGCCATTGGCTAACTTTAGAGAGAGAGATGTAGGCATCTCAGGCAACACTGACTTTGCATAAACATACTTTTTACCCTTTAACAATTTTTCCTTTACTCAACTCTGATCTATTGTGTACTATGTGTATACTTGTGTGCCATCAACCTTAAATTACTCAAGCATTGTTTAATCAAGATGCAGTGTTTGTGTTGAACTATTTTCCCATCCAATTCTTAAAGCTGCAGGCAAAGATTCACTTTGTATCTGTATATCTCCTAAACATAGGACTGTAAGAATTGTATCTTTTTGAACCAGCAAACAATATCGGTTATCATACAACATACGAAAACTGTTGATATGGTTGTTAGTGGTTTTGCTACTCATCTGGTGGAAGTTCTGCCTATTCCAATAAGTATTTACCAAATGGGACACTATGGACCATGCCATAGTGCTTTGCTTCCTGCTAATAGTGTGAAAGTTCTGGTTCTTAGGTAGCTGTCCTAAGAATATGCACATGATGGCAAAATGCAGATACTGTTTCAGCATAAAACAAAGGCTTCTCTAATTGGCACTTTTTGTGACACTATGGAGCCTGTGCAACATTGCCTCAGTCTGCCATGGAGGACAGCTGGACGGGGTTCCCATATCCTGGAACCTCACACTTCTTGCATTCTGGGAAAGAGAGAATGTGCTCAGGCCCTGGCAAAGAAGGAATGTCAATTATTTAATAGTTTCCCTTCTGGCTGGTCAAAGAAAGGCACTGGTGCTTCAAGGCAGTTGCATCTACAGTAACTCCTCACTTAACGTTTTAGTTATGTTCCTGAAAAATGCGACTTTAAGCGAAATGATATTAAGTGAATCCAATTTCCCCATAAGAACTAATGTAAATAGGGAGGGTTAGATTCCAGGGAATTTTTTTTCACCAGACAAAAAACTATATACACACACAGTATATGTTTTAAACAAACATTTTAATACTGTTCACAGCTATGATGATTGTGAAGCTTGGTTGAGGTGGTGAAGTTAGAGGGTGGAAGAGGGTGGGATATTTCCCAGGGAATGCCTTGCTGCTAAATCAATGGTTCTCAAACTTTTGTACTGGTGACCCCTTTCACATAGCAAGCCTCTGAGTGTGACCCCACCCCCATATAAATTAAAAATACTTTATATATTTAACACCATTATAAATGCTGGAGGCAAAGCAGGGTTTGGGGTGGAGGCTGACAGCTTGTGACCCCCCATGTAATAACCTCATGACCCCCCCAGTTTGAGAACCCCTCTGCTAAATGATGAACTAGCACTCGGCTGAGCCCTCAAGGGTTAACACATTGCTGTTAATGTAGCCTCTCACACTACAAGGCAGCAGGAATGGAGGGGAGGGGAGATAGCATAGCAGACAGAGACAGACACACACCTTGTGCGTGGGAGAGAGAGAGAAATGCACACTGCCCCTTGAAGTAAGCTGACCCACTCTTCAGTGCATTGTCTTTTTAAGTGGATCAGGAAGTTGAGACAGCAGCTGCTGCCCCAGGCTCTCTCTGTCTCTCTCCCTCGGTGTCCCCACCCTGTTCTATATGGAGAAGAAGGGGTAAGTGGGGTGTAGGAGTGTAGGAGCAGGGGGAGGGGGACACCCTGACATTAGCCCTCCCCTTTCTTCCCCCCCCCCCCACCCCTTCACAGCAAGCAGGAGGCTCAGGGAGTAGCTCCAAGACAGAGGGCAGGAGCAGCACATGGCAGTGGGGGGAGGGATATCTGCAATTGTTAGCCTGCTGGGCAGCTGCTGCACAGGGAACTTAGGTGAGTGGGGAACTGATAGGGGGGCTGATGGTCCACCCTGGTTCCAAGCCCCCACCAGCTAGCTGCAAGGGGCAGCTCTTCCTGCAAGCAGTAGACAAAGCAGGCGGATGCCAAACAACATTAGAAGGGAGCATTACACAACTTTAAACGAGCATGTTCCCTAATTGATCAGCAACATAACAGCGTTAACCGGGATGACTTTAAGTGAGGAGTTACTGTATTCCTCTTTGGTCAAAAAGAATAACAGCTGCTACCAGGGATTGTGAAGTTAGGTGGATGTAAAATGTGGGGAAAATTTGGAAGATCCTGAGGAAAGTAATAATATATCTTATTTCTGACTCAGGAATCTAATGGTCAGATTCATCCCTAGTGTAACTCCAGTGACCTCAAGTAAATTATGGAAGGGATTGGATTTGAGTTACCTGCGGGATGTGACCAATATGTATAAATGTATAATGAACACAGACCTTAAAATCTGTTCTACATATGAGACCCTCTGTGGTTTAGAAGAACCTATTCTAAGGAACTGGAAGGCTCAGGAGATTGATAATGAAATATTGAACCTTTCACCTCTTGATCCCTTTCAAACCTTTCTCAGTTTCATAGCAACCAAAAGATCATTGCTATTTGATGGGTCAGTGACCTAGGATGTTTTGTTTCAATCCCGTTCCTAATGGACAGGTGTCCACCTCACAATGTACACCAGTGTTTGCAATATGAACAAAGAGGCCTAGGATTTAATTGACAGGACATAGAACTATCCTCTCCACTGAACTACACTTCTAGGACTAAGTCTCATTTGCAGGGCAGCATGGGGAAAGCTTAAACTTTTGATGGCCATGTTCAAACTCCTTTATGATAGAGACTTGGAAATCCAGGACTAGCAGTTTGGCACCTTTCCTCAGCAGAAAATCTTTACTTAAAAATGAACAGATACTTCATGTGCAAGACGTACAAAAACCAACTTCCTCCTGCTACAATTTCAGCACAGCTCTTACTGGTTTGGCCACAGAGAATAGTATTTGACTTAGCTGAAAAATGGATTCCTGGAGTGAACAAGAATCTCTGTTGTGGCAATGTCCTGGACACACAAACATCTGATGGCTGGATTCTCAAACAAGTTGACAACTTGATTCTCCTCTCACTTAGTATAAATCAGGAGTAACTCTACTGACATCAAAAAAGCTCAAGTGAAGTGATTAGAGAATCAGACCTTAGGTTTGCACTAGTTTATAGCCATCAGTTAATAGACCAAACATGGAACCAAAATCCTCAAGTTCCACAATATATGAAAGTATTTAAAATATACTTGTTTTTGCAGGATATAATAAAATCAAATCCTACCTGAAGAGGGAATATTATATTTCAGCTGAAGAACACTCTGATTTCAAGCCTCTAGTAGTTTGCTATTGACACAATTCTTTCAGCCTATACCTGGTAAATAATATGCCAGATTTCCCCCCCTTCGTGTATTCAAATGAATTTCTTTCCTTTTCCAAACAAAAGACTCTGCCTTGCACTGCAAACATCATTAATACTTCAGCAGGTACAAAGTTTCATTACTCATACTCCCAACTCTATACATAAGATAAACCAATATCTGATTGTAGATGCCAAAGACAAGAAAAGAAGGGAAAAAGAGTATGCAAATAAGATATCTGCACACCAATGAAGCGAAGTCTGCAGTTTAATTTTCTCATAGAAACGAAGAATTTGCCTAGAGGTAAAATTCAATTTGTGTCTTCTTTTCTCATTTCATAATTGTGTTCTTTCTCTATTGCCATATGTATTACCATTATCAAACTACTGTATATTTGATGGTCGCCCATGGCTATGTAGTGGTCTGTGCTACTAGAAGGCTGAATAGCATCAGGACTACATTAGAGATGGAATGTTTTATTTAAAAACTCAGTTGGTAACTTACTACCATATTTCCCTTTGCAATTTGCTCACACTAATTGTTAAAACATTTCCTGCTATTTCAGAAGTGCAGAGACTACAAACACCTGCAGATGAGGCAGAATGGGCCTCTCTATTGAGAAGGATGCTTTCACTACAATCTTTTTAAAAACTTTTTTATTACACGTCTCAATGCGTTTTTATTTGTGGTCTCAAAATACCAACCGTCTGAATGAATTAACACAGTAGGTCCAGTCCTTCTAAATAAAACAACTCTTTGTGTATGTTCAGTACAGTGACTAGTGATAGGTGAAACTCAAATGGCTCAGCTGTGGATGTCAGATATGCAATCCAAAAATGTAGAGGTTGATCTGAACCTCATAGGTCCAGATATTGGGCTGGACAACCTGTGAAAACAGACCATCTCATAAGATTGCCAAAATTTCATCACCTTTGTTAAGTCTTAATTTGAGTTTATAGTCAGCATATATATGACTAGTATCTGACAAAATTATTAGGGTAAAACCTAGGGTCTCACCTGTTAGAACTTGTAGCTGTGTGGTTCCGATATGTATGGCCCCTGACCCTACAGTCCCTTGCTCACATGAGCAGGCTTTAATCATCTGGATAGTGTCATTGACTTGGCTTCTATTGACTTCAATCAGACTACACACATCACTTAAGTGATTAGCAAGCTTTGTGCTCTAAATCTGGACACTTATTGATAAAGGTTGAGTATCTGCTTATCACTTAAGTTATTAGTTTACTTCATTATGTGATTGGATGAAATTTGAGTCTGACTGACTTATGAGAAAAGAATGACATATACGTAGCTTAGCATAAACATGACTAAGGGGGAATGAGATAGCCAACTACAAGCATTTGAAGGATGTAAAGACACTGGAGCCAAGAATTGTTTAAAGTGGTCTCAGGGGGAGAACTAAGGGTAACGGGATGACCCTGAGGGAAAAAAATGTAGACTGAATATCAGGAAACATTTCCTAATGATAAGATCTATTAGTTTATTGACTAACCTTCCAAGAATAATAATGGAGGCCCCAATGCTTAAGCGATTTAAAACTGGATAAGGCAAAGTTCTAGGAAAGTGTATTGAATGGAACAATCCTACATATGCAGGGTACAAATGGGAGCGGTTGACTATATGATTTAAGAGAGATAAAAAATGAGAGAGGGAAAAGCCTTTGTGCCAATACGAGCACATAAGCTTCAAGGTACAAAAACCTTTGTAGGAGTAACTTCATTTTAATAGCTGTAATTGAAAATAGAATGTGGATCCTATTACTTAGTCCCCCCCCCTTTTTTTAAACACATTTTATGAGAAGGGAATAATGAAAGATTTATTCTATGAAGAGCAAGTTCTCTTTAATAGCTGTTCTGTGATTCTTGTGGGAATACTGGGAAAGAAAAAAGTAGTGCTACCACTGTTTTGTTAAAAAGAAGCATCCATAAGAACTCTTGCTTCCAGCCATATGACTAGACCTTTAATGGGGAATAGGAGATCTAACCACATGCATATATTCTGTTTTTGCTCAGAAATGAGACCTTATCTAAATCCCACCCACAAGCCAATAAACACCTTCATGACTTCATTTTTCGCCCCACTTTTAAATCACATGCAAATTCCCAGCATTGGTTTACATATTAAATTCCCTGAAAGGGGGAAAAATAAAAGCACATTCACAAGTAACTACCAAGCTGTAGTTCCTTAATGAATTATGTATTCTGTACAGGATATACTTACAGACATGACCTGAATTCCTATTCAATGTATTGGACTGCATGTTGGAACATGGAATTCACTTATTGCAGGACGGTATTCAGTCAAGCCAACATTCAGTAAAAGAAGAGGATATACAGATTTGCTTTAGCTGAGAGAAATTATGAGTTTGATACTACAATGAGACATTCTTAAATAATTTTCACACTGTAGGTCAAAATGGTACAAATGTATTCACACATCTCAAAATAAACCTTGTGAAAGCTAATGGGCATATGCATACAGATCAGATTACTGGATGTGCTGATTTCTGCTGGCAAAATGCAAGTACAGTCTTTTATTCTCTTTTAAATTGCAATTACAAATTCAGATGCTGGATATATAGCCCATGAATATCTACACTTGAATTAACCCACTTTGAAAGATAAGTAACAGGACTACATTGACATAACAGGCATTTCAAAAACCCACTTATTGATGGGTGGTCAGAAGAGGGGCACACTCTAGCAGGCAACACTTTGTGGAAGTTTGGAAGGCTAAGAAGAAACTTCAGTATTTAGAATCTATAGTGATGGGCACAAAAGAAACCCCCAGGTAGGTACTGAAAAAAATTCATAAAGCAAGAACTCATGCACCAAAAAAAAAAGTTGATTGAACTCTGTTAGAGTCTCTGCTGTGTAAAAAAGTTCCATGGGAAGTGAGTCAGTGAATTACATTGAGTGTGAGGCATTAGGCTCAGGGTATAAAGTCAAAACTGTTGTTTACTTGTTAAATGAAAGCAGAACTCGTAGACTGATGCACAATACATCATAGAAAGGAATTTGTTAGGGTACTTGGGATGATCTCTTTTTTTAGCAAATCTCTGACTCATATTTGACTATCTGGATTTTGTTAAGAAACAATTAACAGCTCTATATTCTATGTTCAAAGAGAGACCGCATTTGTAGTTAAGACTAAATACAATAATTTAAAATGCAAATAAAATCCTGTACTTGATTCTGATAAAAATCTTTCTCCTTCATTTTTAACTCATCTTCCTGTCTATCAGCTGATGTAAAACTCCAATGTGCAGTAGAAGTCCAGCACTCTCAGATTACTATCAGCCTGAAATGATCTTGTGCTGGAATATGCTGCTATGATATGCCTTTAAAATCAATAGCTCCCAGCAAAAATTTGCTGCACATTAAGTTAATGATATACTGTTGTAAGATGTACAGTACAAGCCAGTGTGTTCTATCAAAGACAAAATTTAGCTCTAGCTACCCATATAAAACTCAGAATCAGTCACCTCCATACAGCAATGACACTTATTCAATTGGCAGAAGGCTATGGATTTTTCCCCTGCTCATCTCAAGCTATGAAGTAATGACAATTTATTATCTTTAGGAGTGTGTCTTTTCTAATCTAACACATAAGTGGTAGTAGACCCTTTGTATGATGAGATTGTCACATGACCTGGGGTCACAAACAGGATGGAGCATTTCAACCGGTATCCACTTTCCATTCCATTATTGACACATAAATCAGGCAAGTATCAGCTAAGGCGGTGCAGGGAGAGGGGTCCTTTAGAGAGGGGAATACTACATGTACTTGAAGGATATAAGCACTCAAGAAATAGATTCATGTTTAGGGCACAGGCCTGAGGAACTAGAAATTATGGGATTAAACTGAGCAAAGGCAAATTAAGTTTGGATATCAGAAAAGGTTTTCTTAACAGATATTTTAAGATTGTGGGTGTGACAGGTTCACCCCAGAGTGCCACTTGGAACTGGGGTACCACTGAGCACCCCTGACCCACCAGCCTGGACTCCCTTTACACTGTACTGCTGGGATCAGCCTGCCAAGCCCTCTCCCAGGCTCCAGCACACACACAGGTAGGGACTTACCCAGCTGCAGTTACATCACTCAGTGTTCTTTAACTAACCCCTGCATGGGAAGGCACAGATAAGGCACCTCCCAATTCCTAAGGCATATACCCCACTGGAATGTAAACCCAAAATTATACCATCTTGCGCTGTACAGAGATCTATACAGCATAAGCTCATGAAATTTGCCCCCTCCCTCAATGTGGAGAAGGATATGCAACAACTTTCTGCCCCAAGTTATGACTCCCACACACTGGTTTTAGACAAAGCAAAAATAAGTTTATTAACTACAAAAGATAGATTTTAAGTGATTATAAGGGATAGCAAACAGATCAAAGCAGATTACCTAGCAAACAAAACACAACACGCAAACTAAGCTTAATATACTAAAGAGATTAGATATGAGTAGAAAATTCTCACCCTCAGTGATGATTCAAGCAGGCTGCAGAGATTCTTAAGGGGCCAGCTGCACTTGCTTACAGCTTAAAAACCCCAGGTGTTCCTTTCACAGACTAAAAATCCCATTAGCCTGGGTCCCGCACTTCCCCCCAGTTCAGTCTTTGTTCCTTAGGTGCTTCCAAGAGTTTCTCTGGGTGGGGAGTCAGTGAAGAATCACGATGATGTCACTTCCCTGCCTTAAATAGCTTTTGCATATGGCATGAATCCTTTGTCTCAAAGCTTGGTTCCCACACCAGTCAGTGGAAAAATACTGGTATTCCAAGATGGAGTCCAGTACCAGGTGACCTGGTTACATGTCCCTGTAGTGCCACCGCAGCCATTGCTCGGAGGCCGTTTGTTGTGTCGTCAGGAAAACTTCCCAGTGGGAAATTAGCTTCTTCTAAGACCTATTGTTTTCTCCTAATGGCTCATCAACCTGAATGGGCCCTTCCTAGCCAGCCATATAGTCTTTTGTCTAGTGGGCATTCCCCAGGTGTAAACACATTTGTAATACAGATACATAGTCAATATTCCTAAATTCAGATACAAAAATGACATACAGATAGGATAATCATATTGAGTAAATCATAACCTTTCCAATGATCTCACATGACCTATCTTGCATAAAATACATTATGACATCATAATCATATCATATTCCTGTGAAGAATATGGGGTGCAGTGTCACACCTCCCCCCCTTAAATCACTGCAAGGTGGTTAATCACTGACTAATATGAAGTCAGTGTGCCTAATGGCCTCTTTAGGTTTTGGTTATACAACTCCCAAGTGTTACCAAACATTGTAGTGTCATCCATAGGTGATTTTGTAAAGTT
This sequence comes from Emys orbicularis, assembly GCF_028017835.1. Classification (NCBI taxonomy): domain Eukaryota; kingdom Metazoa; phylum Chordata; order Testudines; family Emydidae; genus Emys; species Emys orbicularis. The sequence continues at coordinate 37,948,063 of NC_088686.1, forward strand.
CTGTGTTTCTCTTCTCAGGTTGCCTGAAAACATTCTTGTGTATAAAAAGCAATAGAGAGTCCTGTGGCACCTTTAAGACTAACAGATGTATTGGAGCATAAGCTTTCCTGGTGAATGCCCACTTCGTCGGATTCTTGTGTGTAGCAATGTTAACATAATGCAGATATCAATATCCTTTAGAGTGCAGGTGTCTTGGCATTTAGCCACCAATGCCATGAGGCAGTGTGCCTCAGTTTCCCCTTCCACACAGCAGTCAAGGTGTGTTATGCTTTTTCTGCTGTGCCAAGTTCTAAGCCTGTTTACAGGTATTAGCTGAGAAGCGGTATTCTTATAGGACTTCCTTGTTACCATTCCTAGCATGTTCAAAAGTTTTTTTCTAAAAATCATGCATGTTACACATTTTTAAAGGATTTAGTACCAAATCAGTACCAAATTCTTTGTCCTAACCAATAAACTGTGTATTGTCAGACTTAACAGCACCAGCAATTTAATGACAGGGAGATTTTTCCAGTATGTTCATCATACCACGGTATCTGTTTAGACAGACTGGTTTGTTTAATATTTATTGTGTTCTTCAACTTCTTCCTGAACCACAGTATGTCTTCAGGTATTGGTCTTTCTTCCCTTTTAGTGTTTTGTCCAGTATCCCCCTCAGTAAAGGTTCTCAGTTCATGTACGTCTCTGGAGATTTGGAGAGGGAAAAAAATATAAAAAGATTTAGCATGGTACAGGCTGGCCCCTTGTGGCGCTGCATTCTATCTCCAGGGCAATGCCAATGCAAAAAAATCCACCCCTCCCCCTTTTTTGTAAGTCCTACTCCAACCATTGGGACTTTCCCCACCCCCTTCTTCTAGAGGGATGTGATCTTTTAGAAGTCTTTTCTTAGCTGCTTGGTGGATCTTACCTGCCTGAGGAATTGCTTCCTCCTCCCCTTTCTCAGGTGGGTCATTAGCATTTTCACTGACACTCAAGTCTTTAGTAGGATTCTTATCCTCTCTTAAAGAGACAGTTTTCACAAGTACATCAGGAACAGCATTTTTCAAAAGAGGGACCTGGATTGGGATACCCTCTGTCACCCCTCTCTCTGTCCCCAAGAGGTCAATTGTATGACTGCTCTGCTCCAGGAGGTCAGTTACACAGTTTCCTCTTAAAACCTGAGCCGCAGGTTGGGTGCCTCGGAGCACAAATGCCACCCCAGCAAATCTGTCCTGGGCTAACCCTCCCCTGTAATCAGTGAGGAGACATTCCCATATTCCCAAAAACTCCTTCTCATCTTCCTCCTCTGCCCCGCCGCCCCAAGACATACTCCTTTATGATCTCTAGAGTGGGATCTATCCCCTGCTCAGCTGGGAAGGGCTCACAGATAACAGCCAGAACAGGCCTCTCACTGATAGGCACTACACCCTCCTCCCACTTTGAATTGGGCTTGCCTCCAGCTACAGTCCATAGAATCCTCACCCACCTCAGTGGTCTCTAGGATTCCATCCCCCTCCTCTGGGCTTCCCTCTAGGACACATCTCCTTATGCACCCTGAGTGAGGTCTGTCCCTGCTTATCTGCAACTGTTGGCAGCCAGCAACCTGGAAAGTTCTCACTGACACGCAACATTCACCACTCACCCCTGGAGTAAACACTGCCTTTAGCCACATGGCAGTAGAAGCTGGTCTCAACCACACCCACCTCTGGTAGCAGACTGTTTTCTACTGCTGCAGAGGAATTAAAGAGACATTCTCCCATTCCCTCAGCAGTTCCTGGGACTTCACCCTTTCCTTCCAGGGTTTCAGCACAATATTAGTCCTTGCTGCTGACAGACCCCTTGCCAGACCGAGCTATACTGAAAAAATCATTTCCAAGTAACAATTGTGATGGGTAATCACGTACTGCTGCCACGGTCAATTGAGCTTCTAAATCCTCAGTTTCTATGTGCACTTTAGCCAAAGGCACAAGGATTTTGTGACCTCCTACTAACAAAAGCTCTGCCATCTGCCCTGGCAGTATGTCTTTTTCCTGAACAAGGTTTCCCCTGACCACAGAAATTTCTGCTCTTGTATCCCTCCACTGAAGGAGTTCCTCGCCATTAATTTTGGCAGCCTTTATGTGCTTCCTGACTGGCTGTGCAGAGGCTATTTTTACAAACCCTGTATGATAAGTGGCAATTGCCTGAGGTACCTCTGTGCTCTGGGTAGCAACATTTCCATGAGCTGTCTGCTGACTGTTCCCACTCAGCACAGGGCATTTATTCCTCAGGTGTTGAGTGGAATTACAGTGATAGCACCTTCTGGGCTCTTCTGTTTTGACTTGGTGAGGTAAGCATCCAGCCTCCCATCCACCCTCCTTCTTTCCAGGGGTGAAATGGGAAACCGGCTTCCCACAAAACTTAAACCCCTCTGCCTATAATTTATTTCTAATAGATGCTTGGGCCTGTTCAAATTGATCAGCTAGAGTAGCAAATTCATCATCGGTTTTCACCTTTTTATCCCATAAACACTGTTTTACATCATCACTACATATACTCAGGAAATGTTCCTGATTAACAAGATCACACATTTCTTCAAGGCTTGTAACACCTTTTCCCCTTACCCACTTATCCATCAATCTCTCATCTGGTTTACATATGCCACATTACTCATCCCAGCACTCCTCTTAAGGCTTCTAAATTTTATTCTATAGGTTTCAGGTGTAATCTGAAACAGTTTTAAAACCATTTTCTTGAATTTACCATAATCGGAAGCATCTCTAATTGGCATCGTATTCAATATATCCAGAGCTCTCCCAGACAACGTTGCAGCCAAACTGGACATCTTTTGATTCTCAAGAATCTCATGGAGTACACACAGCCTCACAAAGGTAATAAAATATTCAGCAATACCCCGTCTTGCTGTATGCAGGACACAACTGTTCACATTTGTTGATTTTGGAGAGATGGAACTCCCTGGTGTGTGGGGGTTCTGGTTCTGCCTCTCTATTGAGTCCAGTTAATGCTTCCTCTCTTTTTCCCCCCTCTCTTCCATGGCTAGCTTCCGGGCATCCATTTCTTTGTCTTGCAGTTCCAGGGCCCTTTGGTGTGCAGCTTCTTGTCCGGCATTCTTTGCTTCCAATTCTTTTATCTGTAATGGTTTTAATTTCAGCTGTCTCTTGTGTTCCTTCTCCCTCTCTTCTGCCTAGCTCTGGCTTCTTACTAGTTTCACTTTCACTCATTTTCCTGATTTTTCTGTCCCTATTTCCCTTGCCCGAAATAAGCAAACCAAAAACAACAAACTAGTAACCACTTTGACTGATCTCAAGCAACCACACTTACAACTATCACCAGTGTATGAAGTGCAAGTCTCACTCAGAGCAACAAGCGCGCATATGACCCTGCTCGCAGCGTCACTGTGACGGGTTCCCCCGGGGGTGCCACCTGGAACTGGGGTACCACTGAGCCCCCCCGACCCACCAGCCTGGGCTCCCTTTACACTGTACTGCTGGAACCAGCCTGCCAAGCCCTGTCCCAGGCTCCAGAACACATACAGGTAGAAACTCATCCAGTTGCGGTTACACACACACACAGTGTTCTTTAACCAACCCCTGCATGGGAAGGCACAGATAAGGCACCTCCCAATTCCTGTATACCCCACTGGAGTGTAAACCCAAAATTATACCATCTTGCACTGCACAGAGATCTATACAGCATGAGCTCATGAAATTTGCCCCCTCCCTCAATGTGGAGAAGGATATGCAACAGCTTTCTGCCCCAAGTTATGACTCCCACACACTGGTTTTATACAAAGCAAAAATAAGTTTATTAACTACAAAAGATAGATTAAGTGATTATAAGGGATAGCAAACAGATGAAAGCAGATTACCTAACAAACAAACAACACAAACTAAGCTTAATATACTAAACAGATTGGATATGAGTAGCAAATTCTCACCCTAAATGATGATTCAACAGGCTGCAGAGATTCTTAGGGGGCCAGCTGCACTTGCTTACAGCTTAAAAACCCCAGGTGTTCCTTTCACAGACTAAAAATCCCTTTAGCCTGGGTCCAGCACTTCCCCCCAGTTCAGTGTTTGTTCCTTAGGTGTTTCCAAGAGTCTCTCTGGGTGGGAAGTCAGTGAAGAATCACGATGATGTCACTTCCCTGCCATAAATATTTATTTTTTCTCCTAAAGGCTCATCAACCTGAATGGGCCCTTCCTAGCCAGCCATCTAGACTGACAGTCTTTTGTCCAGTGGGTATTCCCCAGGTGTAAGCACATTTGTAATACAGATACATAGTCAATATTCCTAACTTCAGATACAAAAAATGATACATGCCTATAAATAGGATAATCCTATTCAGTAATTCATAACCTTTCCAATGATCTCACATGACCTATTTTGGATAAAATACATTATGATTATGTCATAATCATATCATAATATTACTGTGAAGAATATGGGGTGCATTGTCACAGTGGGATAGCCTCCTAACACAATACCAGTGCTAGGCATAAGCAGACTAAGCAATTGCTTAGGGCCCCAAGTAGATCAAGGGGGGGCCCTATTTGCTTTTTTAGTATGTGTTGTGTGTGTGCTCAGAGAGGCCAAAATATTACTGCATAGGGCACCCAATGGGCTAACACCACCTCTGACTGAAGAAAATGGTATAAGTCCTACTGTTTGAGCCATTTTCACCTGGACAGGAGTTTCCCAGTTCCTTATTGAAGCCAGTTGGACATTTCCTGATAGAATGTTGTCTGTTGGAACATGCTGATTTATTGAAAGTGAAACATTTTGCAAAAACATATCAACTTCGACAAAAAATTGTTTCAAAACAAAAATTGAAAGAAAACATTCTGATAAGATTGAGACATTCAATTTCTACATTTTTAGAACAGATGTTTCAATTTTCCATTTCTAAAAGATTGTTTACATTTTATATTTAATATAATGTCATTTTTTTAAAAAGGCAAAATCAGAACAAAATGTTTCAATTATGTTGAAACAGAATTTTGTGATTGACGTTCTTTGTTATTATTTTTGTATGGTTTATTTATTTGTTAATTCCACTAGCAAGAAATTTTAAACTTTTTGGTTTAGTTCCATTCTGGAATGGGAAAAGTTTCAAAGTTGTGAAAGTTCCCCAAAGCAAAAAATCTGGTTCCACTCTTCTCCTCAAATCTATTCATGCTTTCAAATCATTCCCTGAATCATTCTACAAACAATTCCTGGTTTGTAGCTTGTTCACAAGCGATTCATTATGGATATTTAAAATTTGAGCTGTGTTGATGATCTATGAATGGACAAAAATCATATGATATGTTCCTATTTTCTAACTGAATATGAATAATTTATAGTCAAGTTTCTTATTCAAAGACTTGCATGTATTAGTTCAAAATTCACTTTCAGTAAATTTTCTCCAATATTTATAAAAAAAAAAATCATATGTCCATGAAAATCTTCGCTGGTAAACTCATTCACAAAAATATCTATGGAAATAAACACAACAGGGCATTGTGTACAGAGGAGGCAATTTGTTTAAAATGTTTAATTTGTACTTACTGAGTTTTTATTTCAATATTCACTCTTCTCTTGGATTGTTGGTTAGTTGTCTTTAAAGAAAGAGACAAATATCACAGGAAAACTGTTAGTCTCTAAGGTGCCACAGGTACTCCTATTGTTCTAACAAATATATTTGAGCATAAGCTTTCGTGGGCTACAGCCCACTTCATCAGATGCATAGAATGAAACATATAGTAAGAAGATATATATACATACAGAGAATATGAAAAGGTGGAAGTTGCCATACCAACTCTAAGAGGCTAATTAATTAAGATGAGCTATTAGCAGCAGGAGAAAAAAAACATTTGTAGTGATAATTAAGATGGCCCGTTTCGGACAGTTGACAAGAAGGTTCTTTTTGCGGCTACAGACTAACACGGCTGCTACTCTGAAACCTGTTAGAACAATGTGTGTGTATACACATACACACAAACAAAGAATAATAATGAGTGTATTTATAGATACAATACAAACCTAAGATGCTTGAAAGCTTCAAGTCAAACCATAAAGCAACAGATGCTTCAAAGTTTACATCCAAAATTCTGGAAAGATACATGATTTATATGTTTTGGTTTTATAACCTTCCTTATGATGGGAACAGAGTGAGGTGAATTATTTTGTAAGTAACAAATCATGAGATGTTGAAACATATGTTGAAAAGCTTAGTGGCTTGAATTCCATACTTAGCTATTCTAGCCTATGCTTTGCAGCTGAACACATTTAACTTCTGGTTAATACATTTCACATTATCAAATATCATTATTATTGACTCCTTAAGATTATATAGAGTAACAAAATGTACTTTAACACCACACCTTAAAAAGGGAAATAAAGTAGTAATGTGCTTTCTTAGATATATTTCAAGTAAGGTGTTTGTGTGTGTCTGTTAGTGAGGGAGAGAGTGGGAAAGCAAACACGCTTTAAGGAGTTATTTTAGATAAGTATCTAGTAGTTTGGATGCTTCTCCAAAATATCCAGAACTTTTAAATTTGTCACATGAACAGGAGGTTTTCATTACTCCTTGAAAATGATCAGGCCAGATCTGGTGGAAGAACAGCCCCTAGGAGCATTAGGGAATTTTTATTTTCGGTTAGAACCCAAAAACACAGAGATGCGTGAAGATAAAAAATGAAAACAATACCCCCAATTAATTAAATCCATGTAGTTATTATACCAATGTAAAAGTAATCTGTCCATATTTGGCCTTGTAAGAGCAACCCAATGCATTCTTACCAGTTTCATTTGTGTGTGAACATTCTCTTTCCCCATCTTCTCTGTACTCAAGCCCCTTCCCCTTTTCCTCCCCCAGAATACCATATAGGCATGACTGTGTGTCAGGACCAAAGCATTGAACTCAGGCCCCCAGGGGCCATCCTTAGCCACTGCACCTCAACAATGTGCATATATTATATATGTATGTAACCCTTCTGCCAGGTGGAGCCAGCATCAACCAGGGCCAGGTTCAATATCTAGGGGCTCCTTCCCATTGATACAACACAGAACTGGCTCGAATCCCCACCCAGTAACCTGGGAAATTGGGCACCTCTGAGAGGCAATACTTCTCCACTCGCAAGCACAGAGTCTGAGTGTAGAAAAGAAACATTTAATAAAAGGAGGGAAGTAACTCGGCATTATTCGGGAAAACACTGCAAACAGGGTTCATAAACCATGAGTAAAAGACACCCCCAAAAGTAGGCTGGGCAGTGTCCTTTTCCCCCCTCAGGAAAGTGCCTTTCACATGCCCGTCCCATCTCTGCACCACACTCACAGTTGCTATCCTTGGTCACTGCAGACCCAGAGTTCAGAAGTGTATCTGCAGAGTTGCATCTGGGTGGGGTGAAGAGGTATCTTACTTGCTCCGCTGCTCAGGCACTCACTTACTGCCCCTCTCTGCCAGCCACCTTGCTGGCTGCTCACCAGCCACTGCTGCTGGCCGCCTGTTCTCTGCTGTGACCTCTGCACATCAGTCTCTGAGTAATTTTCAGCTCTTTGCAGGCTAGGCAGAAACACTGCTCCATATCAAGTGACTTCAGTTCTGAGTGACTTTTAGCTCTTAGCAGGCAGGGCAGAAACCGTCCTACCACAACTGATTTAAGCTCTGATTGGGCATTTAACATAACAAAGAGGCTCCTAATGAAGCCTCTTTAGCTCTATTCTTTGAACAGTGGGGAGGAAAAGGTTAAACCAGACTAGGGAAGAACTGTTGATAAGGGTGTGTAGCCTCCTGGCTAGGATACCTGTCCCCATGCCTCTTACTTTCACAGGGCTCTGATATTCGAGCCCCTGGCTTAACGAGGTTCTTTCAACTGAGGGTGGCCCTCTCATTTGGGAGAGATTAAGCACAGTCCTGCTTTCCTGTATTCCTACAATAATTATAATATTGGTAACCATATTTCACTACCACTACCTTCAGTACTAAGGTGATTTGTACCCAACATCAGCCAAAGTTGATCAGTTTGACACCACTGTATGTACTGAATATGCAACCAGAGCAGGAGCAAACTATACTTACATAAAAACAAACCCAAGTCTCTCCCCCTCCCCGCTAGCTGTCAGGGAAGCAGTCATTCAGACCCTGCTTACATATATAAAGGCCCTAACAGCAGGTGGAGGAGGTTTTCTGAGCAACAGACCATTGCCTGCTAGTTGTTGCCTAGACCACCTTGCCTTGCTGCTCCACTGGACCCTACCTTGTTGCTCTGCTGCCTCATGTGACCCTGCCTTGTTGTCTTCTAGCTTGTCCAATCTTGTCTTGTTATGCTCATACAAAGCACACGGGATCTTTATAAAGGAAGGTAAATACGCAGCATTTATTGGAAATACAACAGTTAGCATATGCTTTTCAGTCACACACACATACATACATACACACACACACACACACAGTCCTGCCAGTGATGTTCATAGTTACCAGTCTGTTGTAGCTCGAGTCAATCTAATGGACAGTTAGATTGAGCATGAGTGTGGAGCTGGGCTCTTGTTGGTCGCGATCCGATGCTCCTGGAGTGTGGCAAGACGAACCCAAAGTCCCATGGCCAAGCACCCTGTTCTTATAGGGTTTTTTTCTCTGTTGAAGTCTATGGATTTTGCTGTGTCGGTTTGTGACCGGTCACTTCTTAATTTGTGTAAACATTCCAATACACCTCGAGAGGGTCATCCTGTCCTTTGTTCCGATTTAATCAATTGTCCTTAGGGGTGCCAGCCTTCACCTCAGGGTAGTCAATCTGCCCTTCATTATGGATGCGCGTTGATGATTCTTTGATGTCCTTTAAGTCTCTTCACTCCTTTTTCCTTGAACATCTGGCTATAACAATGGCCTTCACACCTTATCTTTTCCTGATGCATACATTCCTCATTCACATAAACAGTAGTATTTTATATCGAGCAAAAAGGCATTGCAAATTAAACCTTGCTAAGTTTTACAATCAATAACCAAGACAATTTACATTGAGACCCAAGTCTTCAATGTTCCTCTAATCTACTTAACATAGACACAATAGAGAATCCTGTCTCTTACTAACTAAAACCTTAAAACAAAGAAATGTATATTTAACTAGAGTGCCTAATTTGTAATACATATAGGAAACCATAGTAGACATTATAACTTGTCCTAAAACAAAAGGGTGACCATAATCAGTCAGAGGGATTGTTCTGGTCTGTCATTCCTTTCTGCTATTCAAAAAGGGTGGCTGACAGGATGAAATCAAATCATACATTAATTCTTATGGGACATTATAAAATCCAGCTCCTACATTAATTCTCATAGTACATTATAAAATCCAGCTCCTACAGTCTCCCCATCCCACTGACTTGTCCCCTTGGATTGCATCTTCCTGTGAGAACTCTGACCATTGCCCCGGACTGCCTCTGCTACAGATTGACCTGCCGGCTACCCAACCACTCTCACACCCTTGACTACAGCTCTGGACTCCCCCCCATGGGTCCCCCTCAGCTACCAGGCATTACACAGTGCAACTCACATATCTCCCATGATATCAGGAATAGGTTCCTAGATATAATTTCCTTGTCAATGACTATCATGCAAAAGGCATCCACAAAGACATCTGTCCTGTACTGACACAAGCATCTATTATGTTCTGTTAGGGAAAAATGTAAGTGTATAATTTGACCGATTCTAGGCAGACTAAAAATAAAAATGCAGAAATAGTAGAGTATCCACTCCATTAGCAAATATCCTCTATGTACCTAAACTGAAATCCATATGCCTATTTATTCCAGTCTAAGACATATAAAATGAGTCACAACCTGAAGCTCTGTGATAGACAATAAGCTAAGTCAATTGTTTTCAATGACAACTACTTTTTTATGACTTTTACATTCAGATCAGTCACCATCAGAAATCACCAAACCATTTTTGTTACAAACTACAGCTCTTGTCCTTCAAAGGCACAGAAAGCAGTTTATGCATACAAGTACTCCTATTGAGATCCCTTGCAGAGCTCATGGCAAAAAGCCAGAAGTTAGGGGGTAAGGCAAAAATCTATAACTGCTTTGTTTTTATTGTATATATCAACAAGTTTCAATATAAGGAGTATGGCAGAAGGGGTTCTTTAAAAGGAATTTAAATGTGGAGAGGAAAGGAGATGTGCGAATCATATCAGGAATGTCACACGTAGGTGTTTATATGAGAAGATAAAAAAATGGATCGCCAAAGATGGGAGCATTAATGGAGGAGGTGTGAGTGGGAGGAGAAAGAAGTGAGACAAAGGAGGATGGGAAGGGAGGGGGAGAGTATATAGAGTTTCGAAAGAGGTGACAACAAGTAGCTTGAATTTGATGTGACAGTGGATGGGGATCCAGTGAAGGGATTTAAAAAGGGAAGTGACATGATCAGAAGGATGGACAAGGGGGATGACTCAGCTGCAGCATTTTGTACGAGCTGAAGGGGAAAGGTGTGTGGCCAGAGAGGAAGATGTTGCGGGAGCTGAAGCAGGATATAATGAGGGCCTAAACCAGAGATTTAGCTGTGACAAAGAAGCTGATGTAAAGAAAAGGATGGATCTTGGAGATGTTGAGCAGGAACAAGCAGCACGATTTGGATATGGCTTTGGTGAGTGGGTCAAAGAAGGCAGAGGAGTCACCTAAGTTATATATTCAAGCCATGGAGAGGAAGGTGTTGTTGTCATTTGTTCATGGGAGTAGGGGCTATGTGACAGTTACACACAGCTAAAAATGAATACAAAACTCTACAAAAGACAAAGCAATTAACTGATGCATTTGAATAGAAAGACTCAAGATTATGGGTTATTACATTCATCTTAATGATGAAATAGCATAGTTAGATTCGCAGCAATTTCTGACACTTATTCCTCAGCTAGTCATAACATTTAAATAAAAAGGGGAGAGGGGGAAGAGTATTAGAAGAGTCAATGTCATAAAAATGTAAAAGGAAATGGATTTTTTTTCCCTTAAGAAAAATTCTGGCAACAATGTCGGTGCTGATATTAGCTTGTGAGCCCTTTGGGGGAGGAACTTTTTTATTTTGTATGTTTTATAGCAAATGCTGAAGTGCCAAGTATATCAACACTGCTTTATAAATAAAATGATGCCATTAAAGCCATCATTCACTCTCCAAGATGCATTTTCAAAACGTTACAAAGAATGACTATGCTATTGCCATTGACAATCTACCTGCCTTACTTTTTGGGCGGGTGACTGGGTAATGAAATTCTACGGTGGGTATTATCCCTATTTTACAGATGAGAGAACTGAGGCCGAGACAGGTGAAGTGAATTTCCCACAGTGAGTCACTTGGCAGACTTGGATATAGATGATTCAAGGTACTGGGTTCACATTATAGTCTCCTCTGAAGAAATGAGTTTGAATCCTACTTCTGACAGTGACCTACTTTCCCCCATTAAACCTTATCCTTCATCTGTAACAAAACAGACAGCATAGTTGAATAGATTTTTTTTCAGTTCTAATGTGCATAGTACACACTATATAATTTATAAATGAGCTCCTTGGGCAGGGAGTGTATTTTGTTTTGCGTTTATACAGTGCTTAGCCCAATGGGATCCTGGTCTATGACTTAGGCTTGTAGGTGCTACCACAATACAAATAATGGTTTGCAATAATAATAATCTATATCTAGGATTTTATATCCATGTCTTCCACTGGCTGTGATTTGGGGTGTCACCTTACCTTTCTAGGAGTCAGTTTCCTCATCTGTGAAATTGGGATTAATACCCATTTTTATCAAGTGCTTTGAGATCTTCTGTGTCCATACAGAGTGTTATTGTTATTTTAACATAGCAAGAGTGAACTAATCCTCAAAAACATAGAATTGCACCTATTCAGGGAAAATGGGAATCACCAAGTGAATCTCCCTAAGGAGAGAATTCTACCAAAGGAAAAAGATGTATGAAAGCAGACTATTTTGAATATCCAAGTGGTAAGGAGGTCTGAACTAAAACCAACATATCCTGACTACACCCATTGAACATAAAACATTATTCCTCTTGGAACATTAAGGACAGCACCAAAGCACTCTTGCTACCACTTCAAATGTTAATTTGAAATGAAAGTGAAACAGCTTCTGGGTTTTGCATTAATGAGAATGTGATGGGGTGTTCACTCCGCCCCAGGCCTGAAAAGGTTAAGGAAGTTTAGAAACGGCCAGCTAGTGAGACGGGCCACACATGAAGCTCACCTCAGCAGGTGTGGGCTGGGCTAGCATGAAGTCAGGAAGCTGGCAAAGGAAATGGCTGCTGGGAGGAAGTTTACAGCCATCCCCTGTGCATTAGAGAGGGAAGGAGGGATCCCAGGGAAAGAACAGAATCCCTGGGAGCTTGGCCCTGAGAGAAGGGTGTACCCAGTCTGTGGGAGGTGGGTAGGAAGCAGCCCAGGGAGAGAGCAGCAAGACTGGGGACTCAACAGACCTTGGCTACATGTTGCAGTGTCCCTGGGCTGCAACCAGGAGTAGTGGGTGGGCTCCCATTCCCCACCAGCTATTGATAGAAGGGCAGTGCCTGGACAATGGGTCCAGTGAGAGACTATCCCCCAGAACGGGAAACCACATAGTGACCTGGCCAGAGGGCTGAGTCACATAGAGGAAGCTGCAGCTCCTGGACTGAGAGGGGCCGCAAAGTGAGAGAGGACAAGTGGAGAGATCATACGGAGAGGCATTGGACCTGGAAGAGAGCTATTTTCCAGGCACCAAAAAGAGGTGGTGAGTGAGCACCCTGTGACAGAGAACAATAGATGTTTCAGGCTGTCACTGAAAGGGTTAAATGGAAAAGGAGAGGTACGGGGGGAGGGGTTGTTAAAAGAAGGTAACTGCTGGGTTTATGTGTGTAGTATGTGCCGATGTCACCAAATCAGAAAGTGCGAAGTGTCCTTCTGGTGCCAAGTTCCAGCCAGGAAATTAAAGGGAGGAGAAAAAACCCTAGTACTTTTTAAAACCGTCACAGTGGTTTTCAGTCAAGCCTCATAGCCTGTTCTTTTTAATCCCACCTAACGCCTAATGAACTCCTGGAGCTGGTTTTCCATTTCATTGGGATTCATGTAAGTGAGGCGAGAGACACAATTTCAGGGCAATGTAAAATAGGGTGTTTTATTTAAACTTAGCTAATATTACAGAGGTCCCAAGACGGGAAGACAGGAGCCTCCAATCACTCTCTCTGCAGTCCTAGAGCAAACTGTGCGGTCTCACTGTCTATTCTCCTTGCAGCAGGGGAAAGATAACACTGCAGGACACCTATGTAGTCTGACAGGTAAAAATAAAGGCTAACTGAATTAGGCCATATTTCAGACCACCCTGTATCCCCGAAGATGTATGGGAACTACTTGAAATGCCACCCTGGAAGAATGAATCCCAATAAATGAACAGAGAAGGACCTGTTCCAATAGAGCCCATTCATGTGACATTGTTCATTCACTTGTAAACTCCTGAGTATATCCCTCTGACCACTACTCATAGACCATCCCCCAAGAGAGACAGAGCTTCTGACAGGGCATGCTGGGAGTTGTAGGCCACAGAGCTATGGGTAGCAAGGAATGTCCATCTCCAAACTCACTAAACAAGCTTCTTCTTGTTCTCATGTCCTTGTCACAAACTAGATGTTTTTCCAGAACCGTGCACAAGCGATGGCTCTTTCCATCTCAGCAGTGAGATCCTTCTTCGTACAGCTCTCCCCAAAGAGTCGGCAAATAACAGAAGCTCCGTGGTCTGCACCTGGCCGCAATATTATATATTTGTGTCATTAGAAACCCCATTTGATCATATTAGTCTTTGATCTGCCAGTATGCATGCGCAGGCGGTTCAGGCATCACCATGTTGACCAGTCTGTATCAGCCTCTCCAGGAAGGTCCTCCTGGGGTTCCAGATCTATTTCAGTGTGTCCGACTGCACAGAGTCTTTCATTCCATAACCTCAGTCATGCCTTGCCAGCTAAACAAGGTGTTCTATTTTCCATCCATTCATACAACTAGGATGTAAATAAAATCTCAGCAAGGGTAGGTCTTCTGCCACTTGTTTTATTATAAACAAAGTTAACTCAATGTTTCTGAAATGCAGAATAGTTCAGTTCTGACTCAGATGAAGTTTTGGGTGCAGATTCGTCTCAGTTCTTATTTCATTCTGACCGGTTCACACTTCTGCACTCTTTAAGGCATATACATTATGCAAGAGCATGTATGATTTGCAATTCTCAAACCATTTTAAAATTGTAGACATTTTTGTTTGCTTTGTGTGTGGCTTTTTAAACCCCTTTTAATGGATCACTTCATATCCGAGCAAAGCTCACTCTTTAACAATAAGGTGACAGTAAGTTAAATTGCTGATAGTAAGGAAATGTAATGGGGTTACCTTCTCCAGGATTAAGGTGCATTGACAGAGCTGAGTGGATCCTGCAATTGGAATAGATCAAAAATTCAGGTGCATTGTTGGAGATGAGTGGGAAGTTTGCAGTGTAGCTGGCTACACTATGGCTGGCTCTCTAAGAGCCATTAGTCCTTCACCTTCAAAACCATTATATTCATCCAAATGCACTTAGTTCTGACAGCATTCATCTTCTTTTAAAGAAAAAAAATGTACATTCAGAAAAGGCAGGGTGCATGTAACCCATGCTAAGTATAAAATGATTCATTAGAAAGGTCTCTGTGATTCAGAGCTTGCATCACTTAGATGTTTAATTGATCGTTAATGCTTCTATGAAATGCAGGACAATGAACAGCAAAGCAGCAGCATTAACCTAATTTAAACATTTGATCGCCACATCTTCTCGGTGTTCACTGCATTTAATTCTGCTGCTGCACAAAGTCATAGCATTAAATAAGCATTGTGAATGCCAGAGTCTGATGCTCAGCCCCCCCAGGCGATACACCATTCTAAATGTGTGATTGTTCAGGGGCGGCTTGCCTAGAAACTCCTCTTTATGAGGAGAGGGGCAGAAGTGGGGCTGGGGAGAGTACATTGCAAAGTGCTATTGTATTCTAACCCTGGTAAGGAATGTTCCAGAGAAAAAAAGGAATTAATGAAACTGTGGAGGTTGTGTTATTTATATACATTTGAATCTTTTTGATTCCTTTAAAGCTCTTGACCTGTATGGAATCTTGTGGAATGAGTTCTGCAATATAATGGTGCATTGTATTTTTTTTTTTAAAAGCGTACTTCCTTTTCCTTTTAAATTTGTCGACTCTGTTTCATTGGATGTCTCCTTAAGAGACAGGGTCAATAGGAGCACCTAATTTACCTTCTCTGGACCATTCATTATATCTCATGTTAGTCTCTTCCCTAAACTAAAAAAAGAGGTTGTTTCTTTCCAATGTTCTACCACGTCCAGTCCTGCAGCCTTAAAATCCTACTATCCTGACTTCTTTATAGGAACTCAATGTTCACCCTCCAGGGCACATCATCATCTACACAACTGGAATATTTTAAAGCTCCAGGATTATATACCTTCCCAAACAACCTGAGGCCCAGTCTTATCAGCTGATTTATGAGGGTAAGCTCTTATGCCTGCACAGAGCTCTGCTGACCTCAAAGAAGGTACAAGTATTGGTAAGGGGTTGCCCAATTGGATAAGCTTGCAAAATCATGACCTGTGTAGAAGGGATTCCCATTAGAATCAAATGAGAATTTATCAGTCCCTAACACTACAATTTATAATAGTGTTGTGATAGTGGTTTGGGCAATTACTGCAAGACTTTGAGGTATTCTCCTATTACAGGATCAGAGGGCCTCAAGGCCCGACCCTGTAATTTAAGGGTGAGACATCTCACATCCAACCTGAGTGCTCACCCAGCAGGAACACTAAACTCTGTTTCATTGCAATTATTCCAGGATCATCCGTGAAAACAAAAAATAATTCCCTCAGAATAATCTCCTTTTATGAGGTTTCCCTCTCATTTCTCACTCTTTAGCAACACCCTCCGGAGTTGGCAGATAGGAATCTCACCCACCACCACCACCACCACCCCAAAGCCAAGAACTTCACTACCCAAAAAGTTGCTGTTGCAATCCCCAGCTTCCAACAACATCCCTGTCCATATTGATCTGGAAAAACAAGAGCTGTTCTCCATGTAGCACACCTGAATATAAACCTTTGTCTAAAAAGTAAATGGCAAGGGAAAGTTTCCCATTACACCTCACTGCCGTCCTCTTGATTGTTTTATTGCTCACTTGCTTTCTTTGAGGGATGAGAGGAGAGGACATGGGGAGTGTAGGCTTGTGACACAAGGGGACTGTTGGAAACTTTAATCTTTTATATCCATCTGAGACATAACATCACCCTAAAGAAATTATTTCCTTTTAGAACGAGTGTTTGCTTATTTTCAGATATCCCATCACCTTTGATCAGGGAGATACTAATGGACCCCAGAGCATTTTCCATTCACGGACACTGTTATTTTTGCATTAGGACTTGTTTTATGATTGATGCCTTTGACATTGCAGGAGCAGCTTCTGGTCCAGAGAGAGTGTAGTTATTACAGACAGAGCCAGTGGTTGGTACAGCTGATCAAATGGTCCCCTGCTGCAAGAGAAATATTCAGGCGGATTTCAGGGTCTTGTTTGTTCAGGAGTGCAGATGACATGTGCTTGAAAATTGGGGATTAGGGGCATTGGGGAAAACACAGCAGCTCCCATTAAGGTTATCAGCAGGGTTTCTTCTAGCCTCTGTCTTTGCTTACCTACTGGGTGCCCAGTTGCAGAGCCAAATAGCATTAGCAGACTTACCTCTGCTGGTTTGTTAAACCTGATTATATTTGTCTGGCTGGTTCAGCATATTTGGGGGGGGGGGACCCACACACACATTACTTGGCTGAAATAAATGTGCTTTTTTATTTCTTAGCCTAAGGGACCTACCTTAGTCACATTGTCATAGAAATTGTGATTGTTATCCCACCCTCGAAGATTTTGGCACTTCCACCAGATTCCCAGGATTTTCAGCTTGTATGTCTGGTCAGGTCACTTTTTGCAAGGGGTGTCAATGAGGTGATTGGCTGAGAGAGACCTGGGCATCCTGGGGTGGTTGGTAGGGGGTGAGATCTAAGTGTGGATCATGCACGGGGAGGTAGATATTGTGAGCAGGATAAGCAGATGGAAAGGCAGTAGAATTGGTGCACATGTCCAAGTAAAAGTGGTGGTTACAGAAAGGATGGGCAACTAGAAAGGGGAGATGAGTCCAAGAGCACATCATGGGGTCTAAAGAGGAGCAAGCTGAATATGTGGGCAAATTGAGCAACCACAAGGGAGTCTGATAGGAATGCTTCTTAGAGAGGAATTGCAACAACATCATACCTTCTTATGATTTTTGCCTTTGTCCCATGACTAATCCTTGAAATCTATGGTGGTGTTCTCATCTAAAGCAAACCATTGCTAAGAACCATCCAGCAGTCTGAACTAGTTGGCACATAGCCCTCGCTGTTGGCATCTGTTGAATGCCATGGGCTGGCATGCATGTAAAGTATAGACATTGAGCTTATGCCACCAAATTCAGATCAGGATTTCAACTCCTGAGCAGTTTGGATTGGGGAGATTGGTTTGGCCCATTATACAGATAGGGCCCCCACTGTGAAATTCATATCCAGACTGAGATTCCAACTCCCTGCCAAAGCCCCACAGCCCAGAGCTGTTCATATCTAGAGATGTGGTTCATTTTCATCTCTAGTAAAACAATGTGTCACAGATGCTTTTTCCCCACATGGATCTCTTGGGATCCTCCCCGCTTCAACAACTAGCTTGCTGCATCCTTTAACATTCCCTTCCAGTGAGAAGGATTGATTGCAGCTTCCTCCAAACCCTTTTTGCCTGGCTGGGATGGTTTGAGAGGTGAGGGCAAAATATTCACCAGGAATGCAGGCACTCTCCTTACTTTGTCATTCCTCTCCCTTGGGTCTGAGTGGGCTGAGTCCACAGGGCTTGGTAATGAGACCAAAGCCCAGATCTCACATGCAGCAGACATTTGGGCTACCATATCATTACTACTATTAATCATTACGACAGTACAAATAGTCAGAGGCTCCAATCTGGCCTTACTGTGCTGGGAGCTGTTCAAACACACAGGTAGACACAATCCCATCAGCCACTGTACTTGTGTCACAGTTCCCAAAGTAACTGCACCTCTGACACCTTTGTGGCCCCTTTGAGGGAACTCCACTTAAGTTTCAGGCCTCCAGCTGTCGCCCCTCAGGCCTCAGCTGTCTGTGACTCCCTCTTGACTGGGGATTTAGGCAACAATTTGCTGTGATCGCCTCAGTAATTCTGACTGGTTCAGCGCCTGCCATTCTGTTCTCCTAGGGGCAATGACAGGTCTAACCAGTGACCAGCCAGCTCCCAGAAAGCAAAATATTATTTATTCTGAACAAAAGCATTACCAAGAAAACATATCTTGAAAACAATTAACAATTTATATGTATGTCTGGATTACCAGGTATCACCCATCATCCACAGGGAGACCCTGGCTGGGTTCAAAATACTTCAAGTTCTTTCACCGAGTTGATCCTGCTTGCCTAGTTTGTACTTAGTTGATGGGAGTTTAGCCTAAGTATGGACTGAATTGAAACTGAACAAGGACCTTGGGGTTTTGCCCTTTATCAAGGAAAGTCTTGAAAGAAGTGTTTTGGATTTTGAAGCTGCTATTCTATACATTAACTACCAGAAGAGAAGACTTCCTATTGAAGAGATTAAATATGGTATGCACACTGCACTCATCTTTTTTTTTTTTAAGTAATAGATATATATTAGTTCTGCCAAGGGGACATCGAAAGCCTTTCTGATCCCATGAAAGTACAGGCATATTATCTGTAGCAAAATATCCCACTTATGAAATTTCTTGTGTTTGGGCACACATTAAAAAAAAAAAAAAACACTGTTAAAGGGGAATCTTTCCACTGTTAGGTTTATCTCAAATGGGGGGGTAAGGATGAGAAAAGATTTTAAAGCATATTATGGGTAATTTAAGAACATAAGAATGGCCATACTGGGTCAGGCCAAAGGTCCATCTAGCTCAGCATCCTGTCTTCCGATAGTGGCCAATGCCAGGTGCCCCAAAGGGAATGAATAGAACAGGTAATCAAGTGATCCATCCCATTGCCCATTCCCAACTTCTGGCAAACAGACGCTAGGGACAACATCCCTGCCCATCCTGGCTAATAGCCAGTGATGGACCTATCCTCCATGAATTTATCTAGTTCTTTTTTTAATCTTGTTATAGTCTTGGCCTTCACAACATCCTCTGGCAAAGAGTTCCACAGGTTGACTGTGCGTTGTCTGAAAAAATACTTCATTTTGTTTTAAACCTGCTGCCTATTAATTTCATTTGGTGGCCTCTAGTTCTTTTGTTATGAGAAGGAGTAAATAACACTCTCTTCTTTACTTTCTCCACACCAGTCATGATTTTATAGACCTCTATCATATCCCCCCTTAGTCATCTCTTTTCCAAGCTGGAAAGTCCCAGTCTTATTCATCTCTTTTCATACAGCAGCCGTTCCATAACCCTAATAATTTTTGTTGCCCTTTTCTGAACATTTTCCAATATGTCTTTTTTGAGATCGGGCAACTACATCTGCATGCAGTATTCAAGATGTGGGTGTGCCATGGATTTATATAGAGGCAAAATTTTCTGTCTTATTATCTATCCCTTTCTTAATGATTGCCAACATTGTTTGCTTTTTTTTTAGTTGCTATTTTTCAAAAAAATCAAACTGATTGTCAAACTCAAAAGTAAAGTAAACTAGGAATCTTCCTTCTAGTTGTTCATTTTCATTTAGCTTTTCAAATAGAGAATTTAAAAAACAACAACAACAATCTTTAAAGCAATTCCAGGCTTCTAAATCAACTTTCATAGCCAAGCTTTAAAGATCTGAAAATACAATGTAATGTTTTTTATGATAGATGGTCAAATTGGTTTGCATAAAACAAGAACATAGGATCAGACCTGAAAGCCATTTTGTCCAGTATCTTGTCTCTGACAGTGACCAGTACTAAATGCTTCAGAGGAAGGTGTAAGAGCCCCACAGTACAGAGCTGTGGGATCTGTGTCCCCCACATTGTCTCTTCCTGCTCTAATAGTTCCAATTAGGCTTAGGCCCCAAAACTGGACATTTAATATCCCTTCCAAAATGTTGTCATCATTATGATAACTCTGGATATTCTTTATGTCCATTTAAGAATTTGTTTTTATCAACAATGGTCAAATTTGTTTGCCTAAAACAAGAACCAAACCAACTTTCTCCAAACCAAAAACCAAGCCTGAACCTGGACATTTTAGGTCTTAAAGGGTTTGGTTAATTTTCTTTTCATTATTTGGTATATCATTACTCTCTGGTTCTGAAGCAGAAAGGCTGTTCTTATTTTTCAAATCAGGGTCAGAAAGTATCATAACCATCAAAGGAAAACCAGTTTTCACAAGATTCCCGGCATTTTTGAATTCCTAACACATTTGAAAAAAAATGATTGGTTCATGAATAGGTCACAAAGAGGAACAAAAGGAGTAGAGAACAGAAAGGTGTCCTATTGCGAGAGGGAACTAGTTAAAACTGAAATGAGCCCAAACCAAAACCTCAGATACCCAACATGAACTCTGAAGAGGTTAGGATTCTGATCAGATCTAAATTGCTCGGTTATTAGAACTATTTGAAAAATAAAAACACAGAAATTCATTAACATACTCAATTTTTGAAGTAGTTTGCATTTCACATGGTACCATTTTTCTTTTTAAATTTAAAAATTGTTATTGAAATATAGAAAGTAATAACCTTTCAATATGGTTTTGGATAAAAATATCAGTTGCACATGTTGAAAAAGTCAGTAAAAATGTCACAAATGGAAAAAAATCATTTAGAAAAATATCATGTCTTTTGACCAAAAAAAACAACAACACAACAACTCTAGTTGGCACTCTCTCTCAGATTGACTAAAAATGAAAATCTGAACTGAAACCTTTCCTCAGTGTTGGGGAAGTTTAGATCCAAATCTGAATCTAAACTTGAAGAGATATGAAGAGATGAAGTGGAATCTATAGCTCAAAGAGGCCTCTGGATAGATGAGGTGGCACAAGGGACAGAGCAACACATTAGTGTGGACTGCTGCTGAGATGGGCACAGAGAGGTCCAAATTTAAAGAGAGAAGTGAACATGTAGGGTGAAACATGTGAATATGAGTTCACTTTACCAGTCTACCAGAGAAATTGAAGCTTCCACATGTACAGAGTAAAACCGAAGGAGTGGCTGGGAACCAGGGGGACTTCCTGTAATTTCTTCAGACCTGGGTGTTGCACTGTTCTCCCATTGGGCTTTGGTGAAGTCTGTGAAGTTGCAAAAAGCAGTTGCTGTCATAGCAATATAAACCAAGCAAGCAAACATGAGACTTATTGGTCATTTCTGCAAATGATGCAATTTGTTTTAAAGAGAAGGAGATGGACTATTTCTTGTTGACCAAAACATTGGCCTAAGTCATTTGTAGCCTTAAAAGGGCAATTGGTTGAAGTGAAAAAATGAGCTCCCATACAAAAATAAATCTTATTGTCAGTGAACAAGTGTAGGCTCCACAGAGAAGCAATAATGTGCTCAGAATCTGGAGTTTTCAGAGTATTTACTATCTTAATGAATAGACTATAAGGAAGGTACTGATTCTGGCCTTATATATTTTTAGAGGTTGTGAAATTACTTGTGCTCCCTCTAAGCAGTTTTCTCCATCCTTTCCTTCCTCTCCTGTCTCTGCGGGCAGCAACCCAATCCAAGCCTCTATACTCACCGCAAGCACCCACTATTGACCTTCCCCTGTCCATGAACTTACTTTGCTGTAAGCTGTTCCTGTACCCAGTTGATTAGAATACTATGGGGAGCGTCCAGGACATCTGATATGGTGAATTTTGCTATGCCGCTCCACCAGTTATCCCGTGACAAAAAGAGGGGAGTCACATGCCATGAAGTATGATATGCATTGCACACCCGTAAGTTTCACTCTGGCAGCACCACACATATGGTTGACTTGTCCTTAACTATAATAAAGTGATTTATATCAAGACATTATTCTAAATGACAGCTGGGCTAAATTTTTCAGTGGAATAGTTTATTCGATGAAGAATGAGGTTTCGGGGTGACTGAAATGATTCACAAATTGTGATCAAATTCAGCCACCAAACTGGGGGGAGAGGGGGAAATCAATTATTCACTCAGCTCTATTCTTAACCAAGTTTATCCCAGTCTTTAGACAGCATGCAAAGCTGGTGAAAATAATATTGCAGTGAACTGCCTAGTGCACCCTTACCCTCTGAAAGTACAAGAGCTGTTTAATGCTGTGCCATGGGTGCTTCTTTAGTTGAAGTTGTAGGAATCTGTGTATGTGGTGCACAAGGATCTGAGTTCTACCACAGCTGAAGTTCTGAGTGGTCCAGGTGTGTCCCACAGTGACAATTATGAAGTCTTTGAAGGTCACAGCAATACTAACTCAGATCTGTTCCAGAAACATCTAATGTTCATTGGAAGCTTCAGCTGTAATAACCATTTGGAAACTGGGATATTTGGCTCCTGAAAAGAACTTATATTTCCCTCCTTGCTGCCAATTTAAGAGAATGTTCATTTCATATTTTTAATAATCATCTTATTAGAATTTGTTGGGGAATTTAATTTAGCAGTCTTGGGAGTAAGGGTTGAATAGCACTAGCCTGAGCCAGACAGAGTTGGCCAGACACTGCTAGCTTTCTCCTTTCAAATTCCTGTTATTCCTATCCTGTGAACCTTTTTGTCATTAACATTGTCATTTTTAAGATTGCCAGTCAGAGAAATGCCTAGGAAAATATAGGTCAGATGGTCCTCAAATTCCAAAGGGTTGCTGTAATGAGAATACTCATATGTTTACAGATGAGAGATTATATCTCCATCATTACACACAAAGCGTCCTGCCCAGAGGCCACTAAATTCAATGGGAAGAGTCCCATTTATTTCAAAGTACACTAGATCAGGCCCAAAGAATTTAAGAGAGAAATTTTCCTAAGTGGTGCCCACAAAACTGCATTCTTTGCATGATCAAAACCAACATTTGTGCATATGAAAGATCTGCATGGGCAAATAGTTGTGTGTGCGTGCAAGTCTGCAGACACAATCGGAGGCCAAATAATGGTCCCACTCAAACAAATGGGAATGTTACTATTGACATAAATGGGTCCAGGATTTGGGATCAAGTTTGAAAACTGTCCAAAAGCAGCTATCCTCAGCCTTGCAGAGTTGTAGAGCCTCTTCGTCCTCCCATAAAGAAGCAAAGAGCTGCAAAGTCACCACGGAGGGACAACTGGTATATGGCATTGTGATCAACACAACACATACTATATTGACATAGTAGTTGGAAAGCAATATCAAGACACGATACCATGATAATTTAATTCAACACAAACCCTTCTCCATACTAAATGATGATAGGGAGAGGGTGATTCCTTAGCATGCCATCCCTTTGATCACACTTGTGACTGCACAAAAGCCACAGGTGAAGCACTGAACAACTGCATGCAGCTGTTGAGCCACAAATTACATATTTAGGTATCACTGTCCTACATGCTTCACTTAACACCTCCTGCTGCTATATTTCAGGAGGCTTTCAACCTACCCATGTCAACAGCCTCTACATGCTCGCGTTGCTCCTCCTAATATATGCTAGGAAGTTGCTAGGAGAGTCGAGCACACAAGGCAATGCATAGATACAAGGCATCCACTGTATGAGTCGACACTGAGTCGACTGAAGTCACAACAAAGTTTTCTTACCACCATTAAACCCCCAAACAGACATAGGTTTAGTTATGGCAAGCAAGAGTAGAGAATGACCTTGCAGCCTGTGCATTCCAACCCCCAACAATCAAACACCTACCAATTGGTACAGGTCAGCCCTTGACTGTACTGTACTGGTATTGGCCAGTCTAGAGATGCAATGATCCTTGAGATTACATCACTGCCCCCCCCAATACCTGTAACTGCATCAGAGAGCATCAAAATATGAATCATTTCCTGTGAGGCCAGCTGCTTGTGCACAGATGCTCTTCCAGTGACTTGGTAGAGTGCAATGATCAGTCAATCACATGTGCATAGATGTGGCAACAAGCAGTGAATAAATAAACTGTATAAGGTCTCCTGCCTGTATATACTGTTCATATCCCCAAAGAGTGTCCATTAAATTACTACACATTTTACCAGAGTGCTGAAGCAGAAAAGAGTTACTGCTCAGTTATGTGCTATGAACTCATTTGTCTTTGTTCACCTGATCTTCTATTTCCTCCTTTCTTTCCCTTTCCCTGGTCTCACCACTGTTGGTGCAAGAACTTTCTCCTCTGCAGCTACTGCTGACTAGAAAAGTCTTCCTGTTTCTCTCCATTTTACTGCATTTCTCCCCTTTCCCCCCACTCCCAAGCCCTAACTCTCTGTTCTTCTATTTCTGGTATTAGTCTTATGACTGACTGCTCCATTTTATTAACCATTGGTCTTTACTCCACTGCTTTCAGTAATTGATATCTCTGTGTCCTGCCGTAGTTAACTCTGTCAAACATTTTGGGATATAGAGATGCAGCTTGAATGAAAGATGCTATACAAAAATGTTGTGTATCTTACTGTGATTTACAGTGTTTTAGCTATGTTGATCCCTGTATATCAGACAGACAAGGCAGGTGAGGTAATAGTTTTTATTGGACCAACTTTTGTTGGTGAAAAGTACAAGCTTTCAAGCTACACAGAGCTCTTCTTCGGGTCTGGGGATCAGACACTCTGAGATCGTTTGCAGGGCCTGAAGAAGAGCTCTGTGCAACTCAAATGCTTGTCCATTCCACCAGCTTGTAAAAACTATTACCTCGCCTACCTTGTCGCTGTTGTATCTTAACACAATGGAATAGTTTGGCTCCTCCAAAGGGTTTAACACTTTGCAGATATGACATGCCAAATTCTACCCTGTTACACCTGTGCAGCCCCAGAAATTTGTCCAATTTTGGCAGGAAAATTCTCCAAAGGGAGTCATTGCTCATTAATTCACATTTCTAAATAATTACAGCCATTTAGAGTATTCCAGTAAAAGGGGTTGGAGCAGGGAAATCGGAGGCAGGATAGGGGTTTTTGATGCTTTTCTGTTAAGGAAGGTGTGACAAAAATATTTGTGCAGAAGATAAGCCCTAAGTGAAGGTTTAGACATACAAAAAATCCACAGCGCTGGGGAAATTAGATGGGGACATCAAAGCCTAACAGCTGCAAAGTTATACAGGAAGTAGAAGGAGAAAGAACAAATAAGGTGCTGTAATACAGAATGGAAACCATTCAGCTTCTAGCTGAGGCCTATGTAAATCCTTCCAATCTCATCAGTCTCAGACTCCTTTAAGAAAGTTGTTTCCTGCTACTAGGGAAGCAGGATCAAACAGCCAAATGTAAAGAGTAGTGACACCCTGTGCCCTGAAAGTGAGATCTCAATTTTAAAAAAAGCATGCTGGGGCATGTGACTGACAGAGTAAAAAACTTTGTTCTAGAGCTGTGCAAAACTGGTGAGCACTTCACCACAACACATCACATGGAAATATTGGGTGATTTCATGATCCTTCCAAGTTTGCTTTTCCACAAAATTGAAGAAAAAGGCTATTTTCTAACTCTAAAGCTATGAATGTATATGGCCTAGAACAATAGTATATTTTAAAAACAAAAAATATTTTGAATCTGAAAGGCAAAATGTTAAATTCAAATTTTGAAGGCATCTTTTGCCTGGAATGGGCCCATTATCACTTGAAAAACATCTCAAAGGGGTCCAATGTTAGGAAAGAAGAGTCACTAAATTGTTCAACAAAACAGTTTCATTTTTGGTTGGAGCCATAATGAAATGCAGGAAAACTCAAACCTCCTTATCCCCATTTTACAGATGATAAAACTGAAAAATAGAGAGGTTAAGGGCCAGATCCAGCCACCACTGAAACCAACAAGAATGTTTCCATTGACTTTACTGCAAGTTTGATTGCACCGTATGTGACTTGACCAAGGTCACACAAGAAGTCAGTGTCAGATGTTCCTGCTCTCAGACTGCGGAATCAATCCTTTTTCTCTTGCATGATTAGATTATGTAGGGTAGGCCTCAGAGGACTTGCATACTGGCCGTATGATGTCTCCACTATGGCCCTGATCTTTCAGGCTCTCAGAATATGGAAGGTTTGCAGAATAGGGCCTTATGGGAAAATATCTTACTAGGTAGTAATAATAATATACACAAACTACATCTTTGGTTTGCTTGGAACTAAGGTTGATCAAGTGCAAATCCTACACAATCACTAAAAATCAAGGAAGTCACCACTTAAGGCATGGGAATGAGGGTTGCCCTAACCCCCTCCCCCACAACACACAGACACATTCTGCACTTCCAAAATATCACTCTAATGTATGAGGTAACTGAAGCAGCAGGCCTGCTTCCTGTATCTCCCCTTGTCCTTTCACAGCTATGCATAACCAACCCTTGTTATCTGCAAACCCTTTGCTGTGCAGTCTGCCTCTCTGGTTCTCTGTGCTCAACAGACCTGTTGAGTCATGGTGGCAGATTAGCAGCATCCATGAACAGGCTTTCCCTTGTGGAGACCAAACAGGATATACAGAATAAGGGGAATAACTCTTTGTGTTTAAATGTAACATTCAAAAAATTATCTGTGTTTGAGTTGTGATGAAAGTGAACGTTTATGGGAGCTTGGTGTTTCTAGTCGCCAGGATACTTGAGTTGGAGGAGCTTGAAAAAAAAAAAAGCTAGGATTTCACTCATTGACTCATCTCTGTTGCGGCCTACCTATAAACAGATATTGATGACACACACCCCAACCTACACTATGTGTCTCTGTATGAGTAGCTAGGGCTAATATGTACATTTTTTAAAAATAAATCTGTTT
Source organism: Emys orbicularis (assembly GCF_028017835.1). Classification (NCBI taxonomy): domain Eukaryota; kingdom Metazoa; phylum Chordata; order Testudines; family Emydidae; genus Emys; species Emys orbicularis. The sequence continues at coordinate 37,974,936 of NC_088686.1, forward strand.
TTATTAACTTTCAGCTGTAAAAGCTTAGTTTTTTTCCCCCTTGTTTGTTTTTTAAAAGTATTTTAAATGCCAAATGTTTCTGAAAGTGATGGAATAAAGCGTAATGGCCTTAAGCTAGCATTGAAAAACTCAGGGTAAGCATTAAAGGGAAAAAAACAAAAATCTTAATGTGAGAGCAATTAGGCACTGAAATTATCTCCCATGGGAGTTAAACAAGGCATCCTCACAGTGTGTGAGAATAGATATGCGATACTAGTAAAATAATTAAAATAATATCTTACATTTATATATTGTTTGCTCTTCCAAAAGACCCTGAAGCATTGTAAAACTCTCTCTGTATAGGCAAACTTCATACACATATATTTAAAAATCATTTCTCCCTCCACTTAATTGCAATCACATTAGGAGTAGAAAGTACAGGCTGTTAAGCATCATACAAGGGTACGGAGCAGTTTAAGGTACAACATGAAGAATACTTTAGCCCATGATACGTAGAGATAATATAAACAAAACTGCATTTTTTTCTCATTGCTCTCATTCACTAAGGGCCTAGTTCAAAGCTCATTGAAATGCACAGGATGTCAGTAAAGGAATAAACAGGGCAGAAAGGGTGGGTTTACTTTATTTAAATCCGGACTTGGAGGAAGCCTTTTCTAGCAATGAGATCTAGCAACAGAACCATTTGCTAAGGGAAGCTGAGGCATCATCACTGAAAGTGCTTAGGGGGAGAGTAGGAGACTGGTTTAGACTATGCCCCGTCCTAGTGCAGGTGGGTGGTGAGTCTTGCCCAGCATGGCCTTTCTAACACTAAGCACATAGGATTCTCTGACTTTCAAGCACCTCTGAAAACAGGTGTGATGGAATTGTCTGGGAGGCATTGTTTGCTATAAATTGCCAGTCAGTTTAAATGCATGTATCTGCTTGACATTGCATTGCTGATCAAATGCTCTGAAAGAGGAATCAGTCAATTTTTTTCCCATTAATCATCAGATTGAAGCATAGGGAAATGTCCTCTCCAAATGCCCATATAATTTCTATTAACATCAATAGCAATTATGCATGATTTTGAGAGGAGATTATACCCATGCCTCATAATGTATACCTCTTAGTAGATGCACTAACTTGTGTTTAAAATGACATCTCCTTCAAAGGTGCCAGCTGCCACATATCTGCTGCATTTGAAACCTTGACAACAAATGCACAATTACTTAAAATATCCTGCAGTGCAAGAAATAGGTGGATAAAGCAGCAGTTTCCAGGGATGTGTTAAACACAGTATAGTTGATTTATAAAATAACTGTTGATAAACTTCTTAGCTCAGGTTCAGATAACATTATACAACATAATTTTCCTCTGCAAACTCATTACAATAGATTGAATTTCTGAACCATCAAGTGATCCCTATTACAGAACAGGAAATACGGCTTTTCAAGCTTGATCATGTACAAACATGCTTTGAGTCAACTTGCTGGCTGATGGGGCATAAATGTGGCAAAAGGTGTCTCTAGTTTCCTATTTCTGATTCATTCAAACTAAACCATTTCCCCCAAAAACTCTTTGAAATGGCTAAAAAAAGGTAAAACATAATTTCTGTGGACCTCTATGAGGCTGTCACAGAGTCACTCACCACACTAGCGCCTCCTGCTGGCCGTTTTGGGAATTAACTCTGGTCAGCGGGTGTGCCCTTCGGTGGTGGTGGCTCTCCCATCCTTGTCTCTGCCTGCAGACCCACTGCAGTTCCAGTCTCACTGTATCTGCTTCGTGGCACAGCCCTCTGGCTATGCCACAATCCCTTCTGGGAAACTCCATCCTCAACAGTCCAGCCGCTTCTCACAGCTGCTTGGCAATCCATAGCCTGGCTGCTTCTTCACCAGTGGGCAGGGGGGTGGGTGGGAAAGAGACGCAGGCCCGCCCACTACTCTGGGTCCCAGGCCAGGGACCCTGTGAACAACAGCTTCCCACTGCCCCACTTTTCTTTCTCCACCAGTCTGTCTCGATTCCCTGGGCCACTTCCCTGCAGCCTCAGCACATTCAGCTCCTGCCTCTGGCTCCTTCCCCCTCTTCCCAGGGACTCAGGCCTGCAAGTCTTAGCAGCCCTATTCATGGTGCTCATCTCTGCAGTCCTCTAGGAAGCCAATCCCCTCCCTTGGGCTTCCTGCAGCAGACTCCCTTGCCCTGGCCTGCAGCTTCCTTTCACCCTCTTATCCCATGACTGCTTATTTTGCTTAAGAGCCTTTGGTGAGGGACCTTGTCAAAGGCTTTCTGAAAATCTAAATACTCTATGTCTACTGGATCTCCTTTGTCCTCATGCTTGTTGACCCCCTCAAAGAATTCTAGTAGATTGGTGAGGCATGATTTCCCTTTACAAAAACCATGTTGACTATTTCCCAATAAATTATATTCATCTATGTGTCTGACAATTTTGTTCTCTACGATAGTTTCAACCAATTTGCCTGGTACTGAAGTGAGGCTTACTGGTCTGTAGTTGCCAGGGTCACCTCTGGAGCCCTTTTTAAAAATTGGTGTCACATTAGCTATCCTCCAGTCATTTGGTACAGAAGCTGATTTAAATGATAGGTTATAGATGACAGTTAGTAGTCCTGCAATTTCACATTTGAGTTCCTTCAGGACTCTTGGGTGAATACCATCAGGTCCTGGAGACTTATTACTGTTTAGTTTATCAATTTGTTCCAAAACCTCCTCTAATGACACCTCAATTTGGGACAGTTCCTCAGATCTGTAACCCAAAAAGAATGGCTCAGGTTTGGGAATCTCCCTCACATCCTCAACAGTGAAGTCCGATGCAAAGAATTCATTTAGTTTCTCCGCAATGGCTTTATTGTCTTTGAGTGCTCCTTTAGCATCTTGATCGTCCAGTGGCCCCCACTGGTTGTTTAGCAGGCTTTCTGCTTCTTATGTATTTTACAGAAAATTGCTATTACTTTTGGAGTCTTTGGCTAGCTGTTCTTCTAATTCTTTTTTAGTCTTTCTAATTATATTTTTACACTTCATTTGCCAGAGTTTATGCTCTTTTCTATTTTCCTCATTAGAATTTATCTTCCACTTTTTAAAGGATGCCTTTTTGCCTCTAACTGCTTCTTTTACTTTGTTGTTTAACCATGGTGGCTCTTTTTTTGGTTCTCTTACTATGTCTTTTAAATTGGGGTATACATTTAAGTTGAGCCTCTATTATGGTGTCATTAAAAAATTTCCACGCAGCTTGCAGGGATTTTACTTTTGGTACTGTACCTTTTAATTTCTGTTTCATTAACCTCCTCATTTTTGTGTAGTTCCCCTTTCTGAAATTAAATGCCACAGTGTTGGGCTGGAAACTGTGAAATATTCCAAATAAAAGAGCACTCCATCATTTAAATATATTGATTTTTAAAATGATTTGCTGTCATCTTCCATCTTGAGTTCAAACCCGCATACTTGCTGCTTCCTTGTTTGTCACGATTCATAAAAACTGTTTTCCCCTGATATAACAACTAAGGATGGAATGGAGATCTAGGCAGGGGACCCAATTTGTGCTAAGTGACCATGGTCCCCAGGGGTTGTTCCAGGAGATGGGGGTCCCAGGGATACTGTGACTTTGCATCCCATATCAGCTGCACAAAAGGGATGCTGCAGGGACCACTATACCTGCTGTAGTCACCCAAAGTTTCCCCTTTACTGAAGTGATTCTTCTGTGCCCAGTCAAACTGGATTTAGGGGAGCTTTAGAGGCTGCCCCAGGGGTTCTGAAAAGGTGTCGTTGAATCAAAGCTAGGGAACTCAAAGCAGGAAGAGGTCAACCCACAAGATGAAAGTTCAAGCAACAAAGTTGGGAGAACCTAGCCAGTTTTGGTGATGTTATCCAACCTCTTTGTCACCTGTGGGTTCCTTTCAGGTTAGGTTCTTGAAATGTGTGCTCTTCTGTGCTGGTATCATGTCTATAGGTGAGCTGAGACATTGGTGTTTACACCTGGATTAGGGTTAGTCCAAGATTCAGGACTGAGGCAAACTCAGGGCTTGGGTTTGAGTGTGGATTTTAGGCCGAAATCTCACAAGGATTACCCGAATGGGATAAAGGGATATGTTGTAAATGTTTAAACCCTTTCATCCCCAAAGGACAGCAACTCATCTAACTAGCTCATGTGACAAGATTTCATCCATCTTGGGCTGGAGCCTTAGCCCTCAGTGCTCCCTGGATTTTGACTGAATCTTGACTTAAACCAGGAAATAGGGCCCCACCTGATTTTGGATTCAACCCAGAACCAGTCCCTGTCCCTGAAATTTGAAGGGGTTCTGATTAATGGTTCCAGATTTGGCTGAACTTGTGCTCTCATAATCCTGAGCCTGCCTCAAGAACTTGCAAAACTGCTAGATCTTACAAGAGTTTCAAACTGGCTCAGAGTGATGGGGCTGTGAATTTCCATTCATCCAGTTCTATTTCAAGCCAACTAAAGTATAGGTGTAGGAGTGAGTGTGCCTGTGAATTGAGTGTATGTGGCATTTAACAGGAATCTTGCTGTGAACTGCAGACTTGTTTGCTAAAGTCATTATCCTCCTTTTCTACCATGCTGCTCCCTAAACCTGGATTGAATACTCTACCCCAGCATGCCAGACTCCTCCTTCACTCCAGTCCTCCTAGTTGGATATATTAATGGGACTCTGGATGCAATATAGATAACAATCAATGGAAAATTAAAGTCTTGAGTATGTCAAAATCACGTATTAACTTTCTACATTGAATCTTCCAGCATGACTTTTAATGCTTTAATGTGATGTCCACAGCACTAACACCTATTAGTCAAATGCAACTGGTTTTACTTAAGAGAGAGAAATAACAAAGAGAGAAAGGGCAAAAGTAAGCACACATTGTCCTCTGTTTCTATCTTACCAGTGTCTGTCTTCTAGACTGATTTTTATTTAGACAATAGTAATTCTTCTTCTTCTTCTTTCGTATGGCTTGGGTAGGTAGCAACTACTACAAATGTATATCTAAGTTTGATAGCCAGCACATTGCTGCAGCAGTGAACTGGTGAATGTCCTTCAGGCCCCTGGCCAAAAAATGAAGGGACACTCAGATATGATGTGCTCTATCGTTTGTACCCGGTGACCACACTCACATACAGGTGTTCGCCTCATTTTCCATTTAAAGAGGGTTTGTCCACATTTCCCATGAGATGTCCTGATGCGATTCAATCTGCACCAGTCTTTCCAAACCCAGTGGTTTCTCAGCAGGGTCAACGACGAGCTGTTTGTTTTCAGTGGTTGAAACGCTCCATTGAGCCTCAGCATCGAAGTTGGGTGTAAGGATCTTGATGCGGTCCCATAGAGTGCTGCAGGATTTTAATCTCATCTTTGGCGGGTTCTGCAGGTCATCGTGCAGTGGGATCCTCGTGTTTGCATTGACATGGTTAAGAAAGCGAGATGTCTGAGCACCTCTTCTAATCTGTGGAGGCTGGATGTGCAATAAGAATGGGAGCCAGTCAACTGGAGTCGATTTGAGTGTCCCTGACCCTATGCGCATACCGTTATTGAGTTGGGTGTCAAGGAGTTTAGTGTGACTGCTATGAGACCACACTAGTGCGCAATATTCAGCTGAAGAATACACCAAGGCAGTTATTGCAGTTCATAAGGTCCATGGCCTGGAGCCCCATGATGTTCCAGCCAATTTTCTGATAAGCACAACATAAGACCTGACCTTTTCACGGGTATTCTCGAGGTGTTGTCGAAAGGTCAAACTCCAGTCCAGTGTAACTCCAAGATACTTTGGAATAGCCGCATGGCTGACGCTCTCACTGCAGAACTGCACATCAAGTTTGGTATTAGCTGTTTTATTGTTCAGATGGAAAGTGGTTACCATGTTTTTGTGTGTGTTAGGCCTAAGTTTCCAGCATTGGAAATAATCAACCATTGTGCTAAGATCTCGGGTTAGGGTGCAGCTGAAGGTATGACAAATTGTATGCTGAATAGCTAGGGCAATGTCATTTGCATACATGAATGTCCTTGATTCCGTCCCTGGCAGGTCTGTGGTGTATAGATTAAAAAGTATCGGGGCTAGGACAGAGCCTTGAGGGATGCCATAGTAATTATTTACTACCTGATTTAGAGGCAACTTTTCCACTGTTTATTGTAAGGGTTTAAATCACAAGATCATGTGTGTTACAAAAGCTAAAGAAATTATCCAAGCTAAGACAAAATACTGCTAGGCAAATGGACCTCAATGAGTCAGATCATTAAAAGGGCAGCTTCCCTTTTTGTGAGGGTCATTTGCACCTGCATAATTTTGCACACATATGTTTGCACTTGTTGTTATATTGTGGCTGCCAATCTTGAGGCTTGCTCCTCCAGTTCTCTGTTGGATTGCAGGTGTGAATTAGATAGTTAGAAGTGTGCATATTCTGATCTACACTTGCAATATATTTGCATCAATATTTGAGTATAAAAAACATCTTTTAGACAATTTACAACAATGTTCAGTCTAGTAAATCATGAAACTGTGAAGATCTGGTTGAAGGTGGAACACACAGATTCCAACCTACCATTTGCCCCTATCAGCCATTTGTCTATTAAAACTTTATTAACAAACAATGTACTTTGTCTTGGCTAGGGTATAGTCAGACTTGGTAATGAAGTGTATGCAAATAGGCTTCCCCATGATCCTTGTTGCAAATGGCTTCAATCTTATTAGTTGCAATAATTTGATTGAATCTCCTGTTTGAAATCGCCATTATGTCTGATGCATTGTGTTTTCAAAAGATAATTGTGTTCTCATTGTTAGAGAAAGAAAGAAAACTAACTCCTCAGTTAATTATGGTCTTTGGATAAAAAGAAGAAAACACTCTGAAATACATCACAACATAACATAGCCATGTTAAGAAGGTTTTAGTAACAGTGTTAATTGAATGATACAGTAAGTGGTGTTGCATAATTTTATTTGGCTAATTGTGTCTGTGAAACCAATGTCAGTAATGTGACCTTACTGACCCCCTTTGTCATCTGAAATCCCCTTTGCAAATGGCATGTGTGAAATGATCTCAATGAGCCACATCCTGAGCAGAAAAGATTCTAAATAAATTAATACCTTGCCTTGTCCTGTTAATTGATGCTAATGTTATCAGGGCAAAAGGCTGAGCAAGCACCTTTCAATGAAATAAATAAACCAAGACCAAGACAGAGAGGCTCTGCAGGGAATGCTGATGCTAACTCTCCAAGGCTGTTTTCACATGCTGTATAGGAAGCAGCTAGCTCATTTTTAAATGTAATACAGAACTTCTTGTAACAGGAACATGGCACTAGAACTTAGATACTAAGGTGATGGGGATAGATAGATGGATGGATGGGGCTTAGGGCAGAGAATTATTACACATCAACTAGGGTGTAAACCTACACCACTCTAGCTTGCATGCACTAAGTCCCCACATGGACTTGCCATGCACTAAAAGTCCCATAGTGCACTTTGACCTATTGTGATATATATACCCACTCATCCTTTCTAGAAACTAACCTAGAACAAAACCATGGGTGTCAACATCCCCAAAGTTTGGAATTGTTCAAAATCCAAATGCAGATCTAGATCAGAATTTTGCAAATGGCCCCTACTATTATTATTATTTGTTAAGCACTGATCATGCACTCAGCATTGTTTAAGAGGTAAGTATTAAGGTAGTCCATGCCCTGGAGAGTTTAAAATCTGAAAAACAAGACAAGATACAATGGAGACACAGAATAAGGTGCTAATTATTTTTCTGATTTAAAATATTTATACAGTAATAGACAATAGTAAAAAACCAAAATCTCACTTCTGAGCACCCCACAAGAAATTTAGGGTGTTTGTAATCTAGATCCAGATCCATGTTCTGTTGTTTGAACCCATATTTAATTATTAGTCATCCATGTAATTCCATGCCCATGCCTTACTCAGGTGCTGTATTTAATGGGAGATTTGCCAGTGCAATAAAAAGAGTGAGAGGCACATGAGACATGTCAGTAGTAAGACTAATATCCCAGTATGCAGTGATTTCAGGAGCAGCAGAGAGTACAACTTGGGTGCACTTTACCTTTCTCTGCTTAAACTTGTCAACCAATCCACTAGAGCTTCAGTTAGGGGCTAAAGAGGCTTGTCTTTAAATAGGAAAATATATTGGTAGTCACAAGTTATAAAATTGGTCAACCATAATTAAATGGTCTATTGGCTAGAAGTCACATTCAGATCTCATATATGACCATAATGAATAACTGACAAATCAAGCCATCATTACAACAAAAAACATTGTAATAAGAGCCTTTAATGGAACAGAATTTACCCACAATACTTGGAAAAAAACAATTTACATAAATAGCTACATAAATTTAAATGTCTTGCTTATAAACTTATACTACTAGACTATTTTCTTCTTCGTTCAATTGCTTGCTTTGCTTTGTTTTTGTTTGTTTGTTTTTACTTGTTAATGCAGCAGTGTTCAGAAACAGTCTCTTAAAGGGACAATGAGCCAGATAACTCACTGGTGTAAAGCAGTGTAGCTCCAGAGAAGTCTGCAGAACTATGCGATTTGTACCAGCTGATAATCTGGCCTCTATTGTCAAGTAGTTTAGGCCCAACATTTAGGTTTTATGTAAAAGGGGTTTACAAAACGGAGTACAAATATCATCATTTTGTAGTAGTTGTTGAATTCTGGCACTGCACTTCACAGTACAATATGCAGGTGCAGACCTAAGCCTGAGCTCCCCCGCCCTCCCACTACAGTTGAGGTCTATGCATGCCCTTTAATAAATATTAAATGTGATACACCAGTGCACTAGATAAAATAGAACAGGGTCCCTGACTTTGGGCCTTTCAGTGAGCAGGTGAGCTGCAATCAGGTGGCATCTCTAATAAAAAGCCAGATTCTGACATTTTTACTCATGTTAAATAGTATCTTACTCCACAAATGGTCCCACTGATTTCACTGAAGCTGAGGTGTTACTCATTACTGAGCAAGATTGGAATGATCTGCACACACACACCCAAAATAAGGAGAATACCATGTTATTTAAAAGATCGATCATCCACCACAAACAAGGAATAGTAAACACTTAAAGCGAAGAGTTCACAAATACCCCATTGACTTAAAATTGTTTGTCCAAACTATTCAGCAAATACTTAGAAATAACAAGGACATCCCAGAAATCAGGAGCAGTTTGCAAACAATTCACAAACAGAAATAATTCAGTGAGTGTAATTGAGAAAATAAATCGACACCATCAGCCTATCAAGTTATGAGAACCACATCTCTGACCACAACCACATTGGTTGCAAAGGTTCCAGTATCCTCTCTCCCCTTCCACTTCCTCCCCCTTTTCCTTTTTATGAAACCAGGTAGTCCATTACTTTGCATCTGGTTTGCTTCCCCCATTAGATTCAAGATCCTGTCTCCAAAATGCACTTTAATTACCTTTAATATATATTTGAAATGCTCCAGAGAAGCATTTAATTTCAGCCTTCAACGGGAAAGGAAAAACACAGATCAGTTTTAACCACCAAGTGTATGTTGTGGTTTTTCAACTGCAAGGTTTTTATTTATTTATTTTCCTATAAACCTTATACCTAGCAGAGACACTTTCGTGGATCCATTGAGCTCTGTGGAGTATGTTGTCTATATCTGTCTGTGGCATATTTTAAAAATTACTGGTGTGTGTAATGATGTCACTTAGAACTTCAGACTGGCCAGAAACTGGCCAGCAATTCCATTTCATGGAAAATTTCAGAGTTCCTAAATTTGTTTTTGTTCCAAATCAAAACGAAAATGAGACATTTGAAAATACTGATGAAAAAGACATGAGCGAGAGACAGAGAGAAAGAGCACAGCCCCAGAATAGCCAATAGCCTGCTGAGTACCCTAGTCAACACCATCCTTGTAGGGAAGGACAGTACTATTATCTGCATTTTACAGCTGAGGAACTGAGGGGCTAAATGACTTGCCAAAAATCACACAGAATGTCTGTGGCAGAGCAGGGAATTGAACACAGGTGTGACAGAATGCTAGTTATAGCACCCTGGTCACTGAAGTTGCTGCAACACAAAGAAGGCTGCAGGCTTAATTAGAGCCAATCAACCAGTTTCTAGTGGGAATTACTGACACTTGGTGGTAATTGCTGGACTAATGAGAAAATTGGCTCAGTAACTGGGAAGATAAACAATCGGGAGGAAGAGGAAGCAGGAGGAAGCTCAGAGGGTTAGCTGAGAAGAGGCAAGAAGCTCTGTGGAAGGCTCATCCTGCTGTATACCCGTGCTGTATCTTGTCTTGTTGAAAACAGGATTAAAGTAATCTGTGTGTTTTTGACTGAGAGACCACAAAAACAGGCTAGGCAGCGCTGCTCATTGGGTAGCTGAAGACATGTCCTGTGACACTGGGTCTCTGTCTCTTAAACTAGTGCCCAAACCACTGAACCAGCCTTCCTCATGCAGGCAAAGCTATCATCAACTTCAGTCGGTGTTACACGTTCTAAAGGACTGCACTATCACACCCAGCTTCAGAGACAAACTGGAGACCATATGCACAGAGCAGCCCCATACTTACAGTCTGAATGACTTTGTTTTAGATTAATGGAAACCATTAAATAAAAAAGCATAAAAATAAAGCACAAAGAGAGAGAGAGAGCACAAAGTGTCTGCTTTCTAACAGCTCACAAAATAGCAGCTTCTCTTGCTGATAGACAGACTCCTTAGAAATTAAAAGGTGCAGTAGAGAATACAAAGAGCAATTGTGTAGGTGCATACAGCACAGAAAGGGGAGTTTTAGTCAGAGGGAACTCTCTCTCTCCTTCAAGGTAGAGTGCTCTACCAAAATTCCTCCTAGATGTTAATGGACAGCCTTACAGTGTATGTTTGAAAAGGGACCTGGAAACTCCTCTTCTCTGTCACCTTCAAATGGCACTTAGTCACCCAGAGACATACCAATGATGAATGCTTGGCTAGTCTGCCTCTTGATCCATGTTTTTAGGTAAGGGTGCCATGCAGCAATCAGCCCTACAGTAAATCCTCATTAACAAGTCCATATTTTTGTGTAATCTCTTAGGAAAAGCTTGCTCAGAATATCTATAATACATACAGGGAATTATAAAGCAGCTAGCCAAGAAAGCAGTCATCATTAATGTCTCTCACGATTTGTCATCTTCTACCGTTTAAAGAGCTTTTGATACCACTGGGGCAAACGTTCCCTTGCAAAATCATTCCGCATCTATATTAGATTTCACACCTTTTCTATATGTCTGTCTTCCATCGCTCTTTACTAGTGAGACCACATTTTAGCATAAGACAGAGGCCAATTTCTGTCCTTGGAAGTAAGAGGTGGGAAAAGGGAGGAACAATGTTAGCCTCATTACACTCAGACAGGGCCCCTCTGGGAATGCCAGCTCTACAGTACCATCCTGCAAACCCCACCCCAGCAGCCAAATTATGGCTGTACCTGTGTAGATAAATCTAAGGTTATGTGAGGAAGATTTTGCTGTGCCGCTTTCCCTACCACACCCATGCTGCACAGGTCATAAACTGGCCATTTATGTTTCAAAACACTCTGAAATCCTCTGATAATGGTGCTTTGGAAATACAAAGCATGCATTATTAATTATGTGTATTAGTATTTTTAATAACAAATGTGCAGATGGAGTTACTGGAAATACATGTGAGAATCATCATCAAGCAGGTGTGTTTCTGGTGGAGTTCCACAGGGATCGATCCTGGGCACTATTTGACGTTAGCAATGACCTATAAGAAAACATAAGATCATCCCTGATAAAGCTAGCAAATGACTCAAAGACATGAATGGTAAAAATGATAAGAGGACAGGTCATTGGTACAGAGTGATCTGGATCACTTGGTGAGCTGGGTGCAAGCAAACAATAAGTGGTTTAATACAGCCAAATGAGAATGTATGCAAAGAATTAGAGTGACCAGACATCCTGTTTTTAAAGGGACAGTCCCGTATTTAAGCCCTCCTGCAGGTGTCCTGACTTTTTCTTACAAATGGGCAAATTGTCCCATGTTTTCTGTCTCCCCCACATCAGTACTGGTGGATCCTGCTACTGGCCAGATCCCTGATCACCAGCCACCCGCCCACCAGCGGTGAGTGGGGGGTCCAGTGGCCAACAATGGGGGTGGGTGTGCAAGGCTGGTTGTGAGGCAAAGATGCAGCAGATGGGGCTAGCTGCTCCCCCTGCTAATCCGTCAGCACAGCTCCCCCTGCGTGCCGGCTCTTGGCCAGCAGGGCCCCACCCACTGTCATGTTTCTGGCTGGCGCTGGCTGTGAGCTGTGGTAATTGGTGAGTGCGGGTAGGCACCAGCTGGTTACGCGTTGCCTCTGCTGCCCACCCATCAGCCCTTTACGTGCTTCCCCTTTCGCTGTCCTCTCCCTGCTTTGCCCCTTCACAGCCCCACTGCTCCTCCATATCCCCCCCAGCGGGAGAAGTCCTGCTCTCAGCACTGTGTGGAGAACCAGTCCCTGGTCGGAGCACTCAGCTCACCCAGCACCCTGGCCGGCAGGCTCCTTCCTTCCCCCACTGCCCCTGGCTGGGCTGGTGCCCCAAGAAAGCCCAAGACCCTCTGGCCTGGAGTGCTGGCCATGAGGAGCCAAGCCCTGCATGTGCCAAAGCCCTGCACAGTGCTAGCATGGAGAAGCCTCTCTGCCCCTCAGCTAAGCTCTGGAGTCAGGTTCCCTGGGCCCTTGTGCACAATGCATCCTTAGGGCTTAACCCTTTCTTGCCCACGCTGTAGCCCAGGAACAGGAGGCAACTGGGTTATGTTGCTGCCCAGCAGCAGCCTGGAGGTGTTAGCTGCTTTTTGACACTTTGCAGGCAGGAAGGGACCAGCTTCTTCCAGCCACATGGGAGCAGTGGTGGGCAGGGAAGAGATGAGCTCTGCAAAGACACAGGCCAGGGCATACCTTCTCCCCGCTCCTCCTCCCCTGCAGCTGGAAGCAGCTTCTGTCCCTTCCTTCCCACACAGTGCCAAAAGGCTGCTGCTGGCCACATTCTGGTGTGAACCCCAGCAGAAATCTGGGGAGGGGGACATGTGACTCTGCATGCCACCCCACATATTGCCTCAGGAAGACATGGCAGCAGGTACCAGGAGAGAAGGGTCCGTCCTGGAGGTACAGCCAGGCGTGGAGGGGAGAGAGCGCCGGGCAGAAAGGGTCGGGTCGGTCGGTCACCCCTCCTGTGTGAGAGAGGTGTGCAGGAGTGTGTGTGTGTCACCCCTCCCCTTGTGTGTGTGTGTGTGTGGGTGGGTGGAGCGGTGTGTATGTTATCCTTCCCCGTGTGCACCCTAAAGCCTTAAAGATAAGAAGGTAAATAAAAAGAATCCAACTACGCAGTATTTCTTTTTAACATGGGCTCAGTCAACTTGATGTTCATTTGAACATTTGTACGATTGATTGCCGTTGAACTCGCTTGAATACGAGTAATTTTACAGGTGTTCCGTATTCTGCACAGGGAAATATGGTCACCCTACAAAGAATACAGGCCAAGGATGGGGAACTCTATCCTTGGAAGAAGTGATTGTAAAAGATTTGGTGTCATGTCCCCCTCCCCAGAACAGGAGCTCTCCGTGCAATGCTGTGGCTGAATAGTCTAATAAAATCCTTAAATGCATAAATGGGGGAATCTCTAGAAGGGTAGAAAGGTTCCATTAACTCTGTACTTGGCACTGGTGTGACCGCTACTGAAATACTGAGTCCATTTCAGAGATCGTGTTAGCCCTTTGGCCATCAGAGAAGGGCTGTGAGAATGATTAAAGGATTAGAAAAAGTGCCTTTTAGTGATAGACACAAGAAGCTCCATCTATTTAGCTTAATAAAGAGGTTAAGTTGTGAGACAGGGAAAATATTTGATAAAGAGCCCATCAGTTTAGCAGGCAAAGGTATAACAAGATCCAGTGGATGGAATCTGAAGCTAGACATATTTAGAATTGAAATAAGACACAGACTAACAGAGAGTGTATTTAGCCATTTGAACAATTTACCAAAGGTTGTGCTGAAGTCTCCATCACTAGCAATTTTAAAATCAAGAGTGGATGTTTTTCTACAAGACATGCTCTAGTTAAAGCAGGAATTATTTGGGGAAAGTTTTATTTCCTGTGTTATACAGGAGGTCAAAGTAGATGATCGGAGTGGTCCCTCCTGGCTTTATAATCTATGAATCTATTGATCTAAAATGGACAGAGAATTCTTCTCCCTGAAGTGTTGCCTTTAACTTTCTCTAATACAATATGTATATTGATTTAATCCTGATTGCTAGACTTCTCAGCAGGATTTGGAATAGCACCCCTCACTTTGCAGTAATATTATCTACCTGCTCCATGCAAAATTGCTTGGCTGATATTAAACAATGTTCATGCTTCACACTTTTAAAATATCCATTAGTTTTAATGTATCTTATCTCAGGTTGACAACATTTTTTAGACCCTGAAAACTGAACATCAAGTCAATTGGAAAACAAAACAAAAAGTTTGCTGCTAAAACCTGATAGTTTGTTTGCATTGATCAGTAAATGTCTGCTATCAATGCTAACAAGTACAATCCATAGAAAACAGAGATAGAAACATCAATACATTTCCCAGGCTCAAATATTGAAGATTTGTATTGGGGATGCATTGAGTTTCTCAAAATCACTTCCTGTGTTTTCACAGAGAATAGGAGAAAGTGACTGAAGTCTGGTTCAATTGATTAGGTATTAATATCATTAATAACAACAGATGACATGAGGAGTTAATATCTTGTGTGATTTATTATAGCCACATGTACTTTATTATGCGATATCAACTGAATGATTAGTACTGGCTGCATTTGTGTTCTGTAGTGAAGCTGAACTCATGCTTGTTATAAGGGAAATTTACTCTTTGAGCTAAAACTATACCCAGCAGAAATAGAATAACTTATTTCAAGTAATTTAACCAAGATGTGTTTGTTTTATTAAAAGTTCCAATTTTAAAAAACAAGAGACTCATGCATTACCCATAATGATTGGGGCTGTTGTTGGTTTGAGAAGAATTTATCCCAATTTCAGAATAATATAACTACTCAGACATTTTTAATCCCAAATGTTCAAGGAAAAGTATCTGCCCAGCAGCCTTTTACATTCTGCATATCTTTGATAATGTTGCAATGAGCATATTTTTAAGGATTGCTTTATTGATATTACATGATGGGTAATGCTTTTCAAGAGCTTGGATTTTGAACACAGCTAGCCCAAAACTAAAATCCTAGATTTGAGCAATCTACTCTCTGAAGCCTAACCCCAGCTCTGAGCTACTTGGTTAATACCAATCTTTACAATGGTTTGAACCCAAATCCCAATCTGAATTCTCTCAGATTTTGGAGAAATTTGAGGCCTTTAATGTTAAAAGTTACCTGCAGACAATGTACCTAGAACATCAGATATTTGCAGTGTTGTTGTAGCCATGTTGGTTCCAGGATTTTAGAGAGACAAGAGGGGTGAGGTAATATCTTTCATTGTACCAATTTCTGTTAGTCCAATGAAAGATATTACCTCACCCACCTTGTCTCTAGGACTTCAGAAGCATGCATGGATTGTCCAAAGGAAAGAGCATCCAAAATTAACTTCAAATTTCAGACCCACGGAAATCTTGACCTGATGCAAGTTGTTGGTTTCTTCCTGGTGTTGTGCCCAGGCCCTCAATCTATGGCTCTCACACTCACAGGGGTTATCCTGCCGGAGCCTGGTCATTGTTGAGAGTGGGAAAAGTTGTTAGTCACTACAGTTTAGCTACTTTACAGTGCACAGACTAGGAGTTCAATCACTACCAGGAATCAGTTCATTTTGAATTTTGTTAGCAGACCTGGTATTGTCTCCTGAAGAAGAGGAGAAGTTAGGGGAGCATCTCACCCTAAATCCCCCCCTAAATTTGGCACTTTTCACCCACTTATTACATTTCTTCATCAAATATTGGATGTTCTTTTTACTTGTGCCATTTTTCTAAAGTGGGAGAAATAGGCAAGAAGACAGCACAACGAACTTTACCCCTGAAACCAACATAGTAACAGGACAGGAGATAGACGTAGCCCTAGTCTTGGAACACATCTGATGAATTGCGTGGTAATTCAAAGATCCCTGGTGCCTCCAAGTACTGGGTGACATGCACGCTGCTTCTGAGTACATGACATCCAGAATGCCTCTACTCTGATGCTTCCCGTACACCTCAGAGGAGCAAAGGCAGAATTTTGCCCTTGAACTGTTAGTAGCCTAACACCAGAAATACTGGGATTGGGAGGGAAGAGAAGAGAATGGAAAGTGCCATGTGAGAAAGGTAAGAATCAGAGAAAGAGGCACTTCCTTCCAGCAATGAACAAGGAATTTTATTAGAATAAGGAAAAATGTATGTGATAAAGATTTTTAATGCATATCATTATAAAGTTAGGACCAAATCCTACAAATATGTACTACCCAAGTATAGTGCTCACTACTCTGAGTAGTCAATAGGGCTTACAATATTAAGCACTCTAGTTTGTAGAAAGTGTTTTCTGGTTTATGCCAATATTATAAATATTTTATTTTGCTAATCAGCTAAATTCTAAGGTTTAAGGACTTTTATTTTATTTTTTACACTTCTTATCAGGTCCTCACAAAACTGCAAATAAAGGCTTATGATTCTTGGTTCTGAAGTCCAGCAACATCCTAATTGAGATGGTCTCAACTTTCCACTGATGAAATGATACTAATGTTAAATGGCAACATAAATAATCTAATGAATGATAATTTTACACTGCTCAGCCATAAAATCAATCAATTTTTACGCTCCAGTGCATCACCTCTGCACCTTACAATCCCTGCTGTAATTCTCCATATGGAAATGAGGAATTACTGAATGACTGAACAGTTTATTCATGTAAAAAGCTGAGTTGTAGTCAAACAATGTGCTGCTACAGCCCACAAGAAAACCAGTAATTTCATTTACCAGAACCCAGGACCATACTAAACTAGCAACTTCTTTTGAATCCACATCTTGACAATATGCTTGCTTGCATTGGTGTTATTTAATACTGTTGAAAGAAAAAGAAAGAAAGAAAGAAAGAAAGAAAGAAAGAAAATTCCACAATGTCATTTTTATTTTTTGGGGAAAAAAATAGGAAGGGAAAAATTATCAGTTCCCCTCTGCCCCATTTTTGGACCAATTCTAGCATTGATAACAGAGTCTCTGAGATTTTCAGATTTCTTGTTGCGTGTGTTTATGTGACGGCTACCATCTTGGCTAACACTAGGGACTGAACTAAATACTTCCAGAGCATACGTGTCTCCAGCTGTAACTAAAGATTGAGGCCGTGCATTTGAGCCACGGTGCCGGAACCTTTGTAGAAGTGTGGGGGGATAGAGCACTGGAGCCAGAACCAGGATGGCCAGGGCGCCATGCTCGCACTTTTTAACATAGGCGTAATTTGGGGAACAGGGTCAGCATTGCTCCCCCAAACTGCAAGCCTCAGGCAGGCACACTGCAGTACCAGCAGGGGCTGTGCTTCACAGGGGACAGGAGCATTATCAGCTCCCACACCGCGAAGCGCAGCGCCTGCCCAAGGCTTGCCATTTCGGGCGCAATGCGGCCTCCTGTCCCCCCAAACTATGTCCATGTTGAAAAATGGGGGCATGGCCCCCTTGGTTTTGGCACCATTGATCTGGGGCTATAACAGACTCACCTCTACTGTGGATGGGACATGGGGGGGGGCATATAAAACACACTACATTTGTTACATTTGTTCATTTGTATTTCTGATTAGGGGGTGAGTAGAAGAATATTCCTTAAAACTTGAGTTCCCAGAAATCACATGAACTACCTGGACATGGAGGAGTTGAGCCTCTCCCTCCAACCTGCCCTCTGTCTAAGTTTGTATAGTACTCATCAGCTTGATGCCTGCGTACCTTCTTCCCCCTTCCTCCCAGAAAATGGGAGTTGGAAGCCCCTCATTATACTCCAAGTGACCAAATGCATCTGCTATGGAACTACAATCTATGAAGCTTCAAGAGTGAAAATGCCACCCAAAAATGGTCATCAGAACCCCAAAGTCACCAAAATGCTGAGGTATGACATCTTCAGAACTGAAGCTCAACTCTGAGGTTTATGATTTACAGTACACTTTGACTGGATAAAAAGGGTGACAAATGTTGGATTCAACAACCACAAAATTGCTCCTTTAACTTTACAAATCAAACGATCTTCCCTCATCAGAATTCAAATGTTTGGGATCAAATGGATCTGGATTCATCTTCTTCAATGGGTGATGAGTGGTAAGAAATTTCCACCACAGGACCTCTCTTCTTGAGAGGTTTCTATAGACTCTTCCAAATCCCTCCTCAGAACTCACTTCCTCTAAAGTGTATGTCAGTAGAAATGCTGTCATCCAATCATTGCATTATAAATGAAAGATTTAAGAACAGTTCCCCGAGTTTTCCAGTGAATTCTGTGTCATATGTTTATTTAGACTGTGCACACTGCAGCCAATTTTTCTTCTGCCTCTTGTACAGCACCGAGCCCTCTGTTGGTGTTTAACTTTACTCTTGGTATCCTCATAACTAAGGGCACGTCTTCACTACCCGCCGGATCGGCGGGTAGCAATCGATCTATTGGGGATCGACTCATTGCGTCTAGTGAAGACGCGATAAAATCGATCCCTGATCGCTCTGCCGTCGACTCCGGAAATCCACTGCGGCAAGAGGCGGAAGCGGAGTCGACAGCGGCGCGGCAGCGGTCGACTCTCCGCCGTCCTCACAGCCAGGTAAGTCGACCTAAAATACGCAACTTCAGCTACGCTATTCACGTAGCTGAAGTTACATATCTTAGGTCGACCACCCCCCCCCCCCCGTAGTGTAGACCTAACCTAAGAATCTTGAGACTTAATTGACGTATCTATCTTTCAAGATACATAGCTATGAACTTTATGGGCCACATTGTCCCCTTCATCTTTATGGTTGGATGTGCCTAAAGCAGGCAGACCCAGGTCAAGAGGGGCATGCAAGAGGACACTTTCACTCTCTCTCCCCTTCTTTCATAGAAGACACTTCTCAAGGGCTCCACAGGTGTGAGTATCTGCAGCAGAAGGATAACAGCTGAGCAGATAGCTTCTTTCCATAGCTTCCAACCCCTCAAAATCCATGACACTCTAGCAGCTTTGATAATACTGACCTAGTTTTGGGCCAATTCATCCATCTTCTAAATCTACTGAAATCAACTGAGGTACAACAGAGTCTAACTGGCCCATTCTTGTTCCCAGAATATGCACCATTGTCCTTCTGAAGCCAGAATTCGGCCTAAAATTTTATGGCCTTTTATTATTTGTAAAAAAATATGTATACAGTTTCTTAAACTCTATAGCAGGAAGGAAGGCAAGAGGGAGCTGGAGAAGGCTCTTGGCAGAAGGTCAACATTGAAGCAGAAAGAACCAGGATACCATGCACCTCCCCAGACTGAATCTTTGCCTGTCTACACTGGAGGTTTGCATTATCCCAGTGGCTGTCCACTGATGACTGCAACCATGGTGAATTCCTAGTGTAGAATAGGTCTTAAATATAAAAAAACTGTTTTTGTAGTGTTTTGTGTCATCGATAAGTTTTCCTTCAAGTCTGACTCTCCACTGAGCATTTGTTTACTAAAATGAAGCCTATAATAAATGTTATAATTATAATTATAATGCTTATAATTATTGTTGTTTACAACCTATGTGCTAGGGCTGTAGCAATTCATTGAATATTTGTGCAGTGAAAACTCACTATCTTTCCACATCTGGCTTGTTAAACACAGTATGAAGCACCTGGGGTTCTCTAAATCTACAATCCACTTGCTGCATCCATTATTCACTTGCATTGCTAGATGGATTTGCAAGGGCTTTACAGTCTTCATAGGCCTGATGACTGCCGAATGGTGGTACCCTCTGCCCACCCCCACCTCCACAATCCCCATCCTTTCTAACTCATATTCCAGCCCACAGTCTTGCCAAGCATGCAATACAGATTGGAAAGCCAAATGTCACTATTTATTTTGAAAGTGAAGATGCCATTGAGAAGCCTACTGGTTATTAGTATTATTTATCTCTATTACAAAGTCCCCCAAAGTATCCAATTAGTATCAGGGTCCCAGTGTGCTGTGCACAGTGCAAACACATAGTGCAACATGGCCCCTGCTCCAAGGAGTTTACAGAGTCTATTTTAAGATAAGAGGCAAGGAGTATAACAGATAATATCAGGGAGGAGAGCTCAGAGATGGGCAAGAGTAATAAGAGCACATAGTTACATATATTGACTGAGCAATGACTTACGTCCCTCCTGCCCATCACTCATACTAAGATGATTACAAACAAAAGGGATGTTGTTTTTATTCCCTATAAAATACTTTGATCCTATCTTTTCAAATGTATTTAAACTAGTTGCTTCTATTGCTGTAGATTATTTTCCATATGGTCCAAATTCTGAATCTGAGTGTCCCATCTGAATAACTGGCCTTGGTGCTAGGCAGATACATGTAGAAAGTTAGTGGGGAGTAGGTCTGGCCGGAAAAGAAGAATTCCATTTTGTGAAAAATGTTGAGGTTTTTCATAGATTAGAAGGGCAGAAGGGACCATTGTGATCAACTAGTCAGATGTCCTGCATAACACTGACCAGGCTGACATTTGCTTATGTTCAGCATTAGGATGAAACAGACATTTTGAATTTTTTCATGGAAAAAACAGAGAAAGACACACCTCAAAATAGATTCAACTGGAATCTGGGAGACCCACATTCAAGTCTCCTCACTGCCTGATTCAGAGCAGGGATTTAAACATGGATTTCCCACATCCATGAGCACTTAACTATTGGGCTATAGAGTCAATCTCTGGATTTCTGGCCCAATCAATATTTAATTATTTATACAAAGTGGAACAGCTCCAACTGGAGACTGAGTGGTTATAGCACTCACCTGCTCTGAATCATGCAGAAGTCTGCATCGCCCATGTCCCAAGTGAGTACTGTAGCGGGGTGGTCCCCCGCTCCTGCCTGGAAGGGCTTAAAACATCCCTGGCAGAGGGCTGCAGCCCCAAATGCTGGGCTGATTGGGGAAGCAGTCACAGCTGGGCCATGCCCCAATCAGGCCACATCTGGCCTGTATAAAAAGGCTGGGAGCCAGGAGTTTGGGCCAAAGTCTCTCTCTGTCTTCAGAGAGAGAAGGGCCTGGCTGCAGGGATCTAGAGGTAGGGTACCTGAGTGGAGCAGGGCTGGGGAAAGGCTGAGGAGCTGGGGAGCTCCAGCCTGGAAAGCTCCAGGCTGCGGCCTAGCATAAGGCCAATGGGTACTGGGGGTTGCAGAGGGCAGCCCAGGGCTAGGCCAAGGCAGCAGGTCCAAACCTCCCTTGCCAGTGATGAGTGACCTATACTGCAGTCTGCCCCAGGGAGCGGGGGCTAGTTGGTGATTGGCAGTGGCCTAGTACTGAGGCAAGGTAGGGATAGTGGGTGGGGGTTCCCCAGGGAGGGGAGACCCAGATCTGTGAGGTACTGCCAGTGGGCAGCACCCAGAGTAAGGGGCACCGGGGTCCTGGGAGGGACACGGGGGCCAGAAGAGGACAGGCAGATCACCGGCCTGCAGAGGGTGCTCCAGACGCTGGACGAGCTGATTCCCCGAGACAACCAGTATGGGGCGCTGCAGGGGTGAGTCTGACCCCTTACAGATTGGTGGAGAATGCGGGCATGAGCAGTCCTCCCCTGACACAAGGGGCCAGGGCAGGACTGTGGGACAATTGCCCAAATCAGAGTGGAGAAACTGACAGAAGAAAACATGAGAGACTATTATTGGAGAGCCTGTGTGACCCATCTCGCCGAGCAGCAAGCCAGGCTCCTTCAGCTGCTGTGGGGGAGGGCACAAGGACCTCACTGGGGGCCAGGCACTTTGGGCTGGAGGCCAGTGCCAAGGCCTAAAGACTGTTTCACCTGTGGGCGAAAGGGACACTTGAAAAGGGAGTGCCCCTACCGGACTGGAGCAAAGAGCCTCCGCCTGGGACATGCTGGAGAGACTCAAGTGCCCCCTGTGAAGTTAACAGGGGGGCTCCAAATGTGTTGGGCCTGTGGGGAACTGGGGCACAGGAAGAGGGAGTGCCCTCAGTGGACTCGCAGGGCCCAGGCTAGCCCTAAGGTGGGCAGGGGTGAGCACTGGCTGTACCTCCTCTGCCACAAGGGGCGCCGGGGAAAACGGCCTAGCCCCCAGAGAAGGAGGGGGAGGCCGCAGGACCGGGCCGGGTCCGAGACTGCCTTGAAGGTGGGGGTGGTGACGACCAGGGCCCTAGAAAGGGGATTGTCGGGGCAGGGAGGCCCCAGACAAACCTGGGATCCCATGGGGGAGCTGAAAAGGCTACCAGGGGAACTCAAACTCTGGAGGAAGGGAGCCGGCTGCTCCTTGCACTGGAGAGCATGCGCAAGGAGAGGGACTCCCTGCGCGCCCAGCTGAGAGGAATGCTGGGGCGTTAGGGATAGACCCCCCAACCGGTGGAGGGGATCTTGCGGTGGGGGGGGTGTAGCGGGGTGGTCCCCCGCTCCTGCCTGGAAGGGCTTAAAACAGCCCTGGCAGAGGGCTGCAGCCCCAAAAGCTGGGCTGATTGGGGAAGCAGCCACAGCTGGGCCAGGCCCCAATCAGGCCACATCTGGCCTGTATAAAAAGGCTGGGAGCCAGGAGCTCGGGCCAAAGTCTCTCTCTGTCTTCAGAGAGAGAAGGGCCTGGCTGCAGGGATCTAGAGGTAGGGTACCTGAGAGGAGCAGGGCTGGGAAAAGGCTGAGGAGCTGGGGAACTCCAGCCTTGAAAGGTCCAGGCTGCGGCCTAGCATAAGGCCAACGGGTACTGGGGGTTGCAGATGGCAGCCCAGGGCTAGGCCAAGGCAGCAAGTCCAAACCCCCCTTGCCAGTGATGAGTGGCCTATACTGCAGTCTGCCCCAGGGAGCGGGGGCTAGTTGGTGACTGGCAGTGGCCTAGTACTGAGGCAAGGTGGGGATAGTGGGTGGGGGTTCCCCAGGGAGGGGAGACCCAGATCTGTGGGGTACTGCCAGGGGGCAGCACCCAGAGCAAGGGGCACCAGGGTCCTGGGAGGAACACGGGGGCCAGAATAGGACAGGCGGATCACCGGCCTGCAGAGGGTGCTCCAGACGCTGGACGAGCTGATTCCCCGAGACAACCAGTAGGGGGCGCCGCAGGGGTGAGTCCGACCCCTTACAGTACTCTAACCACCTCCTGGAGAAAAATTCCTGAGCAGCTCTAGTGGGGAGGCATCTTCCACCCAAGATGCTTTTTGACCCAATGGCTCATACAAGGGAGGACTGAATAGCAGCAGATTTCCTGGCATGGATTTCCTGTGCACTGGTCTGGTGAAATGCTCCTCCCTTAAATGGTTCCCCACATTCTTCAGTTGAACTGCTCTAGTTCTGCTGTCAAGGGATATTCCATAGTGGCAAAGGAGGAAACTGGGCTTGTTCTTATATTAACTTCACTCTGAACAGAATACTGCTTAAATTGTCATTCAGTCTTATTAATAAATAATAATTAATAATATGTTGCCGTTATATCTTATTACAGGGCATGAACTGTCTTATTTTATGTTCTTACAGCACTAGGTACACTGTTGGCAGATAATAATAATACTGAGATACTGCCTTTCTGCTAATGATCTCAAAGCACTTTACAAGTATTAATTAATGAGACATATCAAACCACATTCACATATATCCCCAAAATTTGTGGATGCCTGGCTCCATGTTAAAACTCTATGTCTGCCCCTTTCTCAGTTATGAGCCAAACCAAAAACCTGAACTGAAGACACCTCTTTTGGTCAGTTAAGACCCAGACAGATCAGGAGCAAACCATTCTCATTAAGTCCTGAAAAGTGAGTATGATTACAGCCATTTCACAAGTGGAGAGACTATGGCACAGAGATTAAGCTTTCCCAAGGTCACAAAGCATGTCAGTAACAGAGATAGGAATAAAACTAGCAGTTAGACATCCAACACTTTTGCCACATGGAGGGTGTCATCTTGTTCTCAAAATGACGTGCTCCACATAGCGTGACTTTTCACACACCATGCATGAGAGGTCACATTGGTGGTGGTGTTCCCACATGGGTAGGGGGACTACAGTAGTATCGTTACTTGGCCACTCAGGACTACACTGTAAAATAATTGTAGTTAAAGTGAAAATAAGAAGAATGTGATAACCTTTTGTCTGCAATAATTGTTTACTTTTGATTCCTTTGTGAGTCTTATTTTCATTACAAAATATATTTTAAACTAATAAACTAACCTAACTAATAGAACAATAATAACATTAAACGTATGTATAACAAATGAAAGAAGTCTGGCAAATGTAGTCAGATGCCAAAGGAGTCCTTGGCAGAAAAAAGTTTGAGTAGATCACACTCCAACAATTAGACTTCACTCCGTCTCACATTTATTGGATATGCATCAGATTGTCTGTATTATTATTATTACCACATAGTCTCGGTATTGGCTGCAACTTAGAAGCTGTTTTTGTTGGCAATTGTTTTTCTGCTCTTTTTTTTTTTTTTTTAAACAGGATCAGTATTCATAGTGGTTTTTAAAATAAATTAAAAAATTAACCTCAATTTTGAAAAAATGAGTTGTGCATTCAACAAAACACCCAATTTCTGGAACAGATTGTTTCAAGACATGTGCCCATACTTCTGAACTTAAAAAATGATCCATAATGTGATTAGACACTGCACATTGTTATGGGCATTTAATGGAATTTTATGATTGACTGCAGTATGATTCTGCCAGCTCTTTCCCTTGAGCAAAGTCAGAAGAACATCATGAATCAAGGGCAAGAGAAGAATTTGCTATGCAGATACCTTGAGGAACTTTAAACTTGCTGATGGACCAAATTAAATCTTTAATAATAAGTGTGCTCTCATTAAAATACCAACACCTTACCTTAGCTTTCACTTTCTGGTCTGGCTCCCTCCTTGCAGCAGGGAACTCATCAGGTTCTTGTTGATTACTTGACACTCATTTGCCTTCATGTAAAATGTTGGCAGAAGTCACTATACCTTCTGAAATGGGAAAATAGCCATGAGAACATTTCAAATACACTGGATGAAACCTTAGTCCCATTGAAGTCAATGGGAATTCTGCCACTGATTTTGATAGAACCAGATTTCACCACTGTACTTAGAATACACACTGTGCCTAAAGATTTAATATTGGGAAAAAATCTATGCACAAACAGGTCCAAATGATGGTTCACCTCACATATTATTCTCAAGCCAGGATGCATATCACTTTCACAGATCTGAATTCTAGGTGGAGTATTTTCATCTCTGAAACGTCTGAGTTTGTTGGTTCCCACTCAGCTGTACACAGGCATAGTTTAATTCTAAAGACCTGAGTTCATAAATAATGCAGGTCAAGAAAATTGTGTTCAGTTTCCATTCTAACTGTGCCCCTTTTCAGTGGTTTATAACTTTTTTCAGATAAATTCACTTCCCACTTCCTACATATATGTAGAGAGATGGACAGAGAGATTAGAGTATGTGGTATGGGCAGAAAGGTTTCATTGGCATGAGTTTAGGGCGATTGATTTACTCAATACAGTCCATCCTGTAATATCATGCAGATCTTAAATTTGCTATATAGGAGCTGATATTAAATAACATTTATTTTTCTTACTTTGTTTACTCAAACTTTTCTCAGGCACCTTCCATTATTGATGTCTGACTGCCATTCTGGGTCTGTTCTCATTCTTGAACATTGCTTCTTGCATAGTGATTGTTACCTAATCATGGCTAAATAAATAGATAGATAAGTAATAATAATACTGTTGCAGTGCCCAGTTTTCTTTATGGGGCTATGTACTGAAAGTCCCCAGAATATAGGACTTCCTCTTCCTTGATTTATCCTTGGCATGCAAGGAAATGTGGTTGTCCTAGTTCAATTCAAACTTTAAGAGTGTGTCAATTCATCTTAACAGGTTATTCTCTGCATTTTGGCCTCCATTCCCTTCTCTTTGTTGGTAAATTTGTAACCTTGGTTACTCTCTTTAGCGAGGCTTGGGCATGCAGTTCCTGTCAAAGCTTAATGCAGATGCATTTGCCACCCTTCTACACATATTTAAAACAAGAAGTAAAGCCCTGAAATATCCTGTAAGTGTTACTGCCATGTCTCTGTTTTTCTCTGTAGGTACAACATGCACATTCATTCTCAACCATGCTGGTACAAAGAATTGACTCTTAAGATAACATACTCTGGAATGCCATTTAAAAAAGGTTTGCAACATTTCTGCATAAATGCTATCATCTTAAAAATGCTAAGTTAAATTAAATTGTTACAAAGTCAGAGATATACCATACAGATTGTGTAAAGAACAAAGCACTATGTATGTCTTTCTTGGCAGTTGGCAGTCTCAGATCTGCTAGAAGTTGAAATAATAAAGAGGTAGGACTAGAAATCCGGGGTGTAAACCTGGCTCCAGTGAAATCAATGGCAAAACTCTTATTGACTTTAATGGGGACAGGATTACACCCCAGATCTCCAGCTTCCAAGATAGGTATATTGGGCCCAATCCTTCCTTTGAAGTCACTCAGCAACTTGCAGGCCCAGACCCACTGAAATTAAATGGAACACAAGACACTTATTTTATTAATAATTCTCTTTTATATACAAAAGAGAAGGGCTAAAATGTAAGTATGGTAATATGGATTGAATATGTACCACTGGGAACATGACCCAGATACTATGGTGATGTGAACCTGATTCCACTGAAGGCAATAGGAGTTTTACCTGAATAAGCCTGAGTAAGGACTTTGGGGTTTGGAATAGAAAGCATTCAGGTCAACAGAGATGCACCAGTTTACACCAGACAAAGATCTGCCCCCTCACATCATTTACAAAACCTATATTTACGGTCTAAATTAAGCCTCCAGCATTCCTTAAAGTCTGGGTATTATCTTGGGTGAAACTATACTATGGAATAAGCCTAGGAATTTCTGCAGATTGAGGATTTTTTTTAGAACAAAATCATCTTGCTCCCATCCTGTTCATCAGCCTGACACTCTGAGACCAGAAGAAAGTAAATGAGAAACTCATTCAATCAGGCATGTATTGGCAGAGTTTTCTCAGCAAAAGAGGAAAAACCCCAAGACTATGTCACTCAGGATAAACAATGAAAAGGTAAAGCAGCTTGGGCACCCAGAAAGGTTTAAAAGAAAATATTGATGAACAAAATATATGTAGGAGTGCAAATGTAAAGCCATACTTTTATTTTATACCTTCTAAAAATAAATCTATTATCGGTTTTCATGAGAGATGTGAACTGAGCTGTACTGACCTTGGAGAATGCATCTGAAGAAGTGACGTTTTTTACCCATGAAAGCTTATGCCCAAATAAATCTGTTAGTCTTTAAGGTGCCACCGGACTCCTCGTTGTTTTTGTGGATACAGACTAACATGGCTACTCCTCTGATATTCTTCCTTAACATTTCAAAGGAATTTTCATACTAATGGAAAGAGCCAGACATAGTGCATGTAGGTGCTGTGCAAACTCCACACACACATACACACACTTCAACCTGAAATGTTTCTGGCTCATGTACCTTTGAATCCTGACCTGGAAACCCACCAGAGGGAGTTCTGTCATGCCAATAAAGTATGAAAGTTTATTTTTTGTACAGGATACCAGTCCATTTAATATACTGTTTTTAAACAAAATATATGGATTGCATATTGCACATACACTAGTTGAAATGTACCATATAGTACCATTCAGCTAAGAGTTGTTTTTACAGGTACTTTGTTTTTACTCTTTACCCAAGTGAGAATAAAAAATATTATTTTCCTTGACTGTAAAGTTTAAGTCTGTCCTTTGAAAGCAACATGAATCAGTATGGAGGTAAGTGAAATAGCACTTTCCCCCTCCCCTATGTGGGACAAGTGGGAAAATATATATATATATATAATTATTCTTTAAATATAGTAAGGATGAGCTGAGCCTAAGAGGTGCATGTAGGCTGGCATCCCTGTCAGGGGAGGGAGTTGAAGGTTTATCAGCAAGACAGGTACTTTGGTTCCTGCATTATATCCAGGTGAAGCAAACATTACCTCATGGTTTTCCCTTATTCCATGTGTTATACTTCAGATTGTTTACACACCTTCTGTTAATATGCTACTGGCCACATTTCAAAGGGACTTCAACCTGCCCTCTAATTCTAAAGATGCAATTTTGCACATAAAAATCACTTGCTCAGTGCTTATTTTCTTGTCCTATTCTATATAGGATTTTATACTGGGCTCATCACCGTGGTAACTGAGCGCCTTCCCCTAGTGCATTAAGCAATGTGGCTAACTTCTGTCACATGTCCTTTGTTCTTTCACCCTCGCCCCAGAAGGAGAAGTGTGTATTAGTATTCCTTGCTGGATAGACATTACAGACCTTCAATTCACACTAGATTTGTGTGTACTAATAGGTTTGCATGTGTCGATGCTATCATTTGCTGGTGTTGAGTAGAACTGGTTGGGATTTTTTTTTTTTGATGAAATATTGCATATTTAGTACTGCAGCCATTTCCATTTAGAAGGTTTTTTTCCACAACTAGAGAAGTCAATGACCTTTTTTTTTAATCAAAAGGTTCGCTTCTGTAGAAAAATCGCCCACCCTGTCACCCCCAGAGAAAACAGCACTGCGACCCAGCACCTCCGTTCTGAGAATTACTGCTGTATTTCAATTCCACACAAAGGAAAATGCTTGTGATTAGCTGCAATCAGAGCTGTGCAAACCATTTGTGTTGAAGCCAGAAGCTCCCACTGGAGCTGGGAGCACTCAGCACTTTTGAAAATCAGGCATACCTGTTAGTGCTGTGAGCCTGGAGAGCTGGAGAGTCAACACAAGTTATGCAAGGCTCTGATTTCCATAACAATGAATATGCATTAATTCATTTACATAAATCCCCCTAATGTTAAATCCTTCAGTTCCTTGCTCCTCCTCCCTCTCAAATCAATACATTCTCTCTGCCAAATCCATCGTTTCTCCCTTGAGTATCCACTCCTCCCCCTCCACTCTAAATCCATTCTTGAGTTTCCCTCCATCACCTCGATTTGGCTCACCTTTGAGTTTTCTCCATGTCCCAACCTCTGTCTCAGGTTCCCCCATCCCTTCTTCAAATCCCCTTTCTAGTTCCCCTGCTCAAATTTCGCATTTCATAGAATCATAGAAGATTAGGATTGGAAGAGATCTCAGGAGGTCATCTAGTCCAATCCCCTGCTCAAAGCAGCACCCAAACCAACTAAATCATCCCAGCCAGGGCTTTGTCAAGCCAAGCCTTAAAAACCTTTAAGGATGGAGATTCCAACTCCTCCCTAGGTAACCCATTCCAATGCTTCACCACCCTCCTAGTGAAATAGTTTTTCCTAATATCCAACCTAGACCTCCCACACTGCAACTTGAGACCATTGCTCCTTGTTCTGTCATCTGCCACCACTGAGAACAGCCGAGCTCCATCCTCTTTGAAACCCCGCTTTCAGGTAGTTGAAAGCTGCTATCAAATTCCCCCTCACTCTTCTGTTCTGCAGACTAAACAAGCCCAGTTCCCTCAGCCTCTCCTCGTAAATCATGTGCCCCAGCCCCCAGATCATTTTCGTTGTCCTCCGCTGGACTCTTTCCAATTTGTCCACATCCTTTTTGTAGTGGGGGGCCCAAAACTGGATGCAATACTACAGATGTGGCTTACCAGTGCTGAATAGAGGGGAATAATCACTTCCCTCGATCTGCGGGCAATGCTCTTACTAATGCAGCCCAATATGCCGTTGACCTTCTTGGCAACAAGGGCACACTGCTGACTCATATCCAGCTTCTCATCCACTGTAATCCCCAGATCCTTCTCTGCAGAACTGCTTAGCCAGTTCGTCCCCAGCCTGTAGCGGTGCATGGGATTCTTCCTTCCTAAGTACAGGACTCTGCACTTGTCCTTATTGAACCTCATCAGAATTCTTTTGGCTCAATCCTCCAATTTCTCTAGTTCACTGTGGACCCTATCCCTACCCTCCAGCATATCTACCTCTCCCCCCATCTTAGTGCCACCAACAAACTTGCTGAGGGTGCAATCCATCACGTCATCCAGATCATTAATGAAGATGTTGAACAAAACTGGCCCCAGGACCGACCCCTGGGGCACTCTCCTTGATACTGTCTGCCAACTAGACATTGAGCCATTGATCACTACCCGTTGAGCCTGATAATCTAGCCAGCTTTCTATCCACCTTATAGTCCATTCATCCAATCCATATTTTTTTAATTTGCTGGCAAGAATACTGTGGGACTGTATCAAAATCTTTGATAAAGTCAAGATATATCACATCCACTGCTTTCCCCATATCCACAGAGCCAGTTATCTCATCAAGAAAGGCAATCAAGTTGGTCAGGCATGACTTGCCCTTGGTGAATCCATGCGGACTGTTCGAATTGTGGAAGTCAACGAATGGCTACGCAGGTGGTGTCGGAGAGAAGGCTTTGGATTCTTCGACCATGGGATGGTGTTCCAAGAAGGAGGAGTGCTAGGTAGAGACGGGCTCTAACTAACGAAGAGAGGGAAGAGCCCTAGTGAGGAGGGCTTTAAACTAGGTTCACCGGGGGAAGGAGACCAAAGCCCTGAGGTAAGTGGGGAAATGGGATCCTGGGAGGAAGCACAAGCAGGAGAGCGCAAGAGGGGAGGACTCCTGTCTCATACTGAGAAAGAGGGACGACCGATGAGTTATCTTAAGTGCCTATACACAAATGCAAGAAGCCTGGGAAACAAGCAGGGAGAACTGGAAGTCCTGGCACAGTCAGGGAACTATGATGCGATCGGAATAACAGAGACTTGGTGGGATAACTCACATGACTGGAGTACTATCATGGATGGATATAAACTGTTCAGGAAGGACAGGCAGGGCAGAAAAGGTGGGGGAGTTGCATTATATGTAAGAGAGGAGTATGACTGCTCAGAGCTCCGGTATGAAACTGCAGAAAAACCTGAGAGTCTCTGGATAAAGTTGAGAAGTGTGAGCAACAAGGGTGATGTCGTGGTCGGAGTCTGCTATAGACTACCAGACCACAGGGATAAGGTGGACGAGGCTTTCTTCTGGCAACTAGCAGAAGTTGCTAGATCGCAGGCCCTGGTTCTCATGGGAGACTTTAATCACCCTGATATCTGCTGGGAGAGCAATACAGCGGTGCATAGACAATCCAGGAAGTTTTTGGAAAGTGTAGGGGACATTTCCTGGTGCAAGTGCTGGAGGAACCAACTAGGGGCAGAGCTATTCTTGACCTGCTGCTCACAAACAGGGAAGAATTAGTAGGGGAAGCAAAAGTGGATGGGAACCTGGGAGGCAGTGACCATGAGATGGTCGAGTTCAGGATCCTGACACAAGGAAGAAAGGAGAGCAGCAGAATACGGACCCTGGACTTCAGAAAAGCAGACTTTGACTCCCTCAGGGAACAGATGGTCAGGATCCCCTGGGAGAATAACATGAAGGGCAAAGGGGTCCAGGAGAGCTGGCTGTATTTTAAAGAATCCTTATTGCGGTTGCAGGAACAAACCATCCCGATGTGTAGAAAGAATAGTAAATATGGCAGGCGACCAACTTGGCTAAACAGTGAAATCCTTGCTGATCTTAAACGCAGAAAAGAAGCTTTCAAGAAGTGGAAGATTGGACAAATGACCAGGGAGGAGTATAAAAATATTGCTCAGGCATGCAGGAGTGAAATCAGGAAGGCCAAATCACACTTGGAGTTGCAGCTAGCAAGAGATGTTAAGAGTAACAAGAAGGGTTTCTTCAGGTATGTTAGCAACAAGAAGAAAGTCAAGGAAAGTGTGGGCCCCTTACTGAATGAGGGAGGCAACCTAGTGACCGAGGATGTGGAAAAAGCTAACATACTCAATGCTTTTTTTGCCTCTGTCTTCACGAACAAGGTCAGCTCCCAGACTGCTGCACTGGGCAGCACAATATGGGGAGGAGGTGACCAGCCCTCTGTGGAGAAAGAAGTGGTTTGGGACTATTTAGAAAAATTGGACATGCACAAGTCCATGGGGCCGGATGCACTGCATCCGAGGGTGCTAAAGGAGTTGGCGGATGAGATTGCAGAGCCATTAGCCATTATTTTTGAAAACTCATGGCGATCGGGGGAGGTCCCGGATGACTGGAAAAAGGCTAATGTAGTGCCCATCTTTAAAAAAGGGAAGAAGAAGGATCCAGGGAACTACAGGCCAGTCAGCCTCACCTCAGTCCCTGGAAAAATCATGGAGCAGGTCCTCAAGGAATCAATTATGAAACACTTAGAGGAGAGGAAAGTGATCAGTAACAGTCAGCATGGATTCACCAAGGGGAAGTCGTGCCTGACTAACCTAATTGCCTTCTATGATGAGATAACTGGCTCTGTGGATGAGGAGAAAGCAGTGGATGTGTTATTCCTTGACTTTAGCAAAGCTTTTGATATGGTCTCCCACAGTATTCTTGCCGCCAAGTTAAAGAAGTATGGGCTGGATGAGTGGACTGTAAGGTGGATAGAAAGCTGGCTAGATCGTCGGGCTCAACGGGTAGTGATCAATGGCTCCATGTCTAGTTGGCAGCCGGTTTCAAGCGGAGTGCCCCAAGGGTCAGTCCTGGGGCCGGTTTTGTTTAATATCTTTATTAATGATCTGGAGGATGGTGTGGACTGCACTCTCAGCAAGCTTGCAGATGACACTAAACTAGGAGGCATGGTAGATACCCCAGAGGGTAGGGATCGGATACAGAGGGACCTAGACAAATTAGAGGATTGGGCCAAAAAAAACTTGATGAGGTTCAACAAGGACAAATGCAGAGTCCTGCACTTAGGACGGAAGAATCCCATGCACTGCTACAGACTAGGGACCGAATGGCTAAGTAGCAGTTCTGCAGAAAAGGACCTAGGGGTCACAGTGGACGAGAAGCTGGATATGAGTCAACAGTGTGCTCTTGTTGCCAAGAAGGCTAACGGCATTTTGGGCTGTATAAGTAGGGGCATTGCCAGCAGATCGAGGAACGTGATCGTTCCCCTTTATTCGACATTGGTGAGGCCTCATCTGGAGTACTGTGTCCAGTTTTGGGCCCCACACTACAAGAAGGATGTGGAAAAATTGGAAAGAGTCCAGCGGAGGGCAACAAAAACGATTAGGGGTCTGGAGCACATGACTTATGAGGAGAGGCTGAGGGAACTGGGATTGTTTAGTCTCCAGAAGAGAAGAATGAGAGGGGATTTGATAGCAGCCTTCAACTACCTGAAGGGGGGTTCCAAAGAGGATGGAGCTCGGCTGTTCTCAGTGGTGGCAGATGACAGAACAAGGAGCAATGGTCTCAAGTTGCAGTGTGGGAGGTCTAGGTTGGATATTAGGAAACACTATTTCACTAGGAGGGTGGTGAAGCACTAGAATGCGTTACCTAGGGAGGTGTTGGAGTCTCCTTCCTTGGAGGTTTTTAAGGCCCGGCTTGACAAAGCCCTGGCTGGGATGATTTAGTTGGGAATTGGTCCTGCTTTGAGCAGGGGGTTGGACTAGATGACCTCCTGAGGTCCCTTCCAACCCTGATATTCTATGATTCTATGATCACCTCCTCTCCTCCAAGTGCTTCAAAATGGTTTCCTTGAGGACCTGCTCCATAATTTTTTCCTGGGACCGAGGTGAGGCTGACTGGTCTGTAGTTCCTCGGGTTCTCCTTCTTCCCTTTTTTAAATATGGGCACTATATTTGCTTTTTTCCAATTGTCCGGGACCTCCTCCAATCGCCATGAGTTTTCAAAGATAATGGCCAATGGCTCTGCAGTCACATCAGCCAATTCCCTCAGCACTCTTGGATGCATTAGATCTGGACCCATGGACTTGTGCATGTCCAGCTTTTCTAAATAGTACTTAACCTGTTCTTTCACCACTGAGGGCTGCTCATCTTCTCCCCATACTGTGTTGCCCAGGACAGCAGTGTAGGAGCTGACCTTGTCTTTGAAGACCAAGGCAAAAAAAGTATAGAGTACTTCAGCGTTTTCCACATCACCTGTCACTAGGTTGCCTCCCCCATTCAGTAAGGGCCCCACACTTCCCCTGACCTTTTTTGTTGTTGTTGCTAACATACCTGTAGAAACCCTTCTTGTTACCCTTCACAACCCTTGCTAGCTGCAACTCCAGTTGTGCTTTGGCCTTCCTGATTACACCCCTGCATGCTCGAGCAATATTTTTATACTCCTCCCTAGTCATCTGAATAAGTTTCCACTTCTTGTAAGCGTCCTTTTTGTATTTAAGCAAACCGAAGATTTCACTGTTAAGCCAAGCTGGTCGCCTGCCATATTTGCTACTCTTTCTGCACATTGGGATGGTTTGTCCCTGTGCCCTCAATAAGGCTTCTTTAAAATACAGCCAGCTCTCCTGGACTCCTTTCCCCCTCATATTAGCCTCCCAGGGGATCCTGCCCATCAGTTCCCTAAAGGAGTCAAAGTCTGCTTTTCTGAAGTCCAGGGTCGGTACTTTGCTACTCTCCTTTCTTCCTTGTGTCAGGATCCTGAATTCAACCACCTCATGGTCACTGCTGCCCAGGTTGCCACCCACTTCTACTTCCCCTACTAATTCTTCCCTGTTTGTAAGCAGCAGGTCAAGAGGAGAACGGCCCCTGGTTGGTTCCGCCAGTAGTTGCACCAGGAAGTTGTCCCTAACACTCTCCAAAAACTTCCTGTATTGTCTGTGCACTGTTGTATTGCTCTCCCAGCAGATGTCAGGGTGATTGAAGTCCCCCATTAGATCCAGGGCTTGTGTTCTGGAAACTTCAGTTAACTGTCCAAAGAAATCCTCGTCTACCTCATCCTCCTGGTCCGGTGGTCTATAGCACAAGCCCACCATGACACCACCCTTGTTACTCTCGCTTCTAAACTTAACCCAAAGACTCTCAACAGGCTTTTCTGCAGTTTCATACTGGAGCTCTGAGCAATCATACTGCTGTCTTACATTCAGTGCAACTCCTCCACCTTTCTGCCCCAGCCTGGCCTTCCTGAACCATTTATACCCATCCATGACAGAGCTCCAGTCATGTGAGCTACCCCACCAAGGTCCCTGTGGTCTGGCTCCCCGCATCTTTCCCTCTCTCCCCATTTCAAGTTATCTCCTCTCTCTGGATCCCCACACTTGAATTTTTGAAACTGTTGTGGATTTGATGGAGTCCAGAGGGAACCTCTCTGACACTGAGGATAGGGTATTCTCAACCAAGGGCCCTCAACTCTGAAACATGCCTTCAGAGATCAGAATGAGTTTACTTCTAATTTTTAAATACCCAAGTGGACACAACAATTGCCAATATTTGATTGTATCTCTCTCCCTTCAACCTTTTCTGTGGCACTTGTTGCTTGTCTTCGCAGCTTAGACACTCTTTGAAGCCTGAACCATGTCTTTGTGTATGTGTACAGTACTTATCACAATGGGTTCTCATCCTGCTAAGGCACTACTGCAATGTAAATGAAATAAAATACTAACTTGAATCTCATTGCCTTCAAATGTAAGACAAGGCATGGAGGTTTGTTGAGAAAGCCCACTTTCAGTGAAGATGACCAAAAAGGTCCAGTGACATCTCTCTTTCGAGGAGGAATTAAGTGGAGAAGAAAAGGGAATGGGGGGGGGGGGGAAGAGAAGTAATAAGAAAGAGGATGGGGAAAAATCCTCAAAGTATGATCAAAGAAAGCGCAAAATGAAATGATGGTTCCTAGGTGGATTCTTGGGCTAATTATTATTTTAAAACCTTCTGCTTAGGGCCCATATATCACAGTGATGGATGCATCACCTATACATAGAGAAAAAGAAAGATCCACGGCATTGCACTTATTCACACACAAAAAAGCATAAACTGAAAATCAGTATCTGTGCAGCAGTAGTGTACATGCATTTCTCCCAAGTCATCTGATACTCTACACCAAATATTGCCAAGCTGGTTCATTTCCAGCTTCTTTCTTAAAGTCCCCAATCAGCAGCTGTTAAAATAAA
The DNA here is from genome assembly GCF_028017835.1 of Emys orbicularis. Taxonomy (NCBI): domain Eukaryota; kingdom Metazoa; phylum Chordata; order Testudines; family Emydidae; genus Emys; species Emys orbicularis. The sequence continues at coordinate 38,010,923 of NC_088686.1, forward strand.
ATTAGATATGTACAGTATGACTTCTTCATCAACCGTTAACAAAGCTCGTTATTTAATTCGTCTCTCAAATTGCATTTAATAGAGACTTAAAGCAATGCCTATGACTGTCACCGGGGTGCCCATTCATTATAAATTTCACTTGCAGGGAGAACTGTGTTTAATCACCACGATTTTTCTCTATCAGTGCCATTTGCATAAGGGCTGGGCAAGCAGGCATGATGAAAAATTGAATCCAGCTAATGTTATTGATTGGGAAGATCTGACCCTGAAACTGAGCTTCATTAATTATCCTGGCTTCCTCATCAGAAAGTTGAAATATGGAAGATTTCATTACATTACTGCATTGCATGCAGCATCAGTATTGTTCATGGTGCTTACATTATTACATACTCGCTCATTAAACGCATGCAATGCTTAATTAGATAGGGACCACATTATATGCTGATAGATGATATAACTGGGGAGTGAATAAAATCTTGGAAATATCTAATTCTATGGATTGCTAAAGACTGTAAAGAAATATCTGTATATCTAATCCAAAAGACAGGAAGATAGATTAAGGACACTGTATAAATCTTTGGATTTTATAGCCTGTTTTCTTGGAGGTGCCCACAAATCCCATTTATATCAATTTGAGCTACAAGTCCTCTGAACCTCTGAAAATGAGCCCACTAGTGTCCAGTGGATTTTTGATACCAGTCATTCACAAGGGACACTTGCTGAAATATTTTCTCATCGTTAAACAGCACAGCTGCAAATTCAGCATGGCCAGCTCTCGCGACTTTATTGCGAGTCTTGCAATATTTCAAGTTTTATTGAAAGGTCCAGTTCCTAGAGTCTTGTGATTACATGAGAATCAAATCTCAGCTTTCATTAAAAAATAGTTACTTTCTAACCCCCATTGTTGTGGAGAAAATCTTGAAAATGTGACCCGTACCCTGACAGCTCAGAAATCAGAAGGCAAATAAAAAGAACCTAAAATTTAGTATTTGTTTTTTAAAAAAATCTATTGAGGGGGTGGAGAGAGGGAGGCAGACTGATGATTTTTGAGCATTTGGGGCTGGCAATACCACAAATTCCAGTGACTCCATATAAATCACATAACTGCACCACCAATAAATATTTGCACAGCAGCAAACAAACCGACTTGTGCCATTCTGCCACACTTGGGATGGAGTCAGATATGGGTGACTGGATAGTACCTGGCACACTAGTCATCTGCTTGTGTTCTGTTGCTGTAGTTTGCAGTGGTTACCATATATGTTTATGGTTTTGAAGCAAGCCTCTGCTGTCTTTGGTTCTGGGAGATGCTGGCTGATTCCACTGTTTGCAGTGCAAATATGTGGGACAATTATGTAATGTTTACCGTCTGCAGAGACTGTGCAATTGTGCATGCAAAATATGGCTCTCTGTGCATTCTTTGGTGAACATGGAACGGAGAGAGAGAAATGTACTTCAGACCAAATGGGGACATTTGGCTCACAGAAACAGACATAAAATATTGATGGCCTTTAACGGAAACCGCTACAATGTTACTGACTGAGATGATTACAGAAAAAGTCACCTAGGACCAGATTGTACTCAGCTACTCTGTGCCCAGGCAAAGAGTAGCCCATAATTACAGTCCCCTTGATGCTACCTCTACACCTCTCCTAGGATGTGAGACAAACCACAGGGTTCATAGTTGCACTCCCTTCCAGGCAGTCACCAACAAGTGAAGCAGGAGCATCATGCTGGAGAGGGGGTACATTGTTACCAACAGGCTGTATCAGTCAGTTCCCTCTCCTGCATGCCTGGGAACTTCAAGAAGAGTTTGAACTCCTTTTATTCTCTATCAACCAGAAAGTGCGCTTGAATCTAAATGGCACTACTGCATCAGTCATCAGGATAGGTAAGCTCCAAATCAGGATTTCAGTTTACCTAACAACATTTCTAAATCTCTGCTGAAAAGAAAGGGGCAGCTGACAAATCCCTGTGGCTGCCATTGTATTGACAGTTCCAGTCTGCACAGGAAGCAGAGACTAATGGCATGAACAGTATCAAGGCAGGAAGATGAGATGCAGCCAGAGACACAGGAAATGCCAAACGGTTTCCATGACCCCTTTAAGATCTGTATTTCCCCTCTAGCTTTGGATGGTTGTTGATACATGCACTAAACTACAACAGAAAGCCAGTTAAGTAGTTCTTTAGTTAATCTTTAAGTTATTCTCTCTGAATGTTTGTGGATTCATACATCTGAAAGCCAAAAGGGACCATTAACTCGTTTAGTCAGACCTCATGCATATCACAGGCCAAGAATTTCATTCAGCTACCCCTGTATTGAGCCCAATACCTTGTGTTTAACTAAAGTAGATCTTCCAGAAAAACATCCCTGCTTGATTTGAAGACTTTAGGTGATGGCGAATCCACCACTTCCCTTGGTAGTTTGTTCCAGTGCTTAATCACTGTCGCTGTTAAAAAGGTAGGTCTATATTAGGGTATTTTAATGAAATAATTATTAATTTGCTCAACTTTTCCACTGAATAGCTAGAAACTATGTAATAGTCTAATTAATAGTCGTGTGTGTGTGTGTGTGTGTGTGTGTGTGTGTGTGTGTGTGTGTGTGTGTGTGTGTGTGTGTGTGTATCTCTTTCTCTACAAGCTGCAACAACTCTAAGAATAAAATGGCTGCTGACTGAGTGCACAGAGAGTGTAGACGTTTAAGGGTGCAGTATGCAGAAACCAAAGGCATCAGAGTTTAATTGCTACAGACACCCCTTATTAGATGTTGATTCTTTTCTCTTTAAAGAAAAAGCAGGGGACTGGGTGCAATCGTGGCTTATGTATTGTTCTTTCTCCTCTAGAGGTCAGGATAGAAATCCCTACATGACACATAAATATGACTTGTGTGGGTCTCTCATCCTAGTTGCTAATGGACAGTTATCTACATCACAAAACTTTCTCACAGTATAGCATGGTAGTTGGTTTTCCACATAAGAACCGGACTGGAATTGTGGGGGGATGGGGAGGAGGTGTGTGGAGGAGATGCCGGTTGGGACAAATGAAATAGCAGGGGGTGTTACACATAGAACTGGCCTACATTTGTGGGGCCTCCAAGACTGGAATAGCAGAGTGTAGCGGTGATTCTTGAGCACTGGCGGCCTGCTATAGGGCTGTCTCCAGCCAGCATTGTCAATCACTTTTTCACAAGCCTCAAATTAACACAAATGGTTTAGAAAACTGAGGGGACAAATGCTTAAAACACATCTATTGAGCCCAGTGTATAATGAGGTTTGCTCATAGGCTAAGCCTCAGGAGAAGTTAGACTTCTGTGAAAGCCAAGAGAATATTTTTGTTTTCTATATGTTTCCTCTGCCAAGAGTCAACAAAAGCTTTGCTAAACAGAATCAGCCAGAATGTCACTCTCTGTGTGACTAGGAGAGGTGGGGAGCTTTCCACTTTGAATAGTAATAAGTTACCGACTCCTTTTCTAACTGAGGACATCAGTCCCCTCGAACACAGAGGTTCAGCTCATTAAACAGCAAGGGAACCTTACACCTTTGCATTATGTGATTCAAAAGACAGCAAGATCATAGTCAAGACAGAGGATGTGAGATATATGATTTTTTTCCAAAGAGCTTTTAATAACCTTAATGGTGTCCAAATATTTCCTGTTTAGTCTGTCTCCCAATGAATCAAAGATCATTTGAATCCCCCTATATTGCCAATGATGTTGATTAAAGTAATAAGACAATTGATAACAACATTAAACATGTCACAGCATCATTTGCAGGCTCCAAAGCTCCAGGCAGACCAGCTTCCTAAATCAATTAGACTCATGGGGCCAGATTTGTACCTGATGGCTTCAGTGCAGTTGTACCAGGGAGGGATTTGCTCCATGGTGATGTTAAACAGTGGTGTAAACTTTTGATTTAGTCTGCAGCAAATTCATTCCAGATTCCCTCTGTTTCTGAAATCTCCCCAGACCTTCCCCTGTTAATATAAATGGGGCAAAGTCAAAGGCAGATTAAGGTTTCCTGGGACCCTGGGCCAGAGCAAGTGGGGGGCCCCTCCCCATCCCTTCCACCTGTGATCCTGCCCCCATTCCACCCCCTCCACATGTGACCCCACCCACAGCCCAACTCTTTTCTGCCCCTTTCCCACGCCTGTTCCACCCAGGGGCCCCACATTGTGCCCCCCCCCACTGCAGCCCCAAGACCGCAGAAGCTCTGTCCCTCTGCTGTGGCCTGGGGGAGCAGTGCGTGAGTCTACCCATCCCTGAGGCCACAGCAGGTAGCGAGAGCTCCTCCAGTCCCAAGACCACAGTGGGAGGTCCCAGTGCTTCTGTCGGGGATGGAGTTGGGGGGGGGGCACTGGGGGCTTCCCCTTCCACCCTCTGGCTTTTGCTGGGGATGGGATGGGGGGTACTGTGGGCTTCCTCTGCTGCCCCCCCTCCCCGGTTTCTGCTGGGGATGGGGTTGGAGGGGGGGTGCTGGGGGCTTCCCTTGCTGCCCCCGGCTTCTGCCAGGGATAGGGCGGGGAGGGAAAGAGGGGGGCTGGAGGCTTTCCCTGCAGCCAGCCAGTTCTGCCAGGGCCGGGAGGCACTGTGGGCTTCCCCTGTGGCCCCCTGGCATCTGCCGGGGATGGTGTCTGGGGATATTGGGGGCTTTTCCCACTGCCGTGCCCAGCGTGGATGCCGGGAAACAGGTTCGGAGGCGCAGGATACTTCCCCCACTGCTGCCCTGCTCACCCAGCACTACTTCCCGGGAGCGGGGCTTTCCCCACTCACCCGGGCCTCCAGGGCCCCCAGTTGGCTGAGGCCCCTGGGCACGGGCCCCATAGCCCCATTGGCTAATCCGCCACTGGACAAAGTGTACACCGTGCGTGGTCCAACCATTGACTTTGATGATGTGACACCAGAGATGCATTTAGCATAGTACAACTGAATTGTGACTGATGTCCTCCTTCTGCATCTTCATAAAAGTAATACATTAAATTCATTCTTTATACAACCCTTTCATTAGGTTTACAGAAGGAATATTGCCAATGTTATGAATGTCAAGTACACTTTACAGATAAATATTTAAAGGGATGGCATTGTGCTTAAAGGGACACAGTCCAGATAAAAATAAGGGGCCAGATCCTTGGGTGCATCTGAAATGCACAGAGCACACATTAGTGGATGATGTGCAGAAGTGGCTAAAAGTACCTTGTTACATTCCCAAGATACTAGGAGTACTTGTAGCACCCTAGAGACTAACAAATTTATTTAAGCATAAGCTTTCGTGGGCTAAAACCCACTTCATCGGATGCATGCAGTGGAAAATACAGTAGGAAGATATATAAATACACACAGAGAACATGAAAAAATGGGTATTGCCATACCAACTATAACGAGAGTAATCAGTTAAGGTGGGCTACTGTCAGCAGGAGAAAAAAAACGTTTGTAGTGATAATCAGGATGGCCCATTTCCAACAATTGACAAGAAGGTGTGAATAACAGTAGGGGGACTAGTTCTACTTTGTGTAATGACCCATCCACTCCCAGTCTTTATTCAATATTGAATAAAGACTGGGAGTGGATGGGTCATTACACAAAATATTGAATAAAGACTGGGAGTGGATGGGTCATTACACAAAGTAGAACTATTTCCCCTACTGTTACTCACACCTTCTTGTCAATTGTTGGAAATGGGCCATCCTGATTATCCGATAAAGTGGGTTTTAGCCCACAAAAGCTTATGCTTAAATAAATGTGTTAGTCTCTAAGGTGCCACAAGTACTCCTCATTCTTTTTGCTGATACAGACTAACACAGCTACCACTCTGAAACCTGCCAAGATATTGGTACTGTTCTGCAAAAGCCACTACCCCTTTGCTGTGTTGGAGCAGTCTGAGGGCTGCTCTGGCTTGCATGCCTTGTACAGTCACAGGGTACTGAAAATACATGCAGGGGTCTCAACCAAAACCCCATTTCCCCTCCTTTCATCTGCGAGAGATGGTGGGACTTGCAGCCGATGATGTAGATAGTTTGCAATGTCCCCACCTACAGTGGCAGAAAAAAGGGTACGATTTGTAAGAGTCCTTGCATCAGCTCTATGTAACCAACCATTCCACCTACACAGAGTTGATCCTTTTTGGGTTGATGAAATGACTCAGAGCACAAATTGGCCATAATGTACCAGGGATCTGGACCAATATGTAACAGATGTTCTGATCTAGGTTCTTACAATCCACATTAGAAAGAGAAGAATTTTTAAAATCAAATGCCCCTCTCATGTACTGCACCCTACTGATTTTATTTTATTTTTTTGCATGTCTTTCATTGTGGGAAATGTAGCTAGATTGATCAGTTTTACTTTTGTGAATAGTTGGTTTCCAGTTCTTATGCACTAGCACAATCATTCTGCATTCAGGTGACGTTTCACTTGGGGGGTGTGAGGGTTTACACCCCTCGTTACAGGGCAGCACGGCCTAGTGGTCAGAGTCCATAGGATCAACCCTTGTCGCAGGGCAGCACGGCCTAGTGGCCAGGGTCCATATAACCGCCCCTGGTTGCAGGGCAGCACGGCCTAGTGGCCAGAGTCCATATAACCGCCCCTGGTTGCAGGGCAGCACGGCCTAGTGGCCAGAGTCCATATAACCGCCCCTGGTTGCAGGGCAGCATGGCCTAGTGGCCAGAGTCCATATAACCGCCCCTGGTTGCAGGGCAGAACGGCCTAGTGGCCAAAGTCCATATAACTGCCCCTGGTTGCAGGGCAGCACGGCCTAGTGGCCAGAGTCCATAGAACAAGCCCTTGGTTACAGGGCAGCAGGACCTTACTGCTGGCTCAGCGGGGGTGGTCCTACCGAAACACGCTGAGGCTTACCAGGGGCAAGGTACCAGTCTGTCACACACACACACCCCCCCCCCGGGTCGGTTCCTACCGGTTTGGGAGTCGGGGTCGCCCACGAATCCCAGGGTCCTCCGCGGGTCTCCGGGGCCATCGCCTCCTCTGGTTCCTCCCCCGGTAGGGGTTCGTGCCGGTCGGAAGAAGCCTCCGCTCCAAGCGGCTCTGAGAACGTTGGCTGGTCCTCTGCAGGAGCTGCCCGGTTAGGTCCTTCTCCTTCGGCCGCCAGCCCAGACTGAGCTGAGTTCCCTCCCTTTATACTCACGGAGCATTTGGAGCATGCCAAGTACGGGCGGGGCGGGACTTACACTGACAGAGCTACCTGTCTGTCACTTCCGGGGCTAGTGCGGGGCGGAGCTGCCCTGTCACACACCTCCCCCCTTAAGAAGGATCCCCCGGGTGGGTCCGCCCCCTCCTCCCTCTCCCCTTGCCTAGAGAAGAAATCTGCATTACCAGGGCGATGAAACACCCGGAAGTCGTACGGTTGGAGGGAGAGGTACCACCGCATAATCCTGGAGTTCGAGTCCTTCATACTGTGTATCCACTGTAGGGGGGCGTGATCCGTGATCAACTTAAAGTTATTCCCCAGCAGGTAATACCGCAGGGCGTCGATGGCCCAACGTACTGCCAGAGCCTCTTTTTCTATTGTCGAATAACGTTGTTCCCGAGGGAACAGTTTACGACTCAGGTATAGCACTGGGTGTTCCTCCCCGTCTACTTCTTGGGATAGGACTGCCCCCAAGCCTGCTTCCGATGCATCAGTTTGCAGTATGAATTCCGTCTGGGTGTTGTAGGATGGGTTCCCGGGTGAGCCGTTCCTTTAGTGTTTCAAAGGCTTTCTCGCATTGTTCGGACCACTGAACCTGTCGAGGCTAAGAGTTTTTCGTCAGGTCCGACAGGGGGGCAGCTATGGATGCGAAATCCGGAATGAAACGGCGATAATAGCCGGCTAGTCCCAAAAATTGGCGTACTTGTTTCTTTGTCTTGGGGACGGGTACGTCTTTGAGTGCTTGCACCTTGCTAATTAGGGGTGTTAACTTCCCTCCTCCTACCATGTTTCCCAGGTAGGTTACCTCTTCTTGTCCAAGGTGGCACTTTGCCGGGTTCGCCGTGAGGCCCGCCTCCCTGAGGGCTTGTAACACCCCCGCCAGATGGTGTAGGTGGTCCTCCCAGTTGTGGCTGTAGACCACGATGTCATCTATATATGCAGCCGCATACTGGTCGTGGGGGAGTAGGACCTTATTCATCAAGCGCTGAAATGTAGCGGCGGCTCCATGTAGACTGAACGGCATCGTTACGAATTGGAAGAGGCCAAAGGGTGTGGGGAAGGCCGCCTTCTCCCGGGAGTTTGGGGTGAGGGGGATCTGCCAGTATCCCTTAGTTAGATCTATGGTTGACAAATACCTTGCTCCCTCAAGCCGTTCCAGCAATTCGTCTACCCTCGGCATTGGGTATGCATTGAAGCGGGAGATGGCATTGACCTTCCTGAAGTCGATGCAGAACCGGGTAGTCCCATCGGGTTTCGGGACTAAGACGATGGGGCTGCGCCACTCACTCGTCGATTCCTCCACGACCCCCATTTCCAACATTGTCTCTAGTTCTTGCCGGACCGTGTCCCACATTTTCCTAGGTAATGCTCGGTGATTGTCTCTCACCCTTTTCCCGGGGTTAGTGGCGATATGATGACTCATCAGAGTTGTTCGTCCCGGTCGGGCAGATAAAACATCCGGGAATTCCTCCACTAGTCGTTGTAAGTGTTCTCGCTGTCTGGGGGTGAGGCCCGATCCCAATGTTGCTGGCCTTGGGTCGGGGTTATCTCCCACTAGGGGTCCGAGTTCCGATGCTGAACAGGGCTTCCCGAGTTTTCCAGGCCTTCAGAAGATTCACGTGGTAAATGCGAGTCTCCTTACGCCGCCCCGGTAGTTTGACCTCGTAGTCGACCTGCCCCACTCGCTGGATTACTTCGTAGGGGCCCTGCCACTTGGCCAGGAGTTTCGACTCCGCTGAGGGTAATAAGAGCAGCACCCGATCGCCTGGGCCGAATTTCCTCCCCCTAGTCCCGCGGTTATAGAGGCATTCTTGGCACACCTGGGCCCGTTCCAAGTTCTCCCAGGCGAAGGCCCCTAATGCTTGGAGCCGTTCCCGGAGGTGTAACACATATTGGGTGGTCCCGAGAACCCGCGTCTCCTGGGCTTCCCACTCCTCCTTCAGGAGGTCCAAGATCCCCCTGGGCTGCCTCCCATACAAGAGCTCGAAGGGTGAGAACCCCGTCGAGGCCTGGGGTACCTCTCGTATGGCGAATAATAAGGCTGGCAACAGGGCGTCCCAATGCGAGGGGTCCTCCTCTACAAACTTCCGCAGCATAGATTTCAGAGTGCCGTTGAAACGTTCTACCAGGCCATCGGTCTGCGGATGGTACACCGAACGTCCGGAGTGTTCCGGTGGAGGAGGCGACACAGCTCTGCTATTAATTTGGAGGACATGTTCATACCCTGATCAGTCAATATTTCCCCAGGTATCCCAACCCTGGCGAAAATCTTTACTAGTTCGTTCGCAATAGCCGGCGCTGTCGCCATCTTTAGGGGAACGGCTTCAGGGTAGCGTGTTGCATAATCCACAACCACTAGGATGAAGCGGGTTCCCGTTTTATTCCTTTCGAGGGGGCCAACGAGATCCATCCCAATCCGCTCGAAGGGTACGCCGACGACCGGCATGGGTACTAGGGGTGCGGGGGCTACCCCTTTTGGCCCGGCTCTCTGGCATTCTGGGCAAGATGCACAATAGTCCCTCACCTCTCGGTGTATGCCCGGCCAGAAGAACTGGCGAGCCACCCTCTGTAGGGTCTTCTCCCGCCCCAGGTGTCCTGCCCAAGGGTTCACATGGGCTAGTTGTAGGAGGCCGGGCTGCAGTCTCCGGGGAACCAACAACTGGAGGAACGTCTCTTGGGTCTGGGGTTCCTGAGCTATGCGATACAAGCGGTCCTGCCAAATTTCAAAGCGGGGGCTCTGGGGAGGCCGTGGCGTCAGGTCCCCCTCGGTGTCCGGGTTGCTAGCCTGCTCCCAGGCTCTACTTAGGGTTGGGTCCTCTCTCTGCTCCTGTATGAAGTCCCCATCTCGTTCCAGTTCTGCTTGGGTGTCCTCCACTGAACGGGGCCCGTCACTGGGGTGATTCGTGGGGGTCTCCTCTGATGTGGAGGTCCCCTCGCCGGGGTCACTCCTTGGTCTGCGTCCGAGCAGTCCCACTCTAGGCGCCTTAGTCCTGTCTGGTCAGGGTTCGGGTGGCTGGTACTTCAGGAGGACCCTCCCCGAAGCCCGGCCAATCCCGTCCCAGCACCACCGGGTAGGCTGGGGGCCACCCCTACCCGGAGGCCTTCCTCTCGTCCGTCTACTTCTATTTTCACCCACGCTGTGGGGTACGGGCGGATGTCCCCATGTACACACTGTAGGTGGATTGGGGGGCCCGAGAGATTAAGGTCTGGGATCAGCCCCTCCCGTATGAGGGTTTGACTGCACCCCGAGTCCACAAGGGTGTTTGTGGGGATCCCCTCGACCCAGACGGGGACCACCAGCTTTCCTATCCCTCTCCTCCGTGCCCTTCATCTGGCCACCCAGGCTTGTCCGTAGCTGCAGTCCATGAAAGGGCAATCCCGTCGAAAATGCCCTTCTTGTCCACACCCCCAACACCTCTCTCGGGTCTCGGTAGGCCCTGGGCCTTCCCCAAGGGGGCCCGCTCGCTCTAGAGGTTATTGCTTCCTCCGGGTCGTCGTCTGGGGTGTTTTGTGTCTGGACTCGGGGTTGGGAAGCCTCGGAAGCGCGGACCGGGCGCCTGTCGACGGTTCCAGGGGTCCCAACCCACGGAGATTCCCCTTTTCTGTCCCGCCCTTACGACCCAGGTTCCCTGCCGCTCGGGTTGGCGCCTTGGCCCCTTCAGCGGATAAGTAATCTTCCATCAAAGCCACCACCGCTGACAAGGTCGATGTCATCGTACCCAGGCCCTTCCTCCCGGGGGCAGTATCTGGGTGAACTGTTCCAGGGCCACCATCTCTGCCACCTGGGGTCCCATCAAGTTCTCCAGGTTCAACCACTTCCAACAGTGGTCTCGGATACGTTGGGCCACTGCGCGTGGACGGGCCCCCGACGGGTACTGTTCCTTGCGGAGGCGCTGGCGGTAGGTTTCCGGGCTGATGCCGGTGTGATCCAAAATGGCTGCCTTCACTCGGACGTACTCAAGGGCTTCCCGGGGGTCGAGGATACGGTAGGCGGCCTGGGCCTGTCCCGTCAAATAGGGGGCTAGCAAGGTGGCCTAATGGTCTGGAGGCCACCTGGCGGCGGTTGCTACCCATTCGAACATCACCAAGAATGCTTCTGGGTCGTCTTTGGACCCCATCGTAGTGAGGCGTATTGGCAGTTCCCCCAACGTATCCCTAAGTCCGGTCCCCGTGGGTGTGGCAGGTGTGGCTCCCGCCAGGCGTAATAGCACGGCCATCTGTTGCACCAGGCATTCCTGCTGCGCCTGCTGCTGGGCAGCCAACTCCCGGAGGAGCTGCTACTGGTGCTCTTGGTGCTGAGTCATCAGCAGCTGTTGTTGGCTAGTCATCTGTTGCAGCATCTGCACCTGCTGCTGTTGCTGTTGGGCTGACTGCTCCTGTTGCTTTTCCAGCAGCCACTTCAGGAGCTTCTCCGCCTCCATCTTGGGGGTTAGCGGGGCACTCCCGGTTTAACCCCCACACACTGGACCTTTTAACAGGTCCGGATCGCTGCCCACATTCTCCACCACGTGTGAGGGTTTACGCCCCTCGTTACAGGGCAGCACGGCCTAGTGGCCAGAGTCCATAGGATCAACCCTTGTCGCAGAGTAGCACGGCCTAGTGGCCAGGGTCCATATAACCGCCCCTGGTTGCAGGGCAGCACGGCCTAGTGGCCAGAGTCCAGGGAATTAGCCCTTGGCTACAGGGCAACACGGCCTAGTGGCCAAAGTCCATAGAACAAGCCCTTGGTTACAGGGCAGCAGGACCTTACTGCTGGCTCAGCGGGGGTGGTCCTACCGAAACACGCTAAGGCTTACCGGGGGCAAGGTACCAGTCTGTCACGCCCCCCGAGGTCGGTTCCTACCGGTTTGGGAGTCGGGGTCGCCCACGAATCCCAGGGTCCTCCGCGGGTCTCCGGGGCCATCGCCTCCTCTGGTTCCTCCCCCGGTAGGGGTTCGTGCCGGTCGGAAGAAGCCTCCGCTCCGAGCGGCTCTGAGAGCGTCAGCTGGTCCTCTGCAGGAGCTGCCCGCTTAGGTCCTTCTCCTTCGGCCGCCAGCCCAGACTGAGCTGAGTTCCCTCCCTTTATACTCACGGAGCATTTGGAGCATGCCCAGTATGGGCTGGTCGGGACTTCCGCTGACAGAGCTACCTGTCTGTCACTTCCGGAGCTAGTGCGGGGCGGAGCTGCCCGGTCACAGGGGAGAAATAGCCTATTTTTATGTATTGACTGATTGATTTAATTCATGTAAACATTTCTGTTCCTATGAAGTTGTCTTCTCTCATCTCCCTCCCCCTCCAGACTTTTTTTGGTTGGTTGGTCAGCTGAGTCTGTTGTGTTTACAATCTAAGGGCCAATGTGTGATTAAGCTACAACTCTGCTTTGTGGACAGTTACAGACACCCTATAGAGCTTTGAGAGGTGATGTACAATGAAGCTCTGAGGCCAGCACAGTTTAATGCAAGGCAGGTGAGCTGTGTATCTCCCCTTCTCCCTTTGTACAGCCCAGGGAAGTGTTAATCCCGAGGAGTCCTTGCCTTCCCCGAGCACAATAATTCTAACTGTACCATCCCTACAAGAGAGCTTTGCGGGGAGAGGCTCCTTTGCGCACCCATACTGAGGCTACATCCTCACTATGGGGGGGGGGTCGATTTAAGATACGCAAATTCAGCTATGCGAATAGCATAGCTGAATTCGACGTATCAGAGCCGACTTACCCCGCTGTGAGGACGGCGGCAAATCGACCTCCGCAGCTCCCCCGTCGACGGCGCTTACTCCTACGTCCGCTAGTGGAGTAGAAGGGTCGATTCGGGGATCGATTGTCGCGTCCCGACGAGACGCGATAATTCGATCCCCGAGAGATCGATTTCTACCCGCCGATTCAGGCGGGTAGTGTAGACCTGCCCTTAGTCTGGGCACAATCTGGCCTTTAGCATTGGCTCACCCTACCTCTTTTTTTACTCCACGTAATACAGTTTTCTTATAGATGCTGTGAATGCATTTTTATCATCCAGATTTTAAATGTTTTTGGAGTATGTTCCAAGGTGATCTCCGGTGACTGAGATGGTTTCTCCAAAGTAGTTTAAAAATGTGCTTCAACAGATTCCTCCTAGTATCTCATTTGTAACTTTTATCGCTCAGGTTATAGGGCAAGCCCTGCTGGGGCTTTTATGACAAAGTTCAAAGGCCTATATACCAAATTTTGAATTACATGAAATTCCAGTGGGTTCCACAGACTGGATCTGTGCTCCACTTCCCTTTTAAGGAAAAGAAGCAAGTCAGTACAATAGCTGGTGTACTCTAGGGCTCATTGAGTACAAAAGAAAATTGGAGAATTCCCCTGCTAGTTTGTAATACTCTCTTTTATTTTCAGACACAAAGTGTCAGCATTTCAGCCCTTGCCCTAAAGAAAGCCCAAAGGGATGTAAAAATTGAAGCTTTTTCCAATGTCACTGAAAATAGATGAAATCATAACTAAATAACTGAAGAGCTTTTTTACATGTGGGTGGAACTGAAATGCTGCTGGAATTACCTGCATTGACTGTGGAGTTTATTATTATTATTATTATTTATTATTTATTTACTTCCTAAAGAAAGTCGGATCCAGACACAAATTTTAAGTGCGCTTCAAACTGGGCCTTTAAATTTTGCACTTACATTTACCTGTGCTCACATCTGACTACTCCATTTGTGAGTGCAACTGACTGCAGTTGCACAAAGTGTTGAGTGCAAAATCAAAAAGACTTTTTTTTTTTAGAAAATGGCCCCACACAAGTAAACTGGGCCTATTTGACTCACTGCAAAAAGAACCTTTACATCAGAGATGGGTAACTGGCTTAGACAAAGCAAGAACTAACTGAACCAGCACCTCCAACAGAAATTAAATCAAGCCTGACAAAGTTTGGTTAACTTATCATGGGCCAGACTTTCAGTGCAAACACTCAGATTTAAGCCTGCAAACTCTGGCCAAATTACAAACCACTTACATTGAAGTTATTCACTCAGACCCCGATCCAGCAAACCATGTGAGTAGTCACATTGACTTCAGCCATGCAGTGCAGGGAGCATTGAGCTGAGAGCCCCCTGCATTCCCTAGTGCTCTGTAAGTGAAGGTCCCTCAATCTCCATGCAGGATGGAGCCATTGGTTGGATACAAGGGCCCCTAAACAAGGTCAGTACTTAAGCACATGCTTAACTGTAACTTACAACTTTCCTGTAATTGGCCAGAGAAAGTAACAGTCCCCCTCTACTTTTAAGCATAAAATATTTTCCCACAGAAAAAAGTATTTTTCGGGGGACGGGGGGAGTGAGGGGGAATATGATTTGGGTTATAGCAAATTAAACATTTCTTTAATAAAGGGGGCTCATGAGCAACCATGTTTCTCTAAACAATTTCCAATAAACTAACCAAATAAACACACAGGCATTGATTCTACCCTCACTTACACTGGTATATGTCAGGAACAACTCCACTACAGTCACTGGCATTACATGAGTGTAAGTGAAATCAGGACTGGGCCCATTAACTATGAACTGCCTGTATTTTAACACACTTTTTTTTTTTTTGTAGTTTTCTTCCCACTTCAGTCCATTGTGCAGGGCTGTTTGTTTCCTACATAGAGGATAAACTGATAGCACTTGGATGCTTCAGGCAGATCCTAGCAGATTGAATTTCTGGTGATACAGAGCTGTGATGAAACGGTACCAGCAATCAACATTGTTTAGAATCTAAAAACATTTCTGTGGTCTCTATGGATTGTTTAAGATCAGAATTATTCTCACACAGGAGACATAAGACCCAATCATGAAATATGAAGTTATCGTTCCCACCCCTCCAAAATAAATTTTAATATATCACCAGTGCTGTGAAGGCATCTCATCACTTTATAGTCTTCAGGGATTTTATTTCATGGGTAAGTTTTGAACATTGGAGCTGTTGGACTTGTTTAAAACAAGACTCTGGTTTAGGTCCTCTGGAGAACAGGGTTTCAATCAGAAACAAAAATGCACCCTGTAGTCAAAAATTTTACTCCCTGGTGTGGAGATTACAGAACCAATGCACAATTTGGCACGATAACATAATAGCCTTGTGTTTAGCAATGTCAAGGGCTGTCAATCTGGCACCTTCTACCAGAACTAAATTAACATATATGAGGGGCTGTTGGAAACATAATTCAGACACTTCTATTCAGGAACACAGGGAAATGCACACACCACATACAGTATAAAACTGTATCATATTCATTGCCTACCCTGCATAATGAAATGCTTGCAGGATATTCTTCTGAGATTGAAAAGAGAAATCCATGTGTCTTGTAGCCACAGCCTTTCCAGGGCCATCTGTTTGAGCACTCTAGTGTGTGTGGTCATGCCCTACAAGAGATGTTGCCATTTTGTGTTCTGTTTACTGGATGCAAATATAGAGGAGGAGATGTGAGACTATCTATCTATATAGCCCCCGTAACCGTAGTAACTGAGTGCCTCACAATCTTTAAATCTGTGAGATAGGGCTGTGCTATTACTATTAATTGCAGCTGCCACTTTGTGATTCATTTCACATGTAGAATGCTACAGTGTGAATCACTGTGTGCTCTTTCTTTCCAATGAAGATTTTATACATTCTTTTGTATTTACTGTTTTCCTTATTCTGAAATAAAAATAATCAAGTTATGTCCATTCAGGTTTTGGTTTTTGTGTATGAGAAGGGAAAATGGCATTTTCCTGTAGGGCAAGCATGCAGTAGCTGCTGAAGGTGAAAGATAGCTCATATTTTCCACTGTCAAAGGAAGCGATGTTGGTAATTCTATAGGAACCATTGTTCCCTCTAAGTCAGAATTGAACCAATGCTTCAGACAGAGCTGGACAAACAATTTATAATTAATAATGCATTAAACACATTTTGCCTCTTATTTTGTTTGTGAAATGTCTCTGAATGATAGCAATAAAAATACCTATAGAGCACTTTTCATCAGTAGATCTCACAGCACTTTACAAAGGAGGTCAGTATCATTATCCTGCTTTTCTCAAATTGGCCCATCATTCAAAATTATTTGCCAAATCATTTCTACATATAATCCTTGATCTGGAGTGTTAATGCCATCAGTGCAAGGCAAGTATTCAAAATTTGCAAAACAAACTCTTTTATGCCTGCTTAGATTCTATATCTAAGTCAAATGGTACATTTCCATCTCAGCACTAAATAGACATAAATATTAGAAGCAGATTTCTGCTTGAATACTTGTGATTACAAATTCAATGTTTGTTTTTGCAAAGTGCTCTAATACGCACTTCATATTTCCTATGGTGGTCAATATTTCAGCCTTGTTCACTCGACAATTTTCAGAAAGTGAATTTACAACATTGAACACACAGTCAAAATAAATTTGTTTTAATGAATTAAAAATATTTGAAAGGGTGTTTTTTGTTTGTTTTTTGCTTATGTTTTTATGGTATAAGCCCAGCTCAAAGCCTAGGATAGTTCCTAGGGGTGCTGTGCTGAATGTATTATTTTAGATAATATTAAAAACCTATGTGATGATTACTTATACTCATTAAAGATCCCATTATGCTTTTTTGCAAGGGCCTGACACTTAGCCTTGATATCCTAGCCAAACTCAAATTTGGGAAATTGCATGTTCCTTACCTAAATTCCCTCAGCCATTACAATATATTATTTTTTCTTCATCTCCTGTTGTGTCTATTAAAGAGCTGTATTATTCCACCACTGTGATGGTTGCATTTCAGCAAAGTTGAGAGATGATTTCTGAATTGCTTTGAAATACCACACAAGTAAAAGTGATCTATAAATATAAGGTATTATTATTAATCCTCCAGAGAATGTTCATTCCAGCAGGTCCTACCCTGATAGCCTTTGATAAGACAAAAAAAGAATAGATAGGCAGTTAATTTTGAAAACAATATGTTCCTAATCCAGCTGGCAGGTAATCCAGAAAAATAAAATTATACCAAATTTTATATTTCAGATATTGTTTTTCTACAAGTTTCTTCACATTGACAAAACCCCCAGAAGACAGATTGAGGATTTTTGAGTTGTAACTGATGCAAAACAAGCCATCAGTGAATGAAATGGTCAAACATAGCAGCAAACATTAAGCAAATTCAAACTCAATTCTGCAACCATCTGTGTCTCATTTAAAGCTGATCAAACTGGTGTCTGGGATTTTGACAACAGTAAATTAGAACAGGTTCCCAGCTAATAAGGTGCCCATTTTGTAAAATGGTCATCAAAGACTTTCCTGCTTTTAAAAAAAAAAAATCCTCTCTTTGAATTACTTTGCAGCAACTGTGGATTTATGAGGATTGTCCCTTAGACTGAAGTTCATGGTTCAGCTCCCACTAATGCATCCTTATTAAGTTAGCATTGTTCAATGGGTTAATATTTACTCTTTTCTACTCCTGTACATAACAAGTGAAAAAGATAAAAGTAGATCCATGGACACCGAGCGATAAAGCCATCATATCCACCAGATGGTATATAGATATAGTATCACAGAGAGTACAGACATATAGGATATTGGATGCACAAACGTGCCCCCCTGTGATCATTTGTGGAGGACACACAGCTACAGCTCCCCTTCTCCATGTGGCAGGGGATGCTTGGGTGTTATGGTTAGCTTCATGGAAAAGAAGCATCAAGAAGCAGTGTGGACAAAATTCATTCCCTGGTGTGAACGGGCACAGCTTCCACTGCCTTTGGTAGGATGTGCATCTGCCTTCATCAGGCCTTAATTTGGTTCTGTATTCCCATGAAATTATACTAGGGGAAAGAAATAAAATTAAAACATCCCTCACAGAAAAGTCTTTTCAATTGTAAGAAAAAATTAAGAGTCTCTTAAAATATTTTTAAACCAATCTGTGGAATTATATAGTAAGGAAAACAATTCTCCATTAAGTTCTATAGGACACTTTAAAAATTCTCTGTTAAGGAGATCACTTTCTGTTAAAGTATATAGGTTATTAGGATACTTACTCTAGAATCCTGTTTCATTTCTATAGAATCCTATTACTGCCTATAAATCACTATTAATTGGTATTGGCCAGGCTGGAGGCCACCTGTGACTACTATGATCTCAGAAACAGTTTACTTATTATGTAAATTTACTCATCCATACCTGGACCCCAGCCCTGTTTGTCTCTTTAACTGTTGTGTCATAATCCTAGATTGTGAGCTGTCTGGGGTAGAGACTGTACTATGTGTTTGTACAGCACCTAGCACAGTAGGTGTCTTTTGGCTGAGTAGGGTCCCTAGGTGCTACCACTATATACATAATCAACTGGCTTCATTCCTATTAGGTTCTTCTGGATTTTTGCCATAAAGGAGAAAAAAATAAAAACGAACCTAAGGAAGAGACGAGAATTATTTCTGAATGTGAGAGTCTTTTATGATGGTGAAAACTGAGCTTAGGACATCTGGTTTAGATGTTCAGACCAGAGGCCTGTGTTGCTTTGTATGTGTGTTTGTGCACACATATAGGAATCAAGCAGTCACACATTATCAGGCTCCTTCAATCGGTACATACAGATGAATAAGGCCTGCTGCCATCATTTGTGTGTTTATACACATCAAACCCTATTACTCATATTCTGGCCAGCTGCACAGTTCACCCAGGTGACTGGTTTACAGGCCATTAAGACCTATAAAAGTGAAAGTGTGAAGTACCAAAATGGTGGCTCTAATCAGAGCTGCACGAATGCCTGCCTCCAACTCCTTTGCCGAAAAACTGTAGAGCAGGGATCGGCAACCTTTGGCACATGGCCCATCAGGGAAATCCGTTGGTGGGCCGGGACGATTTGTCTACCTGCAGGTCCCACTGGCCGTGGTTCACCGTTCCACACTAATGGAAGTGGCGCGGGCCGAAGGATGTGGCAGCCTGGAACAGCGAACCGCAGCCAGTGGGAGTTGCTATCGGCCAAACCTGCGGATGCTGCAGGTAAACAAACTGTCCCGGCCCTCCAGCGGATTTCCCTGACGGGCCACGTGCCAAAGGTTGCCGATCCCTGCTTTAGCCTCTTACATATATAGGAATCAGTTGTGACACTGCTTCCTGACAGTCTGAACATTACCCAAAGTCTTAGTTATACAGCTCTGGGGTTTTAGTTTGAGCTCATCTCTCACATCTGTTAATCCAGTAACTCACCAAGAGATCTCCAAATAGCTCACATCAGAGGGTACATTATTTAGGACTCGTGAGGCGAATATTGAAAAGTATAAAGCCTTGAACTGTGCAGGTGAATAAAATG
The DNA here is from genome assembly GCF_028017835.1 of Emys orbicularis. Classification (NCBI taxonomy): domain Eukaryota; kingdom Metazoa; phylum Chordata; order Testudines; family Emydidae; genus Emys; species Emys orbicularis. Next base: position 38,030,296 of record NC_088686.1, read on the forward strand.
GGCTTTCAACCTACCTATGCACTGCAAATATATCTAGAGTTTTGCAATGCATGGTGAAAAATACCTTATGAGTTAATAAATCTTGATCTTCACCCCTATTATATCCTGTTGGATAGACGGGGAAACTGAGGTACAGAACTACAATGAGGATTTATTCCAAGGCACACTGTGAGGCTGTAGCAGAAAACACAGAATACTCTAATATTTTGCTTTTATACAACAGTGCCTTTCATTTGAGGAGCTCAAAACACTAAAGACATTGCAACTAATTTAGCTTCCCAACATCCTGTGCGGTAGGAAAGAATTATTGTCATAATTTTAAACAGGAAAGATAGAAAGAAAAGGTGTGTTTGTGTCTGAGACAGAAAGAGATAAAAGGATGTTTGTTCATTTAACACATAATGAGAGTGACAAATATGCACCATTTAATAATTGTTTTTATTTAGATTTTTCATTAAGAGTAATTTTTCTCCTTCCCACCCTAATTACGGGGCAGACACACACCAAGCTGTGAGAAGCAATAGAGCTTGAGATCATCCACAGCATGGCAGGTTAATTCTATAAATGCTTCCTTCCCCACCTGTCTCAGCATTTTATGGAAGCCCTAATGTTCTGTTTTCATTCACTGATGTCTCCTGATTTAGTGCTTCTATTTACCTTCCTTGACATACTTTCACTCTCTCAAGCGGAAGTTGATTACTTTTTGTTATGATTGTGTGAACTGATCTCAGCACAGAGAGAGAGAAATGAAAAGATGAGTCGTACCTATTGAAAATTATGGAACTTAATGCAGGACAAAGTTTATGCTAGACAAAATGCAATCAATAGAACTGGCTGAAGGGAAGATGAGGAATCACAGCATTGTGTGGTGATGAAGTTATTCTAAATTAAAACCTATGCTGAACTGATTTTGTCTTCTTAAAGAACACTTCTCTCCTCCACCATTTCATAGTCCTTGGTGAAACCCTCTCAGTAGGAAACTTTGCTGCACTAGTATGTTGCATTTTAGCAGTTTTGGTGGTTCTTTACTAGGGCAAAAAGCTTAGTGAGTTTCAAAATAAGATTACACCTTGACAGCCAATAAGAATTGCCAGTAAGGGGTCAGGAAAAAATATTTCCATTATACAACTCAGATTTGAATTCATTTCCCACCTCTGCCACAGATTCTCTATAGGATATTGGGAAAATCTCTTAATCTCTTGCTGCCTCAGTTCTTGTGTGCTGAGCCTTTTAAAAGCAGGTATCCCACTTGGTCACATCATCTTTCTGAGACAATATCTCCCATCAGTCCCTCCTGGAAACAACATCTCCTAGAACTCCCTTTCTTTAAAGGGTGAAGCTCAGTGATCCTGAGGCTAGGGGTCTTAAAGGACCTAGCATGCTCTAACTCAATGGTTTTCAACCTTTTTCATTTGTTGATCCCTAAAAATTTTTGAAGGAGTCCATGGACCGCAGGTTAAAAACCACTGCTCTAACTCTCTGGTTACATGTTAAGAAGACAGAGATTTCATCCCCTGATCTTGGTCTACCTAGAGAGACACATATGGCACATATAGACATATGTTCAACCTTCAATTTGATATAATTCCATTAAATATGTAACCCTTCTGCCAGGTGGACCTGGCAGCAACCAGGGTCAGGTTCAATATCTAAGGGTTTGTTTTCAACAATACAACACAGAACTGGCTTTAGCCCCTTCCCAGGAACCTGGGAAAATTACACGCCACCCCTGGGCGGCTCTGAGAAGCAATATTTCCCCACTCACAAGCACAGAGTCTGAGTGTAGAAAATAAACTTTTAATGAAAGGGAGAGAAGACACCCGACATTAATTAGGGAAAATGCTGCAAGCAGGATTCATAAACCTAAAACTGTGAGCAGGACACCCACCCCAGAGTGCATGGGGAAGAGACTTCTGCCTCATGTTCTTGAGTTCTACAACCAAAAGTTCCTTTACTGTACCCCCCTCTGCTCCCTCACCATACCCCACTCACAGTGGTTGTCCTTGGTCAGTGAAGACTCAGGGTTCAGAAGTGCATCTGTGTGAGTTCACCTCCCACCCAGGGAAGAAGACCCCTACCTTGCTCTGCCATATGAGCACTTGCTCTGGCTACCCACCTCGCCAGCTGCTGCTCCTAACCACCTGGCCACCCTGCCAGCCACTGCTCCTGGATGCCCTGCCAGCTGCTGCTGCTGCTCCTCCTTTGCTGTGACTTCTGTAGGTCAGTCTCTTGGTGATTTTTAGCTTCAGCATGCTGGACAGAAACACTGCCCCACCACAAGTGATTTCAGCTCTCATTGAGTACTTAACAAAAGGTTCCCTATGAAGCCTAGTTAGCTCTGTCTTTGAACAATGGGGAGGAACAGGTTAAACCAGACCCTGGGACCCTTAGGGAGAGTCCACTCCTCCTGGCTAAAACATCCATCTTTACCCCTCTTATTTTCACAGGGGTCTGGCATTCAAGCCCCTGGCTTAACAAGGTCCTTTCAGATGAGGGTGACTCCCTCATTTGGGACAGGTTAAGCACAGTTCTGCTCCCCTTTATTCATGCAATAAAGACAACAGCATTGATAATTGCATTTCACTACCCCTGCATTCAGTTTTAATTTTTTTATTAATTTGTAACCCAACACCAGCCAAAGTTGATCCCTTTGAGCAACAGAGCTCTATCTGCTGGATATCCAAGCAGAGTAGGTGTGTTCATGTAAATACAGTTTGCTCCTGAAGTCTCTCCCCCTCCCAGCTAGCTGTTAGGGGAGAGTTCATTCAGACCCTGCTAACATATAAGCTATAGGATTTAGAGTGCAGTTCTTTGTAAGGGTTTTATTTGATTCATCTAAGCAAGTGTTGTTTTGTCTTTTACATGTTTTATTTATCTGTGTTTTTACAGCACACTCATTAGAATAATTTGTACTTTTATCGGTTACATTTTATGTGTTCCTTCGGAAAATAACTAGAGAGACTTGGCTACGATCACAGGGTGATTCAGTGGCTCAGCCAAAATCAAAATTCACACCCTTCGCAGTTCTCAGCCTCCCAGAGTACACAGCCTTGCTGATCACAGTTTTTTTCCCTCTGTTGGCTCATTACTGTTCCCACTGAAGTCAGTGCCAGATCTCCCCATTGCTTTTTTAAAAGGACTGGGACACAAATAGCAATATGAAACTTCCCTTCGCTTGCCTCTGGATTGAAGCAAATGACCAGCTCCGTGACTGGCAGCTTATTAATTGAAAATGCTTTCCTCACAATCTTCTGTTGAAGACCTGCTGCCTGCTCCTCCTCTCACTGACATCACTGTAAATTATGAGTCACTCCAACCAAGTCAATGGAGCCACACTGGTGTCAGTTCAGTGTGCGAGGACAATAGGCCCCCAGGCCCTCATTCTGATCTTATTTTAAATGAGTTTTATACTAGTGTATGAATCTATTGAGCTCAGTGAAGTTTCTCTCAATTTCCAGTCATGTAATTGAGATCCAAATCTTACCTATAGAGTGTCTTGTCAGAAGTCATATAAAATAACACATCCCCCATGGTTTACAAAGATCATCTTGTGGATAGGAAAGATGAAGCACACTACACTGCAAGCTACTTGCCTTAAGAGTCTTTTTTCTCTCTCTCTCTCTGGCTGATTCCTCATTTGTAACCCAGTCATCTCCTCAACACACTAGCACTTTCTTCCTTAATACAGACAAAACCTAGCATGTCAGTAATGGAGAAATACTGATTTGCATGAGGATTAAACAACCTTATCAAGCTCTTTCAAGCCCTATCTGATCCGTTTAAGCACAGACTCTGCATTTGAAGTAGTACAGGAGACAGGAGAGCCTTAACAGCCATGACGTTTGCTACAGTCAAAGGGTCATTCACTGCCCAAATTTAACCTACCTTAAAATTGGTACAGTTTAGGGCAAATGTCCTCCAGGTTATAAATGAACTTGTTCCCCCCTTCTCTTTAAATCACAGAATCATAGAACCATAGGGTTTTAAGGGACTGCAAGGGTTATAAAGTACCAGTGTGTGGCAGGTAATTATTTAGAAACAATAGCTAATCAGCCAGTTCTGGCATCGCATAGTACAAAGGTTCTCACTAGAAAACACCCAACAACAGGAGAGCAAGGTGGAAGTTTTCCACCCTAACTCCGACTAAAGGAAACAGCCTATTGCTAACCTGTACAGATGGAGCAAGGCCTGTGTAGACCTGGATCGGAGTGCTTGTGCTGCCAGAGGCTGTTGGTTTCATGGAGCTGACCCACAGCAGGCAGACAGGACTGCCTCACTCTCAGGGCTGGTAGTGGTGAGGTGTCTCACAAGCCTGGGTACATCTGGGGAGCATCACAAATTGTCTCTTACCTGAGGATCTCTCTGCACCGGGAGGTAAGGGAAAGAACTACATAGAGAATTGCTGATAGGGTTCCTGATGGAAGAAGCTGGGGAAGCTGCTGAGACCTAGAAACACATACCCCAAGAAAGGAGGACTGTGCAAATCCTGATGCCAAAGGGAAAGACTACAGGCCAGTGAGGCCAGAATGTTGAAACACAGGTCCAATAAAGAGACCTGAACCCAAAAGGAGAGACTACAGGCCAGGGAGACTTTATTTCAAGTTTATTTGGATGTAATAAAGTAGAACCGCAGCAGGAGAATGTTGTCTTTACCTTTGGAATATATGGAGTTATTGAGGAACCTGAGTGAAGGGAAAACTGAGGCAGGGCACTGCAGAGCTACCATTTACATTGCCCCGATATACATGCACACATTATTCCTGTCAGATTCATATATAATCTGCTTGGGGGAAATCTGAATGTTGGGTTGCTGCTAGCCAGTATGCAGGCTTACTTTGGCACTGATTTTGTAACAAATATGTGTATCTATATGGAAAATAGTATATTTTATATATTAGTTCAGAAATTGGCCTAAACATTTATGTAGGACCTACACAAAATGTTTTGTGCTCCTTTGCTCTTTTTAGCTGCAACAAACACAGGATCCCTCAAGCTCTAGGTCATCTCTGATATACAAATGAAGAAGCAAATAAACAGTAGCCAGATTCATTTCAAGAAATACAGAGCATATCATTCTAGATTTGCTAAAATGGAAAAAAGACAAAACATTGGGGGAAGTGAATTTCAAACTTCAAAGACATTATATAATCAATGGACAATTTGAAAAAGTATACATTAAAAAACCTCTGCTTCGTTTAAAAGACTGATTCTTTTATTCTATATTTGTAGTACATTGGAACATAAAGGGTTAGACTGCTGGCATTTAGGGTCCAAATTCTTGCTCTTAAAAGAAAAAAAAATGAATAGAATGACATAAAAAATTCAATAAAACAGATTTTATTTGGGGATTTAAAATAGAAGTAGTAGCTATAGTCATAATTCCCCAGAAGTGATGTGAAGCCAAACACAATACTAATGTGATAGGGAATCATTTAACAAAACTGACTATTAAAAAAATGTAATTGACCAATCTAGTTTCACTGTCCAAGCTGAGTGAAATGCTGAACAGAAAAAAAATAAAGCATAAGAGGTTTTTTTAAAAAAAGTAAAGTAGATCTTTTACATTCTTTGTTTCAAAATTATATATAAAAATATTAATAACATATGTGAGGCAGTTTAAGGATTTTATTTAAAACTAAATATTGCAATGAACTGGCTTGGGATTATGCATCACTGCGCTATACTGAATGGGATCAGAACTACTCAACTGTGTGTCCTAGAACCTATAATTCTAACAACTAATACAGATTCTCTTAGCTCAAGTCGGCTTTTTGGAAAGGAAAGATATGAGTTCCTTTGCTGCATGTGGTTCCGAATGGCTCCAAAGTGCTGCATAGCAATTACAGTGAAGTCCTAGCTGGGCATGGATCTGTTATAACGCATTATGAGTTTTATGTCGATGCGTCCCTTTACCCTAATTTATTATCGAACACTGTACTTCATATAAAAAAGGGAGGTGGGAGACAGAAAGATGGAAAAATTAAAAGGAAAAGAAATCACTCTTTGTGCTTTGTATTTCTCTACCACACATATGAGAGTATTTTGGATGAGTGAGGAAAGGACCATCATAGTCAATCAAGGGATGTACAATATAAGGTATGGTAAGTGTAATGTGTATTATTATTGATTCTCTAGTCCTGTCATCATTTGGGGTGGGTTACTCACAGCATTGTTTATGTGTCTAGTTCAATCAATAAACACCTGTATTAATCTTCTGGCTGCAGTCCTGTCCTTACTGCTTCATCATCTACTCCAGATGCCATGCAGCCTTTCCCTGCCGTGATGGATCTGGCTCTCTTCTGGTCTGCATGGTACTGATCCCTCCTCCTATATCCACCCTGCTCTCCCCGCAACCCTCCTTGGAGCCATTTCCATCTGGCTTTCACAGGAAGTCATTGCATCAGCGAGCTTCCCTTTAATCAGAGCATCGCTTCCATCTCAACTGGCTGGTTAAATGACTGAGGGTCCCATTAAGTGAATGATTTGTAGCTCTCACCCCTTTCACAAACCTGCCCCTACAGCCTATACACGCGGTAATAAATTTGAAGCACCTCTCAGCGTGGCGAGGGAAGTAGACCTCACTTACTTTATAACTAGCAATTAGCCTCAGGATTTCAGGACTCCTTCTTTTCTCACTGCAACTTACTTTACAGGAAGCTCTGGGAAAACGGTTTGCAAAAGAAAAACACATGCCCTGTTTTGAAGTGTGCGACTGTATTCTTGACACTGGTGGGTTGGCTTCATTCTCTTCTCTCTGATTTACGGCTCCTCGGCACAATGTTACCCTGCGATGACATTCTCTCTAGCCTTGGTGATGGGAAATTCTAGATAAAGATCGTAAATCAGGGATATTCACTGGTTAGAGCAATTCCAGTTCCACATATCTGCTACCTGCTTCTGCCAGTAGGGTGCCCATGTGGAGCCTTGGTAACTCCAGAGTGCCCTTAAGACAGGGGTATACAAAGTGCAATGCAAGAGTTGCTAAATGGTCATCCAGCTATTTCATCAGTGTAACTTCCTGTGTGGCCAGTGTACAGTTTCCCCTTTGACTCAGTCATTCCAAGATACCCTTCACATATTCTTTACAACACTTGTTTTCTCATCACTGTGGGAACTACTATATTTATATCTCTACTACCAAAATCACTGACAACGTATTCTTATGCTGGGAATGCATAGGTAGAAAACATTCATTTCTCCATCCATTGCTTCTAGCTTATATGTCTGTGGGTAGTGCTTCATCCTTCACTGTTACTCTTTCCAGCTCATTACATATTCCTTGTGATGCAGCACATGATGCTTTTACCCGATCCACATGTACTGTTGGTACTGCTTGTTCCAAACAGTCTGGTTGCATGTCAGCAAGCCAAGGATATGCTCTTGACAGAACGTGTGCAATTGCTAGATTGTTGTCTTGGCTGGAAATCTAGGGCATTTATCAATGCTGATGCTAACCTGGCTGCATTCGATGCCTCGTTCTCTGGGACTGGTTCCTTCCTCTGGGCATGAGAGTGTCTGAGAGAGTCAATAGGAAGTGTGGTACCACATAGTGTATCATAGGATAGTGGTAATTTCCTGCTGAGGTTTAACCTAACACATCAGAGACCTTGTGTCAGCCTTGCTGTGGTCAGAGCTAGGGATGTGCATGTGTATTGAAGTGGGATGTAAAGGGTTTTGGTGTGAGCTTTGTCATATAGGAAGTGCCAGGAAGTCTGTTGTGGATGAGAGGAGTCTATAGGTGCATTTGAGCAACGTAGTATTAGGGTGAAGGCACGTGAATGAAGGCTGCCTTTCCTTGATGTTTAGTAATTGACCTGTTGGGATTTACACATGAACAAACTTGACCCTACACAAATGCACACAGAATAAAACCTGATACTAATGGTTATTCACTGGGACTCCCATCTATCGGTGGCCATTATGAAAGGCCAGTCAGTTTTGGAGAATTTCATCTCTTTAACAATAGGAGTCAGTAATTCAGTAACACCCCTTACCTGACACCCACAGATATTATGCTGCTTGACACACTAGGAAAATATAGACAGCTATAAAGATAGAGGTAGCTATAAGCAGACAGGCCAGTCTAGAACTAGGAGCTTAGACAGTTTCTGGATTCAGATGGAGCAATTTCCCATTGGAAAACTTTAACAAGTCAGCTTAGATATACAGCTAGAAATCTCCTGGGAATCATGGTTTTTGTCAGCCAATAATGCAGGCAATTTCAGGTGATGGTGGCTATGAGTATGAGTTTCAGTGTGTGCAGGTGTCACATTCTGTAGTGTAATCCAAACCAGTTAAGAGGTTGTGTCACTGCCTGCTTGGTAACTCTGGGTGTTTTGAATGCTCTGCTGCTGTGGCTCACAGCCTGGACTCCAATAACCTTCAGAGAAGCATGAAATATCCTGATTATTTGTGTGCTGTGCACTTTGAAGCCAGTAGCCTGCCTACAACACAACAGCCTCATCCTGGTACCCACCATTCCCTGGTTACTACTTGCAAAGGTGATCCCAACACACTCCCAGTACCAAAATTTCCCCAAAACCACCTGCCCTGAAGTGTCCAGCCCTCTCATGGAACACTCAGAGAAACAATAAGGTTCATTTGCTCCCTTAAGAGACAAAAGCACATTACAGTTTATGAACGTAACTTAAAAACACCCATCCCTTCAAGCACAACACTTAACTGGTTTATTGTAAAAATAAAATATGTTTATTAACAAAAGGACATAAGTTAAGTGATGCCAAGTAGAAGGAATAAATTTAGAAAGGGTTACAAATAAGAATACATTTTCTAATGGCTAAGACCTAACTTAACAAGCTACCGTCTTTGTTCGAAGTAGCTTCCTTACCAATCTTCCATTCCCAGAGACTTCAACCACCATGGCTGAAGAACCCATCTTCCTCAGCTTGCAAGAGCTCTGCCCCCTGTCTGTCTAGTGAGGCTGCAAAGATGGCTTCTTCTCTCTCCTTATATTATCTTCCCAAACTTACTGTTTTGTCCCCAGACTCAGTATTACCTCATGATGATCATCTCTTCTTTTGGACTCCCCATCCCTCTCTTGATTCATATGTAAATGGGACTTCCATTCTTTGGATTCCACAAAGCTATTTTCCCTCCTGTCTGGGGAAAAAATCTGTTTCTCCCTAAGTTTGGTCACAGATTTTAACGGATAATATCTGTGAGAATGAATATTTCCTCAAATACTGTTAATACATATATTTCACAATGATATTAATCACCAGGGTGTCATTAGCTTTCAGAAAAGAACTTACTCTATACACTTTTACAATACAGTGATATTGTATACAGTCAGTTGATTCAATTGCTTATCACTTGAGGTTAATATGTATTGACCAGTAAAACTGGCTATATAGACCAGTAAAACTTTACAAAGGATTCTTCTGAGGCTTTCCCTTCAAAGTAAAGTTAATTCAAGTTGTGAGGAAGACAACATGGAGTCTGGTGGTGAAGGAAACTGTGGAGACTACCTAAACTTCTCTGGGGCTGAAGTTCTCATCTTCTTTTGCTTCCATCCATATTCCAAGAAGATTCCCATGTGGCCCTAGAGCTTTTATATCTTCCAGTCATTCATTCAAATTGTTTAGTCCCCTTTTCTAACATGTTCCTGATCAGCTCCAGCACACCACCCTCGTCCCTTGGATGGCTGCTCTTAGCTTCTCTCTTCCTTTAGAAATAACAGAGAGAGAGAGCGCTTTATTTTCATTTCTTCAATGACTACCCAAGCTCCACTGTCAATAACTGAAGCTTTCTATCTCTTAGAAGCATTGCTGCTATCTCCTCCTTCACTGACCTCCTGCTCCTTAGGAACATGATAGATTTCTTGTATTTACAGTCACCTTTTCTGCAATCACTCTCTTCATTCGCTACCTTTGCTTTCTATGTTCACTTAGGCTTCAGTCTTTTAACTTCAGTCTGGAAGATCTGCAACCCTCCTCTGTATCTGAAGTTTCATCCCTCATATATGTCTCTTTCTTATTTTTTCTACTTCCTGGTTCTCCTCTATATATCTTCAGCATGCACTCATTTCTTTTTCTTAATATTCATATTTCCTCCTTTCAGCCCTTTCTCTCCATGGATTTTTCCTATTCTGTTCTTCCCAGGACAAAACATTTTCTCAGCTCAAAGTCAACATTCTGTTTCCCCCCCCCCCCCCCTTTAGTAGCAATTACAGATCTAACGAAGTTAAAGAAACATTGATGAATAGAAGACTGGAAGGACTGAGGTTCACTGATGCCTGTAGAAAATGGATTATTGGGGATGTACTCACCTAATTCTGACAGGTGATCCTTGATGAGGAGCAGCAACCTTCTTTGGCTTAAAGGTTTGGCAACCCTCCCCATGGTCTAAGGATTCTTTTTAAGAGAAGCTCTATATCCTTTTCCCTTCATCTTTAGGAGGATGATTCCACGCTCTACATTCATAGCATCCCAGCTGATACATAGATACCACCATGATAAGCAATGTGGATTAGATACCAGTTCAAGTAATTACATCCTATTTACTTAAAATTAGCCCTGCAAATATCTAATAGTATTCCCCACACCTTGACCTAAACTATAATCCAGATCTTCAACTGGTATAAAATGACCATAATCCTATTGATTTCATTTTAGCAATGCTGATTTACACTGGTTGAAGATCTGGCATTGTATCGTTGTTTTGCTCTTTGCCGTTAAAAAGATATCCATTTCCATCCCACATGGATACTATATTTCATTAGTGAGCTAGGTGATCTTTGTATATTGTTCATAGTTTTTAAATAAGGCTCAATCCAACAAGCACTTATGCATGTAAGTAATCTTACTAACAAGAATAGTCCCACTGATATCTTCTATTTTGAGTAATAATGGGACTCCAATGGGTCTACTCACATAAGTAAAGATACTCATATGTGTAAGTATTTGCGGGTCAGGCCCTTAGCTTGCACAGTTTGTCAAGCACTTGAGACTCTTTATATCAGAAATTCTATACAGCTGTTGACGATGATGATTGTTAGTTGCTAGTGCTATCAGTGAGCTCAGTGCTGAATGTCAATCATTATTACCAGCACTTGAAATAATAATAAAAATCACAGGAGATGTTTCTTTGTTTTGGGGTTCTTTTCATTTTAAATGCCATCAGGAGAGAAGCAGAAATGGCTCTGGCAGAAGGAGAGAAAGTTTAGTGTCTTCAAGTACACACAGTCATACGGGGCCAAATCCTGCAGTCCTTTGGCAATGTTTTACACTGATTTTATTCCAGAAAAACACCAACTAATGTCAGCGTGAGCTTAGACTGAATAAGTGTAACCCACAAGCTTGCATTTCAGGCTATGATGATGCTAATAGAAGAATAAACTTTGTTTCGTTTTGGAGTATTTTATATTCCTGGAGACTTGCCATAGCCAGGCAAGGGGGTTAGAACAGGCTGGAGCTGTCCAGAGATAGGGTATGTTCAGTAGCTGTCAGAAGCTACTGAGGGAAAACACAGGCCGCAGGACTTCCCTGTATTAATTCCTGTTTCTAAAGTATTGCTGTTAGAAAAACATGCAGCCTTGATTTAAAAATTGCCAGTGATGGAGAATCCACCACAACTTGGTAAGTTGTTCCAATGGTTAATTATCCTGACTCTTAAAAATTCTCACCTGATTTCTAATCTGAATTTGTCTAGCTTCAACTTCAATGGCCAGCCATTTAAGTTTAAGGGAGGCAGAATCTGGCTTTGAGGGGGTTCCTGTGGACAGTCCTGGGGGCGGTGAAAGAGTTAACTTCCCACATAGCCAAGAACTCCTGAAGTAGGGAAGAATCCTTTATCGCCATGAGAACACACTTGGCTACATTTCTGACTGGTGCTGGCCTTCCACTCTCTAAATGCTTCGGATATTAGGATCTTAATATTTTCTGCCACTGTACATATGCTCCTTCTCATCCTGTTAACTTTAATAAGTAGATCTCCTCATCTTGTCTCCTTCTTCTCTCTTCCACGTCACAGAGTGAGAAAGGAAGAAAGAAAATAAACAACAACAAAAGGCCTTTATCCCCCCCCAAAGGAGCTCTCTCTTTGTTAACATGACCTTACATTGTCCCCCTGAATAATGTAAAATTTTGTTTTGTTGTGCCCTGCAGGGCTCCTGTGTGCCCAGAACCCTCGGGCAATGGCAGTGCCGGGCTGGCACACTGTAGCCAAAATGTCATTTTTTAATTATGTGGTTCTGAGGGGAATCTATTATCTACTGCTGAGATGCTGAAATCAAACGATTTATCTCCAAGGCAGCTCTGTCGACAATCTAGAATATATCTCTCTTGTCATTGCAGGAAATAGAATAAAAGGATGTTTTTATTTCTGGTGCTTTATTTTTATAAATGTATTGTTTTAAGCTTTGCCAATGAATGGGGGGCGGGAGGAATAAAATTCTAGCGCTTCTCCAGGTCCGTTCTCACTCCTTGTGTTCCCTGAAGGTGGGCGAAGGTCAGAAAGGATCTAATTGGCCCTCATTCACAGAAATCCTCAGAGCTCACGTGCCACCACGCACTGTACAATAATTATCTTAGGAATTAGTCACCCTGTGGTGGACTCAGGGGAAAAAACACTCATAACACATCTGAGTGCTGGGAGCACTGTCCAAGTGAACAGCATCAACAAATTGGTTAGGCAACCTGTTTACCTTAATGAACATAAATACTAACCGCTGCTTGACATTTCAAGCTAGATGTCTGCACTAATTTGGAAGAGCCTTTATTTCTCACACACTAGGTATTTTCATTTAAATGTAAACTAATGTACCTACCAGCTTATTCACAATGATTCTGAATTATTTCTGCTTTCCCCCTAAGGTATCGAAGCAAATGAAAGAGTTTAGTCTGTGTTCTTTTTTTATCTGCAAAATTCATTACATGCACCACTCCGTGTAGCAGTATCAGAGCTCAAAGCAATTCATATCTATTAACCAACAGATACATTCCAAGTGCTTTTAAAACAATCCTGCACAGCTTTATTTTAAATTAATATGTGTTTTCTATATTTTATAAAAGATTTTTTTTAAAAAGGACAGAAGGGAGAGAGATGTTGGAACATTCCCATTCAAAATTGTAATAACTGTACTGCCCTCTAGTGCACATGTTACAAAATAACAGCACAAACAGTTTTTTGAAACTCACAACTCCCCTCTGTAAATTGTCACAAAGAAACCTTCTCTGTCATTTGATGGTTTACTGAGTTTAGTTTTAATGGAAGCTTTACAGACAGTTTGTAACTCCTGGCTCTTTTATTTTTTTTAAATTTCCCTTCTGTCATGCTTATCAAGTAGGACATGGATTTGCTTTGAGTTGCTAACACAAATGTAGAAATAACAGGAGTACTTGTGGCACCTTAGAGACTAACAAATTTATTAGAGCATAAGCTTTCGTGGGCTACAACCCACTTCTTCGGATGCATATAGAGTGAACCATATATTGAGGAGATATATATACACACACATACAGAGAGCACAAATGTAGAATATGCTCTATTAAAAACAAAAACGAACAAATAAACAAAAACAAACCTTAAATGCCATCTAAGGCCCATCACGTATTAGTGAGTGAATACCCAAGTTCCTTATTATCTGAGAGCAAAGAAAAGTCTTCAGTGGTGAGTCATTTGTCTTCAGAATAGGAAGCACATCACTCATTTTAGAAATCATCTCCCTGTACAATCTACAGAATGAACAGCAAAGACCTGAACAGCAGGGGAAAGAGGGCCATAAACTACACATTCTGAACTAAAGCTTATGCAAAATATTTAAAAAGCAAATTTTGTGAGGATTTGGGTCTACTGTGAATTCTTAAACAAAGATTTATTTAATAACTGTTAGGCAAAGAGAGTCCTTAACTTTCCATCCAATCATGTAGGCCTTTATAATATTCTCAGTACTGTGGTATTTGAGCACCATGTCCAATAGAAGTGAGAGAAAGTACCAGTTTTCTCTGGAGTCATGTCAAATTTTCATGGGGCAAAATATCTGCAACCAAGACAGTGCAAGCTACAGAATCACCAGAAATAAAGACTATAATTTTACAATATTAAAAAAGTAGATATTCAATGGATAGATGCCAGATGTGACAGTGATGGACACTTTAGAAATTGATTTAGTAATAATAATGATCTTTATACTGAGGTGTTGTGTGTACTCACAGTAACATACCATATCAATAGTTTCTGGATTATTTTCATATTGAATTGTAGACAATATTTTTTGCATTTGATGTATTTTCTGAGATATTTCAATATGGTACCATTTACTCAATGCAAGTGACATTTCCAGAAGTATTCATGTGGTCCAAAAGAGAGAATGTTCAGCACTTCCAGCAATGCCTGTCCAGATTGTCTTTGAAAACATGGTGTGAAATTACACACCTATTAGTCAAAGGCGACAAAGAGTCCTGTGGCACTTTATAGACTAACAGACGTACTGGAGCATAAGCTTTCGTGGGTGAATACCCACTTCGTCAGACACAATTATGACACCTATTAGTCATAATTCTAAGGGTATAATTTTCAAAGATTAGTGTATGCAATTACGCTCATCATATTTTCACATGCATATTTCACACGTTTGAAAATAAGATATATGCATATGCAAAATATCTAGCCATGTGCCTGTGCACTTCCTCAGTTTGTACATGCAACTGTTGTATTTCCATGAGTACATTAGTGAGGCCCAACTGCAACTGCCTAACCTCCACCATCACTAGTTATACTAGCTACGATAAAATTGACACAGGTTATATCCACCATCATGTTTCGATATGGTAGCTGATCACCAATAGGGTCAGGAGGAAATTTCTTCACATTTTATGACTCTACTATTGACTTCCTGTGTGATTTTGGGCAAATCCCTTCATCCCTGTGTGTCTCCGTTCCCCACTTGTAAAATAGGAATAATAATATTCCTGACCTCCCACTCTTTGTCTGTCTTGTCTATTTAGTTATTGGGGCAGGATCTGTCTCTGACTTTTTTTCTCCAGTTTCTAACATCATGGGGCGCTGATCTGTGTTGGGGCCTCTAAGAACTGCCATAACACAAGTAACATTATAATAATAATTCACCTCTAAGATACTGGTTCAAATCCATCTCAAGCTGGTGGTGATGTAAAATTGTTCCAATCTTACAGCTGTTTGGTGACCTATGGAAAATATGCTGAGTCTCAGTCCAGTTCCTATGAAGAGGTGTCTTCCTCATTGTTACAATTCAGTGGAAATCTCAGTAGAAAGGCAAAAAAAATGAACAGGCCTTGAGACTGTCCTCCCTCCTCACTCCTATAAGTGACCCTTAAATTGTTGCTGCTCTCACTATGGCCTTAATTTTGCAAGTCTTTGTATTGCACAAGGTTGTCAGCAATCCAGCTCTACTGCAAGAAGAGACTATGTATATGTATATATTTGATTGGACCTTCCCTGTCAGGGGTTGTACATCTTAAGCTCCCTTCATCTCAACAGTACAAGGAAGGGATGTGGCCAGAGCATGGATGTGTCCGAGGAGCCAATCCTCATCATGTGAAATAGCTGCTTAGCTGCATGCTCCGGTGTGGCTTCTGTACAAGAGTAACTTGGTGGCAGCCCAGCAGAGCTCCTGATGCAGGGTCAGGCTACCTGTGCCTCTAATACTCCTCAGTACTTTTTACTTTCTGCTTGAAAGGCCAGCACTACATACCAGCGCTCAGGGGGATCCAGCCCTAGATCTGTTTAACAGATAATTAGAGGACTTCAGTCTTCAGAACTGATAGTCCACCCACACCTTTCAGACACACAACATTCTATTAAAACGGAGAGAGATTGTATTATTATTATCTAAGGGAAAACACTCTAAATACGGTTAGAAAACTACATGAGAAAGGCTCTAGGTAAACAACTAATTAAAAGATATTGTTTCATACTTAAAAATATTAAATCACTATGTTTTGGCTACACAGCATCCTGAACGTATTTCCCTCCACCCCCACACATATGACTCCTTTTCTTTAGAAACATATTCAAGAATCTCTCACGACATATCCATTTTTCACCATCATCTCTGCAGGGATTATATGTTAGCAGAGTCAAGTTTATTTTTCCGTATTCCCTTCTCAGATATAAAGTATTTCCAAATGTTTTTGACGGGTCTCTTGTATTATCTGATTGGGTTTGGCCCAAAAATGTAATGTGTCTGGCCAACAAGAAGAATCCTCATAAAGATAAGGACAAAAAAAATGCCTTGCCTTTTACTAGCAACTCCTGTTGAAATGCAAACATTCGTGTGTTAAGCAATGGATGCTAAGTGTAGAATTCACTTGATCTGCATCGAGTTACAATAAATAGGCTTTATACTGGCAAGATGTGGAGCGGCTCAAGGTTCCCAATTTTCCCTGCAGACTCAATGCATGGGGTTGCAGGATGGCCATTTAGGACTACTGCTGGAGTAACAGCCACAACCCCACCACACAACCTGGATCTGGAAAAAGCCCATAGCATAATCCATTCCTATTACTGACCTCTGGGCTGACCCATGTAATTCTAGAGCAACACTCTGGGGGTTTACAGCCCCACTTCCCAATGCACATACTCTGCCAGTCCTCCCTTCCCCGTGTAGCCCCAATGTGAGACTCTCATATTGAGTAGGGCCTTGCACTGACCCTCCACACTGGGATGAATTTCACTCGAAGTGTGGCCTAACTGGCTCCTCTTATCAATAATTTGGAGGGAGGAATCCCTTAAGGATTGTATGTGAGAGAGAGAAAGGAAGGTTTAGATGATTAAAGAACATGGGCAGCTGCAGAAAAATAGAACAAAAATTATACACTTTGCCTGTGGCTCAGTGCTGTGTCTCTCCTTTGCTAAGTGCAGCCCTGCTGTAAATTTGCAGCCATCCAGTAGTAAATGGAACAACAGAGGGAAAGGAAATCTAAACTGAAGGTTTTACTGCAGTGATTGATTCTAGCTTTGCTAACCAAAATCAAAAGGGCTTGGTAAGGGATTGACCTTAGGCAAGGATTTCCTTTTTATCCTGTTGAATAAATACCAGTTTCGGAATGCTTCAAAGATTCTTGAAATGCTCCGTGGAACTCATGTTGCAAAATATGTTCCTGGTGAGATCATACTTGACAGAGCAAATGAAAAAGCTAGGAAAAGTTGGAAATGTAGATCTGCCACATTGTAGATCACAGAATCACATGCTACAAACAATATCCGTTCCCACTGTCTTCTGGGTTGTGGTAAATTGCATGTTAAAGGTAGTAAGGAAAGTGAAAAGAACTATGCACCGCTTATTTTCCCTGTAAGTTCATATACACTAAAGGCTACAAAATAACAATGTACTGAGTTTGAGGGAGAGATGCAGGTTTATACCAGCTGAGGATCTGGCCCTGAATACATACCTAAAGTCTGATTCTCCTCTAATTTATGTTCACTTTACAGCCAGTATAACTTCATCAACTCCAATGGAATTACTCCTGATTGGCGCTGGTGTAAGTGAGATGAGAAACAGGCTGGTATCATTTACACTAGAGAGGTACAAAACTCATTAGCTTCATATTGTAAGGGCTATTACAAAATTGTCTTTGATTTCAATTTGTATGGGTTCCCTTTTTCCACCTGGCTGCAGCCAGAGTTGTGGGATTTGAAGAAACTCAATTTCCTCAGTAAAATGCTCCAGTGCATGTTGATCTCCTGTGTACGCTGCAAGGGACATCTATTTATTCAGATCTTTTCTAAGATGGTGATCAAGAAGGAGACAGTTTGGTTCAGGTAGGGAAGGTATTTCATTGGGGCTGGGAGTTTCTTTCAGGTCTTTTTTGGAACTTGTGAATCTGGCAGTTTTGTTAATATTTCATGGCACCTAGCAATTTGTAGATAGGCTGTTTATTTTTATTTTTTTATTTCCCCAAACACATAAAAAAGATATCAGGAGGTGGCATGGATGGGAAAGGCATAAGCAATCATGTACCTGTCCAAATATGATGTAGCCACCTCTTTCCCTTCTGCAGGTGATTCTGGATCTCAGTTCCAAGCAGCTGAAAGGGCTTAGTCATAGGAAGGAATCTGGGAAACAGTCTACTTTAGGTTGCATGAAGAACAGCACATGTTTTTCCAGACAGTGCAAACGAGACATGCATATACATGAGGAGAAGGCAAGAGGAAATAATGCAGTGGATACACAATTGTCCAAACATTATGGATCCGTTTTCCTTTCCCCTGCTTTATAACGTGGGATAGCAAAGATTTGGCTCTATATATCTGCTGCAGAGGCAAGATTGGATTGCATGTCTTAAAGGATAATTGTATGCAGTGTTGTTTTGGCCAGGTGGGTCCCAAGATATTAGAGAGACAAAGTGGCAAATGGAAAATAAAAGATATTATCTCACCTACCTTGTCTCTCTAAAGAATAGCTATCACTCTTCTGGTTCCTTTGCTTTTTGACCGGACATTATACCAAGATTCCTTCCATACATCTCTTACTATGCTGATGGATGCAAACACTAGTCAATATTCCTTCTCTCAATAAAAGCAGGTTCTAATGTCCATAGCTGAATGTGAGCTACCTCTTAAGCTGATTATTTCAGTTAGCACAGTCACTCTACTGCCAGTTTGTGTGTGTGTATGTGTGTGTAATTGCTCTGCAAAGTGTTTTGGGATACCTTAAGTATGAAAGGCACTGCTATGTAAATCCAAATTCTGTTTTCTTCTTATACATACACAGCCAGGTTGTCCTCCATACCTGAGTACTTAGATCCCATTGTGATGTGCTCCATATAAAAACCCAACAGACAGCTAGATTCCTTCTCTGCTTCTGCTGCTATAAACTAGATTGTTGTTTTTTTTTAATTGCAGGGCAATCACCACTTAATGTCTGGTTTTGATAAATCATTGAAGAATTCACCTAATTGACAAAGCTATTAATATTATCTCCACTGCAGTAACCACTGCACTCTTCTGAATATGGTTTATAACAGCTTTTAATGCCATGGAAATTAGTTGTGATAATGGGTTAACCACTGGCAGTCAGAATGGTAATGGATTTCCTTTAGTCTGTTAATTAATACAATAGTCATTAACTGCTGTTCAGTTTACCACTGATTTATCTAGACTTTTGTTCAAAGTACCTGACATTGGTACCATTGTCATTGCAGGGATTATGTTTTATTCTGTGTGTTTACTTTTAAAAGTAAAAGGAAACCTGGTGTGATTTTTTCTTACGATGCACCCAGATACTGATCTCTTTTTGGATTTACACTGGTGTAAACTTGAGCTCAGAATCTGGTTCTAGTACGCCAGGTGTGAATGGAGGGTGAAAGCACATGATGCTACTATGCTAATAAAGGAAAACCTTTTAAGTGATGTGGCATATTTCATATACAATATATGACAGTGATGTGGCATATTTCATATACAATATATGACTGGCAATATGAGATTTCAACTTAAAGTGGAATAGAAAATAGCTCCCCCCAGTATTGCACTGGAATGGACAATGCTCAGAATTTGAATTCCAAAAGGAATTTTCTGCTTGGCTAAGCAGTGTAATGAAAAGGAGGTTGGTTATTTACTGTGACTTTCTTTAAAAGAGCAGCACCATATTTGCTTCTTCCCTCCCACCCTCAAGACTTTGCTACCCAACTGCTAAACTGGTCAATTAGTTCCATTAACACATGTAATTAGGCCTGTGTAACTGGAGATGTTAAAATAAACCAACTATTCCCTTACCTTCTTTTTATAGGTAGCTATTTTAGAAGGTCTCCCTTTATTTCCCACTTGTCCAAACCTGTTTTCCTTAAAAACTTTAAAAGATTTTTAAAAGGAGTTCAGTACCTCAGCCCTTTAGAGTTGCCTTCAATTTCACTTCAGTACTTATTTATTAATGGGACTGCTTACTTTCTAGTATCCCTGTTCCCCTTGATATATTAAAGCCCTCCTTATTCCACTTAATTATTAATTAATTCTGCTTTTTGGTTGCCTTCTGCAAGTCTTAAGTGATTTGTTACTCCAAACAAAAAAGTTTTTGTTTGCTTATCAGTAAGGCTGTTCAATGGCACATCCCACTAATACGATCACTGAACACAACAGAAATCATCCACTAAAGCAACCTTTATTCACATCTTCAACCCACATTATA
This sequence comes from Emys orbicularis, assembly GCF_028017835.1. Lineage (NCBI taxonomy): Eukaryota > Metazoa > Chordata > Testudines > Emydidae > Emys > Emys orbicularis. The sequence continues at coordinate 38,050,421 of NC_088686.1, forward strand.
CTGCCCAAAATGTCTCACTGCCACAACAAATTCCCTTGCACTTCCAGCACATAAGCAGCCACAATGCACACACCAAATTCCTCTACGTCACACACAAAGGCACATAATCTTAATTCTAACCACATCTATATTAACAGGGGGGAGGGATAGCTCAGTGGTTTGAGCATTGGCCTGCTTAAACCCAGGGTTGTGAGTTCAATCCTTAAGGGGGCCACTTAGGGATCTAGGGCAAAATCAGTACTTAGTTCTGTTAGCGAAGGCAGGGACTGGACTCAATGACCTTTCAAGGTCTCTTCCAGTTCTAGGATATATTTATTTTTATATTTAACAGATTAATTAATTTATTAATTTCAGACCACAGCCTTGATAAAATGTTATTTCTACACTGAAAGGTAAGGTGTTGAGGGGCTTGAGCATGATGAGTGTGTGTAATTTTGTGTATAGAAAGGAAAGCCAAGCCCTGAAAATCAGACCCCACATTTCTTAAATCTCCAAAATTTGCTATTTCAGAATCAACTATTTCAACTAGAGCTGGACAGATGAATTATTAGAATGATTTCACTTTTTCTCCTGGAACAGCTGAGAAATTTCTTGAATATGTTCAAAATTGGAATATATTCACTGAATATTTTTCTGCAAATAATTTTTTGTTTGGGAATTGTTTGTTGTATTTGATACTCAAACTGTAAACGGACTGGACACATTGGTCATATGGTATGATTCTCTCCCCTCATTACAAGAGAATAACTCTTAGACTTTGACTACACTTGGAACTAGGAGTGTGGTTCCCATTTTATGTAGACATACTCATGCTAGCGTACTGAAAATAGTAGCGGAGCCTTGGTAGCCCAGGCAGTAGCAAGTGGCAGCACAGGCTAGCCACCCTGAATATGCACCCACAGGGTCCAGGTGGACTTGTCCTTGTTGTGGCTAGCCCATGCTGTCACTTGCTGCAGCCCGTGTTACAACAGATGCATTATTTTTAGCATGCTAGCTCAATGAGAGCTAGTGCAAATATGACTACGCAAGCTGGGAAACACACCCTAGCTCCAAGTGTAGACCTAGCCTCAGAATCAGATCTTTAGCAAATTCTCAACTTCTGTGATTATTTTCATATATTTGTTTCAAATTTGTCCTTTACAGGAACATTCTCGTCATCAAAACTGCTGCCTGGAATATCTTCAGAAAACAAAGAGAAAGGTGATGTGAACATGGTCAACATGCATTTGTTTAAAAATTAGAGAAAATATTTATGGGAATTTTTCTGGCGTATTCACCCAGCTCTAATATCAATTTATTGATGAAGGTCTGACAACCAGCTATTTCCTCTTGGATGTACAGAGTGAGTGCTTGCAGTTGAGTAGAGATGGACCTAAAAATAAAAGTGCAGATTCAAACAATCCTATATTTGGTGAAGTTCCAATCCAAACCTAATCTTCATGGGATGACACTCCAGTTTGAGTTGAACCAAAATCTTGGGCCAGGACACCCCCAGAACTTTGGGGAAATCTGGATCCTGATACAAACTTTGAGTGTTGGGCTGAGCCAGCCACTTCTGTCAAAGACAAAAAATAATAGCACAATATCTTTCTAACTCCAAGTTAGGACAACACCTTAGAACCTGCAATAAGATCCTGATTCTTCTTCAGAATATCTAGGTGCTACTGCAATACACATATCTAACAAAGCAGCAAAACAAATCTGAAAATCTGTCATTTGTATTTGCATATTTAAAAGATTCTCAACATTGAATAATATCCTGGAATCTCAGTTCTGAGTTCTGTGGTTTAAATTCAGGTTGATCTTTAATCCTTCACATTCTATTCCAGAAATATTCTTTAGCTCTTAATGTGCATAAAATAATGAAGGTGTTCTAAAGGTTTAGACTCCCTTTGCAGAAGCAGTGAAAGTGCTAGAGGAGAAGTGGGTCTTGGGTGTTTGACTGAGTTGGAGTGTTTTCTTGTAAAATACACAGTACATTGTGTTTCTGCTGCTGGATTTAAGGCTTAAGGGTCAGCATGTGCCTTTGTTTCACAGGAACTCATGTATATTTATTCTGAGAAATTACGTATTTATTTTCATTCTTTGGCTTTAAAGAAAGAAAAACATAATGTACTGTATAAGGTTAAGAACTTTGTTGTAAGCAAACTTTGGTGTTTCTCTGGTACCCATCAATTTAGATGTCAAGGCACAGAAACTGCAGTAGTTTCAACAATCATCTAGCAATGAATTAGAGGTCCAAATGAACATGCTGATTCTCTTAGTTTTGTCAGCAGCCTTGGGTATTGTTGATACAAGATGATATTGACTCATTCTTAACCCCGGCTATGGTCACTCTTAAGAGGCTCTATTTTTTCCTCAGAGAGAGACTCCAGAAGATGGCATTGGACAATAGCTTGTGTTTAAATTGTGAAGATCTTGTGGAGGAAAGAATTCGCCTCTGAGAAAATTAGGTTTGGCATTTAGTTCAGGAATGGCTGAAATCTGTGGTCATTATCTGTTCTGGGAGTGAGTGCCAGAGTCTTGGCCCAGCTCCCCAAAAAGTATTGTCTTCTCCAAATGGCTGACAGTTTCATTGTTCAGGAGGCATGGAACTGTCATGGGAGTTCTGGGTGACAAATAGAGTGATGATCTCTCCAGTGGCTAGTGCCAATATCAGCACAGAGACCTGGAAGTTCACTTTGTATTCAATGGGGAGCCAGTGGACACCTGAGTGACATGTTCACAGTGACCTGTGCTGCTCAGCAGATGGTCTACTGTCTACTGTACTAGTTAGAACTGTTCTAGGGTTTGGGTACCCATCAGCATTGAAATAATCATTTCAAACAAGAACTCAATTATCCAGTCATAATAAAAACTCCTTTCCACCTCTTCTTTGTTCCAGGAAACGCACCCCCATCCCTCTCTAATTAACCATATCAAATAGAAGCATTTTGCAGAATGCCTGGAAGGTCACCAAATTTGGGCTACTTCACACAGAAAAGGAAGTCTTGGAGCCCTCACACAGAATGCCCTTCCAGCCTCTTATAGCCCCTCTCTCTTATAGCAATGGGAATCCAACTCAAGAGCTCTGCATCCCAGAGCTGTAGCAGCCAGACGTGGGGAGAGAGGTGGTTCCCTCAGGGAGATGGGTCCAAGGCCGTTTAGAGCTCTACAAGCCATAACCGACACCTTAAATTCCACCTAGAGACCAATGGGAAGCCAGTGCGGATCCTGGAGCATGCTCCCAAAGGGATGCTCTGCTCAGTAAGCCAGCTGCTGCATTCTGCATCAGCTTCAGTCTCTAGTTTCAAGGTGTAGAGTGCATTGCAACAGTCTAATCTTGAGGTGACAAAAGCACGGATAGCAGTGAAGCAAGGTCCCCTTCTGAAAGGAAAGGTGGCACCTGCCTAGCCAGATGCAATTGGCAAAAAGATGACTAGGTTACTGCTGGAATATGACTGGCAGTAGGGGATCACCCCTAAGTTAGGAATCCTAGTTATCATGAAATGGATGGTTCGAGACTGGCCTTTAGATTGTAAAGTCAAGGGATGATCTCTTCAGTATTGGTCAGACTATTGCATGTTCCAAGGTGTATGAAAGATTTCCACTCTCCAAAGGTGGAATGGATGCTAGAGGCAGATTAGGGGTTTGTGGGGCCCTGGGCCAGAGCAAGTGGGGGCCCCTCCACACCTCTTCCACCTGCTGACACACACACACACACACGCTCCTACCCAGCAAATGGGGTCAGGGCACAGGGGCTTCCCCCGCTCCCCAGCAGGAGCACTGGGTGGGCAGGCAGAGCGGGTTGGAGCATGAGGGTGCCCCTTTCCCCAGGGGTCCCCAAATTGGCTGGGGCTCCTGGGCACAGGTCCCATTGGCCCAGTGGCTAATCCGCCACTGACTGACGCTCTTTGACAGTGAGGGCCCCAAATGTTCTTTGCTCTCCTTCTCCAGCTAGGAGGGGCACAGTCCCAGACAGAAGCTCTGATTGCTCTTTGTGATTCTGTGTCTGCCTCTCTCCCCGGGCCAGACTGCCACTTCTTGTGCCAAAAAGCTGATGATATCCAGCTACGCATCCCTCTCATTTTAAATCAGGCCCACTATGCGGTATACACGTTGGCTGGGCAGGATTTTTCTTGCTGCTACAGTGGACAGCCATGACTACTCTGCCTTCATCACAGCCAGGACACAAAACTTCTAATATCTGAAAATGAACTACTGTGAAACGTGTTTTTTTGTTTTAAATCTCATAGATGCTGACACAACTGGACAACTCTGAAAATGCCTATGCTACTTCCTGCTGCTACTTAGCAGTAACTTTGCCGATGTGCAAATTAACCTCTTAATTTCTGCACAGCTGCTCTCTACTCTCTTTTATGCTACTGTCCATACACAGTTACAGGAGAGCACATCCAGCGCTTATCAACCTCACTTTTGTCTCTCTCTCACTAGTTTCCAAATATTTTTCTGACGGAAACCTATATTTTCCCATATGCACTGCTCTTCCACAGCAGCCTTGGGTATTGTTCATACAAGATGATATTGATTCATTATTGACCCTGGCTAAGGTCACACTTAAGAGGTTCTATTTCTTTCCTCAGAGAGAGACTCTGGAAGACAGCATTGGACAATAGATTATGTTTTAATTGTGAAGATCTTGTGGAGGAAAGAATTCACCTGTGAGAAAATTAGGTTTTGCATTTAGTTCCGGAAGTGCTGAAGTCTGTGGTCAATATCTGCCTCCATCCATCCTCTGCCCTAAAGCATACTAGCTCTGATTCTCTTCTGACTTACACTGGTTACGCAGTGTAATGCTATTCACTTCAGTGGGGCTGCACGTAGCCTTTGCAGCTCCCTACATAAGGCTCTGCAGTTTTAGTATGCCCTACCCCAGGAAAGGAGCAGCAAAGGTGAGTCCTCCAGGCCTGCCTAGAGAGGCTTAATGGAAGCAGCCAATCAGAGCCAGCAGCCTTTGATAAAAGGAGCTGCGGGGGTCTTAGAAGGTCAGTTCTGGGCGGGGCGGGGTGGGACGGTTGGGTTCGGTTCTCACTGGCCAAAGAAGCCCGAGGGCAGAAAAACAGTTTTGTTGGACTTCTGTTATCACGGTAGGGGTTCAATTTGACTGTGTGACCCAGCTAGAAGGCTGAGAGACTGAAAACCCACCAAGTGAAGTCAACAACCTACAGGGCACCAGAAGCGGGAAGAGGTCACCAGTATGGCATACAGCAACAGGAGGCACTCAGGGACTGAGTGCCCCCCATCACGGGTTATAGCACTGATTGAGATCAGAATCAAGCCCACTGTCTCTCTCATAAGCACCTTTTTCTTTCTCGGAATTTAGCCCCTGGTATGGCTGTATTTAATTTAGTAAATGGATATAACTAAACAAAGCCTGGATGCCTTAGTGTTTGCCCGCTCAGCTGAAGCTAGCTACCTCCCTGTAGTTGTAGACTCTGTGCTTGTGTATAAGCCCTTCTCTTGGGCTGGCTGGTTCTTGCTCATATCACCATACATGCAGTCAGGAAGGAATTTCCCCCCAGGTCAGATTGGCAGCGAGTTTAGGAAGGTACACCAAAAAAACAAAACCAAACCTACAGTATGTAGTTAAGGGTCACTTGCTGGAATTATCTGGGTGTATCTCATTTAGCCACTTCCCTACCATTGTGGGGGCCTCAACCACTGTTGCACCTCAGTTCCTCCTGATTTCTTTCTGTGGCACATAATCATCTAATCTCCTGTGGGTCTCATTTCCTTTGGTCTAATTTTGGTTGTTGGGTTGGGGAGGGATGAGGCGGGAGATGGGTTGTGTGGTGTTGGTGGTCGGTGAGCTACAGGAGGTCAGACCGGATGATCTAGTGGCCCCTTCTGGCTTTAAACTCTATTGTAGGTTTCCCTTTCAACATCTGGGAGAGGGTCATTTCATTTCTGTTTTGAAATATCTTTGCCTGAGGTAGATGTTTACTAAAAGCTGCAACTATAAAAACAGGCAATTGAACAAATTCTTTGGCTGGGGCTGCGAATAAAATTGAATACAGAAGAAGTGGTAAGCAGAAATATTAGCTACAGCAGCTATCTGTACCAGAGGCAATGGCGAAGGGCAATGTTAAACACCCTGTTGGGCTTCAAGTCACACCAGCTGCATGTTGCTTTTTTATTTCTGCATTTGGCTTTTCTGCATCCATAGAATCTCTGGTGAATAGCAACAGAAACTCACATGCAGACAGAAAACAGCTCTAGCGAGTCCCGTCACCTCCCACACAACAAAATCTATCAAGCTCTATCTATGTATTTCACAGCAATTCATATGTTCAATGAATTTTGTTTCTTATTCTGTTTGCAAATTGCCTGCAAGTAGCTTCAGATTTCTCAAACATATTTGTTAATAGAAATTATTTACCAAATTCTTGCCTGTTGATTGTTTGCCAGCAGTTTGTGACAATCATTCACCATTCAAGCTGCACTGGAGAGTTTTGACAAGAATCAAGCTTTGATGCAAATAGTTACAATTTTGACATTCACTTTTCTCAATATTTACTTCCAGACTAGCTGTTCCATGAACATCCCCTTCCAGTTAACTCACTTGCTAGAAAACTCATAGTAAACAAATTTAAAAAGGACATGATGTCATTTAAATATTTGTCTATTTACAGAATGTTTTGCAGTATCCACTCTGCTCTGTGACAAATGAAGTAAAAAAAAAAAATCAGTCTGATGAAGTTTGATCAATTGTCATGTCTAAATCTTAATTCCTCTTCCCCACTAAATATAAAAATAATACCAGTTAGAATCAAAGGCAGATTCTTTATACTGCCTTGTGTGGCACTGAGCACATGTTCAATAATTAATGGAAAATAAAAACAATTTTGGGAATTCTAAGGTGTTTTAGTGTCATAACCAATAGTTATGGAAATTTCCTGAAATATCCTGGAAAAATACCATTGAATTAAGTATTTTAGGAGTTCATTGTATTAAAAATTCAGATGTTTATGTATTACTGTAGGATTGGATGGAACATCTTCAGGGGGACAACAGGTTTATTGCCATCTCGAGAAAATATTGTGAGCTTCAGAAGACTATGCTGAAGAATGTAGCAGACACAAATGATCTTTTGAGACAATACACGTGAAGTGGAATTCCTAGGAAGTACTTGGGAGGAGGGGATTGCAAACTCCCACCTGTGGTCTCAGCCCGTGAAGCTTTGCCCTGAAGGAGGGACATATTGTCTGCTGAACTCCTGTTATATGCAGACAGTTCAAAGGAAAACTGTATAATGGAGTAACTGACTTAGCTATGAATGTGCTTGTTCTGAGGTAAAGCTGTAATAAACTTGTGACCACGGGGGGGGGAAATGTGTGGGCTTTAAAGGAGTAATCACCAACCATAGCTCTTGTTGGAATGAGGGGGTGATGATCTCTTGTAAACTTATTAGCATGCATGTAGGTTCTCTTATTGTTTTTAATATGTTTTCTCTAATGCTTTTACCTTAAGAATAAACGTGCTTGCTTAGAAAGAGCAGTGTGGTAGCTTAACTATGCAGTTATGCTGTTTACTGTCTCAGGAGAAAAGTAAAGTATGCCAGCTGAGGCAGCCTCACTTCACTGTGGAGATCACAGTAGAGTGTGGTAGCTGTGTAGTCTGGAAATACCCCAGTCAGGAGGGACAGAGATGTGTGTCTCTTCTCAAGAGAAGTGATGGCTCAAGAGCTGGGACCCTACAATGTGTGCCCTTGGTGGACTTTACCGGTGCAGTTGCCTTGAACTGTGACAATACCAAAAGGATAACATGATTATTAGACATAGTTTTAAGTTGTCAGTATCCCTTTAACATTTAGAGTGGGGCATTATAATGAACTGGCTATAAGCTTCATAGTGCTTACTTTTGTGTTTGTATTATTTGGAGGCAAATAAAGGAAGACACCACAGTGAGAAAATTGTTATAGATTATTTTTTGATTTGTATGGGCTCACTTACAAGAGGTTATCAGATTTTTTTCTTTTTTCCAATTATATACCCAATATTCATATGGGCAGTGTTAGGTTTCATTCTATATTACACCTGCAGAGTAGGAGAAATATTTTAGAAAAATATAAGTTCAGCTAATTTAATTCCTATAAACTCCCTTTATGAGGCATTTCTGCTGATCTTATCTGATCTGTTCCTGCCTTCTTCAGTAATGTCGACTGGCAGTCTATTTTTCACTCTGATTTGTGTTTGTGGAAAGATCAGCAGTTTTTTTTTTTTTTTTTAAAGTTAGGAGGGTGTTTGCTGCATGGATGTCTCCAAACACACAGCAAAATCGAGAACTGCCCAAGTAAAACTGGCCACAGGGATGCAACTCAGTTTACTTGTCTCTAAATTCAATCTGACATTGAGTTATCTGATGATTCTTCCACTATCCACCTACCAGGCAGCTATGGCCTGGATTATCTGTTGAATAGGGCAGTCTTTCCTTTGCAAAACTGATCTTGAGTTAAAGGGTATTTCCTTTTAGCCCTGTATTTGCATTCACAGTTTCCAAGTTAGATGCAGGGTCTGTGGGAGCAACATAGGTACCCACATTACAAAACTTACTATTTGGGGTCCCCCCATCCCTGTGATTATCACTTCTCACAGTGAGGAAATAAGGGGATACGGTATAGCAGTTAATCTAAGTTTCTCATCTGCTCATCAGATCACTTCAACTTCATAGTGACAGCAAGCACAGAACTCAGCTCCTGCTCCAAACAGCACAGGCCCTACCATCTGAGCTAAACAAAACTATCCATTAGCTGTTTGCAGTACAGAGCATATGACATACAGCCTATCACTTCTGAGTCTATATTGTAGAGTATTCATATGCGCAATTCATTACCATTATGGCCATATGGTTCTAGGCCAATGGGCGTTGCGGGAAGCGGTGTGGGCCAAGGGATGTGCTGGCCGCCGCTTCCTGCAGCCCATATTGGCCTGGAACAGCGAACCGCGGCTAGTGGGAGCTGCGATTGGCCGTACCTGAAGATGCTGCAGATAAACAAACCGTCCCGGCCCACCAGCAGATTTCCCTGACAGGCCATGTGCCAAAGGTTGCTGATCCCTGGGCTATTCTGATGTAGAGCTCTTAATCTCTCTTCTTGGAGACATTCCACTCTAATTAAATATTAATTGGGCTAGACACAGAGTAAGAATTTCTTTATAGTCCAGTGGCTGGGGGCACCCACCTGACAGGTCAGAGATCCCTGTTCAAATCCTTTCTTCTCATCAGGCACGTAGGAGGAATTGAGCTCTAGGTGAGCTCTAACAACTGGGCTAAATTTCATAATGGAGACTGTATCCTCCTAACGAATCACAAGCATCTCTGTGGCTCCAGGCCTTATGTTCGATCCAGCAAAGCATTTGAGCATGTGCATATCTATAACATCTGAGTTGTCTCATGAGTTCAGATGGTGGGACCGCTCACATAATTAAATTAAGTATTATCATGCTTTTTGTCTTTCTAACATTCCATATTTCTTGCTGGCATTATTCACAGCACTAAGCATATTCTGAAGTTCTTCCCTAGTCTAACCAATAGAGGGAGACAAAGAGCTCCATTGGGTTAGCCTCGGTTACAAAACTGTATCTACTTAGTTTAGGTTTGGGTACACCCTATTTTTGGAAAAATATAGAAGGAGAGTAAAGGAACCCTGCTCTAAAAATTCACTCCCCTGCAATTTAGATTTAACTTCTGAATTTGGTCTCATTTTATCTCATCAAAACAGAGATGAAATATATACAGGTAAATTAAAATTTAAAATCTACAGTTTTCCATGTGGTGCCTTTAAATGCTAGTAGCTGTGTTTAGATTTGACATGCCATTTATCTCATATGATCTTTTAACAGCTTAAAATATTTGCATTGTTGAAGAATACTTAGGACTTTGAAAAATTATTTCAATACACATTACACTCTAAATGTCAAACATAGCCCTTCTCAGAGAATTCAGGATTCTTGATAAGACCAATATTTTGGACATTTTGAAATTCAACATTCTTAGTTATTTACTGAACGGGTTTCACTTGGATTTCCTTATTTTGGTGTAATTCAATTGCACTACTGGAGATCACTGAAGCATTAAAGAATATCTCCTGGCATTTTAAATTGGCCTAAGAGATTCTGAGAATAAGCATGAATTATGCAAAGAGTATTTTAGAAGAATTTATTGAGACATTTACTCGTGTCTGCTGTCTTTCCCTATGGAGACTTTAAAAAACAGAGATGATACAAAGAATTACCGATGAGAATTGATCCTAAAATGTACTTTTAGATTTTCATTAATTTCATTTTTTTTAACACTTTCTGTTTTACTTTACTTACATAAGAGAAGAGTAATGGGCTTGTGGGTAAAGCCCAGAGCTGGCGCTCTGGAGATAAACGTTGTGTTCCTGATTCTGCCTGTTGTGTAATCCTGGACAAGTCACTTACCCTTTTTCTTTGCTTCAGTTTCCCTCCCTGTAAAATGGAGCAAATAATATTTACCTACTTCCATTCCATTAAGGATAATGCATTAATGTTTATAAATTGCTTTGAGATCTTGGAATGGAAGGCTCTAAGGAATAATAATGATAATTAGCACTTATACAGTGCTCTAAGTACACATTATGAATATTATTCATTTAATGTGACTATTTTAATTTATAGTTTCTTTTTGTCAGTGTATTTATACAATCAGCAAGATTGTATCCTCTGCCACATTCTGCCTGTGCCATTTAAAGAACCATCAACACATCACACTTATACTTAGAGCATCAAACAAGTAAAATAGAGTGCAAGGGACCGCTATATAATACAATAGTGTTCTACTGTACTTGTAAGAACACAGATCCTATGGGCCAAATTTTCCAAACTGTTCATTTAAACTGCTTGTAGACCTTTGAGTTGCACTTACTGCAGCGGAGCACTTGTGCATGTGTAGCACCGACAGACTCCGGTCGTCGGCGGGCAAAATCAAATGTGGAACCTTTAGAGCTAAATGCATGAGCCTCTACTGCATGAGCTAAAAGCCATATGGCTCTTAGCTAAAGCTGTAGAGCAGACTGATTAATCTCCAAGTGGTCTTGGTGCCACTAGATGGGACAGAACACCACACCCATGAGGTGTGTGGGTTACATACTTCCCCTAACTGAGGGAGCACGTCCTGAGCTTTAGAGACTTCCCAGCTGAAATCCTGGATGAGCCTCCACTTGTAACACCGACAGACCCCAATTGTCAGCAGGTGGGATTGAACCTAGGACCTCTGGAGTTTAGAACATAGGCCTCTACCACATGAGCTAAATGCCAGCCAGCGGTGAACTAAGGTTATAGAGCAGACTCATTTTATATCTCTCTCTAAGTGGTCTCAGTGCCACTAGACTGTGAAAGAACACCACACCCAGAAGGTGTGTGGATTACACATGCAAACAGAAGTGTACAGACAAAAGGGCCCTTGGATGGCAGTTAGTCTGTCTGCTCATCAAATGTGTGCAAAAGCATTGTGGGCTATCTGGGAAAAATCTGTCTGTCTAGTCCATAGGCCTGTTACTGTCATATATTGCACAGCTTATCAGCAATAAAAAAAGTGATGGACAGAAATGGGCTTATTAGAGATGGAGTGCATGTTTCAGAAACAGCAAGATACAGGAAAGAGGGCAGTGGGAATAGCACCAAAGAGGAACAAGGTCAGAGAGAATGAAGGCCAAAGGGCAGGAAGGGGAATAGGAATACTAACGAGAGGACAAGAATGTGTGAATGCATGTAGGGACAGGGTTAAGGCAGATGTTGCCAGCAGGTGGGAGGGGGAGGCAGAGATGAGATGAGAATTTCTAAGGGAAGAGAGCTGGAACTATGATAGTGGAAAGATAGGAAGGGATAGAGTTCATGAGATAAGATGAGACATAGGAGCTGAAGAGGGAAGGGGATTGAAATGGAAGGGAGAATTTAGGTAGAAAAACTGCAGTTATCAATAGTGGAATCTGGCTAGGTTGCAGGGGCTAACCCCCTAACCGTGTGAAAAATACCAATGATGGGGTGGGTTCCAAAGTGCTTTGTGGATTGGGAAGCCATCCCCTGTGCTGTGTATGCTGCTGTGAGATTGCGGTCTATTTTTCTCTAGCAGCTGATAAGAAATTGCAAAGTCAGAGCACTGTAGCTAAGAAGAACTCATATTTTTTCCCCAGACAACAAATAAATAAAGTACCATCTTCAGTTTGCCCATATCACAGTGCTTTCTGATGTGGATTTTGGAAGGTGCATTCCAAGGTCAGCGCAATCATTATTCTCTCATATGTATCATCACTGTTTATTTTTAATTTGGGACTGGTAAATAAGGCTTTAATGGGATTTTAATGGCATGTTGGACACACTTCAGTGTCCAGAGATGTGGCATCATATCCAGGAATGTCATTATCTGGATTAATTATCAATAGCAGGCAGATATCATTAGGGAGATGCGAAAATGAGGGAGGTAGTAAATGAAATTTACTGGGCAGAGATGCTGGAGGAAAAATAATAAATGAAACAACATCTGAGACACTGCTGATGGGTGCGTCAAAATCTTTTTTAGTTTGAAATTTTCCATTAGAGCTGACACTCCTTCTGCTGCCCCAGAACACATCCTGACTGAAAGCCTTTTATTGCCAAGAAGTGTAAGCCAAATTCCTCTTTCATGGCTGTAACTATCCAAACACATGTAATATTCAGACTGAACCAGATTGTATTTTTACCTCATGTTAGCTGGTTGCTTTCAACCTTGACCAGACAGCATATGTTAATATACTCCTGCTTTTGTCTACATTAGTAATTTAACACGTTTTACCTACCATGTTAAAAACACCCTCAGGGACTAATCTGTGCTGCTTAACCTCATGTTAGGAAAAATGTGTTACTAACATGATGCATTTTCCCATTGTAGACATGTGTAATGTTGCACTGACTGAAAAAGAAACATTTTGGACCAGTTCAACAAAATGAATTAAATATTTAGATTTTGGAAATGTCAGAATATTTTGTTTCAATCAAAAATATGGGGAGCCATACAACTAGCAATACAAAAATCTTCTGATGCATTCAGAGAAGCATATAGGTATTTGGATATTTACTGTCCTAGACAGCTGATCTCGTCCATCATTAAGTCTGTGACACTTACTTTTATGGTACAATTTATGGCCAAAACATACACACAATAAAATATGTAGTTAAAAAACCCTATCTCCAATTATTCTGGTCACTGACTGGAGCAGTATAATAGATTTACCTACAAAACAAAACCGTAAGTGTTTTTTGTGGGGGCTTTGTATGGTTCAGTCATGAGATCTCTCAAAGAATATATCTTGCCCTTCTGCATCATGCATGCTGCTTTACAAGGAACATGATAAATTGCCCCTTAAAATACACCAGAGAAGTTCAAGACCGCAAATCATAGGATGCTATACCAAGAAAATTAAATGTATTCCTAACTAGCAACATTTTCTGAGTCTGAGAAGCCTTCTCAAGAGCAATCAGCGAGCTCTTCACAAGTCTTTAGCATTGTCTCTTTTAATAGGAAGCTATTGAAGATAGTCAAGGCTAAGACTAGACACTATGTAGCAGGGATGCAATAGTGTTAATTAAATTAGCGAGGCCATGATGAAGGAGAAGTGAATGAATGGGCTAGATCAAACAGAGGTTGTTCATCTGATACAAATGATAAAATAACATCTAACACTTGCATTACTCCTTCCATCCAAGGAGCTCAAAGTGCTTTGCAAACACTAGGCCAACTTCAGGATCTGGCCATCATTGGTAACTAAGTCTCACAGCATCCTGGGGTAGGCAAGAACTAAAGATAGGCACAAAACAAAACCTAGGATCCAAACACAGAGGCTGATCCAATTTTTACAAATGGCCTCTATCTTTGTATTGATCTGATTCAAAATGCTGGATTTGCAGACTCCCATGTTGTGTTGTGTTTGACGTTTGTGCTCTTCTTTTTATTACTGGAACCTTTTAAGAATCTGGCCCATTTGCTGTCCAACAAAAGGAAAGCAAAAATGACTATAAATAACCTCTGTTGCTTATTTTCCTTTTTTTTTTTTGAGAGAGAGAGAGAGAGAGAGAGAGAGAGATTTGACCTTCCAAGAATTCTGTATAAATGCAAAAAAAAAAAAAAGAGTCTGGTTTTATCTAGCAGTGGGCTCCTGACCTCAGTGAGACCGAAAATTACTCTGATCAAATGGCTGAAAAAGGTTCACAGATTAAAAGGGATTTCTTCCACCAAAAATCAAGAGGTCACCAGAAAAAAAGACATCAAAGCCAGCCCACACAGTGCTCAGGAAGTTCTGAATTTAAATGAAAAGGAATCTTAGAACTAAAATTAAACAATACACTTTGGCAAAGGGAGAAACCCTGCATTTCTCAGTATCCAGATCTAATAGGAACTTGCAAAATTACCATCTTGTCCTGACTAAATCTCTGGGTTCAGGACCCTCTACCTTTAAATACCATCTTAAATTTAAATCTGAATAAAAGGATGTCATTAAGTTAAAAATCCTATGCTGTATTTTTAAAATGCCACTATCAGTGGATTAATAAACATGAACTAATTTTGAAAACTTAATCGACTTATTGCTATTTTATGCTGCTTACGTTTTTATGCTTCCCTCAAAGCTCATGTAACCCACACACCTCCTGTCCCATCTAGTGGCACTGAGACCACTTAAAGAAAGAGATAAAATGAGTCTGCTCTACAGCCTTAGCTAACAGTTAGTTGGCTTTTAGCTCATGCGGTAGAGCAGGGGTCGGCAACCTTTCACAAATGGTGTGCCGAGTCTTCATTTACTCACTCTAATTTAAGGTTTCGCGTGCCAGTAATACATTTTAAAGTTTTTAGAAGGTCTCTTTTTATAAGTCTATAATATATAACTAAACTATTGTTCTATGTAAAGTAAATAAGGTTTTTAAAAAGTTTAAGAAGCTTCATTTAAAATTAAATTAAAATGCGGAGCCCCTTGGACCAGTGGCCAGGACCCGGGCAGTGTGAGTGCCACTGAAAATCAGCTCGCATGCCACCTTTGGCTCACATGCTACAGGTTGCCTACCCCTGCGGTAGAGGCTCATGCACTAAGCTACAGAGGTCCATGGTTCAATCCTGCCTGCAGACAACCAGGGTCTGTCGGCATTACACTTACAATGAAAATAGACTTGTTAGTACTATTTTATTTTTAGTCTTTTTCAATATAGACTCTCATGCACTAGCAAAATCATGCAATGTTTGTGCTGTAGACACTTCAGGGGGAATTGTCAAACTAAAATCAGTTTTCTTGGGAATGCTGAGCAATGATCATAGCAACACTTTCTTTCACCTTAGTTTTCACTGAATCCCATTATTATACAATTTAAATGTTGGGATTATATCAACAAAACAGTGTCCCTTTTACTTAAAAGTAGTGTTGAGCCAGCCAATCAGAACTTTCTCTCTTCAGAAGTCACTGAAGCCTGATTATTGGTTCCAAGTTCAGAGGCATAATCAGAATGTATCTTGCCCTGTCAAAAAAAAAAATATATATATATATATATATCCAGTCCAGGATTAACGTGAGACCTAGAGGATACTTTTACAACAATATCTGCATTTATATAATAACTCACCCCAAAGAAAATCATTATACAAGCTTATAAAAATCATTCACCACTGAAATGCAGCTACCTCTGGAGTGGAATGTGACAACTCCTTAACAGCATGCTAACAACACTGTATAAAAACTTAGAACTGGAATTGAAGACAAATAGTATACTGTATTTTAACACTATTCACCATTACAGAACTTTGCAAACTTTAATTATTCTTCCAACATTGCTGCAAGGTAGGTGATTAAGTATTATTATTCCCATTTTATACTTTGCAAATTGAGGTACAGAAAGGTTGTTATTAGAGCTGGTTCAAATATTCAGAATTTCAATTTTTAGGTGTCCTGTTTCCCCAGGATTAAAGCTAAAGAGTTGCTTCTACCAAGCTATGTAGTCAAACCTCTTAGTCACCTCCTTTCTCTTATTCAAGACTCATTATATCTCCTTGGCTAGGCTCTTTCAGCTACTGCCAGTTTATGTAACACTACAGAGAGCTGTCTGTATTTTCCCTGACTGTATGCTGCTAATGAGGATGGGGGGAAGCATCTCATGTCATGTTGGGATCAAGGAGACGCGGAGTCAAGAGGTTTGTCAAGCAGGCGTCCCAAGCTCTCTTGAGCTGGGGTTTTTATTAGTAATTAGATCAAAAGGCATGAGATCATAGTTACTTGTAACATATTGATTGGTTCACCCATAGCCATCTCCCCTTGTGCAATAAATCATGATTGGTGAAGGGGCTACATGAACTATTCAAGGGGACTACATGAGCTATTGCCTAGTCTATGCTTAATCAATAACCTGAGCATAGTTTTACCTTGCATTGCTTACCTTGAGAATAAGCCAGGAGTAAATGTAATAAACACGTGTGTGGTTTGCCAGCACAGCATGTTTCACTACACCTCCCCCTTTTTGTTTTTAAGCAATTTGCAGGCATAATGAATGCTCTGTTTAGTATTAAGTCGTTGCCAAGGGCAGCCTTGGACAAATAGGCTAATAAGGGAAGGAATACACTGTAATATACAACAACAAACTATTAATTCTATAACTATAACAATAACATATGCAAACATTTGCTTTAGCCAGTATAGGTCTGGCAGCCACCCAGTAAGCCAGTCCCAGAATCCTGAAAAACCAACATCCATTGTAACTTCTTTTGTTAAAGTATGTAGTTTTACAATTTGGTTGTCCACTGCTTTTTCATTATTGCTTAGGTTAAAGCAACACATACCATCCAATTTTTCACACCCATAATGATGTTGCATTAAAAGATAATCTATGGCCGCTCTGTTTTGCAAAAGTCCATGTCTTAATTCGCTCTGTTCCTCATTTAACAAGGCTAGAGCTCTAGACGTTGTATTTAAGGCTTTTACTGCTGAGCAGGTTTTTCCAACAGTTGTTTAGCCTGATTAGCTAGGTTCTTCACTTGGCCCCATGTGGCAGGTGCATTTCGTTGGCCCCCTCGTTTTTGGCCCGTTGTCACTTTTCCTTGTTCATCATATAAGTGTATGTTGAAGTCAGGGATGGGGTTGCTCAGTCCCTGATGCCACGCCATCCTTGTATGGTCGAACGTATCGTGCAGGTACCCAGAGCGGGCCGCTTGGTGTTGATACAGCTGCGTAACCGCGCCCCCAGGTGATTAGTGGCACAGGTTCGCTCCACTCCGGGCCAGGTAGCTGACGATAGGTTACCTTTGGAGCAGGAAGAACTTCGGTCGTCCGATAATGCCGTTGTGCCCTGGTGAAAAATTGAGAATTGAAAGGTAATAGATTTAAATGATTGAGTGTAAACAGTACTTGAGCCAGCCATTCTTCCTTTTCTGTCAGGCTGCCGGGGACAATTCCCCCTTTTTGTTTTTGCCGCAGGAGAGCGTTTTTTAATGTGCGATTAGCTCGTTCTACAATGGCTTGTCCTTGGGAATTGTATGGGATGCCAAAGGTATGCTTGATTTCCCATCGCGTGCAGAACGCTGCCATTGCTGAAGAGCAATAGGCTGGGCCGTTGTCAGTTTTTAAAGCTGATGGCTTTCCCATCACTGCAAAGGAACGAATGAGGTGATTACAGACGTGTTTTGCCTTTTCCCCTTTTTGTGGCGTTGCCCATATATATCCAGAATAAGTGTCTATGACTACATGCAAATAGGACCAGGGAGCTAATGGTGGGAACCGAGTGACGTCCATTTGCCACAATTGGTTTGCACCTAGCCCCCGAGGATTTACCCCGATAGCGGGTCCTGCGAGGTTTCCAGTACACTCAGGGCACTGCTGAATAACAGCTTTTGCATCAGATAGTGGTATGGAAAATTGCTTGGCCAACGCCCTAGCATTTTGGTGATGTAAGGAGTGACTTTCCATAGGAGAGCAGGGGAAAGCCTTTAAGGCGTTATCAGCATAGGCATTGCCTTGCGAGATTTCTCCGGGGAAAGGCTGATGACTTCTAACATGTGCGATAAAAAATAGATGTCGTCGGTGACGTAATATCAGTTGTAGGGAAAGAAATAAACCAAGCAAATTATTATCCAAAGATGCAGTAACACAACTAGAAGCAATATTACTAACAACATTTGCAGCATACAAACTGTCTGTTATGAGGTTAACTGGTTGATCAGAAAATGTGTTAAAGGCAAGAATTAACGCAGCTAGCTCCGCACGCTGAGGAGAGCGTTGCGGTAAGGTAAACTGGGATTGCCACTGGTCATTTTTTTTCCAAGCGACCACCCCTCTGGAGGGGCCACCATCGGTGAAAATGGTAAGAGCTTCTTTTATGGGAACGGGAGATACCAAGTAGAATACTTTCAGTGGAATATGTTGAGCAACTTGGAGACGAGGATCCTTTGGAGTATGGTAAGTTATGCACCCAACATAATTGGCTAGTGCTATTTGCACCTCCTCCGAGTGCATGCATGCAACTTCCCAGGTGGCGATGGGGATGGGTATAATAACGTTTACTAAATCCATGGCAAACAAGTTTAATGCTCGATTGCGTCCTTTAGTGATTAATTGAGCAATCATTCCAGACAATGGGACGAGTGTGTTTTTGTGTGTGTGTGGTAAATACATCCACTCGAGGATAAATTCTCTTTCATTTGTATGTTGAAGTAATGCCCCCATGAATTGCTTAATGTCCCCAAGAATGATTAAGGACGGGGGCACATTAGGTACTGCTCTATCTACCCACCTTTCTGCCATGGCTTCGTTGACCTTATGCACTACCTCCTGTTGTTCGTTTGTCAGTGATATTATGTCTCCCGGTTGCTTTCCTAATTTTAGGGCATTAAACAGTGGAGTCAGCATAGATGTGGGAATCTTGTAATACGGTCTTATCCAATTTATGGATCCCAGAATTTGCTGTAGCACTACATATGTTAATTTTTTTGGCAAGGTAAGTTTTGGAAGTATGGGCATGGAGTATGCTGCAAGCATTTTATGACCTAAATATTGAAAAGGTTCGGCTTCCTGTATTTTTTCCGGGGCTACTACCAGACCCGATTGACTTAAGATATCCGTTAACTCACTTTTCCATGTGGTGGGTAGGGGCCTACCGGCTATTAAGATATCATCCATATAATGGTATACAAGTAGCTTTTTGAACTTATTTCTGAAAGGTTGAAGAGCAGTGTTTACAAAATACTGACACATGGTAGGGCTATTTAACATGCCCTGGGGTAACACTTTCCAATGATAACGTGTTGTGGGTTGGGCATTGTTTAGGACTGGCACTGTGAATGCAAAATATTTTTTATCCTTTTCCTGTAATGGTATCGTAAAGAAACAATCCTTTAAATCAATTATCACTACCTGGTAGTCATATGGGATTAAATTTGGATTGGGGAGGCCACACTGCAGGGGGCCCATTGGTTCTAGTATTTTATTAATTTCACGCAAATCATGAAGGAGCCTCCATTTTCCTGATTTTTTCTTAATTACAAAAACAGGAGTATTGTACGGGCTTGTAGTATGCTCAATGTGTTCATCTTTTAATTGTTGCTCAACTAATTGCTGCAAAGCTTCTAATTTCTTTTTAGGTAATGGCCATTGTTCTACCCAGACTGGCTTATCAGTTTTCCACTGTAACGGAAGAGCCTGAGGCTTACTCATCTTCCAAAACCAGTTTTGCCCCTATCTGTTCTAACAAATCTCTTCCCCAAATGTTAAACTGTAAAGGCAATATGCAGGGTTGAATATATGCTATTATGGGGCCTTGTTCCTGGGATTTTACTGGTAACCATTGAGAGCTCTTTTGAGATGCTTGGCTTCCTCCTACCCCGAATACCGCAGGGGCTAGCTTAGAAGGCCATGTAGGCTCCCAATCCTTTTCAGCTATGACAGAAACATCTGCCCCTGTGTCCAACAAACCGGTCAGCCACTTACCTTGGAGTATATACTTACGTTGAGGTTTTTGCAGGGATATTCGGTGTACCAATGCTGCCACCTGTGGGTGAAAGGAAGAATCGCTGTCGCCTTCAGTACGGGTGGATCCGAATCCTCCTGTGCGTGTTACCTGTGATTTTTCTCCAGGGAGCTCATATGGCAACAGTATCATCTGTGCCCAGGAGTCCCCTTGTCTTAAAGTAAAAGGCAGGTGACTCCAATACTGAACATATATTTTCCCCTGATAATCAGCATCAATCACTCCTGGAACTACCATAATTCCTTGTTTACTTGCTGATGACCGAGGGAGTATAATGCCCACCGTCCCTTCAGGAAGGGGCCCTTTTAGTTGAGTAGGCATTAAAAGAACTTCCCCCGGTAAGAATGAGGATTTTTCTTCTTGATTATACAAGTCTATTCCAGCACTGCCGGTCGTTGCCGGTTGTGCCCTAGTCAATTCTTCCGCCCCCGTTGTTTTTCCGGGGCCCGGGGAGGGCCCGATTACTGGTTTCCCTGCCCTAGTCCTGATTGACATTGATTTGCCCAATGATACCCCTTGTTGCATTTAGGACATTTTTTGGAGGGCCTACCCCCTTCCTGGGGTCTTCCTTTATGTGCTCCTCCCCCGGGTGCCCTACACTGGCTTTTAAAGTGTCCCGGTTTTTTGCAATTAAAACAATTTCCTGCTGGTTTATTACCTTGTCTTATAGCCCCCGCCAAAAGAGCCATAGCATGGGTTTGACTACCGACATCAGCGCAAGCCTGAATCATGTCCGCTAAAGTGTACGAGGGGCGATGTATTATAGATTGCAGTACCTTTTTGCAATCAGCATTAGCCTGCTCATAAGCCAGTCGCCGTAAAAGCTCTGTCTGTGCCTCCTCGTTATCGATCTGCCGCTGTACTGCTTCCTTGAGCCTATCTATGAACTGCGGATACGGCTCTGTAGGCTGCTGCCGGGTGGCTGTGAAAGACCTAGTCGGTTTCCCACTTACAGGAACCCTTCTGAAAGCTCTCATAACACTAAGTTTAGTATGAATATATGTGTCTGGGTCTAACTCCAACTGTCTCTCTATAGTGCTAAATTGGCCTGCTCCATAAATCTGGTCGGGTATGGCAGCTGGGGTTGAGTAACCTACAGCAGCTAACCTGAACTCACTATCCCACACCATATACTGGGCGGGGGTCAGCACCATACGAAATAAGTCTTTCCAATCTTGTGGAGCCATTGTGTAGCCATTTCCAATTCCTTCTAAGATGCCTGTCACGAAATTAGACCTGATGCCTGTCTCCGTGATAGCTTTTCTCACCTCCCTCAGTACTGTATACGGTAGCGCCGTCCACTGTCTGGCGGCATTGCCCTGTGCATCGACTTCTGCCGTTATAGGCATTAGCATGGGCAACTCCCCCTCCCACTGATGTTCTTCCTCCAAACTCAATTCCCCTGTCTCACGCGCCAACGCAACCGCCGCCCGGACGCAGCCCCCACGATTCCCCCGGAAACAAGGCTGATCAGTTCCTTTATCAATGGGGGGATCCGAGGGCCGCTGCCCCGTATCCGACACCGCAGGCGCTGGTGGTAGCACCCGCGGGTACGGAGGCGGTGTCGTCAGCGTGAGAAGCGGGGCGGCAGTGAGAGACGCCTGTAGCCCCAGTTTTCCCACTGCCTCAGTACAGCGCTGCCACATGAGCAGGTGCTGCACTGCTGCTCTCGGTTTCTCAAAGAGCTGTGTTCCTATTTTTTGCCAATCTTCTTGCTGCAGGGACCCCTCTTCGGGGTACCAGGGGCATTGACATTCTATTTCCTTAACAAAATCCTCTACATGCCGCAGCGTAACCGCTGGGCAACCGCTCCCCTCAATGAGCTTAAATAATTCCTTAGCATGAGCCTTTTGTGGCACTGATAAATCACCCCCCATACTCACGAGTGGCTGTTTCCAGCGGGTGCACCTAGACTATTCCAGTCGGATGAGCAGGGGTCCTCGGGATCCGGTGAATCACGTCGGGGTCACCAGATGTTGGGATCAAGGAGACGCGGAGTCAAGAGGTTTGTCAAGCAGGCGTCCCAAGCTCTCTTGAGCTGGGGTTTTTATTAGTAATTAGATCAAAAGGCATGAGATCATAGTTACTTGTAACATATTGATTGGTTCACCCATAGCCATCTCCCCTTGTGCAATAAATCATGATTGGTGAAGGGGCTACATGAACTATTCAAGGGGACTACATGAGCTATTGCCTAGTCTATGCTTAATCAATAACCTGAGCATAGTTTTACCTTGCATTGCTTACCTTGAGAATAAGCCAGGAGTAAATGTAATAAACACGTGTGTGGTTTGCCAGCACAGCATGTTTCACTACAATGTCATATATAGTGGTAACATGAAAATTCACAAGCAAAGGTAGGCATGGCTGGAACAAAGCAAACTGGAAAATGCTCACCTCCTCATCATACCTTGTAAATACTTGTCCACTAAACAACCACTAAAGATGCCCATCATATTTGCTGCCCTCCAGATTGTCTATTCTTCCTCTAATGGCTGGGGGGGGGGGGAGGGGGCAGAAGGGACCTGGTGGTGCAACTTGTATTCTTTGAATTATTTTATTTTCTCCATCGCTCAACAAAGTTGAAGAAAAAGTGGAAATGTAACACACTGTACATATATACAAACGTCAAACAGATTTCATGGGACAGAGGAGCATCAGGGAGCACTTGAACATCGCAGGGTTTCAAAGTGCCTACAAGTTCTATCCAAAAAGAATAAGCCTGAATTAAAAGGCTTTGCTTAGGTGAAAATACCCCAGAATACTTGGGGCAGGGAAAAGGAGGGTGCAACTACAATGTGCTGACTATTGCAAGATATGCAGAGAAAGCTTGTGCTACTGCTGCTCTCCTGGTGTTTGGAGCATGGTTGATTTATGGTGTGTCTGGACCCTCTGTCCACAATCCTATCTATGGATGATGTGCCTATTTTCCTCCTTCCTCTCCCCCACCCACGCCATGGTATCACTTCTGCAGCATGTAGGTATGCACAGACCCCCTCAGCTGCATCACCTCTGGCTGGTCCACCCAGACATCAATGTTAGCACCTGCAACTCTACTGACTTCAGTACAATCACACCTGCTTACATGAGTTTGTTCCATAGTTTCTATTGTGTTCATGATTTGAAAGCCAACATTCCTGGGTGGTGAATATCATAATCCCCATTTAAACGGGTGGGAAAAGTAAGACACAAAGGGGTTGAGGCGCAGGGGTATGAAATCACTGGGAGTTAGGCCCAGGTCCTCAATTTATTTAGGCACATGAGTTAGTCACAGAGTGGTGAATAGAACACAGGCCCTGTTTCACAATCCTGTTCCTTATCGACTATTCTTCCTTCCAAAAATACGGTAAATAAACAATGGAGACCAGCAGCCTTAAGTAATGTCCCTGTAAAGGAGATCATCATTCTCATCGTTCTGCATTGACCGCATGCTGCCACTGAGCAGTGGTGCTCCCTCACACCAAACAGGCATGTCCTGACTATTTCTAAGCATCCTATCCCACTGCATTTTTCCTTTAGTGCAACTGCTTTCAGAGCTCACTGTACATCAGGAACAAATCATCCCTTCTGTGCTCTGGTAGTGAGTTTCTGATGTGCCTTTAGCAGAGTTTCAGGAACAGCAGGTAATTTGCATTATCTGTGAACCATCTGAATCTGTGGCAAATTCATTACCAGCTCCCTGGCTCATTACAGATCCAGAAGGCCACTTGATGCAACTCCACCCAGCATTGTGCTGTGCTTTGTGATAAGAATTGCATAGAAATCTGTCCAGCATTCTCTCTCTTTTTTAAAAAAAACAAACCCTTGATTTATATGATCCTGTCAAACATATAATGATACCAATGCTTGTCTGCTTTAATAAATAGCTGTTTGCAAGACTATAACTTTAATTTATTATGATATAATTAGCAGTGCTATTAATATTTGCCATGCTTAGTGTCACCAATTTTATTGCTACAAACTTCGTTTATAATGAATAGAATAACACTATCAGGCATCAGTATTCATTTACTCAATGTCTCTGAACCAATATATCACACTTTATGGTCCTGAATGAGGAGTAGGAAAGAGAGGATCTACAAAGGTTGCAGAGTTTATTTCAAATATATAAATATATGTGTCCTTGGTTTTATTTAGCTAATTTTCTTCTGATGAAGGGTTTCAATTTACAGTCCTGGAGACTGAAGTCCTCTCTTTCAACACAGAACAAGAACAGTGTGTGCACTGGGAGTGCAAGTTTCCTTCTCCAGTTAAAAGCAACAGAGGGTCCTGTGGCACCTTTAAGACTAACAGAAGTATTGGGAGCATAAGCTTTCGTGGGTAAGAACCTCACTTCTTCAGATGCAAGTAATGGAAATCTCCAGAGGCAGGTATAAATCATAAATTATACCTGCCTCTGGAGATTTCCATTACTTGCATCTGAAGAAGTGAGGTTCTTACCCACGAAAGCTTATGCTCCCAATACTTCTGTTAGTCTTAAAGGTGCCACAGGACCCTCTGTTGCTTTTTACAGATTCAGACTAACACGGCTACCCCTCTGATACTTCTCCAGTTAGTGTATCTCAGAGCCTGACTGCAGGGATCACCAGGACCCAGGCATTTTCTGTGGCCTGTCCAAAACATCTCTAGCCATAAGGTCTGTTCATCTGTGGAATAGTCTCACAGTGGATATGGTGCAAACGTTGACAGTTGAAACATTTACAGCCAGATTTAACAGAGCTTTGGAGATTACACAGTAATGAGTTTTCCTGCCATGACCCCAGGAGATGGATTAGATGATCTGACTGAGATATTTTCATCTCTGTTTTCTGTAATTCCACCACATGCTCCGCAAAACCCAACAACCACCTAAACTAATCTTCTATAATCTATTCTTGTAGTATCGGAGCACTTCCCAAGCATTAGTGGATTTAGCCTCACAGCATTCCTGTGAGGTAAGAAGGACTGTTGTTCTTGTTTTACTGGTGGGGAAGTGAGGCACAGGGAGGCTAAGTGACTTGCCCAAGGTCACACAGGAAGCCTGTGGCACAGCAGGGAATTAAACATGGGTTTCCAAGTCTTAGGCAAGCATCTTAACCATTAGACTACCCTTCCGGTTTAAAAATACAAAAAGACACAACTGGTTTGCAAATTGGATACTGGGGGGGGGGGGGAGACAACTTCCCCCATCCTGCGGCTTCTCCTGGGGACAGGTCATGGGGCTGGTGAAGGGGGCTTCCTCCATCCCATGGATTCTGCTAAGGCAGAGTCAGGGGCTGCCACTGGGGGGGCTTCCCCGTCCCACGGCTTCTGCCAGGGATGGGGTAAGGTGGGGTGGAGACTTCCCCTATCCCGCGGTTTCTGCCAGGCATGAGGTCAGGGGGCACAGGGGCTTCCAAGTGGGCCCAGTGGCTAATCCACCACTGACTGCACCACAGTATTTTTCTCTAACGTATTATGAAGCACAGTGAGGGTAAATGTTCAGCCTGGCCCCTAACTGACCTCCACAAATGTGTGTGCAAAACTTTGCATGCACATATTTGTGTCTATACTTTTGCAGCAAACATATGATAGAAAGTGCACACTCTTGTGCATCTGAAATAGGTCACATGAGTTTTGCACATTCAGATGCTAACGTTTGTACACACATAGTGTCTGACTATTTAACAGGCACATACATATCAGTGTTTGTACACAAGTAGACACATGCAAAGTGCAACCACTATCTTGTACAGATAGCAGATTGCAGGCACACAAGGAATTAGAGCCATTTAAGAAGGCCAAAGAAATGTTTATGTACGTGCACAAACAGAAACACATTTTGTGCCTGTTGTTAAGTGTTTAGTTAACAGACCAACCACTTGAGAAATCAGCATGAAGGCCACTGTATAAATAGAATTGGTGGTTGTTGCATATGAGTCAGGTATTTCTCCTGACAATAGCTTTAGATAATTTAGCACATAGCCATATATTAAAGGTCAGCCTGAGATTTCTTGGACTTTGTTAGAAGAATTGTTTGTTATTTCTCATGATTGAGTTGAAGCTCTTGTAATACTTAAAATAATTCTAGTCATGATTAAGTTGCTTTGTGCTATAACTTGTGTTGTATGTACAGCCACAGTGATATGCTGCCGTTGGAGTTGCCTCCCTGGAAAATAAATACATCTAGGGATGATTAGGTGTTTGATACAAGAAAAATATGGAGACCTTTTACGAAATATATTGATCATAAAATGTTCAGATATAGGAATGAGGCCATATGTCTTGAAATTCTTATGTAGGATTCTTTATTGGGTAACATTTAAGATTGTCTCTTTGACCCTTGAGTTTCAACTGAATATTAGTTTCCCTTCAGATAATGTTATTTACAGATAGTATGACATTCAGTGAAAAGGCAGGTAAATAGTGTTTTTTTCCAGTCACTTAATGCTTTAGGCCCTGATCTAGTAAATCACTTAAACAGATGTATAACTTTAAGCACGAGTGATCTTACTGAATTCAATGGGACAAGTTAAGTCCCTGCTTAGTGCTTGGGCATATTGGGGCTTGAAGAACATGGTTACCAAGCAAGTTGTGGAATCCCCATCACTGGAGGTTAGACAAACACGCATCAGGGATGGTCTAATTATGTTTGGTCCTGCCTCAGTGCATGACACCAGTATGACTGCTAGTTCCCCAATAATGTCAGAAAGAAAAGATATAGATTATGAGGAAAATTCTCTATGTTAACATTGCCACTGAAGTTGATGGTGAGTGCGATGAAGTTAATCTGGTTTGACAGAAGAGGAGAGTTTGATTTTATATGAATTGTACTATCTCATATAATAATCATGTATGTTTTGAATCAGTTACATAAATAAACCTCATCCATGCAACATATAATATTTGAGGATATGTCATTATGACATTTTGTAGAAGTGATTTTCATTGTGATCACTTTAATAATAATTTCAAGAAGAAGGGAAACAGAGGATCATAACTGGATCTTTCACAAATGAAACTATAAAATGAATGGTTTCAGAGTAGCAGCCGTGTAAGGTGTGGTCCCATTCAGAGATATAGAGAAATACCACAAGTTTAGCAACTGTACTGAGAGATGAAATCAATAGACAGTGAAAACAGTGTCCATTTGAAGAAAAAAACATCTTTTCCTAAATAAGCAAATAAATAAATAAAACTGTATGGTAGAAAGTTTCAGAAATTACAAAAGCTCACTCAGCAAGACAACCAGTTGCCTAGAATATCTGTAGAGACCCGTAACATGCTTTTCCATTAAGACTTTGTTATAACAGATTCATCCAAAACTGCTTGGGAAAGACAACAGAATGACACACTATCTTTCTAATTTTAATCTAATTTAATCTTCTGAAATTGCTTCATGAAAGGAGAATAATCTGCTGGAACAACCTCTAAAACATAACCAGCCCAGCTATGGCTTGGTTCTCAAGGGCTCAGAGGACTAGTGGTGGTCTATGGACAATCATTTTAATTATTGACATAAACAGAACTCTACCCCTTTAGAAATGCCAACCACTTTAGTTCATAAATATATTGATTTTGGAGATATTCATCTACCATAAAGAGATACAGGTTGTGATCTGAAGATGCACTTTAGTTTGGGAAGACCAGAAAAAATTCAGTGGATTGGATGCTCCATTCAATGCTAAATTATTATAAAAATCAGAGATGCAGAAGAGGCCAATGAAAAATAAACACAGTTTTAATAGAGACACTGACACAGAAGACAGACTAACGTAAATAAGTATATAGACATCTGGCTTCCTTTTATTGAATTTTCAGATCAAGTACATGTATCCTATCATAAAATCAAAACTCTCTTTTTTATGTTCAGGGTACACTTGAATATAAGAATCTTTGAAAAGATGGATTAGACAACATACCAAAAACTATGATTTGACATCTTTCTGAAGAAGAAAGGACTTGATGACTATAGTTCCTGTCATCCCCTGACAAAGGATGACAGTTCTAGTAATAAACCATAGGGCATAGAAACTCAGTGAGCACAAGGCTGGTTAAAACTCTGATTCATATACTTTAGAGTTGATGTATGAACATAATTTAATTTTATGTAAATGTCAATATCTGCCAAGCATCACAAAAAGTTACCACAAATATCTCCTGTTGCACATGTAGGGAACAACTATGGTAATCTCAGATACCAAGCTCTGATAACTATTGGCAAATACTGATCTTTTAATTCAAACTAAGGCACATAGAAGGGAGGGCAGAATATAGATTATATTATGATTTAGAAGAGATTGCCAGTGCCAGTCTTTACTTTTACCATATTAAACTTTGTCTACTTGGTTTTGGGGCATTGTCATTATGTGTCTTTTAGTCCATTCTGCAATGCCAGTTAAGTCACGGCTGGCACTGATATGCCCAGTATCAACGACAAACCAGATCCCCTAAGACAATTTATATTTGTAGTGGCTGCCTTTGAAGGAAAGAAAGATCAGCTAATATATAATGGCTTTCATAGCGGAAAAGGCCAACAGAAAGTTGTAAATTGAAAAGTCATCCCTGATAGGACACAAGGATTGAGAGTGGATAATTAAAATATCTCCCATTGAAAAATTACCTGGGGTTTGCGTGCTTCAGTCAAGTAATCACAACTAGTTTCAAGTTATGTGTGAGGAAAAAGGACCTGGGGTATATATATGACAAATATAATTACATTTTTTATGCTAGCTAGGATAAAAACTTATATGCTATCATTCCTCATGGTTCAAGGCATAAACCTATAGCTCAGTTGAGATCAGGATGAAATTACTCCCTACCCTCTTCATGGAATAGTATGGAACAATTAGCTGCATTTTGGGAGGTTTGCACCTTCCTCTGAAGCATCTGGCATTAGCCACTGTTGGAGACAGGAAATTTGGACTACATGGACCATTGTTTTTACTATGATTTTACTATTACACTAAAGCAGAACATGAATTTTCATCTTGTTCTGAATTTAAAGACCATAGTCCAGATTTGCACTAATTTGCAGTCTGTGTCACCCAACAGCAGTCAATGGGCTAGATTCTGTTCTCACTTACGCCAGCTCCATTAACTATAGAAATTGTTATTGAACAGAGCAGAATTGGTTTTAATGAGATAGCATGCAGTATACATTAGGGCAGAATTTTGTTTCCATACTGCTGTTGTTGCTGCTGGCAGGAAATTCACTATTAACTTCATTTGCCCCAGTGTTTCAGTCAGTCAGATACATTTATCTGCAGTGCCTAGCACAATGAGGCCCCAATCTTGGTTGAGATCTGTGGGCACTATCAGACTATAAATAAATAAAATGCTTAGAAGTTTGAGTAACAGGACATGCAATGATTGATCCCCAGCAGTAGTCATTACGTGCCCTTCTGAAAGTCACTACAAACTCGCTACCCCTCTGCTTTTTCATCTGTAGAATGGGGAAGATAATACTTCTGTCCTCAACTGAGATGATGTGAGGATTAAATGACTACTCACATCTATACCATGCTTTGAATCCTCTGATAAAAGTCCTCTAGAACTGCAAGCTATTTTTACTCTTCTAACTCAACTGAATATTTATTTATTGTGTGTATTTGGGATTCAACACAAATGAAAATCAGTGTCTTTTTACATCTGGACATGGATAAGAGGATATTCATCATGATGCCTTATTTCTCCTCCCTTCAATAGGTGACTTTCTATGAAAATGGTGGCCACAAGCTAGAGAAATATTGATTAAGTAATTAATATGTTATGCACCCTTGAAACAGAGGGCTCTTAGCTGGCTCAGTGGCACTCCCTCATAGGGATATATTTAAGGGTGGTGCTGCAAGGTTTCTAGGTTCCCCTCCAGGAGTCTCCAAAAGACCTATACATCTCATCATTGATGGGTATAAACCAGGGCTGACCTTTCCTTTCAAGTCCCCAAGCAAGAAGTTATGTTGTAAATTCTCAATGCCTAACACTTCCAAGAATGGTATGTGACCTAGGGCATGAGTTACTTTTCTGTCTAGTCTTGGAGCCTAAATTTAGTGGCATCTGGAAATTAAGCAATGAGTTCTTTAAACTAACATAGCCAGTGAGCATTTCCTTGTGTTTAAAGCCATTTGTGCTCTAAACTAGAGGTGAATCAACTTTTATGTTATTATGGTGCAACATCATACATAAGATAAATAAATGAAGTGATATATATCCTTACAGAACTCCATATGAGTGTGTCTTTGGGCCTGAAATTCTATTTCCACTTCAACTTTCTGAGAAAGGTTTTCAGTGAAAAATATTATTATTCCTTACATGGGAACAGTCCACAGTCCCCATGTAAGGCCAGGGTCCCATTTTGGTAGGCTCTGTATAAACACATACTAAGAGGAAATACCTTTGAGGATCTGGGCCAAAGCTCTTTGGATGAGGTATTTAGGCTCCTAATTTCCATTGACTTCAATCCTTAGAAGATCTCTATGCAAGCCAGATAGACAAAGGATGGGAGAAAGGCAGGGTAACTGTTCTCATTTTACAAGTGGAGAACAGAGGCCCAGAGCGTCCAAGGTCACACAGGAAATATATGAATCTGAACTTTGATTTACTGAGTCCTGAGTACTCAACCATGTGACTATCGCTAAAGGAAGAAAGAAAAAAAGAATGAAGCCACCCAAGCTCCCTTTCATCTACTTGAACACTGTGGAGTCAAGACTCACAAATTGTTAGGTCCATATCTGACTAAGGAGAAATGGTGAAAAAGGGGAACTGAGAGGGGAGAGAAAAAAAATTCCAATGGATAAACTGATGAAGGCTATGTCAGCCTCGCAGTAGGAGGGAAATCCCTCTGTACCTAAAATATATTGTGCTTTAATACTGACATATATCACCATGGTCAGCTGGGATCAAACCTAGTTCATCAACAACAAAAGCACAAGCCCCTACCCATGGGGGCTAAAAGAAGTCTCCAAATCACAAGCTGTTGTAATCACTGGGAAAGTCACTAGAGAGGGAGACAGGATGATGGCTTCAGCCTCTGTGTTACATATATTAGCATGGAGGTTCATTTTGCTAGAAATTTTTTTTATTTTTTTAAAGCCCTTGAAGAAAATGAGTTTTAATTACAGGGAAAAAAAGTTTACAAATGTAACCCACTGGTCAGAGTGTGTTACAGGGTCCATGCCAGAACAGAGACGAGTCTATTACAGGCCCGGCCAGAGAGCTTTAGCTCACACTGTAGCAGCTCATGCTTTTAGCTCTGGAGTTCCTCAATATATTGCCTGTCACATAAGTGGGGTTTTCATTAAGGATTTAAATCAATGTGGGCCTCAGATGCAAGGGGTAGCATGTAACTCACTGGTTAATGCACACTATAGTTTTCCTTTTTACCCAATGCACACAGAAAATATAAGCCACTTATGTAACATCATGGTTGACCTGCTGGCAACTGAACGGGGACCTCTAGAACTAAAAGCTTGAGGTGCTACATCTTGAACTAAAGAAGCAAGGCTTCCTAGGTAGGGTTGTAACAGCTCCTGTACTCTGTGGAGCAAGCACAGAAGGGGAGCTCTAATTGTTAAACAAAGTCAACCTGATTTTATGAGCCATGTAAGCCCCCCAAAATAGTTCAAGAGGTTTGGAAAATCTTGAACTCCATGAGGATTTCCTTGTCCATAGTAAAAACAGTAATATGTTGATCCTGAGTAGTGCCTTCCATAAAGCAATCTTCTAACAGTGACAGTAGTTATTTTAAAGTGGTGTATCAG
This sequence comes from Emys orbicularis, assembly GCF_028017835.1. Lineage (NCBI taxonomy): Eukaryota > Metazoa > Chordata > Testudines > Emydidae > Emys > Emys orbicularis. The sequence goes on from NC_088686.1 coordinate 38,082,123, forward strand.
TGATAGACTCCACATTCAAGCTGGGGACATGTGTTTACCAGTTGTCCTGATATTTTCGAGACCATCCTGATATTAGGGGCTTTGTTTTATACATGCAACTGTACCCCCACTCCACGCACACACACACAAAGTGTCCTGATTTTTCACACTTGCTATCCTACATATGATGAAGGATGGATTTTCTAAATCCAATCTCTATTTGACAGGCATGCACTTACAAAGGACATTTACAGCACAGCCACACGACAGTCTCTTGTCTTGATGAAATGGGAAATAACTATCAGTCACGATGTCAGGCTCTGTATGTCAGTTGTCTGCCCAGACCTCACTGAATGGAATAATCAAAAAAAAAAAAAAAAAAAAAAAAAAACAGTAGCAGGGGGATATCAGCAATTCATTTATTGGTGCCAGCTGAAAAGCAGCAATGTAAGATAGTTTCCTACATATTTGCACAAGTAACCCTGAAACCAAGACCCCACCAGTGTGAGACAATGTATATATTGGAGAAACACAAATTTATTGCTAAGAGTTTGCCCATAATCATGTGCAGGGGAGTGATCAGTGTTCATCAAAATCACTCTGGTTAACCAGTCTTTGGAGATGGAATCCTAAGAAGTTAAAAATTGCTACCATGTTCCTAGGAAAGTTTTAGACACTGCAGCACATTTTAAATTTGACGGTTTTATCATTTGATCCTGGGGCAGTTTTCAGTGATTCAGGAATGATGTGCAGAAGTAACTATGCCACCTCTGCTTGTGATCTTGTCAGATCTCAAATGCTAAACGGGCATTGGGTCAGAACTTGAATAGGAAACTATAAAAAATAATCTTTGTGCTGAAGACAACAGACCCAATCACTACATAAATTACACATTGCTCTGGGAACATGAGACTAGAACCCTGTTCCTCAGCTCCAAAACAAGGCCCTTTGCTCTTTAAGTTGAAGAAGAACTTGCTTGATTGGTAATTGCAGTGGGTCCCATACGTATTTTGTGAGCCAGCCACTAGCAGACAACATTTTTCATTCACCTATCTACATACAAAGCCTGTAAATTACAAGATGGCAGTGGTGGAAACTCAAAATGCTGCAGGCACCGATGCTGCTCATTCTGTAGGTAATATTTTCATTTCTGAATCAGGACAGAACCAGTGCCCAATGTGGTGTTAGTGAGCACAGGGCTCAAGGGGAATGGTTTAGTGATTCAGTAAATGTAAGCTGTTTTGGTGATTCAATAAATAATGCTCTTCTTCCTGGTTCCAGTAATAATCACTGGTGTGTAGGTGTGGAGAGGGAGGGGGGTTGTATGGGGAGATTATCCTGCCCTTGATATAAATGTATCCCTCTCATTAGTATCAATAGTAATGCACCTGCACAAAAGAGAGCACGGACTTGTTGGAATGTACCAGTTACTAACCTATAATAGCTGCATTTTAAATCAATGTGGAATTGCACTAGTGACTATCTATTGCTGAAATACTAATAATTATTCAAACAGATTTACTGAGGTTTAAGGATGATGTTATAATAGTGTCTGTATATTTTATATGCAGTAGTTGTTACACCTCATTAAACAGGCTGGTAAATGATCCATTGCTATTTAATTAATATGCAATGAGTGCGATATTAAATCTTACATGTAAATTAAATCTTGATTTGAGTCACTTAATTTTAAAGTGTGATTGAAAATTTCTTTGGACTTGAACTGCATGAGCCTGTTTCTTTTACTTGGCTCCCTTCTGCTGCTCTGCTATTGTTGGGCAGATTCTACAGGCATACAGGGAAAAGACTTTAAGAAAAGAAATTTCAACTGAGGAAATTAAAGACAGCCCAAGTAATGTCATGAAGGGGTGGGCAGAAATGGGGCCAAGCCACTAAGTACAGTCCTGGATCTGAATTTCCTCAATGCTCAGAAGTATTTGGATTTGCGGTTTTGATTCATATCCATCTCTAGTTATGAAGGAAAACCTTGGAAGAGGAGTTTGTGATCTCTTTTTTTTCAGGCTAAGAATCTTGGAGACAGAATGTTGTAATGGTTGTGTGCAAGTCAGCATCATCTATTTATTTTGGTGACCCACAATTTGAGCAAATAACCCACCAGTTAGGCCTCAGACAAGGATCAAATGTCAAGAGCTGCCCCTCACAAACAGCTTCTGCTCAGTTTACACAGGGCTGAATTTTGAATCTACTTGTCTTTATGACAAAATCTTATCTTGTTGGAATGCAACTGTAAAGAGTAATGTTAGCTGACATAACTGATCACAATTTTGTGATCAGTGTAGGTAAGGTAAAAGCATGTTTGGTGTGATGTGGCAGGCCAGATGCCAGTTCTTGCCCAGGCTGCAGGCATTAGCTAAGAATTGACAGCCTCATAGCTGGAGACCAGACCAAGTCACCTCTATGTTAGTTTTGCTCAAAATAGTTATTAGTCTTGTATTTAGTGTTTAGACTCAGATGCTTATATGTTGCTGCACGTATTAATCACACTTATAATATCCCCTGTTATAAGGTAATATTTAAGTGTTTGCTCTGTCACTGTAATCCCCAGAGTCAGGAGAGGAACATTAACAAGTGTGAAACACTAATTTGCCACACAAGATGTTGTCTCCTGCCCAACCAAAGAAGGCTCATAGACAAACCATTAAAAAGAACGAAGAGTACTTGTGGCACCGTAGAGACTAACACATTTATTTGGGCATAAGCTTTCGTGGGCTAAAACCCACTTCATCGGATGCATGCAGTGGAAAATACAGTAGGAAGATATATATACACAGAGAACATGAAAAAATGGGTGTTGCCATACCAACTCTAACGAAACTAATCAATTAAGGTGGGCTATTATCAGCAGAAGAAAAAAAAACTTTTGTAGTGATGGCCCATTTCAAATAGTAGACAAGAAGGTGTGAGTAACAGACTAACACGGCTACCACTCTGAAACCAGACAAACCATTGTGGAGCATCAGAGGGCAAAATATTTTGTTGATTGCTCTCCCTTCATCCATGAAAGGGAGATATGCATGTGAACTCATCCCATCATCATGAAGTCTGGGGGAAGAGAATAAAATCCCTGACAAGAAGAAACTGCATCTTTTTGGCTGTTTGAGCTCTGAAGGGCCCGAGTCTGTAAACTGAAGCCAGAGATCCCAGGGGCTGCCTCCTGTGTTAATAAACCTTTAGCTAGTTCATCACAGGATTGGCTACAGGTGTTGTCTTTGGTGTAAGATCTACGGTACCAGTTGATCTTGGGTAAATGACTAGTCTCATAGGACTGGAAGCAACCTGAATGTGGTGTAATTTTTGGTGTAAGTGACCATTTTTCACTTAATCCAGTTTGTCTGGGTGGCAAAATAGACTGGAGAGTCTAAGGGGAATGTCTTTGACGCCATGGTAAGACTGTTATAGTAATCCAGGAATCACATTTGTTATTGGCTTGGCGAAATCTAATTATAGAACGTACCACCAGTTTGGGGTGTCTGCCCTGCTTTTGACAGTCTGCCCTGAGGTATGGTGTCAGTCGTGAGCCACTCTAGCCAGCGTGACATTCAGCACCGTGTCAGATATAGTCATAGTTAACCCTAACAGAACCAAAAGAATGATCTTAGAAACTGGACCATATTCAACCCTTAATTTCAGTGGCGCTACACAATGGGTGAAAATGCTGCAAAGTGTCTTCAGAATATATCTTCTAAATCACATTCTTTAGAGATTAATCTGGGGCGGGGGAGGAGAGGGAGAAGATAGCAGTATGAGCTGAGAGCTCTTAGAGCATTTTGATCTAAACACAAATCTCATCAATATAGCCAGTGAAGACCTCTTAGCCTGACCTGTGCACAGCTCAGACATGGTCGCCCATCTATCCCTTCATCCATATTTTCCCCTGAAAAGAGTGAGCTGCCATGGGGCAGCATTTCAAGACACAAGCAAAGGCAGAAATGAAAATTAGTAGTTCCAATTTTTTTTCTTGGGATTACTAAGTGAGCCCCATTAATTATGAATATATTTGGATAATGTCATAGAGAGTACACTTATACAGTTTGAAGACAATACCAAGCTGGGAGGAGTTGCACATGCTTTGGAAGACAGGATTAGAATTCAGAATGATCTCAACAAACTGGAGAAATGGTCTGAAATAAATAGGATGAAATTCAATAAGGACAAACTCAAAGTACTCCACTTAGGAAGGAATAATGAATTGTACAAATACAAAATGGGAAATGACTGCCTCAGAAGGAGTACTGCAAAAAAGGGTTTGGGCATTATAGTCTAAATATCAGTCAATAATGTAACACTGTTGCAAAAAAAAAAAAAAAAAAAAGTGAACATCATTCTGGGAAGTATTAGCAGTAGTGTTGTAAGCAAGAAGTAATTCTTCCACCCTCCCCAGCAATGAGACGGTCTCAGCTGGACTATTGTGTCCAGTTCTGGGCACCAGGCTTCAGGAAACATGTGGACAAATTGGAGAAAGTCCAGATGAGAGCAACAAAAAATGTTTAAAAGTCTAGAAAACATGACCTGTGAGGGACAATTGAAAAAAATTGGGTTTGTTTAGTTTGGGAGAAGAGAAGACTGAGGAGGGACAAGATAAGTCTTCAAGTATGTAAAAGGTTGTCGTAAAGAGGAGGGTGATACATTGTTCCCCTTAACCAATGAGGACAGGACAAGAAAAAAATTGGTTTAAATTGCAACATGAGAGATTTAGATTAGACATTAGGGGGAAAAAAGGGTAATTAAGCACTGGAACACATTACCTAGTAAGGTTGTAGAATCTCCGTCATGGGAGGTTTTTAAGAAGAAGGTTAGACCAACACCGGCCAGGGGTGGTCTAATTAATACTTAGTACTGTCTGGATTAGATGATCTGACAGTCCCTTTCAGTCCTACATGTCTATGATTCTATAAAATTTCCACCATAGTTCTAATCTCCTATAGATCTATACTGCATGTAACTTGAATCTGTATACCATGTCCTATGTTCAGGGTAAGCAGTGATTACAGGGTAAAGAACCATTCTCCATGTATGTATAGACTCAAGTGACCCACCCCTACCTTACCATAGCACTGAAGATCAGGGGCCTGGTTTCCTTGTACATTTCAGAATGGTCTGATTGCAAAGCCAGAAAGAATGAGGTTTGGAGACAAACTGAGTTTTCCAAACCTGACACATTTGTTTTAGGAGAAACAGCTGCCTTCCAGAATTAAAACACAACCATTAAAATCCATTCACTGGAGCTAAAGAACATAGTTTTTAAAAATCCACTGGCTCTGGGCCTGATTCTCAAGCAGAATAATCTCTTACAAACACTTCTCTGAACTCTATAGCAAAAGAAGCATTCATTCTGAAGAGGTAGCATTTCCTTTCATCTTATTCACTTTGGCAAATGGCCTGAGGCTATTTCATTATTTAAATAATTTGCAACAGTATCTACAGAGTGTTACCAAAACATTTCTCTAGTAGACTCATTTCTGAATGCTTTGTTTCAGTGAAATGAGAGGAGAAGGAAGTTTCTGGGAATCCTTAATGGCTACTCAGACCTCAGCTGCCAGAGGATTAAGAAACCATTGAGTTTTTCATTCCATCAGCTACTCTGATGGACAGATGACACGTTAAAAAACTACAGTCCTCTATTCAGGAATCTTTTTAGCTGATGTTGATCTACCTACCACATTGTATCTGGTGGAAAAATGAGACAGACATTGGGTTGCTGATTGGCTCAGTGCTTTATTATCATTTTTAATGGTATATTTTGCACATATACTAACATGTTTTATGTGAGGATCTCAAAGCATTTTACAAATGTGGGTACAATTAGCATTTTTTGGAAGAGGAAATTGAGGCGCAGAGAGTTTTAGTGACCAAAGTGGCACAGTGTCAATCAGGGCTTATCTACAAAGAGAAATGGACTGGAATAGCTATTTTGGAATAAAGTATTCTGAAACACGATAGTGTGGAATATTTCCTCATGTGGACACTCTATTCTGGAATAAAAGTCACTTTTGTTCCAGAAAAATTATTGTACTTCCAAAGTAGAGTGATTATTCCAGAATGTGAATTCGGAGTAACTTTTATTCTAGAATAGAGTCCATATGGGGAGCTATTCCAGAATACCTTCTTCAGTCAACTTCCCCAAAATACAGAGTAGGAAACCTGACCATCATGACTCTACTCTAATTGCTAGATCATGCTATCTACTCTAACTCCTTTTCAGGTTTCCTTCTATAAAACCCTCATTATACAGATTTAGACAGAACTTCTTGGCAAGAGAAACACATAAGGCACAAAGGCACATAAGTTCCACTGATTTGTGCCAGTCAAGAGCCCACCAGCAAATCCAATGTGTGTCTCATTTTTTTCCCCAAAGAGTACAATGTGGTGGATAGATCATCAGCAAAACACTATCTTTGGTTGGAGATTGCAAAATACCACTTGTGCAAAATGGCAACAATGTCAGTTGTTTTTGTTGTCTTGGTTTGGTTTATATTTGTTTTCAGTGGGAGCAGGATATTTTTGTTGTTTGATTATTAATATCACTACTTCCCCAAAATATACTACTCTGGGGATCTCTGTTTAAACAGTCCCATTGTCTGCATGTGCTTTGGAAGCTCTCCTGGGAGAGTTCACCAAACACCTTGTCTTATTTATCCATCCCCAGGATCATTTCCATCTTTGTATTTCCTGGTCCATTATCAGCCCTCAGTTAGTGTCTCTCCTTTGTAATATTCTGCCACTTCTCCCCTCATTTCCTGTTAGCTTCACACTGTGTCTCTTTAATCTCACATCAGTCCCATTTCTGAAAAGTGAAAACTAACATTTTTTTTAATCCATTCAATCTCTGGAGAAGCTCACATCAGGCCCAATAGTGCATGGTGCTGAGAGGCTCCTGAACGATGCTGAGCCCCCACAACTGCCATTGACTTCAGTGGAATTTGAGGACATTCAACAACAGACGCGCAACAGTTCACAGAATCGGACCTTAGCAACTTCCTTCTCCTCAAACCTGGTGCCAGTACCTCATCGAAAACTGTGCCATCCTACAAAAAGTCTGTTCTAGCCCATCCTACTTAATCCAATTACTTTCCCATTTCATGCTGAATGACAAATAAACTGGAGAGAATCACAAATCGTTAGATGGATTATTTTTTTCTGCTAGTGAATTGTACACAAATACATTGGTCACTGTGAACTGCTCACCTGGCTCTAATATTTTTTACTTTACAAGATGCTGTGAGGTTTAACTTAATTCATATGTATTATGTGCTCGCAGAGCATTGGATGGAAAGCGCTATTGTGTGTATGGAAAAAGTGGAAATATCATAGCAAGCAGCCCAAGAATGAGAGGGGAGAAGTAATAGTTCCACCACCCCTGTTCAGACCAGCTACAAGTACACGACTTCTGGCCAGAGCCAGCCACTCAGCATATGCCCTATAGCTGTCACCAGGATCAGATGGATCAGGAAGAGGTAACATTTAGACAACTGAAGTATAAATCAAACACTGTATGCAGCTGAGGGCCTTAAACACATCCTTGCTTGTACGGTGAATTCCATGGACTATCACCAAAATCAAAAAAGTGGGGAGGGGGAGGAGGTTATCCCTCCCTACAGTGCAGATGGAGGCACCCGGACTGTATGCTGCAGATCCACAAGTCTGCTTGTGAGCCACCCTCCATTCCCAATTACCATTCAGCCCCTTCACAAATTAGAGCAGCTTCAGGACTATTCTAACACATACCACCATTAACAGCCCCATTGGGCCATTAAACTGCCTGATGGTTGCTGAACCACAGGGTGCTCCACCACCGTCCCTTCTCTCCCTTGGCATGTGCCAAGTATGGGTTATATGCAAATAGGCCAAGGGAAACACCATCTGATTGTATTTGTCTCTTGCTTTGCAGTTGGGAGTGTTAAGGATCTGACCCCAGATTATGATAAAAGAATATCCCCCCCAAACCATCCACATCTTGCATATATCCCCTCAGTTATTGTCATTTGCAATACCTCTGAACAAACATTGTAGCCCCCAATAAAACCTTTCTGCATTACTATTTTCATTTCAATACAGCTAGCTATTTTAAAGTAATAAAATAGCATAGCCAATGGTTTCTGCGTGATTGATTGATTATTTTCCCTCTGCTTTGAAGACAAGAAATATTTGCTTTCCTATAAAAATGTATCACCTCCCACTCTTCCCCTGCCCCATGCTCTCCACACACATACACACACAAACTCCCAATGCCCATACAGACCGATACTAAAACATCTTGGAATCAACATGACAAAATCACCACAGCTGTGTCTTGACTCTCTTCTCTAGGATAAAAAGGAAAATGAGAAGTTAGTGCACCAGGGGTGGAACAAGCAATTCAGATGCAGCATGTAAAGCTCAAGACCAACAGGGTTTTCAAAGCTGCAAGCATAAATGAATTATTTTAAGCGAAAGAGATAAAAACATTACTCTGTTCCATCTGTGGTCACTTACAGCTGTGCAAAGTCAGAGCAAAGCAACCAGATCAGAATAGTAGCATTTTATATACATTTTACAATCACTTTGCACAAAGGTAAATGACTACACAAGCTGCATGGCAGTGGAAAAATCAAACCTACAGAATTCCTTTAATCTATAGGCAAACAAGGAGAAGGACCCATGGATTATAAAGAATTTTTTCTGAATATAGCACATATATGTTAATTATTTAGCTCCTCCTTGTCTGTTGCCTGTTTTCAACACTTTATTCTACCCCCTTTTCACATTCCCCTCTCTCAGTCTCCTATTTTCTTCTTTTCTCTGCTACCAAGTCTCTTCTGTCTTCTCTCATGACTTGTCTTCTTCACCTCAACTCTCTGATCTCCTTTCCTCTTCTATCCCTCTATATGCTCAGATATTCAACTGAATATTAGACGCCCTAACACAGGGATTGACAACCTTTGGCATGCGGCCTGTCAGGGAAATCTGCTGGCAGGCTGGGATGGTTTGTTTACCTGCAACGTCAGCAAGTTTGGCCAATCACAGCTCCCACTGGCTGTGGTTCACCGTTCCAGGCCAATGGGGGCTGCGGGAAGTGGCATGGGCTGAGGGATGTGCTGGCTGTTGCTTCCCGCAGCCCCTGTTGGCCTGGAATGGCAAACCACACCCAGTGGATCAGCCAAACCTGCGGACACTGCAGGTAAACAAACTCCCCCGGCCCGCCAGCGGATTTCCCTCACGGGCCGCGTGCCAAAGGTTGCCGATCCCTGCCTTAACGTATTAGCTATAGCAGTAATAGCTTACAGATTTTGTTCTCTAAGTGACTGAATCCCTCTGAGTTCTAGCCCTCTATATAACAACATAAATATAATGTCCTGGAAGGATATACTCTGTGAGGACTGTGAAACACCTGAAATGGAAAAGCCCTGTGGATTTAATTTAAGGTCTTACCCTGAGCTAATAAATGCAGTCAGCAAAGCATTCTCACATGTGATCTTAATATTATTCTTTAGTGTATTAAATACTCCCAATAACTTGTGCCATAGATGTAACCCATGTGTATACGAAAAGGTAGGCCCCAGGACTCTTAGAAAGTAAGTAAATTCATACAAGATCTTATTTCAGGAGCTACAGATTCCATTAAGGAGACAATTTCAAGATACTTTTGAAAGTACATTGCCATAAATTAACAGGAACTCGCTAACAATGAACTGTATAAACACAGTGGCCTGAACCACATAGAAAATTAAAGGTTATAAATCTAGAGCAAGCATGTAACATTAAAGTGAGTCCAACGGGTAGTTACAAATGTCAAGGGCCCATTTTTGTTGACAAAATATTCTTAAGGTAAACACTATACCCACTGTCGTAACTAATATGGAATATAATGTGTATAAGCAATAGAGCTGGATAAGCTATTCCATACCACAAATGTGTACTTATAGTTATTTGCCTAGTACCTTTGCCTCTTGTCCTGAGTGACTAGCCCATATTCCTGGCTGGAGCTGGGAGGAAAAAGGTAATTCTATTTCAGAATTTGGTTTCATTCTGATTAAAAATATAACTATTTTGAAATTATCTGTGAAAGGGATTGGATCCCTGGGGCAGAATGCCTAGTGGGTTGCTCCAGGGCTGCAGACCCAGGAAGCCCTGGGGTCCCTCACTCCAAGGCAGCCTGAGCCATGCACTCTGGAAGCCCTGAGATCCTCAGATCCAGGGCACTTCAAATTAGCACAATCAGCAAATTCCAATGGAAAAAAAATTGGGGCGGGCATTTTTCTGGCCAGCTGCATCTGGGGCCTTGCCAGCATGCTTCCATTAGGAGAAAAAATTGATGATAGAGCCAAGTATTTCTTTGCTGCAATCCTGTCTATTTACAAGGAATGTGCACAAAGTCCTGTTTCCTTGGACCAGTAGGAACAAACAGGAGGCAGTTTCCTCGTTCAAAAATCCAAACCTATGCCCCAAAGAGCTCTGTTTCTTCTTCTTCTCAGGCCCATGCTAACAGCTGAGTCACTAGTTTTCTCTTGGCTTTCTCATTGTGTGTGTGTTCTTGCCCTCTCATGCTCTTGCTCACACACAAACAGACACACTTGCAATCAAAACAATGCTACAGCCCCTGCATTGGCCATCAGTCAAGAGCAATGGTGTTGGTGGATATGTATAGAGGGAGCCCTTCATCCATAATATGAGAAAGGCATCTCCTAGTGATTGAGGAGTGAGTCTCCCTCTCGAACAAAACTTGAACTTTGTGTATGCTGTGTTGGTAAAAAGGTCCACATCTGGAAACCCCCAAGTTGATGTTGAGGCGTCATGAATCCAAGTCCCACTCATAACTCTGGGGAGCAGTGTCTGCTGAGATTGTCAGCTATGGCATTCTGAATACCTGGAAAATCAGAAGCTGAGATGACTATCTGGTTGGCTATGCATCAGGTCCAGAGTTTTATTGCTTTGGTACAGACTGGGGGGCGGGGGGGGGGGGGAAGGGGCAGAGGAAGGCATGCCCCACCCTGACAATTGTTGTAGAACATACAGGCCATGTCTGTCTTGATCTTGATGGATTTGATTCTGATCTGTGGAAGGAAGTGAGAGCATGCCCTTCTGACTGCTCTTAGCTAGAAAGAACATTGATGAAAACAACAGAATACATTGTTGAGGAGACCATTTGCCCTGCAGGATGAGTGGCTCAAGATAAGCTCCCCATCCCAAGAGGGATGCATTTGATATAACAGTCAGAGGAGCTTGAAAGAAAGGAACTCCTATACAGACCTTGGAAGTATTCTTCCACCAATTGAGCAAGTCTAGAACCGAATGGGAAATAGAGACCTGTCTGTCAGAACTGTGCTTGTTTGATATATAAACTGTTCTAAGCTATCCCAGAGATGCAATCTGGCATGTTGGATTACAACAGGGGTAGTCAATCTATGGCACGCATGCCAAAGGTGGCACGCGAGCTGATTTTCAGTGGCACTCACACTGCCCGGGTCTTGGCCACCGGTCCGGGGGGCTCTGCATTTTAATTTAATTTTAAATGAAGCTTCTTAAACATTTTAAAAACCTTATTTACTTTACATACAACAATAGTTTAGTTATATATTATAGACTTGTAGAAAGAGACCTTCTAAAACTGTTAAAATGTATTACTTGCACGCGAAACCTTAAATTAGAATGAATAAATGAAGGCTTGGCACACCACTTCTGAAAGGTTGCCGACCCCTGGATTACAAAGACACAAGCTGCCATATGACCTAACAGGTATGTAAGCCCTGGTTATAACAGCATCTAGAGAGGCTCCTATAAAATCTATTTATTGAAACAAGGTCAAAATGGACATTGAATTTGGAGGCCTAAACTGTAAAAGAAAGGCCTTGTTTAATTTTTAAGATCTAAAAAATGCTTTAACCACCATATCCTTGTATATTTGAAAGTTATTTCATCTCTTACTTGCTTGCCAACACGTTTCCCCATTTTTCTTGTGGCCACTGATGATGTCAAATCTTCACATTACCGCAGCTTCCTGTTCCGCTCATGACACTTTAAGTGGTAAGCATGACCTCATGAGCTGTTGCCAGGGAAACTGATCCCTGAATTCAAATCCAAGGTGATGAGTCAAGAGGAGAATAATTTTGAACCATATTTTTTTATTATTCCATTATTTGGACAAATATTAACAGCCCTAAAAAATGTACAGTCTTAAAATTATCCCTCTACAAGTAACACTGCTTTACTAGAATATCATTTATAATGCCTACTTGTTTAGCTAGTTATGGTGTTTTTGAAAACCTGGGAATAGGTTGTCTGTTCTTCTCCCTGAAACAAAGGTCAGCTATATTTCTTCTTATCCCTAATGCAGTGAGAATGAGAAATCCCAGCCCCCACTGGCTGAACCTGATAACAGAAAACACAGGCAGGAATCATTATGAGAGGCTTGTTTTTGGAGCTACAGCAAATTTGGGACTGCTGGGTTATCACTATCCTGCTCTCTCTAAGAAGCCTAAACATGGCCGTGGGAAATCAACATTAGTTCCAAAGATCCCAGGCCCGTTCTGATCAGGGAGCCAATAGAAAAACATGTATATAGTGTGAAAGGTATGAACTGAAGTAGCCCAGTCTAGTGTGCTGTGCTGAGTATATTCCAGTCCTACATGTGCATTCAGACAGGATTAAAAATAAGAAGAGATTTCTCCTCGAGCTAACTAATGAACGGTGATTGAGAGTTCCCTTTTTAAGTAGGGGTCACTTGCCCTTGGCAAAGCAAAAGGGGAGCATGGAGAAAAGGTTGAACTTTGAAACAAAATTAATGATGCAAATTTTAAGTCTTGCTGTTCTTTAATTATTGATGTCACTATACAGCTGACCTTGCAGATTTTAGCCATTTGTAAACACATCCCTGTAGGTCTGGCTGCAATCTCTGTGGGCCTGGAGCTGCTAGATGGAATTTCTAATTTAACAACAACAACAAAAAACCCAACCCTACCCAAGTCAGCCCTGATTTCTCTCCTTTCCATTGTCCTCTCCTTCCATTGTGCTCTCTGCACACTTGCCTGTATATAAATGAGTCCATTCAACACCTTGCAGCTTTGTTTCAGAACATATGTTCTGAAACAATAATAAATATATAATCATATAAATAATAAAAGCCTATGGAGGAAAACATTTCTTAGGCACCAGAGATATTTCTTCCTCAAGTTGTGTCCCTGGGGATGCTCCACTTCAGGTATGCATGTGCCACCATGCCTTTGAGATTTTTGGTTGTGGTACCCATTAGGCACACACGTCTGCTCTACACATCCTCATGCCCTGCACTGAGGATATATAAGGCTGCATAAACAAACTGACCTCAGTTCATGCTCAATTCCCTTCAGCCTGAGACAGAGCCCCTACTGTGCCTGCTTCTACTTAGTGTTAAATAGTTAGTTTATAGTTATAAATAGTTCCTTTTTTCTTTGTTTTTTCCCCATTTGTGGGGTCACTTTGGACTTTTTGTTTTTGGAGTAGGTGGGATCACCAGGCTTTAAACATTGTCTTTCCTGCTGGGAATCTGTCCTGGTTAGACACAGACATTCTCGGTGTCTGACGTGTTTGGGGGATACCCATATTCCCTCAAAGAGTAAGAGCTACACTTCATTTAAAAGTAGATCTCGTAAGAATGGGGAGATAAAGTTCAGGCTCCTCATGATGGAGCAAGCTTTAAAATTGGCATCAAACCAGGTCTCCAAGAACCCCCTTGTACATACTCTCCCATCTACCTCGATATCCAAGTCATCAAGAGCTTTATGGAGTCAGGTTTCTGATACCCCAGTTACAGTCCTCAGTGACCAAGTTTCTAAGGTAAGTGAGAAGATGGCAGCTGCCACTTTGAGATTCTGGTCACTGAAAGCCTCTGGAGAGGCTTCTGCATATGTGCCTATGGTACTAAGAGCCCCAAACTCCAAATTGATGGGTACCAATAAAAAGAAGAAGTGTTAAATCTCCTTAAAAGAGACCTGAGGCCCCCAAAGTAGTGCTGTTGAGGCTCTGAGTGTTTCTGGCATGAAGATGTCTAAGGTTGCTTTTACGTCTCATGCCTCTACTAAAAGGAGTCAGGTACTGAAGACCTCCTCTGCATCCCGAGGTCACATCTACACTAGCAGGAGCTCAAGCACCATTAGACTCTTCAGTATCCTCAGTACCTGCTTTGACACCCAGATGGCTACATCTAAATCTGTACCTGGGCATGTTCATTCCTTGATGCTAGGTAGCCAAGTACTGACCTCAGTACCGATTCCAACTTTCCTTAGGTACCACAGGAGTTCAGGTACTCAAGAGATCTCTTCATCTCTATTGAACTGGAGTCTCCACGGCTTACTGATACCAAGATCTTCTGGTCACCTACTACTCATATTTCCTGGAGACACTATTTCTATGACCTCCACCATCCACTGAGAACAATTATCCCTTCTTTTAGAACATGTGCAGGATAACTCTGGCTCAGACTCACAACATTTGGTTCCAGAATCTCCTGTCTATTTGAGGAGACACTACTTGCCCCTGCATACTGAAAGAAGGAAGGATAGACATCCTCCGCCTTTGACCAGCTAGGATGATCAATGGTGACTACCTCCTCCTTTGCCCTCTGGTCCTCCTCAGTGGCTTTACTGGGACCCATGGGCCCTATACTGTCAACTGTTTCTAAGAGCTCCTAGTGCCTCCTGCAGAGAACATAGACAATCCCATTCTTCTGTGCCTTCACTCTCTCCTCACCAACCAGAGCCAGTAGAGGACACCTTTGAGAAGCAGGAGGCATGTGCTAACAAGGAGGTGACACCTCATACAAATATCTCACCATCATTGGCTGATGAGGCTGTAATCCCCCCACCCTTCTGCCTCCAGGGTGGATGACTTTTGTCAGTTCCAGGACATAATGAAGCGAGTTGCAGATATGCTACAAATTCTTCTTGAGGAAGTCCAGGACTCCCATTATAAACTCCTGGACATTTTACATAGCTCAGCTTCAACACGAGTGGCTCTTTCAATTAATGAGACTCTTCTAGAGCCAGCCATGATGACTTGGCAAACTCCTGCCATGGCACCTTCTGCGTGCAAACATGCCAACAAGAAGTACTATGTCCCATCCAAGGATTTGGAATTTTTATTTACACATCCAACACCAAATTCCTTGGTTGTGAATGAATGTGGGAGGCAGCACAACACCAACACTTTGCCATATAATGAGGACCCGAGATATCTTGGTCTTTTTGGTCACAGAAGCTACTCCTGTGCAATATTACAATTCAGGATACTGAATCATCAGGTATTCCTGTCAAAATATGACTAACTGAATTATAGCAAATTTATCACTTTTATTGAAGGTTTACCAAAGGCACATCATGAGCAATTCAAAGTCATCATACAGGAAGGTCAGTTTTTTGCAAGAACATAATTGTAGGCCTCCTTAAATGCAGCCGAATCCATTTCTAGTGCAATGTGATGCAATGTGCATCTTGCCTACAGCTGTTGGGCTTCCCTAGGGAGGTGCAGAGCACTGTTGATGACCTTCCTTTTGACAGTCACAAATTGATTTCACTGTGTCTGGATGATTTCCTTCACACCTTGAAGGACTCGAGGGCCCCACTCCAATCCCCCAGAATGTATATGCTTCCAAATAAAAGAAAGCTTAGAAGGTCTCAGATAGTGCAGAGATCTTGCCCAGCCCATTATTCAACCTTCTGTAGGCTACCTGAGTCACTGACTAAGAGGCCTGGATGTTAAAAAAAGAAGCAAGCTTCTACCACAGCTGCCTCATCCCAGACATCTGCATCATCCAAGAACCAGTTGTGATGGGGTGGTCAAGAGTCGAACCACCCCTCAACAGGGATTTACTGCTCCACCATCCCAGCCTCCTTCCCCACTTTGGAAACTATCTATCCCAATTTTAAACTGCGTGAGAGAGTATAACAACCAACAAATGGGTTTTGGAGTCCATAACATCTAGTTACACCATCCATTTTATCTCCATCCCTCCCACATCTCTCCACCCCCCTCCCGCATCCCTTTTCAGGGACCCATCTCATGAACAGTTGCTGAAACAGGAGATTGCCCCTCTTCCATGCTGAGGGGCCATAGAACCAGTTCCAGTCCATCACAAGGGAAAGGGTTTTTATTTCAAGTACTTACTAGTCCCCCAAAATAAAGGTTTGCAACTCTCGACATTCAAGACACCTATTTTCATGCTGCAATTTGTCCCTCTCAAAAGACGTTTCTTCATTGTCAACCATGACCATTGCTAATATTGCATGCTCCCTTTTGGCCTCTCCTCTGCCCCAAGGATATTCTCAAAGGACATGGCGGTTGTAGACACCCACTATATCAACTACTAATGGAAGGATAATCACTAGGGAGCTTATATTGGGCTTGGAACTCTCAGCAGCACGAAAACAAACATCAAAGGACTGCATAACGAGAATTCACTGTGAAATGTCGAGATGGGGAAGGGAAAAATGGAGGCAGCATTGTTTGTGGTGAAGGTGCTGGACTAGGACCCAGAAGACCTGTGTTCAGTTCCCAGCTCTTCTACACTATGCCTGTCTGACCTGAAGGGGCCTGATTTGCATTTACACTGTGGCCCCTTACAATGCCTGGCTAAGCAGAAGGACCTTAAAGTGAGTGTATATTACAATCACACCAACTTTAAGGCCCCTTTGCCTTGACATGCCTTCAGTCTTTCTGTGCCTCAATTCCCCACCTATGCAATAGGGATAATAGCAGAATTGTTATAAAGCTAAGGCCCAGATTTTTAAAGGTATTTAGGCATTGCTGGACTCAGGTTGCAATGCCTAACTAACTTAGAAGCCTAAATCTAATTTTCAAAAGGAATTTAGGCACTTAGGGGGGCAAATTGTAGACAGTCACTAGGATTTAAGTTCCTACACACCTAAATCGATTCTGAAAGGGAGATTTAGGCTCTGAAATCAGTTAGGCGTTGCAACGCTGAGTGCAGCAATGCCTAAGTACCTTTAAAAATCCGGGTTTAAGTGCATTTTTGTTTGTTAGGAGCTTTTGTATTAGAATAATGTGTGACTAAGAAAAGCCCATGAGAAAGGGCTTGCATATTATAGTAGTCAGTAGGATTTCCAGGTCTCAGAGATTGGGCCCTCATGGTGCAAGGCACTGTACAAACACATAGTAAGAGATAGTCCCTGCCCTGATGAATTTTCTATATAGAGAGAAAAATATCATCTTCATTTTACAGAGAGGGGACTAAAATACAGTGTCCGTATGCCATGCCCACAGATATCTGTGGCAGAGCCAGCAATTGAGTCACCATCCAGTGCCTTAATTACAAGACCATTTGTCCTCTCTTAGGCTAAGAAACACTGTGCTTGTGTGTGCACGCACACACACACAGACGCGCACACACAGACGCACACGCACCTTGTTCATCCATGGATTGAAGGAAGGAATTCTGAGTCAGCATGCAACTTTCATTCAAGTTAGTGTAATGGACTGAAAATCTAGAGGATGATAAACACTGGCTTATCTTCCTAAATTCCTCCTTGGAACATTTCTGTCCATTGTGCTTAGCCTCTTTCCCACAGTGGCGGAGTGGCTAGGACACCAGCAGGGAGACAGCCAGCAGCACTGATGAGCCTGCAGCAGCTGGCTTAGCAGCTGTGAGTCAGGGACTGCTGTTTCAGCCTTAGTGACTCAGTAAAAAGAAAGGGAAACTCTGCAGTGTCTTTGGGTCCCATTTAATCTTGCACAGTGCTGAGATCTGCTGGGATGATCTGTAGGCTAGAAACTTTGGGGAAGGTCAGCGAGATATTCTTAGTAGCGGGTCTCCTCTTGTGGAACTCTGCCTCTTGCAGTGTGTCAGAGTTCAGGCTTGAGGGCCCTTAAAACATTGTTTAGTGAGACATTCCCTTGACGATATAGGTAATTGGGGAGGGGGGCCTGAAGACATATGGGTGCCAATGGGGCTGGCTGCTTTTGCTATTTCAAGGCGATAGCACTGTACAGTACATAGATGTGCATTGGTCTCACTTTTTACATGGGGCCCAGATGCCATGGCAGTGAAAGCCAAATAAATCTCTAAGAAGCTTATAAATAATATGGTTTAAAGTGCATCAAAAAGGGAAGAATATGACACATTATAAACTCAGCGCTTTTATAGCAAAAGAGTAAGAGCAGATGATTGATAGTAACATTGGGTTGGGAGGCATTATTCCCTGATAATTATATTTCAGATTTTTTTTTCCCCATCACTGACCTTTTTTTTAATCTGCCCAGTCTCTCTCAAAGTAGCATTAGCAAAAGCAACAATCATCCAATTCAGCGGTTCTTCGTGCAGTTCATAGCAAGGAGCCCAAGGACCAAATTGACATTTTCTACAGGAGTTTCAATGAACAACTCCCACTTCAGGACTGCAAAGTACCCTAGCCTAAATGAAGAAACTGTCCCTGAGGCACTAAATCGGTAATTTCAAACTCCACCTTTGCCACTGCAATGCGGAGGAGGATGGGGTTTGCTTTGGAGGATGTATGTGTGTGTATAGCATCTCAGTGCATGTGTGGAACTGTATTGAGTAGCTATATATGTGAGTGAGTGTGCAGAAATGGGACTCTGTTTAAGTGTCCACAGGAGGCTGCTGAGGGGATGTATTGAATTCTCTCACCCTCCTAACTGCCCTAACCTCTTCTCCCTCATTCCTGGTGCTATCCACCTTTCGGACTGCCCTGCCCCCATACACACTGTATTCCCCCTGCCAAAGGAGGAGTTGTGGCCACTTTCCAGTGGCAGACTTTCCACCTCAACAGTCCCTGGTTTATGCCAGGGGCCTTGGACGAATCTGAACCAGTTTTCCAAAGCATTATGAAAGAGTGAGTTAGACACTAGCTGACAGTGGCTGCGTGAGGCAAATGCAATGCACTAAGCAATACTACAACACAGCCTTGGTATTAAAACCTGTTTCTCTGAAGGACGGAATGATGGTCTGAACCAGGGGTCGGCAACGTTCGGCACGCGGCTCGCCAGAGTAAGCACCCTGGCGGGCCGGGCCAGTTTTATTTACCTGCTGATGCGGCAGGTTCAGCCGATCGCGGCCCCCACTGGCCGTGGTTCGCCGTCCCGGGCCAATGGGGGCAGCGAGAAGCAGCGCAGGCGAGCGTCAGCAGGTAAATAAAACTGGCCCGGCCCGCCAGGGTGCTTACCCTGGCGAGCCGCGTGCCGAACGTTGCCGACCCCTGGTCTGAACTAACAGGGGCTATCATCTATTCTTTCTGCAAAGTGCCAAAGGATCCTCAACTCCCACCTGAACACCCCCAACCCAGTCTGAGTCAGAGGATACAGGCTGTGCTTTAACATGTAATCCTTCTTTTCTTCCTCCTCTTGGGCCTCCCAACATACATTTAAGCCCATTCCCCACCATCTCTTTCTCAACTAAGCATCTCTCTAGAAATCCTGCTAAAACCTGGATCATCTACTAGTCATTCCTGATTTTACCTTTGGGCTGCTTCTTTCTGTTCTAATTTGCCCACTTAATGGGCTATTATACCACATGTCTTAGCTTCCCCCTTTCTGAACCAGCACCTAGTACATACCCCTCATTATGCTGGCCTCGCTGATGGCCCACAAGATAAAAATCTGACCTTGTGCTAATTGGTCCCTGTACTAAATTTACCATGGCAAATGTAGACATGTTTACAGCCCTGCTAAAAATTAGTTACTCTTGAGTGACCCATGTAATTTGGCCAGCATTGCCCCTGCTGCTTTCATGCCAGAATGTGGTTTTGTTTCCTAAATTCCTTCTCGTTAAAATTCATTAAACCCTATAATCCCTACCCAAAAATTCAGATACGTTGCCAGCTATAAAAGATTCCCCCAGGCTAAAAGGATTTGTTTTTCGTGACACATTGCATCAAACAATAGTTTATATGCTCTATTAATGGGTTCAATTCATACACTGGGATAAATAAGAACTTGATGTCCTGTCTCCAATGTGACAGACTCAAACAAGACTTTAAGCAGCCCAAAGACATGTGATATGTCATGACATTGCATATAGTGTTGTCATGTACTATGTCGCAATATACTTTATATTAAAAGGTTTACACTGCCTGTGTATGTCACTACACCTTGATTCCTCCTCTGGTAAATCCCTCAGTCATGTCTCTATTAATTCTTACCTTGGTGGCTTTCCTCCCCCGACCTCCATCTCCAAGCTCCCTGGCTTCCCTAAATCCTGGACTCCAGTAGGTTTAGAATGTTTCTTGCACAAACAAAAGTGTGATCACACCCCAGGTTGTCAAACAACTTCACTTTCTTCCCATCCATTACCAAATTTAGTTCAACATGCTGCCCTTGTTTCAGAAAGCCTCAGCCTTACCTCATTGTCTCACATATATCTGGGGTCACAATCTGAAGTCGCTTAAGCCGGCATAAACAACTGACTCAGGGCTTGTCTACACTGGCAAGTTTCTGAGTGGTAAAGCAGCTTTTTGAGCTCAAACTGCAGACATGTACACACTGCCAAGCCACTTTGTGTGCAGAAACTCCTCAGTTGCAGCGCTGCAAAGAAACCACCTCGAGGAGAGTCGTAAGGCTATTTGCGCAGAGGCTTCAGGGGTTATTGCCAGTGTAGACACTTGATTGCTTTGTGTGCTGTAATTGGCCTCTGGAGCTGTCCCATAATTCCTCAGGTGACTGCTCTGCTCAATGTTTTGAACTTGACTGCCCTGGAGACATGCGCCCCTCCCCTTTCAAAGCACCCTTTCTGACAGCCATTGTGTGCTGTGCTGATCTGCTCCGGGACACAAAGCAAACCATTAATGTGGAATGCTCATGCTGTTGAAAACAGAGGCAGGTGTGTGTGTGTGTGTGTGTGTGTGTGTGTGTGAGAGAGAGAGATTGCTGTGCAGAGAGCCCAGGGAGGGAGGCGAGGGCTGATATCGGGGGTTCCCCCTCCCCCTGCCTCAGGACTGGTTGTTTCCTATCGCTGTCTGAACTAACAAAACAGCATGCTGACACACTCTCTGTCCCCCCAAAACACACTGTCTCCCTCTCCCCCCTCCATACACACACTACATGTCACACTGTCCGCCCCTCCCCCCCCCCCAATTCAGTTGAAAAGCAGCTAGCAATGTAGTAGGATGCCCATGGAACAATGGGATTGGGAAATCTGCATCATGTGACGCTGTGCCTGCCCCATGAGGCATTGCAAACCCTTCCCAAAGCATCCTGCAGTCCGTTGCACAGTGGGATAGCTACCACAATGCACTGCTGTCTGCCATTGCAAGAGTTGCTAATATGAATGCGCTCCAGCATCACAAGGAGCACAGTGTGGACACGCAACAGTGGTTTAATTCCAGCATTTTAATAAAAGTGGTATAACTTGTGGCAAAGAAACTTGCCAGTGTAGA
Organism: Emys orbicularis; assembly: GCF_028017835.1. NCBI lineage: Eukaryota > Metazoa > Chordata > Testudines > Emydidae > Emys > Emys orbicularis. The sequence continues at coordinate 38,103,476 of NC_088686.1, forward strand.
CATACCTTCAGTTGCTCTGGATTTACAGCAATAATATTGAGATCAGAAAGTGGCTTATTCCTCTGCTCACATAGGACTGCCCCATCTCTATTACCTCACATTGTCTCACCACTCTTGATCAGAAAGCTTCTTCTCTGGAACTTTTGCCAGCTAGCACGGCCTTCCTATTTCTGCTTCATCAACTGATGATTTCCTTAATTCAAATTTCAGATGAAAATGTCTCTCTCCTTTTCTTAAGGCTCTTAATGTGTCTCTCCTTCTGTTCTCGTTTATTTGATTCTTTAAATTGTTTGGGGTTTCTACATATGGAGGACACAGAACAAAATAAAGTTCAATTGCAAGATGTGTAATATCACACTGGATAACATGAAGAGGATGCCAGGATCACTCCGGAGCCTGGCAGCATTGCCACAATGCCATCCGAACTGGCTGGTGAAAGCCATCCCGCCATCCCTGGGGAAGATCACCGTTGACTCCACCATCCCCGGAACGGACAGCCGACTACGACCCGACATCATCGTGACTGACACAGAAAAGAAGAAGATCCTCATGGTAGACGTCATGGTGCCATTCGAAAACAGGTCACCAGCCTTCCACGAGGTCCAAGCTCATAAGGTGTTGAGATACACCCCGCTGGCCGACACCCTGAGAGCCCAGAGCTACGAAGTCCAGATTCACACCCTGATTGTGGGAGCCCTGGGCGCGTGGGACCCTCACAACGAGCCAGTGCTGAGCGTGTGGAGTCGGTCGGCGCTACGCCCGGCACCTGAGACAGCTCATGGTGTCTGACACCATCAGGTGGTCTAGAGACATCTACACGGAGCACATCATGGGACACCGTCAGTATCAGGTCAAGTAATTGAGACCACCGGTCAGGGAAATAACCCACTTCCTTCCTTGATGAAGCAAGGGACACACCCCACCCATGTACATATTCACTATACCTATACTGACTTGGACTCTAAATAAATGCTTTGGATGGTGTACCTGAGATCACTTATCCACTGATGTCTTGAAAACTCCCGCACCCCAATCTGGGTCTATGCTGGTTATTTACATTGTATATATCTTATGAACCTTGTAACCGACACTTGTAATCCTTCATAACCCAAGCCTGACCCCAGATGTACAGTACCTTACGTCATAACTTATGTAAATTTGATTTTAAACATTAACTTCAATAATTTTTTTAAATCTACTCCATTAAGCTTTGAAACTGATTTTCTGGAACTTTGCCATGGGAAAAACCTGTCTTGCCATATTCCTGACTGAAACCAAGAATAATTGTGAACAATTTAGCAATTATGCAGTGCTCTTTGTATTCACTTTGCTACATAGATATAAATAAATGACTCCTTGCAACACCTCTAAGCTGCGGTTGAGCATTATTGTCCTCATATTGCAGATGGAGAAAATCTGCCTATCTTGGTTTTTACACTACATTCACCACATCTGGGCGCCATGGTAAAATGAGGCAGAGAAGTTCAGGCCAATTTTTTTTTTTTAAGTGTCCTCTGATCTTTGATGCCCAGTCGGAGATATCACCAGGATTTCGAGCCAAGCACTCAAAATGAAAGGCCACTTTTGCAATTATTGAACTAAAGAATTTAGACAAGGTGACATAGTGAGACACTGGTAGAAAATTTAGGTGTCCCCGTGTAGCAGGGCGGGACTCACCGGTGTGGCACCTCCTGCTGGTCGTCTCAGGGAATTAGCTCTTTTCCAGCCTGGACGCCCTCTGCAGGCCAGTGTCCCACTGCCGCTGGCCCCCGTGTCCCTCCCAGGACCCGGCCCTTGTCCCTCCCAGGACCCGGCCCTTGTCTTTGGGGTGCTGCCCTCTGGCAATACCCCCACAGTCTCAGGGTCTCCCCACCCAGGGGAACCCCCAACCCTCTATCCCCACCTTGCCACAGTCATAGGCTACTGCCAGTCACCATCTAGCCCCCACTCACTGGGGCAGAATGCAGTGTAAAAGCCACTCATCATAGGCAAGGGGGTTTAGGACCTGCTGCCTCTACCTACCTGTGGGCTGCCCCTGCAACCCCAGTACCTAATTGGCCTTCCACTAGGCCGCAGCCTAGGGGGTTTCCAGGCCAGAGCTCCCCAGTTCCCTTGGCCTTCCCCCAGCCCTTCTCCACTCCAGGTACCTTCTCTCCACTCCCTGCAGCTAGGTCCCTCCCTCTCAAAGCTAGAGAGAGTCTCTGCCAGCTCCTGGCTCACTAGCCTTTTTATACAGGCCAGCTGTGGCTTGATTGGGGCGTGGCCACAGCTGTGACTTGATTGGGGCATGGCCACAGCTGTGATTTGATTGGGGCGTGGCCACAGCTGTGGCTGTTTCCCCAATCAGCCGAGGCTTGCTGCTTTCCTAGCAGCAGCCCTCTCGCAGTCTCAGCCCTCTCCCAGGGCTGATTTCAAGCCCTTCAGGGCAGGAGCGGGTGACCACCCCGCTACACCCCGGTACCCAGATTCATGCTTAATCTACTAGAACATGTTGCCTTCCTAAATACTGACACTATTGTGGTATTTCCTGCCCAAAGGACATTGAATAAATTTGGCTAAATTTTGAATACACATATAAATTGTTCAACGCTTATCCAAAGAGATAGTTCAAACCTCTTGGGTCTACTCCATTACCACCCTTAATCTGGATTAATCATGTCAATTAAATGTAGTGCAAACACAGAGAGAGAAGTAACAAACCTCACCTATTTATTTTTATCCTACTGGGATCTTTGAGCCCAGCAGAGGCTCAGTCTTTGTAAACGGGTGAGATATTGAAAATGCCTTTGTCTGGGGCTTATGATGGTTTACTGGGCTCATCCACTAGGTTTTTATTTGCCTTTTCAGAATCCTGAATGAAAATTTTGACAATGGTATTTGTCCTCTCATTTTAGTTGCCACTGGCCCATTCACAAAACCAGTACATGGTCTGGCAGAGTCTAAACTCCATGTTTAGAATGAAATGAGCAGGTACCTCAGGACACCTGCATTTTAAATTGGGTTTCTCATTTAACGGTGGGAACCTTTAAATTCTTCTTTCAATATGGAGGTACCATGGTAGGCCAGCAGGCAGGGAGGGCCTTAGGGGGAGTCTGAGAGTAGAATGCAAAAAGCGTGGGGTCCTCTTGGCACATGCCTAGGCCTGGTGTTTCTATGTGGCTTCATTGGCAGAGAAACTTAGGCAAGGGAAAGCAAAGCATGCTGCAGGTCTGTGTATTGGGCGAGCAGCACAGAAGAAAGAGCCCATCCCTGATGCAGAGTAGGATTGCAATGCATTGGCAGAGTCCTTTAAGGGGACCAGGACCAACCAGCAGAGTAATTCAGACCAGGATTTTTGCACCTTGTCAAGGTGGAATAGTAGGTGAGCAGGAAAAGGGGTATAGGTCAAAACTGAGGTCTTTGGCAGAGCTGGAGGAGTTGGGATAGGACTGTCATAGTAGGGGGTTGCACAGGCCAGAGGTACATTGGCAGAACTGTAGACGAGGGGCTGGAATGAAATAACAAATGGGTCACACAAAGCTGTGCCAGAAGCCTGCCACACCTACCCTATTAAACTGGCACAATTAGCTTCTTATTTCCAAGAGCATAACATTCACTTACTGTGAGAAAATGAAATAAAACTCCATCATCCACTGAGATGATCTCACTCTCTTATTAAGGGCCCAATTGTAGAATTCTTACTCATGTTAATGAGCACTCAGCCATGAGAGTAGTGTCACTGAATTCAATAGGATTAATTGAGTAAGTGTTGCACATTCAGGCCCATTAGGTTTCACTGGTTCAAATAAAAGCATCTGGTGGAATCCAGTACCGTTCTTGTAGTAGTAAATGGTCCATTTCACCCAGGGTCTAATTATTTTAAGACTACCCTGCAGCCATTCAAAATTGGAAACTATTTTCTCTTTCCTTTAGTTGTGCTTGAGCCTGTCCCCCTCTACTATTAGTTCCTTGGCTTTATAGATGCCTTGCTTGTTCCCACACAGGTGAGCTTCCCCTAAGTAGGGCTTTCCTCTCAGCCTTAATTCTCCCAGCCTGCAGCCTAATTGATTAATTGGCCCATCTGGCCTCTATTAAACCCTTCAGGGTGAGCGTGGGGTGGACACACCATTACACTCCCCTCTGTAAAAAGCATTTCCTTTTTAAATTGTCATGACCTATATATGCATATCAGTTTGTCTCTGTGCCTAGCACTCAGTAGAAGTAATAGATTCACTATGAAATTCCTGTCATTGCTATTTCACTCTGATCAGACTGAATATAGAAGCTTTTGGGGGGGGACTTTTTCTGGTCCATGTCAATGACTGTTGATGTTAGTTCTGATGATATCTCAGGACTATTTATTTATAAGGACTTACACATTTGAAACTTAAATGAAGTGTCCTTTCTTCTAAACTATGAATCTTCAATGTCCAGCCAACTCTCCTATGCAACAGCAGATCCATCAAAGCAGAGACACTTAAGAAGATGAAAGGGTTGGGGAAATACTAATCCTTCTGGATGCTTGACCTACAAGAGAGACCTTGCTCCCATACACAAAGTAGTGGGGGGCATGATTTTGTATGGAGCCTAATAGGGAGGGATATTCCTCCCACACAGGAAGGCTGCTAAAGCCAGAGATCACCAGCAGGCAGACCTTGTATTTTGCTAGCTAGAGGGATTTTAATCTCCCCACTTCCTTGTGCTCTAAAATATAAAAGACAATGAGTGGGTACAGATGAGGGCTGGAGAAAGGGCCTCCTGCATGTACTCCTGTGTGGACTTTGAAGCCGTATTATCTCTGGGATGAGTTTTTAGCAAAGATGGAGTATTTTGGGGTCTGTCTAATTCTTATTCAGACAACTTCTATTGCTGCAAAAATGGTACATTAATGGTATTGTTTATGTTGCAGATCTTATCTAAGCTTATAAAAACCCATTCTATAATTTTTGCTTTGATTGAGTTTTAGCAGTTTACATTACAATTGAGAAGTTTACATATACCTAACTGGACAATATGGAATTTGCAGGATTCATTTTGTATCATACTATGAACCAAGTCAGCTTTAACTTTTGAAATCTGGTCCAGTTTTGTTCAATGCACCCCTCATGAATGAGCCCTGGAAGATATTTGAACCTTTTACCACTAGGTCACTATTGGAAATCATGATTTGGAGATGAAAGTTGTTTTCATCTGACAGCCTGTTTAGTTGGCCCACATGAAAAGAATTCCAGTTCCTAGCTGTCCTAGTAATTCACATTTCCACCTCACTAAAACCATCATCAGTAGAGAGGCCAAGGATTGAATAGACAGCTCAACTACCGCTTCAGGCAACAATGATAGAGACCATGTGGAGAAATATTGTTCTGCCTCTTGTAGCCTTATCTATAGTTATGGGTTAGTTTATCCAATTGCCCACCCCAAGATGAGAGAGTTTACACCTACTTTAATCTGTGAGAGTTCAGCCCACATGATCAACCACAGTAGAGAGGTTATCAATAGAAGAGGGCTCCATGGTGCACCACATAGACTACATAATGTTTTTTAGTTTTATTAGCCAACTATACAATATATACACTGCAATCTGGTCAAGGGGAAAGAAACCAATACAGAATACTTATATTTGTAGTACTCCCACCACACCTTGCAGAAAAACCCAAAGGGTTAGTCATTATCCTCATCATCATCATCATGGTGTTAGTCATCCTCCTCCTCCTTATCGTTGTAGTAGGAAGAGAGCCTGAGACATAAGCCCTTGTATTAGAGGCCTGGTATGAGGCAGGACCTGCTCACAGAATTTGGCAAGAACAGGACTGATATTGCAGACATACACATTCCTAAGAAGTGCTAGTCACAGAGTACTTACGCAAACACATCCCGATATCAAGTGGTACCAGAACACCCCGATATCAAAGATGGTACAAAAACATTCCCGGGGGATAACAGGAAAACACTGAACCCTCCTAAAAGATAAAGTCAGGGTGACAGTACGTAACAGAGATGTTTTGATTGAACCAACATGTACAAAGTGATAACTAGCTACATCAGGGGGTAGTGACTAACTATGTCAGAGGCAGTACTAACTTGCTTGTATCAGGATATAAAGAGGTATCTGAGAAGAAGTATCTTTGTCCAGCTGAGGGGGGAATGGAAAATCCCACCATTCACTGAGCTATATCCATTGTCAAGGGCATATATGTCTTAGTATCCTTGCAGCGTCTACCAGGTGCTATTACTGTGCTTTGTCAACAATAAACTGTCCTGGTGCCTTCATACCTTAATGGATCTTGTGGTCATTGGGCGGTTTGCTTGAGATCTGCTGTGCCAGCTGTCTTCACAGAGCTGGGGCAGCACACATGGAGAACACACACATGCAGCCGAATATCTAACCACACTGGTGACCCACGACCACTGATCTGGTAAGTAAGCAAGCTGTCCTCTGTAGGAATCGCAATCTAACATGAATAAAACCGCGAGCTAGGAAATCCCCTTATCCCCTCCCTTCAAATCCCCATAGAGTTTGATGAAATTTGAACCCACTGGATTGCCAGCAAGGAGAAACTTTAGCTGGAAATACTGTGAAAAAATCCATTACTGTGGTGTTTCTATGCAGACACGTGTTGGAGGTGCCAGAATGCTCATGTGAGAGCCTGTCATTGTGAAAACTCTCAATATAATTTTACAGACCCAAGGTGTCAGGGTAGTTTGAACATGACTTTTGGCCCATGCTAAGAAGTTTGCATCTAGATCAGTACCTCTCCCAGACCTGAGGAGATTTGGATCTAGGTATTACAGCACGGGCCCATCACTGCTCTGAGGTGCCTTTAGAGGTTTGCTCATCACTAATTCTAATGAGCAGCAGTGGTGTTAATTAATGTCTGGAAATCACTCCAGGCTTCAATTAATGTTTAGGAGCTGGTAGTGCCTTTAGATTGTAACCAAAGGTGACATCAGCAAATGATTTATGAGACGACAACAATATTATAACACTGAGTTTGTTTTCAAAACAGCAACTACAAAAGGAATGAAAGGTTAAATTCCCTTAGTTTCCTCATTAGCTATTGAAGACAAAAACTGTTTCCTTCCAGATCTTTACCTATTAAGCAACTTTGCACACTGAGGGCCAGACTCTGGTCTCAGTTATCCCAGGCTGAATCTGGACACAAGTGTAGTAAATGGACAAAAGTGAAGTTACTCTGGATTCTCACTATGGTAACTGACATCAGAAATTATATATAGTGTTGACTTGAAGAAGAGCTCTGTGTAAGATCGAAAGGTTGTCTCTCTCACCAGCAGAAGTTAGTCCAATAAAATATATTACCTCACCCACCTTGTCTCTCTATCATCAGAATTTTATACCAGAGCAGTCAAGAACAGATGAGTCCTATCTGTCTCTCTTGAGCTAACACCAGAAAGTGACATGCTGACGAAAGACAGTGTGTAATTTGAGCAGACTCTAATTATCAAGAACATGAAAGAATGCTAAATTTGGCCTGAGAACAAAAGCAAATGACTGTTCTTTTTAAATCAGTTGCAACATTTGATCTTAATAATTTCTAGAGCTCATAATCAAGCTGGAAAATAGCATCATGTAAAGAGATTCATAAACATTTCTGTGTTTATGTCACCCTGGGTATAATTAGACAATATTTATTACTGAAAGCTGTTTTCCCCCATTCTGTGTTTTCATGGTTGAAATACAGTAAATATATTTGCACAAGGTCTTTTTTCATCAAGTCTCTTTTTCTGTCTCTCAGCATGGAAAGAATAGTTCTCTTATTCTTGGTGAGGTCTTTGCCTTAAAAATAGTATTTTTCTTTCCCCTCTGCCTTCCCCCCCACACTTCTGCAATGGTTTTGGTTGGTCAGACTAAGAGGAACCCTCTGAATTGATATGTGAATACCAGAAAAAACAATTACCAAATAATGGTCACATGCGAGTATCCTGAGATTCCTCCCCAGGTGGGCCATGAGTAGCAAAGATGGTAAAAACTATATTTGAGGCAAACTGATATGTCAGGAAGGTGAAAGCAGAGTGAATGCAGTGCTTGCCAGTGCAAACCAAGTCTTTATTTCCAGTCCCTTATTTTTCTTCCCACTGTATCGCACAGTTCAGTAGACCTAGCCTTTACTCTGTATATTCATAAAATGGAGGGGAAGTTGTCAGAGGCTTCAGCCAGGCAGAGTGCAGGATACACATGCTACAATCTCAGTCCTGACCTGAAACATTCCATGCTGTTCTAGTTCTTGGCCTCTCCTGAGAAAAGGCAAAGAGTCTTGTCAGACGTATATATGGGTGGGGTTCATTCACAAAGGATTAGATGGAGATCCACTAAGTTCGTTATCACTTGTGATCCAGGTAAAATTTGGATAGTTTTCCAGTCCAGTTCTGCTGTGAAATACACAGCTGTAATTCTGGAGTGACTCATCTGAAGTCAATGAATTTCCTCGAATTTACAGCAGCATAACTGAGGGTAGAATATAAGCCAGTAGGGTGAACATCACTCCATGAATAGACCCAGCACAAAGCCGATGCACCTCTTAAATGTCACATAAGCCCTATGGTGAGGCTTTTAGTGGGATTTAAATGACACATAGGCCTAATACTGGTTCTCTAAGTAGGGGGGAATTTCACAGGTAATGCACAAAATGATTGAGATAAAGTAAAAGCCCATTGATCCTGCCCAGAACTTTCACAACAAACTCAATTGTCTTGAAGACTGGAAGCCTTTGCTTATTTGTTGTTACACATTACTTTTCATTCAGTGCTTCTTCTGAACTTCTGGGTTACAGTAGGGACCAGTGATGACATGTCTGAAATAACATGAGGCTGTTTCTGTGGCAGTTCCAGCATAACTGTTGGCCCAGTTTCAGGGACCCAAGAGGTTCAGCAAAGTATCCCAAATGTAGGGTGTCTATCCAAACGGAACCTGACCTCTGAAGCCTAGTCCTGTTACATAAATAATAATAATCAATAAAACATTGTACAGTACATGATACTGCGCAGCAAAACACAAAGAAGCTGCTTGCTGGAAATTTCAGTACCCACTGTAACTCTGTGGGAAAAAATGCTTAAAGATTCCATCACATCTTTTCACACATCCTCCTCTACTTTCTCCCTCTCAGTAGGTAGCATAATTCAATCCAGTTGCCTTTGACAGCAACCTTTAAGGTGGTGATTCTATGGAGGAATTAACTTTGAGAAAATAATTCCATTCTCTGGATATCTTGGCTTCCTGCATTTGTCATCATTTAGAAAAGCAGTTGAAATGTTACCTGGAGGATGGGGACCATAAGGGGCTGAATGAATGCTAAATTTGTTCTGATGTGTCTGTGCATGTGGTTGTGGTATGGAGGACTGTAGATCTTTTTTAGTTTCAGTAGCTATATTCAACATTTATCCATTAATATAGAAAAAACTCAATTAGTGACTCTACAGGGATCAGAGTATAGCCCTACTATCTACAATTTAATAGCTACCATATATCATAGAGACCCAATTCCCAGGTAGAGTAGATGTAAATGGCAGCAGCCCATAGATAAAAAAATCTTTAAATCTTTGTGACTTAATACTATTCCCATTACCCACTCATCTTGTAATTTTCCTATAATTCACGCCCTGCCTTCTGTAAATTAATGCTGCTGCTAGTATTGTAGTTAGACTATTTAATTTCCTGATACATCATTAAAATGAAAGGAATTATTTTCCAGCCTGAACTTGTTTGCATTATCAGAGAGTGATTAACCCACAAACACGATGACTTAAGGCTTGGGTCAGTCTGCCCTCTATGTGTTGGAAGATCTTCATCAATCTTATTTATTTCTATAGATTTCCATATACCCACTTCATAAGAGGCTGCTAGCAGCTCATTGAAGAAATATGGTTTAATAGTGGTCTAGTTAGACCCCTGAACCCAGAGGTTAAACCCAAAGACAGGGTGTGATCCTGCGTTCATAGGAAACACAGGAAAGGCTATACTGGTTCAGACCTGTTGTCCAGCTAGTTCAATGGTGAGGGCCAAATGCTTCAAAAAAAGGTTCAGAAATTCTGCCATTGAATTCACTGGGAGTTTTGAGTGTGCAAAGATTTCACAACAGAATCCAAACTGAGCACCATTCAATGTATTATGGACAAGAGTTGCAGACAAAAGCTTTAAAACTGCGGACTTGACTGATCTGTTGGACACTAAAGATCCCACATGGCACTTGGTATAGTAGAGTTTGCCCAGTTATCCTTGAGTAAAACATCTTGGTCCCGCCAAGTCTTATACAGTTCATGTGCTGTGTTCAGTTGTTCAACTAGCTGCTGCCTTCCTACCACAGAGGTGGGCTGCATTAAAGCCAAAGCCTGAAATATTAGGAAAATAAACTGAGTGAGGATGTCTCCCAGCTGGAGTCTTGAGTAAGAATTCCGTGATTTGGTCTGGATCTGTAGTGCACTTTGAAATGTGAGGTGTTATAAGTTAACATTTGTACGGTGCCTTGAACCCATAAAGTGTTATGCAAGTGTTAAGAATGACTACTTTTATTCAGATTGTAGTTACATAGCTGCATAGAGCACCAGAAATGGCTCTAAAGTGACAGCCACAGAAGTAGTATTTCTATCACAGGATTTCTGCTGCAGTCAATTCACGAGAAGGAAAAGGTTGACAAAGGGTACGTCTTTACTACCCGCCGTATCGGCGGGTAGCAATCGATTTATCTGGGATCGATATATCGTGTCTCGTTAAGACGCGATATATCGATCCCCGAACGCGCTCACCGTCGACTCCGGAACTCCACCAGAGCGAGTGGTGGTAGCGCAGTCGACGGGGGAGCCGCGGCCGTCGATCCCGTGCCGTGTGGACCCCAGGTAATTCGATCTAAGATACTTCGACTTCAGCTACACAAAGTTGCGTATCTTAGATCGATCCCCCTCCCCCGCCCCCCCCCCCCCAGTGTAGACCAGCCCTTAGAAGGAAGAGGTTGGTAATACAATCACTTACTTGGAGGAGCCTGATATCTAGGGGAGGAAATATTCTCTTCAGTTTCTTTAACAAAGGCCAGGTCTGAGGTTAGTATTTATACTGAACCTGCCAAGGTCCTCACAGGAAATAACCAGCACTTTACAGCACAGTGGGATGGAATTAAAAGGAAAATCAAACAATAAACATCCAGATAACTCTAGCTGTAACTGTGGAAACCTGACAAACTGAGTTTAAAAATATCCAAGTTCACACACACTCGTTTTTTTCTCACTGAGGGCTTGTCTACATGGTGGGGGAATGCACACTACAAAGGTGTGATTTCTAAAGTACACTAATGTGTTGTACGTTAATTGGTCCCTGTAGACTCTCCTGGTGTGAACTAAAAGCTCCCAAATGTTTCAAACAGCACTACTAAATGTTAGCATGCACCAGCATGGTCTAGACAGACCAATTAATGTACAACATGTTAATCCACTTTAGAAATCAGACCCCTGTAGTGTGTATTACTCACAGTGTAGACAAGACCTGAATAATGCAAGCCTCTGCCTCTGTAAAATACACCAGATAGCAGGAAGGATTTGAGACATAGCAAGCACAGGCCCTGTGGGTCATCCATTCGCTGTGTCCTACAGGAAAGAGTTTTATGAAAGTGTAACCCACACCCACTCAGTATGGCATTCTAGCCCTATCTAGTGGTGGCTGGACAATGTATTGAGCCTGCTGCAGCTTTGCCTAATAAGATTGCATCTTTTACCTCAGGCAGCAGAGGCTCACACTTTAAGAACTATAGGGCTTGGGTTCACAATCCTCACTGCTGATGACCCACCTAGCGGTCCATAGGGTATGAGCAAACCTGTTCAGGAAAAGTTAAAGAATGGCTCCAGCCTCAACATTTAAATCTGGATTCAGAACACCTAAAGTTCAGGATGTCTACATCTTAGCTTTAGGTGTGAAATTTGGATCCGGTTTCAGATTCCAATTTCTCCACCTCAGAGTTTGGTGGGTACTTGGATTTTAGGATTTGATTTGGGTCCAATTAAATGGGCCACATTAACTTTTTGTTTTCTTTTTGCAGCTGCTTCTGTACTTGAAGGCTCCACCTGGTACCAGGACAACAAATGCTGATAAACCATGAGAAAAGTTGTATTTCCTGTGCTTACAGGCCATTTTCCAACCAGCCCCAAAGTGGAAAATATTAGAAATCTCATGAATAAGCTTATCCTGAGATAGCCTTTCCAATTTTTTTTTTTTTTTTTTTTTTTTTTTTTTGTCAACAGGTTCCAATAAACTCTGGACAAGCATTCCAACTTTGAAGTGCTCATCTGAGCCCGACTTTCTGAAGTTCACCTAGCAACAGTGTTCAAAGTAATGGGGTATTTTTTCAATTGATTTTAATTGTAGTGTGTTTTCAGTTGGTTAGCAAGGCCCGGAGCACCACAGCAAAGGGGTCGGGAAAGCTCTGTAAATAATTATTAGTAGTAACATACCTTTTTTTTACCATGGGGTTCTTTGATCTTCATATAATCTCCCCAAACACATCAAACACAGCTCATTTTCAGGCAACCAGTATCTTTAGGGTAGAAAAAAGAAAAGAGTAAAAACAATCAAAACCCAGAAACTGTCTGATCATGCAAGGCACTGAGCATCGCCAGAGAGGTATTGAGCACCCTCAAACCCCACTGACTTTGTCTCACAGGCAGCACAGCGTACACCAGCTCCCAGCATCAGGCCCTAACGGTTATATGTAATTATGAATACATATTTGAAAAGTTAGTAGTGCATATTTTTCCTCTTGGTATATTCCAGTTCTTTCTCTCTGCTATTTTCTCTAACCTCAAGAAACCACGAGGCGTGACATTTTTCTCTTGTTGCTTTTGGAGACAAAGAGCCATCTTTTCTACTCTGAGTTTGCTGGTAGCTTTGGCACACACGTGTATATGCCTTTTTCTTTCCTCTGTGGAAGTAAAGTTTTACCACTTCTTGGGGAAGCTAATTCAAAGTTGTCTTCTTGGACTTTGGTATAGTCCATAGAATGCTTGAGGATGATCTTTTCTCCTGTTTGGGATTTTAGGCTCAATATGCTCTATCTCTGCTTGGAAAAGTCTGTTGAATCATTCAGGATAGTGATAGCAGCATGAGTTTAGTGCAGGGATCGGCAACCTTTGGCACGCGGCTCGCCAGCACATCCCTCGGCCCGTGCCGCTTACTGCAGCCCCCATTAGCCTGGGACGGTGAACCACAGCCAGTGGGAGCCACGATCGGCCGAACCTGCAGACGCGGCAGGTAAACAGACCAGCCCAGCCCGCCAGGGTGCTTACCCTGGCAAGCCACATCCCAAAGGTTGCCGATCCCTGGTTTAGTGTGTTCTAACACGTTATCCAGGCAGTTCCTTTCCCATCTATAGTCACTTGATCACTGAAGGAATCTTGCTCATGTAACCTGCTCCAACCATCATCACCATTTCCTTATTTGCAAGTCCTGGCTCCAATCCTGCATCCCAATCCAACACAAGGAATCCTATTTCCTTACATAAGTCATGTGGCATTTTACATCCCTACATGAGTCAGGTGGTATGTTTTTCTGTTCCTTATTGGATGAGTTATATATCTAACTTAGTTTTTATTCCAATTGTATATTCCACTGTAACACTCACAGCTGTGATGGTAACGCTTGAGGTACAGTGTATATAATGGGTGAATTCTCTGTAATTTAAAGTCTTGAACCCGTGATTTGAGGACTTCAGTAACTCGGCCACAGGTTAGGGGTCTATTTCAGGAGTGGGTGAGGTTCTGTGCCCTGCAATGTACAGGAGGTCAGACTAAATGATCATGATGGCCCCTTCTGACCTTATAGTCTATGATCTGGTTAGTTACATAAGTAATACAATTAAGGAAGAGAAATAATGCCACACGATTTAGGCTACTAACCAGCACTAGATGAATTGCAAATTTTGCAATGCTGAGTTTATTTTGGGTGGATATTCCAGCATTCAAGCTAAAACTTCACTTTTTTGTGAGTATTTGCACTAGTAAAAATCAAGTTTCAGAGTAGCAGCCGTGTTAGTCTGTATCCGCAAAAATAACAGGAGTACTTGTGGCACCTTAGAGACTAACAAATTTATTAGAGCATAAGCTTTCGTGGGCTACAACCCACTTCTTCGGATGCATATAGAGTGAAAAAAAACCACTCTATATGCATCCGAAGAAGTGGGTTGTAGCCCACGAAAGCTTATGCTCTAATAAATTTGTTAGTCTCTAAGGTGCCACAAGTACTCCTGTTATTTTTTAGTAAAAATCAAGTTCTTAAATATTCACAGAAAGTGAACATGAAATTGGTCACAAATAAGGTTACATTAAATTCACTTTTGAATTTGTACAAAAAGTCACTATTTTTGCTGCTGTTTGCTCTGCCCTATGAAATAATCATTATTTTAAATAAAGAACAAGGAACAAACAGAAAACACAAGAAATCCAAGTTGCTACAAGTTCTTACCTCTTATTTTCTACTGTAAACCATGTTATCTAAGGGCTGAATCCACCTTCACCCCTTTTGTTCCCTATCCACACTCTTCATGCTTGTTGTTCTTTTCTCATGTCTTAGGTCTTTCTTTATATTGTAGGCCCCCCTCCCCTTTGAAACTGGGATTTTGTTGTTCTTAACAGACAGAAATATGTAATGCGGGCTAACAATGCTTTACAAATAATTAGTAATAATGATGTGTATTGCTGCTGCTGCCAAATGGCTGCCAGGGTCCACTCCAGAGGTGGCAGGTTTTTAGGGTACGTGAGTTATGCCAGCACATCCAAAGCATGTAAAGCATGAGATCAGAGACACAGAATAAGGGTACACGTACATGTAGGGTATGTACAAGAGATTATAAACACAAGGCACTGAAGACCAAGACAGAAAAGCTGACCCCATTGAAGTCAATCACAGGATGTCACTCCAAACAGGGGTGGGGCAAAGAGTGCGTTCTAGCTTCTTGAAGCCATTTCTGTACATAATGCTGTTTGTGCAGAGTGACAACTAATCTTTTTATTATTATTAAGATTAATGACCCATGGTTACATTTGGAATGGCAGGTTGTATTATGGGTAGTGATGGGCAAAACTCAAAATGACAGGTACAGATTTGTATCCAAACATTCAGATACTGCTTATCTTATCTTTCTTTGGGCTAGAAACCTATGAGTGTTTCTGTATATCTGTGTCTAATTTTAACTAGCTTTTCTGATGCCTCAGGGGCTCATCTGTGGTTCTAAAATAATGCAGAATCTAGTTTAGGATATGTCAGGATTCCTGAGGAAAATGTTCTATGGAAATCTTTTGGGAAGATTTTTCCCCCCCCAGGGGATTTCTTTGTAATTTTTGGTTTTATACAGGTCTGAGAGTCCACATAAAATGGTATTTCTGTATTTTTATTCCCAGTCATAGTGAAATATTAGACAGCAGAAGAGGTGTTTGAAAAGTATAAAACACCCAATTTTTTTTTATCCAAGCCTCTGAACAGGTTTCACTCAGGTTGGGTTAAAAATTAGGCAAAGATTGGGGTTGAGGCTGGTGGTTCTCATACCCAAATAAAGAAGGTGTTATTTCCTTGGCTCCAGCCAGGGCTATTCACATCTTCTTGCCACAACTACCGAAGATTCTTCCATTCCTCCCCCCTTGCAAAGAAAATAATATAGGGCCTGATCCAAGGCCCACTATGTCAATGGGCTTCTTCCCATTGATTTCAATAGGCCTTAGACCAGGCCCATGGGCAGATTAAAGGGCAAACTTATGCAACTTCTATCTCCTTTAATTTTACTTACTTTTGAATACAAAATATATATTCATTATTGCAGCTACTTAATCTAAAGGCACAAACATAATTTTCCTGTGAGAAAAGGCCCACAGAGCACTAGACTGTTCATGTACCTTTTGTTCTCAGCTATAGCATTGTGCTGAATTCAGGACACAGCAAAACAAGCATTCATTACATTTTAAGGGATAATTGCTACCGAATAATTTATGGGTGCCAAATGCTACACACAGAGCAGAGAATACAGCTACTTATAACCTAGTAAATTAAAACTAAACTGTCTGTATGTCTGGTATCCTGCATAAGATTAATTGGATCATATCAGCCTTCTAACATTATAAAGATCAAATGCAAGGAGAAAAGATATAAACTTTGGATATGTATCCATATACTCTCAACTCAGCAGTTGCTGATTATTTATTGTGCACATAAACAGATGCTCCTAATACTGTTGAGAGAGCCATAGGGGGAGAGTGAAAAATATCTGCCATGCATAGTACAGCAAAGGAAAAGGGGCTTGTCCTGTAAGGAGCTCAGTGGCAGCTCCAGTTGACTTCAGTGGCTGCTCACCACCTGACATGATGAGATCCAGGCAAACATGCATATGAGACCAAGAATCAGCTTTCCTCATCCCTAACCTTTGCTATTAAATGTTGCTTATAGTAACACCTAGGAAGATTGAAATTGGTATCTATTTTTTTTCAATTTAAAAGAAAAGAAAAGAAAGAAAGAAAGAAAGAAAGAAACTTCCTTTCAACCCAAGTACACTTACTAATTTATTATTGTAGGAGTACATATAAATTCTGGTCTATGCACGGTAGTGTTTAATTGCAGGGTGGCTTGCAACTACTTTGGCTGTATTCACTGGTGTATTACAATAAAGAATCTCATTAGCTGGTTATTGAAGATTTGCTCCTGCATATTTGTGTTGTGCACAATTGTTTGTTATTGTAGCATAGCTCATGTGCTCTGGAGCACCAGCAATATTTTTTTTTACAGATAAAATATAAAAAAGTATTTCTTTATTTAAAAAAAATAAGACTCACAGGGACTCTACTGTCAGGCATAAGAAAATAAAACACAATCAAATTCTGAACAAACCAACACTGAAAGTGCCCCTTAGCATTTTGTTTATTATTTATGACTTACTTACTATAATCTGGGCAACTAAAACCAAAAGTGATAGAAGGAATAATAGACTGCCAGTTATGATACCTGACCTTGATAAACATGCATCTTAAGGTAAGGGCCAGATCCTTGGCTAGTATAAATTGGAGTTGACTTCAGTGGAACTATACCAGTTTTACAGGTCTGAGAATCTGGCCATTTATCTTTAGAAGCAGTTCAAAGCAAGTCTAACAAAGGATAACATCAGATGCTGACAGGAAAATCACAGAGACAAAGTAAGAAACCCTCCCACGCTGAATGAAAATAGATGGCTAAATTTTGCTCTCAGTTAAATTCTTGATGAAGTGTTACCCTAGATTAATTCTGATGCAACTGAGAGAAGAATTTGCCCCAAAACGTTTAGGGTTCCATGCAGTGGGAGCTGGTTCAGGCACTTAACTAGCAGATACAGGGTCAAATTCTGATCTGTTACATAAGTATAAATCTGATGTATTTTCACTGATTGTTCTATTGCTGTATCTTCACTTCAGTGGAGTTATTTTGGATCTGTAAAATGGTATAACCAATCTAATTTAAAATAGGGAAGAATATCATGGGCCAGATTCGCCAATGTAAACTCACAGTAAGTCCATCCAATTTTAAGTGTTAAACTGGATTTACCCCATGGTAACTGAAATCAAAATGGGGACTCATCTTTGGTACCATAGATAAATTGAAGAAGAGGAGAATAAGGAGGCTAATATTACTGACATTCTTCAAGAGATATGTGGAAGTTTAATAACAATCAATAATAATTAATAAATTGGGGCCAGATTGCACTATCCTAACTCACATTTGATTTCTATGGGACTGTGCATAGCAGAAAGTGTTACTCACTGTGACTACAGATGACAGAATATGGTCCTTAATAATTATGTTTGGAGCAGTAACTTGGGCCCCCAAGTACACATTAGTAGGATAGACTAGATGGACATTTAGTTTGGTGGGAGAGAGGTTTCTGTCTTTGAAAAGTAAAAAATGATCATTTCTAGACAAAATGGGCGGGGGGAATCTCATTGTCAATTGGTCAAAACAAAAACATGAAATGTGTTTATTGGCAGATAGGAGCCTTCTACTGTGATAAAGTTATTTTGAGCATGAGAAATGGTGAATTTTTGCCTGGAGCTAATCCTACTTTGCCCAGATGGGTCAGAATTCTGTTCTTTTGGCCATGAAAACATCTGTTTTTACAGGCAAACATGCTGATTTGGATTAGTTTTGGTGAACAATATAAATTGATAATTTTTCACAACTCTGGTCAGATCAGCATCATGTCTATCATAGCATATGAATCTACTCCAAGGACCATATCACACCTTACTCTATAACCACCCGTTTATAAACAGGTTTGTAATTAGCTCATTGATAATATTTGTGATCTGTAAAATTCAATAATTACTCAGGATAATTTTTTATTTCAAACCAGCAAGTTTTATGAGACAACTCTTCTTACTTTGTTGAGATGTGCTGTGTTGCTTTACTGGAATGGCCTTCAAAACCAACATCTGAGAATAGACAAGAGGGTTGGGTTGAGCGCAAGTATCATACAACGTATTATTTATTAATGCTTCTTGGTTTGTCTCATTTCGAACAACTTTTGACTTTCTTACCCAAAATAGTTATTTCTTACCCAAAATAGTTAATCACATAATCAAAACACAAAACCTCAGCATCTCCCGACCTCCAGACAAACCCAGCAGCTGTTGACTTTAAATTGGCATGCTCTTCCCTCTGAGTTAATACTGAGCAAATACTCCTGGAGGTTCTGCTTTTAGGACGATATGTTAAGCTGAGTTCCTGATTTACGGTGGTGATTGAAGATCTCATTGCACTTCTCACAAAAGTTGGCGTGCTTGATTTGATGCATTAAACAAATTTTAATTTGGGCTAATCCATATGCTGACTCCCTAAATACCTCCCATGGTTTCAGTAGGGTATGGTTTACTTCTTCATTTCCTCTCCCCTAAGATAGTCTTGCTCTGTGTTGTTGTGGTCCTCAATTTTCATTAAAGCCAGTGAAAGATGAGAGTGCCCAGTGCCTTGCAGGCTCTTAGAGAGCCCCTCCCCCCTTCCTAGAGGTTTGAATATATTACGGTTTTTTTTTCTTCTTACTGATGTTCCTCTGAACACTTTGGTTCTAGCTAGGAAGTACGGAATACCTCCCAAAGGCTGTTTTCAGCAGGATTCCATATCCAGGTGTGCATGCACCAGAGGAATAAATAAAGTTTTAGAGAAGGAGCAAAAATCTGGAAGTATTTTCCTGATTGAACACAGACTCTGAAGCTTTTTAGGTGCTCCTATTACTATATCTAATTCATATTGGATAAAATCCAGTCCATGCACATACAGCCCAAGTAAATGGATTTTTTATAAACTGAGTGCTGGGGATTTGCACAACCCCACCTGTACGGGGAGATTTTGGCAAACCAGTAAAGTGCCTGAAACCACTATGGCTTATTGCTAAAAGCAGTCTAGTCAGCAGGCTTAACCAAGGCAGGAGGGGAGGGGGTTTTGGGTGCCACAGAAAGGGCAGCTTGACCCCGCGTCCTTCCTGATAAGAATTGTGTTGAAGTTGCTGATACATGCATTTTAGAAGAGCAGGATGTGCCCAGGAATGTCTATTGGGGCCTCAAGGCTGAAAACTCTGGAAAAACCCACACCTGGTTAATCAATAAGCAGAAGGAACCTCTTGCTTGATCATTGAAACTGCTTACTTAACAAGTTTTCTTTAAGGGACATGTCATTCTATTACTAATGTATAAATAAGGGGGGAAAGTTTGAGGTAGTTGGACTCGTTTGGACTCTCCCTCTGGATACATCTTGCGGTCCCCACCGGCAGACAGAAGATTTGGCCACCGGAAGCCTGCCGCTGTGTCACTCGAGAGCCACACTCAGCTTTGGTCATTATCAACGGTTGGGGGTGTTTTACTAACCTGTTGCAGACGTGTGTAAATGCTTGAGACTAGTAAAGTTTAGCTTTAAGTGAAAGCACTCTTGTGTTGTCCTGCTTGTGCCAGCCATCTATCGGTCGGACAGCTATGTCTCCCCTGATTTATTTCCTGTCACCACCTCACACAGAGTAAAAGTTACCAAGAGCTTTGGGTTGAAAGAACCCCGGGTAACACACCATGGCTTGTATTCCAGCCTATTGACTAGAATAACATTCATAGTCTCTCCATGCCAGTTGTAGGGGTTATTGCAGCTAATCTGTCTTTGTAACCACAGATTCTGTGGCCTCCTAAACTTTTCCACTTCTCTGAGCCCTATTACAATCTTAACCAGCACACTATGCATATTCCATAGTGACTAATGAGCATGGGCTGCTCAGATATCCTTATATGGCCACCACACCTGAAATCCCCCCACTTCAGCCCCAAAGTAGGACTTAAGTGATCCAAAATCCTCCTGATGGCTCTCTGCACCACGGAGGAATTTCACCCATTAATTCCTACACTGTAGAGATGTAGCTTCTACATTCCCTTAGCACTTGAAAGATGAAAAATTCTAGTGTATGAAATTAAACAAACAGAAATTAAGCCGGGAATCTACTTTTCAGTAGTAATCACTGCTCTCAGCTCTGCCTGGAATGTGTTTTCTTTGAATCCCATTTCACTAGACGACGTGATAAGAAACTAAATCTCCGTTTTGATTGCTTCACTCTGTCAATCCCATTCGACATTATATTCATTAATTTTAATTACTACATTCATAAATAGTTGATGGTGCTCTGGCCATGAGCCAAATTCCTGTGCTCAATTGGCATGCTGGAGAGTTGATACTGGTATCTCTTCCCTGCGACACATCACACAAAATAAGCTGTCCTGCTAATCTGATCGATTTCATTTTAACAATCCCAGTTTTATGATTGGAATTTACAAGCTATTTATGGCCTTCCATTTTCCTTTTCTGTGGCCTGTCAAATAAACAGCACAATACTTTGCTTCAGCTTTGGAAATAGAACAAGGTAGGAGGGTCTGAGCAGCTCAGAGGGCAACATTGTGGCTTAATGTCCAATGTATTCATGCAGCTGCTGTACATATGGAGCAGGTCTAAATGTTTGCCAGGGAATTTCTTATGGGAGGCAGTACATGTGTCAGCCCAACCACAACTTTTAAAAACAAAGTTACTTGGCAGTTTCTGATATTTATTTTTCCTAAATATCCAATGCCACTCCCAGCCTGTATCAGCAGCTGCCTAAAAAAGTAAAGGTCAGAAAATGAGCTAGTTTAGACAAGCTAATTTGCTGTAGCAGACAGGGGTGGAAGGTACTGCCCTTAATTGTTTTTGAAAATGAAAACTTTTACTCACTAAAATAGTTCCCAGGCTGAGCCCTCAGACAGCTGTTTTCAGTCAGAACTGATTCCCTGTAAATGCAGGCCTTGTTTTTATATTTCCTTTTTTGGTGTAATTTGTAGGTAAACATGATAGTAATGAAAGCATGACATTCATTTCACCTATCTAAAGCCCAAGTAATGTTCACTTCATTCCCAAGCTGTTTGAGTCTGTCAGAGACTCTCCTGCCCCATTCTGCATGTATGAGGTGCAAGATCCTCCACCCTCTGTACCCTCCATGTTCCCCTTATTCAGCTCCAGGAGCTTAAGTGATGCAAAAGGTCTTTTACTGGCTCTCCAGAATAAATTTCCGGTGAACACTCATGCATGCCCAATACTGTTCTACCAATGCATTTCAGTCTTGAGCACGAATGACCTCCTAAGAATGTGGACAAAGATACTAAGCTTGGGCCCAGCAAAAATAATTTTCTCTTGTTCAAGAAAACTATCAGCCACCTGGATAAGACCATTGGTCCTTTTAGCCCAATATCTTGTTTCTTTCAGCAACCAATGCTACATGCTTATGGGGGAGTTGGAGGAATTGGGAGGGCGGAGCCCTGAACAAATAACTATGGAATAACTTGATCCTAGCTCAGAGGTTCTCAAATTGTGGTCCGCGGACCACCAGTGGTCCGCAGACTCCATTCAGGTGGTCCACGGATAGTTCCCTCACAAGAGAATGACGGGCCACCCACCTAATTCGTGGAGCCGTGCAGACGTGGCTCCACTAATTAGGTGCCTGGACCCTAGAGAAGATGCACATGTAAGGTGAGGTGGTGGCCTTGGGGGGAATAAAGGTAGGTGGCAGGAGGCAGTGGGGTGAGAAGAGGGAGTGGGGGGAAATTTGGGATGTGCAGGGCTGTGGCAGCCAGAGAAAGAGGCGACTTTCCCCAGCTCCAGGGGTGCTACGGCGGGGGAGAGACCGCCCTCCTTCCCAGCCCCAGCTCAGTGGCTGCTGCGGCGGGGGAGAGAGGGCACATCCATCACATTAGACTACTGATATTAAAATGTGAGTTGGGTGCTTTTATTTGTAGAACAAAAAAACATTATTAAGGTTTTTTTTTTATAGAGAGCTTTTATCCAAAGCGCTTTACAATAGTTAGCTAATGGTACAAACACCATTTGGAAAGATCATTAAGTGGTCCTCCGAGACCTTCAGCACTTTTCAAGTGGTCCACGAAAAAAAAAGTTTGAGAACCACTGTCCTAGATGAAATATCCTCTTGACCTCAGGCATGGTCCAAATTTTCATAAGTGGTGCTGATTTTGGGTGCCTTGATTTTTGGGTGCACAAATTCAGACACCTTAGGTGTCTCAGAGCCAAAAATTGTTAGAGGAATAGAAACACTTAAGGAGACATTGAAAAGATTGTGTGTGTTTAGTTTAGAGAGGAGGTGGCTAAGAGAGGACATGACAGCAGCATGCAAAATATCTAATAGAGAAGGTAAAATAGGTGATTCTATTTCAAATGGAATATTAAAAGAATAATAAAAGAACAAAAGGATGTGTAATGATACTGAAAGTCAGCATATTTCAAACTGATACAAAAGTGTTTTTTACACAATGCAGAATTAACCTGTGGAACTCGGTGCCACAAGATAGCACAGAATCCAAGATCTTAGCTGGATTCAGAAAAAGGATTAGGCTCATATGTTATCATTAAGCTCATAAATGTCTGTTTTCTGAATCTGGAAACCCCCTTTAAGCTTTTGACCTGTTGCAAGCTAACCATATATTCCTATTGTTTGTTTTCGGTCTCTGTAGATAGTTTCTAATTCATGACAAAAATTTACCCCTCACACCATGATCATTTAGTTTCCCGGAATTTTTTTTTTGAAGGGCCTGGGTCAAAGGCTTTTTCAAAGTTCAAGTAAACTAGACGTACCTTCAGATCTGGGTGAGAAGGGGACCTTCAACTCACAGGTCTCTCCCTTCCTGAGCAAACACAGTGGGTCATTCACTTCCATGCCACTGTCATTCCTAACCCCCAGACTATGGAGATTCTGTGGGCAGCAATGGAGAGGGTTGGGAGAGCATTGGGCAGGGCTGGGGAGGAAACAAATGTCCTTCCCTTGGTAGTCTTGTGAAAATTACTAAGTGAAAATAATACAGAGTTGCCTCCAGGTCAGGTATCCTCTTCTATAGGATGTTCCTAGGACCAGGAATGGGCCCATGACTTTGCCTGAATCCCTGGAGATCTCAGGGATTTGGTGGTAGGTCCCATGACTTGTTTCTTGGGAAGACTAATCCTGCTACCTGACAAAATGGCACGGGATGGGGAAAGTTTGTGGACTTTCACTTCAACCTCATGTCCTCTACTGCTGATTTTTTCTGCCAGAAACAGTGACCCAGCCCCAAACCATCAGATCTCAACACCCCTGATTTCATAGATTCATAGATTCTAGGGCTGGAAGGGACCTCGAGAGGTCATCGAGTCCAGTCCCCTGGCCTCATGGCAGAACCAAATACTGTCTAGATCATCCCTGATAGACATTTATCTAACCTACTCTTAAATATCTCCAGAGATGGAGATTCCACAACCTCCCTAGGCAGTTTATTCCAGTGTTTAACCACCCTGACCGTTAAGAACTTTTTCCTAATGTCCAACCTAAACCTCCCTTGCTGCAGTTTAAGCCCATTGCTTCTTGTTCTATCCTTAGAGGCTAAGATGAACAAGTTTTCTCCCTCCTCCTTATGACACCCTTTTAGATACCTGAAAACTGCTATCATGTCCCCTCTCAGTCTTCTCTTTTCCAAACTAAACAAACCCAATTCTTTCAGCCTTCCTTCATAGGTCATGTTCTCTAGACCTTTAATCATTCTTGTTGCTCTTCTCTGTACCCTTTCCAATTTCTCCACATCTTTCTTGAAATGTGGTGCCCAGAACTGGACACAATATTCCAGTTGAGGCCTAACCAGCGCAGAGTAGAGCAGAAGAATGACTTCTCGTGTCTTGCTCACAACACACCTGTTAATGCATCCCAGAATCACATTTGCTTTTTTTGCAACAGCATCACACTGTTGACTCATATTTAGATTGTGGACTGCTATAACCCCTAGATCCCTTTCTGCCGTACTCCTTCCTAGACAGTCTCTTCCCATTCTGTATGTGTGAAACTGATTGTTCCTTCCTAAGTGGAGCACTTTGCATTTGTCTTTATTAAACTTCATCCTGTTTACCTCAGACCATTTCTCCAATTTGTCCAGATCGTTTTGAATTATGACCCTATCCTCCAAAGCAGTTGCAATCCCTCCCAGTTTGGTATCATCTGCAAACTTAATAAGCGTACTTTCTATGCCAATATCCAAGTTGTTGATGAAGATATTTAACAGAGCTGGTCCCAAAACAGACCCCTGCAGAACCCCACTTGTTATACCTTTCCAGCAGGATTGGGAACCATTAATAACTACTCTCTGAGTACGGTTATCCAGCCAGTTATGCACCCACCTTATAGTAGCCCCATCTAAGTTGTATTTGCCAGTTTATTGATAAGAATATCATGTGAGACCGTATCAAATGCCTTACTAAAGTCTAGGTATACCACATCCACCGCTTCTCCCTTATCCACAAAACTCGTTATCCAATCAAAGAAAGCTATCAGATTGGTTTGACATGATTTGTTCTTTACAAATCCATGCTGGCTATTCCCTATCACCTTACCACCTTCCAAGTGTTTGCAGATGATTTCCTTAATTATTTGCTCCATTATCTTCCCTGGCACAGAAGTTAAACTAACTGGTCTGTAGTTTCCTGGGTTGTTTTTATTTCCCTTTTTATAGATGGGGATTTGTGGAGAATAGGTATGTGGATATGTGTCTGTGCAGGTGGACTGGAACTCAAACCAATCCAGATCTGTAATCCCCTGGTGGCCTCTCTATATCTGGAACCAAAAGTGTGGATCCAGATTTTCACAGCTGAGGTCCACCTCTGTTCATTTATGATCTCCCATCAAAGTCTATCACTCCTTTGAAAATAGTCTCCTGAGCCTGCATATAAATGAATATAATTTTTAAATGACTGAATAACTTACTATGGAATTATCTGGAGTAGAAAAGAGCACAATCGTAAAAAGAGTATAATACGTAAATCTATTAAAAATAATTTAGTGTCTAATTGTATGGCTTTTTAATAACAGCCATTAAAAAATAAATTTGAACAAGATAATAATACCTGAACCAGGGTTTGGTACAAAAAATATGTGTTCATATATTGCAGGTTATTGGCATGAGGATACAAATGGTATACTTCTATAAATCCACCCTCCAACTGACTGCAGGAAAAGAAAGGGGACAGAGAATGTGTGAACCACTCTGCAAAGACTACATGAGACCTGGGCACAGGAGGGATGATGTTTCTGTAGGGGTTAGTGGTGGTTTGAGTTTCAATAGGTTAGCTTTATATTGTAATGACAAACTAGTGTATATGTGTGACCACTGCTCCTACTGGATAGAATCATCAACTGCATCTCATAAGCATTTCCTGCAGAAAGCAAAGCATAATTCTCCCCTAGCACAAATGGCTGGCACTTGAGGTTTTTTAACCTGATGGAGCTAAGTTCTATCCCACTTTTGCCTTGTAGTTGCCATCATGCCATGAAGTTCCAAAGGGCCATAATGTGAAGCTTTGTGACAACTGTGAAGTATTCAGTGGCCACAGACTGGTTACAGTATAGTTAACTAAAAGCTCAGATGCTGATCGGAACCTACACAGTTTGCAAAATCAGTCTGGATATCTCACAAGAGTAGGCTTTAACTCATGAGATTTCTTGTACTACCTGCCTCGGTTTAGGGTGATGGGAAAGGAAATACAAGTCAAAAAGCCTTTCCTGGTGTATGTAGACTTCTTCTTCTTCTGGTCCTGGCCACAGCCCATAAGCCAAATTCTTCTTTGCATCTGAACCCTGCTCAGTATGGGGGAGTGTATCTATGCATGGGAGGGGGATCATGCTGATTACATCTCTCTGAACCTATGGGCCGGTTTATACTAGCCCCAGTCCTGGTGTGAGTTAGAGCAATATAGAAGCTGCTCTGACTTATGTCACTGGTGTATGATCAGGGCTTAAATTCAGCCAGAGTTGTCTAGAGCGGAGCTCCAGTAAATTTTTTAAATCTATGGGGGCTGGTTTCAAATCTATGAGCCGGTTTCAGGGGGTCTGCAGGGCCCCACGGCTGAAGCCTGGAGCCCTGAGCCTCAGTGCACCCTGCAGGGCAGAAACCCCAAGCCCAGGCATCACCACCACCACCCTGGAGACTGAAGCCCCAACCCCCAGTGGCCCCCCCAAGGACTGAAACCCCTCACCCTGGCAACCCCCCCTACAGGGCTGAAGCCCCGAGAACCTCTCACCATGCAGCTGAAGCCCAGAGCCTTGAATGGGGGGGGGGGCATGGGAGGGGGCACAAGGAAATACTCTATGAGAATTTAAGCCCTGTGAATCATCTTAAGAAACTTCCACTCTCTCACTCTAGCCCTAATAGTCACTCTTGTATGCTCTTCTCCAACTCACCCCCTACACTGAGATGGGAGGAAGGGGTCAGCTGGTTTACAAGCTGGCTTTGCCAATTTTATGCCTGTGGGAAGTCCTCTACTTCCAGGAGCATTCTCTGCTGCTGAATTAAAACCAGAATTTGGAGGCTTTATGCTGCCTGAGTGGCTACTGGGGCTGGATTGTAAACAAGAATCTGTCCTCATACACCCAGTAACCTTGAAACCGGAAAACTATACCAGGGTTATCCAAACTTTCCCAGTTCTCAGCGAAGGTTTGGCTCAGAGTAGAGTTTGTGTCTTGGGCAAAGGTGCAGGTATGGCAAAGCTTTAAAGTAAGAAGAAGCTAACAAATGGACACTCAGGAAATCAAATAGGCTACACAGTTCAGCAGGAATTGAGCTGGAAATGATGTCTCAGTAATGGAGCCAGATTTACCTGTTGGTGCATATGGATAACGGATACTTAGTGTAATCCAGTATAAATGTTATAGGTGTATAGGACATGTAAAAAATCTTTAGAAAGGTCACTTTTTTCAGGTTACTGTGATCAATCAGTCCAGTAACCTACAGGCAGCAGTTATACATTAAAAAATGATTCAATAAGAGAAAATGACTAACTACGGCAAAGCATATTCAGTCAAGGAGAACCAATTTTCTGGGTGATATACTCAACATCTTAAATGAAGTATATCACAGCCAAGTGAGTTAAACATTCTTCCAAGAACTAACTCCTATGTATTCAGACAAACAGAACTTAGAACACTACCTGAAACAACACCCAATGGTGTTCCCACTAATGTAATTCCTGCTCTTTATTTATATTATGCTTTTCACCATGACCATATTATTTTTATTTTTTACAAATATTTAAGCTTTATGTCCTAAGTTTATCTCCTTCCCTCCCCTCCCAAATTATTTTGTTTGTTTATTGTGCAAAAAATAAGCAACATGAGTGAATTTTGCATTTTGTCCTAAAGACAATGGCATTTGTGGTCACTCTGGTGTGTTCTAGCCAGGAATATATTCATAGTTGTAAGCTCACAATGAAGCTATACCCATGATTTTGGTAACTTTTTCTTTCTCATTTTCATGCCTTCCTTCAATGCTTCTTATACTTTTCACAATTCTGGACACAGTTGTTGGGAATGTGACAAACAACAAGGATTTAACACACCACAATAAACTTCTAACTGGAGAGACTGTGTAAATCCATGTCAGTACATAGACATGTTTTGATTGGTAATAATAGACTGAGATAATACCATTTGCTTCCAGGACTTATCCTGACCTTTTTCCAATGGATTTATGTCAGAACAAATCATATCACTCATCATTCACTGCATTTTCTGACTGGCATGCCTGTTTTTGAAAGTTCTGGCTGACAAGGGCTGTAGACAAAGCTATAGTATGTGAACAACTACATTGATAAATACCAAGTTAGGGCAACTTTGTGCAAAACATATCTTACAATACATTATTTCCATGCTTTGTTTCTATAGCGATACAATGTCAGTGATAGCAACATTGTGATATAAAGGGGAAAGGTAAGTCTTTACTCATAAAGCACCATGCAGTAGTTCACTGACATCTAAGTCACCAGCTTGAATCCATCCTATGTTAGTAAAGGCAAACATTGTTCATGTCTGATGGCTACTGAAATAGGACCTGATCCTGTACCCATTAGAGTCATTAGCTTTGACTGATGGAGGTTCAGGCCTTTAGGTTTTAATGGTGGGATTTTCAAAAGTGCTCCATGTTGAACTCACTCTGTTCCCAGTGGGAATTTTACCATGACTTCAATGGCAGCCGAGTTAGCCAATGCTAAGTGCTTTAGAAAATCCCACCCTTAGAATTTCAGGACATGGATTATATCTTCCTTTATGTTTGTGCAGCTCTGTCAGAACTCAAGGCTCAGTCTACGCTAAAAAGCTAGGCTGACCCAGCTACGTCGCTCAGGTGTGTGAAAAATCCACACCCCTCAGTGACATAATTAAGCCGACCTAACCCCCAGACAGTTCTGGGTCAACGGAAGAATTCTTCTGTCGACCTAGCTACCAGCTGTCAGCGAGGTGGATTACCTAGGCCTACAGGAGAACTCCTCCCATTGTCATGGGTAATGTCTTCGAGGATGAGCTACAGCAGCCCAGCTGTGCCACTGTAGTGTTTCAAGTGTAGACAAGCCCTAATAAATAATAATAATGTCTGGTGGTCTGTGAGATTGGTTGGGACCTCAGTATAAATCTGTAAAACCGAGTGAACAAGTATCATCATCTCAAACACCTAGTCCATTCATCCGTCTTCTGGTAGAGAGCAGAGAGCCCAAAGACTGAATGAATATGGACACTGAATTACCATCTTTATTAGCATTATTATAGGACCACACACCTGAAGTGAATGGTGCAGAGAAATGTTGTCTGTGCCCAGGGGGGAGTCTACATTAACTGTTGCCATCAGAAGCTCTACAGTTTGTCATCTCATCATGGCCCCAATTCAGGAAAATGCTTACGTGTGTGCTTAAAATTAAGCGCTTTGCTGAATCCAATCTTAATAGAGGTGATTCCTTTACTGTTACATAAAAATGTAACAGTAGAATGTGGGTGTACACGTTGTTAAAGCGGTCTGCAAATAAGAAAATATGCAGATTCTGAAGTTACTGAACTGGAATAGTATGGTTTGATTTAGCTGGCAAATGATGATGATAATGATAGTAATTCTAGTGAGGTAGTGTCTAAGGACCCAAATCAAAGGTTAAGGCCCTTATGTACACACAAATAATACAAAGAGAATTCCTGCCCAAGAAAGCTCACACCTAACACCTAGACAACATGCAACAGTTCTATGTACACAAAAACAGGGGTGAACAAATTTATTGCAAAGATAGAGATTGAAAAATTATGTTCAAAAAAGTTACATTAATAAGATGCAAAGGGTTACATTGCAAAACTTGCATGGGATGTTTCTGTCTTCTGCCAGGTGCCAAAGGCTGCTACAATGGCCAAAGTTGAATCTGTCTAGAGGTCCTTTTTCTAAATATAAATCAAAATATGACTTGAGCCTCCACCCACAGCCATATTTCCACCTCTAGCTCTGGGAATTAAATGTTTACCTCCATTGTTACCTTTCCACGTGGTTTTTCCCTGTAAGCAATCATCTCAGGAGTCCCTGGGATAACAGAACCATGAGGAGCTTTTTATTTGGGGAAAAGGGATAATGATCAAAAGAAATGTGAAAAACCCTATTATACAAGAAACTGAGCAACCTAAATCAGTGCATCAGGACTCTCAGTTCCAAATAATAATTGTCTAATTTATGGACGTCCAGGACCACAAACCCAACCCATCTAAAACCCGACTCACAGGTCCACTTAGACTGGGTGTTGGTCAACGGGCATCAAGGTGATGGCTCTCCTCCGCCTGTCTGCTCCACTCCAGAGAGAACCATTCTGCCAGATTGTGCTATGCTTTCTGGTTACCCGATCCATGTCTGTGATATCAGCTTTTGTTTTGCTAGCCGGGTGGGGTAGGGTGCTATGAAATCAGCTCCGTGCTGCCTCCATGTGTCAGTCTATCTGAAGTCAGCTCTGCATTGGTGCTGGTCTGGCCAGCCCTTACTGTGAAATCAGCTCTATATCATTATCATCTCCGTTGCTGTCCATCCAGTCTGGTCCAGTTCTGCAGATTCAATCCACACAAGTTGCAGATTCTCCAGGTAGGGAACTCAAAGCAAAACCAGACTTTTGAGGAGCAGGCCAGCATCCGTTTCACCTTCCTGTCTGCTGAGCTTAAGTTTTGTTGCCCAACAAAGTCCACTACCTCTGACCTCAGTCGTGGGTACATCCTGCACAGTTCCCATGCCCTTTCATCAGTATCATCACCACCTTACCACAAACAACCACCACCACCAAAACAACAAATTCAGTAGGTGGAATTATGGGTAAACAACATTATAATTCATGTAAATGAAACTGGCCGGAGCTAGCTTTTCTTCTTCTCCCCTATAGAGGAAGCAGAGCATGGCTTCTAGCCCTGGGGCTTACATTCACAACTAGAATTCTGTCTGAATACCACAGACTGGACTGGTCATATTTAAACTGGCTACAAATTTGCACGTGCTCTTGCACAGTTGACGAAGTGGGTGGAATTGCAATTAATTCATGTGACTCTAACTTTTCAATGTGAAATTGTATGGCCTGCTCCCGTTGTACTCAGAAAAATATAGCTGAATAAGAAACTTTACCATGTAATTATTAATGCTGAATTGGCTATTATGAATGTGCACCACTGGCCTCCACTGGATGGAATCAGAACTGTTCAACTATGTGTAACAAACCTTAAATTGCTAAAAGCTAATAGAGATTCTCCTTTAGCACAAGTAGCAGGAACCTATATTTTCGGCACAAGATTATCTGAGTTTCACCTCTGCTGTTGCCATAATGTACGGAGTAGCCACAGTGTGCTATGTAATGAAATCCTTCATGGCAGGGAATTTGTTACAATATTTTACAGTGTGCGTACAAATTAAAGTATGAAAACCCATGCCTCTCCTTTTAACTGATTAAAATGCTTATTTTCATTTGGATGTGAAAAAAGAACGACTCTTTTAGGACCAGAACTGAAAGCAGCATCCAAAAGGATGGTTTACTTATTTTATGTATTTAATATTTTAAAAGTTATTAAATATTTATAGTTTATTTGGGGAAAACACATTAAAGGGTTCCTATCTCAGGCTCTCGGCACCTCTGGCAAATATTTAAAACTATGATTCTTGTAAATTACCAGTCTAGTATGTTGCCCTAACTGCAGCACATGACAATGGCCAAACAAAAATATATACTCAGAAATAGAGGTGGTTGGAAAAACGTAGATGGAACAATATCCCATCAGAAAATGCAGTTCCATCAAAATCAAAATGCTTTCTGAAATGACACATTTTTTTCAAAAAATAGTTTTGGAGAAATAAAGTGAAATGTCCCATATCGACAGTTCCAGGAAAAGATATTTTTTTCCCTTTCACAATGATTTCTCATTTCATTTTTTAAATTTTGTATTATACTATGTATTATGAAACAATGTGATTTTTTTAAAAAAAGCCAAATGAAACATTTTCATTTTGTCAAAGCAAAACTTTTAAATTAATCCAAAATTATTTATTTTCTGATTTCTCTTTCACAGATAATTTTTAAAGTTTTGGGTTTCAGAACGAAATCAAATTTCAAAAATCTCAACATCCTCCACAAGACAAACTTTCTGTTCAAACAGCTGTACACATGAAGAATCCTAATCCGTTGCTGGATCTCCCACACAAAGTTTAGAATATAATTGGGCAACTCATTGGCATTGGCTCATGGGCTCAATGGGTAGTGATCAACGGCTCGATGTCTAGTTGGCAGCTGGTATCAAGCGGAATGCCCCAGGGGTCAGTCCTGGGGCTGGTTTTGTTCAACATCTTTATTAATTATCTGGATGATGGGATGAATTGCACCCTCAGCAAGTTTGCAGATGACACTAAGCTGGGGGGAGAGGTAGATACGCTGGAGGGTAGGGATAGGGTCCAGAGTGACCTAGACAAATTGGAGGATTGGGCCAAAAGAAATCTGATGAGGTTCAACAAGGACAAGTGCAGAGTCCTGCACTTAGGAAGGAAGAATCCTATGCAACGCTACAGGCTGGGGACCGACTGGCTAAGCAGCAGTTCTGCAAATAAGGACCTGGGGAGTACAGTGGACGAGAAGCTGGATATGAGTCAGCAGTGTGTCCTTGTTGCCAAGAAGGCCAACGGCATATTGGGCTGTATTAGTAGGAGCATTGCCAGCAGATTGAGGGAAGCCATTATTCCCCTCTATTTGGCACTGGTGAGGCCACACTTGGGAGCATTGTGTCCAGTTTTGGTCCCCTTACTACAGAAGGGATGTGGACAAATTGGAGAGAGTCCAGCGGAGGGCATCAAAAATTATTAGGGGGCTGGGGCACATGACTTACGAGGCAAGGCTGAGGGAACTGGAGTTATTTAGTCTGCAGAAGAGAAGAGTAAGGGGGGATTTGATAGCAGCCTTGAACTACCTGAAGGGGGGATCCAAAGAGGATGGAGCTAGGCTGTTCTCAGTGGTGGCAGGTGACAGAACAAGGAACAATGGTCTCAAGTTACTGTGGGGGAGGTCTAGGTTGGATATTAGGAAACACTATTTCACTAGGAGGGTGGTGAAGCACTGGAATGGGTTACCTAGGGAGGTGGTGAAATCTCTATCCATGGAGGTTTTTAAGGCCCAGCTTGACAAACCCTGGCTGGGATGATTTAGTTGGTGTTGGTCCGGCTTTGAGCAGGGGATTGGACTAGATGACTTCCTGAGGTTTCTTCCAACCCTAATATTCTATGATTCATAATAAATTCAATGACTTTTGCCTCTAGCTCAGTTCACAAACTGTCTGTGCAAATAATCTACAGATCAATAATTACTGACAGAAATAATTTGGTAATCAGTTTTTGAATAATAATTTTTACAAAGTTCATTACAAGTATTTGATATTCAAATTTTGGATTATGGGCTATTGTGATTGCAAAAGCAGGTCTCACCGTATAGTTTTGTTCCCCGATTGAAGGAATATACTTCCATGACCCTGAGGCCAGGTCTACACTACAGACTTATATCAGTATAACTATGTCACTTAGGGGTGTAAAAAATCCACACATCTGCATGACATAGTTATATCGACCTAACCATCAGTGTAGACAGTGCTATGTTGGCAGGCGGGCGTCTCCTGCTGACACAGCTACCGCCTCTCAAAGAGATGGATTAAGTACACTGATGGGAGAAGCTGCATTGGTGCAGCTGCACCAATGTAGTGTTTTAAGTGCAGACCTGCTCTGACTCTTAGGTTTCCAGTGCACATATTCCTGATTTCACTTTCCACAAAATTGACTTTCCACTTTCTCTAACTTTAACTGAAAATTATCTGCTTCTGCAAACAATCCTGATGGTAACTAATTTACTAAAATAGCCACTGGAACACTGGAAATGAAACACAATAATAATAAGAATGAATAATAATCTAATAATAAAGTTGTGTGAACACAATTGCAGCACATTTATTTTAAAAAATCAAGTAAATGCAGAACAGTTTCTTGCATTATTATTCAGCTCTAGTTGACAGGCACCCAACAGACAGACCATTTTGGATTTGAAAAGTCAAACACGTCAAAGCCATGCTTTGTTGGTAATGGTAACAATTACATCATCCATCACCTTTATAGCAACAGGCTTATTTAATACAGTAACCAACAGATGCTATTCTAGGGTAAAATAGTCAATCTGTTAGTTTGCTTTAGATATACAGCTGCAATAGCAAGTCAGGCATGAATTTTATTAAGTCTTATGAATTTTCTGTCAGTTCTGGGAGCTGTAGATTTATATCCATCCATGTATTCAGCTCCACTCAAAAATGAAATATAATTTAAAAACAAATACCAGAAAAATATTTCATTCCTGAAATATGCAATTAATAGGTGAATCAAAATATCATTGTTTGGCAGGGACAGCAAAATTCCAAGAATCACTCAACAGCTAAAGGTAAATATGTTGCATAAAGGATCCCTGTCTATTAAGGTTAAGCCCCCAATTAGATTTATTTTAAAAGGGGTTTTACTCAGCATAACATGAATGTGAGGAGAAATGTTTTCATGATTTCTTCTTTTATTATTTCAAAGGAAATAGTGCTTTTCTTTTCATTTAAATATGAAACACAGAAGCACTGAGGTAGCGCATGAAGACAGCAAGGGGTTTGTCTAGAATGTGTCTTGGTTTTAACTTGAGCTGACTGATTGCCAGTTAACTAGAGAGACAAGGAGGACACAATGAGAAATGTAAATCTTGAGATGTAGCCCATGGTGGAGATGTGTAGTGCCTTTAAACTTAATACAGTGGTAGTGTAATAATTAGGCCTACAAATTTACCCTAATTGTTAGCTCAACTTTAAAAGGTGAGTAGGAGTTCATAAAATATCACAATAACCTATAATAACAAATATTGATGGGAAAAAGTAAGAAAGGGAGACAGACTGAATTAGTCCAGATAAAAACTCCTACTGATATAACTCAAGGACTGTGTTAAGATCATGCCTGGTAAACAAGAGAAGAGTGGGATGGAAATTCAGTGAATCAACATCGGTGTGTCAGAAATTAGGCCTTATTGGTGGACAAAATAATGAAGGGATGGGCTATTCCACCTATCACTCCCTTTTGGGGGTCCTCACAAAGAGACTTTGTCGGGGGGGGGAGGGAGGTGGGCAATTAGCAGAGGGGCTATCACAAAGCTGGCTGCCTGAAAGAAAGGGAAGGAGTGAATTGAACCATCATGGCTGTCACCCCCACCATCCTGGGACACGGACCTTCTTCATCCCAATCCTGAGAGACATCCTGACCAGACCAAGCCAGAGAGAGTGAACCAGATGACATTGCCACCTTCACTGGTTCTGGCTAAATCCCAAATACCACCTGGGATATGAGAATTTGTCTCTTCCCCTACCCCCATTCAGTACCTTTACTTCCCTTTCTTATTTCGTCTCTTTCCTATTTCTCTCTATTATTTTATGTCTAATAAGACCCTGGCTTAGCCGGCCAAGACTATATATTTTGTACAATATTGCAGTAAGCCTGTGACAAGAAAGAGGCATTATGTGCAGTGTCCTAAACATTGGAAAAATCCACACCCCTGAGCAGCATAGTTAAGCTAACCTAAGTCCACATGTGGACAGTACTAGGTCAACAGAAGAATTCTTCTGTTGATATAACTACTACCTCTCAGGGATGTGGATTACCTACGCCAATGGGAGAATCCCTCCCTTTGGAGTAGGTAATGTCTACACTGATGCTCTACAGCGGTGTTGCTTCAGCGGCATCACTGTAGTATTGTAAGCATAGACAAGCTCTGAGAGTTAACACCAGAGACAGAAGCTGCATTTTCCATCTTTGCTATTTTTTTCTCTTTCCTCTTGTGCGTGCTTGTCTTGTTTTGTCTTCTAGGAAGGAGAATTGAATTTTAACATAGGGTGACCAGATGGCAAATATGAAAAATCAGGATGGGGGTAGAGGTAATCAGTGCCTATATAAGAAAAAGCCCCAAATATCGGACTGTCCCTATAAAATCAGGACATCTGGTCACCCCATTTTAACAACAGCAACAAATAGCTCCCACCCATCTCAATTGACTTATTTTCTTTTCCCCAAAAGGATAGTTATGGCCATCTTTAATACCATCTAAGAGAGTGTCAGACACGGAGCTTTCCCTCCAAAAAAATGCTTTCCAGCTAAAGAGAAAGGGAACAAGGGATGTTATTCACATTAAATTAAATTAAATTAAATTAAATTAAAATAAAATAAAAAATACTTAATACCTTACATTTCATAGATTCATAGATCCCAAGGCCAGAAGGGACCACTGTGATCATCTAGTCTGCCTTCCTGTGTAACACAGACCATAGAACTTCCCCCAAATAATTCTTAGAACAGATCTTTTAGAAAAACATCCAGTCCTGATTTTAAAATTGTCAGGGATGGAGAATCCACCACAACTCTTGGTAAATTGTTCCAATAGTCAATTGCTCTCACCATTAAACATTTATGCCTTATTTCCAGTCTGAATTTGTCTAGCTTCAACTTTCAGGTGCCTTTTACTGTTTTTCCTTCTTTGAAGAAATCTTTATTAAAAGATTCAAAAGAATAATGTGTTTCCCATGGAACTAAGCAGGCTGAGGTCTCTGTACATCAAACCCCAAATCTTGCTTAACATTGTTTAAAGTTGGATTGTGCCAGGATCATGTTTGACTCTTTGGGCCCATATATTCCATCTACATTAATACAAAAGTGGGCAAATGGAAAGTAGTGGAGGGATTGTAAACAGGCAGTGATGTGGCACAATCAATGGATAAGGAAGTTTATTTTAGTAGATGGTTTTTGGACAGACTGGAGTTAAACCTGTGAATTAGATTCTGCATTTGAATTTTCAGACAGGACAGTATTAGAACCCTTCTTGAACAGCTGGTCTATCACTGAAACCATATGACCCCCAGTAGATCTCTGATGTCTAGAGTTCTCAGTGCAGACTAACTCAGTCACAGATTGGCTTGGCTTAGATACTGTGATATATCCTGTATTTAAAAAATGAAATGCTAATTGGTGTATTATACTACTTTGGTGAAAGGAATTGTCCCCTTTGATCTGCAGTATAATGAGATTTATTTTGAACATCAAAGTAATACATAAAAACTGAACAAGGAGATGAGCAGCTACATAAGCACTATATTTTCATGGCCTCTGAGGAGCGAGGATTGAAATTATCAATGCAAATGAGGGATGAGGGGACAGTCTCTGGAAGTGTCTGAATAAAGGAGTAAGGCTCCCCCGAGAATATATCTGACCTCTGCATTCTGTCACAACTTCCTTAAAAACCTTGGACCAGGTTCTACTCTGTTATCTGGATGTAAATCTGGCTGAACTTTATTGACCTTGCTTTTGATTCACACTGGTGTAAGCAGGAGCAGATTCTGACATCTTCTCTCTGGTTTTGGTTGGCTAAGTGCAATTACAACACTAACAGTAGTGCCCCTGATTTTTAAAAAAGTCTCCAGAGGCATTCCTGGCAATTACAGGCCAGTAAGTCTAATTTCCACACTTGGCAAATTGGTTGAAACTATAGTAAAGAACAGAATTATCAGACATGTAGATGAACATGATTTGTTGGGGGAAGAGTCAATACAGCTTTTGTAAAGGGAAATCATGTTGTACCAATCTATTAGAATAATTTGAGGACATAAACAAACATGGACAAGGGTGATCCAGTGGATATAATGTACTTGGCCTTTCAGAAAGCCTTTGACAAGATTCCTCACCAAAGACTCTTAAGCAAAGTAAGCAGTAATGGGATAAGAGGGAAGATCCTCTCATGGATCAGTAACTAGTTAAAAGATAGGAAACAAAGGGTAGGAATAAATGGTCATTTTTCACAGCGAAGGGATGTAAATAGTGGGATCTGTACTACCACCACCGCTGTTTAATATATTTCTAATGATCTGAAAAAGCAGTAAATAGTCAGGTGGCAAAGTTTGCAGGTGATACAAAATTACTCAAAATAGTTAAGTCCAAAGCAGACTGCAAAGAGTTACAAAGGGATTTCACAAAACTGGGTTACTGGGCAACAAAATGGCAGATGAAATTCAATGTTGATAAATGCAAAGTAATGCACATACCCCCCCAACTATAAATTAAAAATGAAGGGGTCTGAATTAGCTATTACAACTCAAGAAAGAGATCTTGGAGTCATTGTGGATAGTTCTCTGAAAACAATCACTCAATGTGCAGTAGCAGTCAAAAAAGCTAATAGAATGTTAGGAATCATTAGGAAAGAGATAGATAATAAGACAGTAAATATCACAATGGCACTGTATAAACCCATGGTACACCCACACCTTGAATACTGTATGAAGTTCTGGTCACCCCATCTCAAAAAATGTTATATGAAAATTGGAAAAGTTACAGAGAAAGGCAACAAAAATTATTAGGGGTATGGAACAGCATCCACATGAGGAGAGATTAAAAAGACTGGGATTGTTCAGCTTGGAACAAAGGTGACTAAGGGGAGATATGCTAAAGGTCTATAAAATCATGAATGATATGGAGAAAGTGAATAAGGAAGTTTTATTTACCACTTTGCATGGGACAAAAACCAGGTGTCACCCAATCGAATTAATAGGCAGCAGGTTTAAAACAAACAAAATAAAGTACTCGTTCACACAACGCTCAGTAAACCGGTGGAATTCATTGCCAGGGGATGTTGTGAAGGCCAAAACTATAACTGGGTTAAAAAAATAATTAAATAAGTTCCTGGTGGATAGGTCCACCAATGGCTATTAGCCAAGATAGTCAGAGATGTAACCCATGGTACGGGTGTCCTTAGGTCTCTGCCTGCCAGGTGCTAGGACTGGATGACAAATGGATTTGTCAATAATTGCCCTGTTCTATTCAGTCCCTCTGAAGCATCTGGCATTCACCACTGTTAGAAGACAGGATACTAGGATATATGGACCATTGATCTGACCCAGTATGGCCATTCTTATGTTCTTATGACTTGATCCTGCAGTAGGAGCTGAGCCCTCAACCATGCCCATCTTATTGTGGCACAGTGCTGCAGAGCAGGCCTGTACGTCGTTATTTTGTTGTTGAAACCAGCTGACTGATGTGTACATAGCCCTCTTAGTTCAGTCAAGAGGAACAAAAATTGTGAGGGCAGACATCACAGCTCAATGGCTTCCTCAGCATTCAGTGGCTGATCAGGGGTTAGTGCACCACTAAAGGTCAGTGTAGTGTGAGTGTGTGAAAAATTAAAATGAAGGGCCAGATTGCCCTGTTCCCTCTGCCTGTGGACCTCCTCTTTTCTACAAGCAAGGAGTAAGGGGCAACCCCCCTCTCACCACAATACAAGTGTTAGGAATGAGAAGATTAGGCCAGTGGCTGGGCTGATTCAAACACACATTATCTTCTCACCATTTCCATGGAGAATTGGCTCAGAAGGAAATATAGCTTGGGGTCATATTAATTTCTGAAGGGAGCCTTATTCACCCCATGAAAGCCTTTCTTGAAGGGGAAGTTCTAGGAGCAGCTGGCAGCAGGGCTGTTAGCAGCTCTGTTCGCACCAGAGCTATGCTGATCTGGAGCTGAGGAGAGCATCACAGGGTCTGCAGTCAATATGGAGGCCTACAGGCAGAAGGCCCTGACTTACAACAGCTCCCCAGAGACTGGAGACCAAACTCACTGCATTAATTCTCTGAGGGGCAAGCCCCATCCCAAGGGACAATCTAGGAAAACTTTGTGTGAGGGGTAAGAGAAACCTCTCAAAGATTTCCTTCCCCCTGGCCAACAGGGACTGGGCTCAAGATTTTAAAATCTCAAAAAATCAGAGGTTTTGATATTATAAAAGATATCAAAAATGTTCATTTTTTAAAAACAAAAACAAACAAATAACCCTGAAATCTCGATAATATCTCATGCTAATACTTTTTGGGTACTATTCTGAGAGGAGAACTAGGGCTTGTGAGGAATGCATGTTCCTCCAGCTATATTCAAATTGATAAGTGAGTGTTTTTAAACAATATTTCTTTAATAGAATTGCTTTAGACAGTAAGTGGAAAGATGTGCTATGTAGCTCAGAGGAGCTGACAGATCTATGGATGAAGTTATCATAAGGGTGCAATGTTCACATAGAAACCTGGGTATATTTGTTCCTTCAGTGTTTTTTTTCCCAGTGGATCCCCTTTGATTTCCAAAAAGTGCCAAGCAACTAGCAGTTCCCACTGATGATAATGGGAGACACTAGGTGCCCAGCACTTATGAAAATCAGTTCATTGATTTAGGTGGTAAAAAATGGATGTAGGAACCTCATTTTAGGCCCCATTTTTTGAAAAATTGGCCTATGTATTTTTTTTTTTAATCTCTGTAAAGCATCATGGACTAGACAATTATTAAGTACTACAGATTGCTGGGAATTTTCCAACAGAATGTTTGTCCATTGGACAATGCAGATTTGTCAAAAGTGAAAAAAATTGTAGAAGCATGTCAATTTCAATGAATTTCCATTTCAGGGAAGGAAGAAAAAAACCCATGAAGTGTTTCAGTAATGCCAACACATTTCATTTTCTGAATGGAATGGAATGTTTTGATTTTCATTTCAAAATGACTTTTCATTTTGAAATTTGTTTGAAACATTTCATTCTGATTTAGACATTTCTTTATTTTTTTAAATAATACAAAATCAGTTTTATCAAAACAAAACGTCTTGATATCCCAGAACTATTTTTTGTCAGAATTTAGTTTTGCCAGAAATTTCTAATTTTTTGTTCCAGAACACAACATTTTTTGAACTTGTGGAATTTCCCACAAAACTTCCCATCCAGCTCTACTGTGCATTATATCATTGTTAAATCATAATAAAAATAATAAAAATATGCATGTGAACAAATGTAGCAAGGCTATATAATTAAACCTTTTGATAGCACTTTGCAGCGGTTTTTTGGTAAGAATTTATAATCTCATTAAGATGACTCATCCTCTTTTATTTGATTTCTCATTAGCTTGCATTAGCACAAAGTGTATTATCTATTCAGGATCTGTTTACAAAGTTAAAAAAAAACCTTATCAGTGTATCAGAGTTGTGAAAAATCAGGGGCCTGGCTCATGGGATCCCAGAATGTGCATAATTCATCTGTAGTCACATGTCTGTGATGTTAAGTGTCTAATAATTAAATACTTTTAGGGAAGTGGATAGGGTAATGAATTTATATCCCAGTTCAGCGTGGTACTTAAGCATGTGCCTAATTAAGCATGTGGGTTCACTTCAATGCAATAACCATCCATGTGTATAAGTGAGACAAGTGCTTAAGTACCTTTCTTAGTCAGAGACTTAGGGCTTGACCCAAAGCCTATTGAAGTCAATGGAAGTCTTAATTTGGGTTCCCCACATATGCATTTAGTGTAGATTTCCAAAAATATTGTAATTGATATGGAATATCAATATTTAAACCAAACACGAAAACTGAGATTGCTATGCTATATATTATAGGCAGATCTGGCAATGACTTCTTATAGTTAAGAGATAAGGTGGACCAATTTCTATTGGTGAGAGAAACAAGCTTTTGAGCTTCTGCAGACCCCTTCTTCAGGTCTGAGAAAGGTACTCAGAGTGTCACAGACCCTGCCATAACAGATGTAAAACCTGTAGACATATCTCCACTGCTATGGTGATAAATACCCTCCACAACACACCTTTCAAGATTGATGTGTC
This sequence comes from Emys orbicularis, assembly GCF_028017835.1. Lineage (NCBI taxonomy): Eukaryota > Metazoa > Chordata > Testudines > Emydidae > Emys > Emys orbicularis. The sequence goes on from NC_088686.1 coordinate 38,145,024, forward strand.
AGACACATGCCTATCACAACATGTGGTATACCTCACCCAGTGCACTAAATGCCCCTATAACAACTATGTGGATGAAACAAAACAATCACTATGCTCCCAGATGAACTCACCCAGAAAAATGAAAGACAGAAACACCGTATCACCTGTGGGTGAACACTTTTCACAAAGCGATCATTCCATATGTGACTTCTCAATCCTCATATCCAAAGGAAACCTGCACAACTCCTTTAAAAGTTGAGCCTGGGAGTTTAAATTCATAACTTTGCTAAACACTAAAGATTATGGACTTAATAAAGACACTGGGTTTATGATTTGTCCTATGACTGTAGAGATGTTAATGGGCACTCTACCTTGAATGGTCCCTTAGAATATGTACTAACTATTTATGCTAAACAATCTGTTCCTCCTTGCAATTAGCTGTGACGCTCGGAGTACCTTTCCCAGACCTGAAGAAGAGCTCCGTGTGGCTTGAAAGCTTGTCTCTCTCACCAACAGAAGCTGGTCCAATAAAAAATATTATCTCATCCACCTTGTCTCTCTACTGTCCTAGGAGCAACACAGCTACAGCAACACTGCAAAGATCTGATAGTTAAGGTTGCCTCCATTACAAGACTCTGGTTTTACACCGCTACCTCGATATAACGCCACCCGATAGAACACGAATTCGGATATAACGCGGTAAAGCAGTGCTCCAGGGGGGCGGGGCTGCGCACTCCGGTGGATCAAAGCAAGTTCAATATAACGTGGTTTCACCTATAACGCGGTAAGATTTTTTGGCTCCCGAGGACAGCGTTATATCGAGGTAGAGGTGTAGTTACCAACAGCTTTGCCATACTTCCCCTCTTCAGACTGAAAGTGTTTTCATTCTGGGTGTCTCCCTCAGACTGAATTCTTTTGGAATGTGTCAGCAAAAATTGTTCAGCTATTTCTCAGAATGAGTATTGGGAAAAATATGTTGTTTTGCCCATATTACAATTTTTACAACCATTTTGTTGAGAAGCTTTGGCACCTCCATGTTTTAGAGCAGGGACTAGAAATCTGGCAGGGGCAGAGAGTTGCAGTGGTGTCAGGCCATCCCCGTGAAAGTACATCCAAATGAAATAAAGTTTTTCGCAGGTGGCAACCAACCGTGTGCTCATTATTTTATGGATGCCTAACTTGAGATACCTAAGGCCACAACAGCAGCTGAAGTCATTGGGAGCCATGCACTGAACATATAAAGTGCTAGTAGAATGTTAAGGTCTCTGTAACATTAGGCCTCTCAAGTTGGGAACCCAAAAATAAGTGGATAGTTTTGAGTTCAGTGAAGTTCCTGGAGGCTCAAATATAGGATTTTGGGTTTGTCCGTTATGGACAAGGGCCATTTGCCAAATTCAGATCCAGATTCAGATTTTAAATACCCCCAAAACAAGGAGTTGTTTGCATCTAGGCTTTTAGTTCAGGCCCAGAGTCGTACTCCTGATAGTTCATTTAAAGATATTTCAGGTGGCAGTAGTACTAGTTTTGTTTAAACTTCTCCCATTGTGGGTAACTGTGTCATATACCTTGTTGCCACAGCTACAGATGCTTTAGACATCATTAAATATATATTAATAAATTATGGCAGCAAGGGGATGCACCATTGATCTTCTCAATTCATGTGCATTTAGTGGTAGTCCTTCATCCTTTGCATTTAAGGGGCAATGCTATGTTTGTAATATGAGTTTAAGGTACTGAGATGGAAACTTTCAGCTTGCCAAAAATATCTTGTGACTCAAGGCTTTGTCCCCAGCAGGAGTGGGAACTTTTATTAAAATCCAAGCTTGGAATGTTAATTAAAAGTGCATTGAAGTGGCTTATTCCTTAAGATGGTAACAATACAATGAAGTTGAAGTAAGCTCCTGTTTTTCATTCATAGGTAAGAAATTGGACAGGTGGGACAGATTTCAGAAAAATCTGAGTATACATCTGTTATTTGCAGGCAAAACTTCATAGACTAGGGTGATCCATCATATTTTCATTCAGAATGGGTATTTATTTTACATATTTTATTAATTTTAAATGAAGTGCCTATGAAGAATAGTAGAATATTACGCTTATATTATAGATACGAGAACACTATGGATCTGATCTTACAAACATCAAAGTCCCATTGACTGCAATGGAAGTTCCACCTACAAGAGCAGCTACCAGGCCTGATCCTACCAGTCCAATACCATTAATGGAATTGTTGGCATCGACTACAATGGATGCAGGATCAGGACATTGGCTTGACGATAGAGAGATCACTTTATACAGCACTGAAATTCAGCAACCACAGGAGTGTAATGTGGCTGCTGTTTAATAGTGAATAGCAACCATAGGCAATAGTTTAAACTGAAATGTAAACAAGAATAGCATCCAAATGAAATTGCAGGAGGGAATCTAGCTAGGATTTGGATATAGAGATGTAGATTGATATGGACATACTAAAATAACATTAAGATGTGTGAAATACTTGAAATGAAACTTAAAAATCTTAAAAATCAATATTTTCCCATTTCACGTTGATTCTTCAAAAATGATCTAGATTTGCAAGACACCTGTGACATTTCTTAGGGTTTTTTCATGAAAAATAGAAACATTTTTCATAAAATGCAAAATTTTCAAAGGTTTCAAAATTCTTTTGAATTAAAGTCAGTTTGCATCCATAGCGTGTGAAATTTCAAACTATGTATGACTTCAATGTGAAAATCATGATTTAGCAGAAATTTCACCCCCACCCCTCACACTCCCACCCACCTGCAATTTCCGGGTTACAGAATGGCTTGGAAAAAATGATGACAACTTTCACAGGCAATTTTTGAAACGACTGTGACTTTTATATAGCTGTGTCACCTTGCTTAATCTCCATATTGAAACAAAATGGGGAAATATTTTTAAACCCTATTTTAGGACCAGATCCAAAGCCTGTTGAAGTCTATGGCAAAACTCCCATTGATTTCAAATCAAGCTCTTACTGCAGAAGAAAGGCAAGTTTTGGAAGAAAAGCTGTTCCAGTGTCTCATTTTTTCCTCTATTCATATTGCAAAGTACTGAGCACCAACTGGGAGATGCTGCCCTCCCTCAACTCCTGTTAAAATCAGTGATAGTTGAGACAACTTGGCCCGTTCCAGAACATGCTCAGTATCTTGTCTCTACACTAGGTTGAAGGGGGTGGAAATAATTTGAGATATACTCCTCCATTTACCTAGAAAATGTACGGCCTCCAGGTCTCTACTCAGCTTGAGTGCCTTTGCTGACAGCATCTGTGGCATTGTTCCATGGAGAGAGAGAGAGAAAGAGATGATACATCTCACAGGTAGGCAAATCCCAAACCACTGATGGGGTATATAATCCATCTGGAAGCCCACAGTTAGCATGGACAAATGGATGGATGGATAGAGAAGCCAGCCAGGCAGAAAAGAAGAAGACCAAGAGAAAGCAAGACTGAGGGCCAAATTCAAACCTGATGTAAAAAGGCACAAACCTATGGCCAACGGATTTGCAGTCTCTTACATTAAGCCTCTTACATGTAAGTCACTTACATCCAATTTGGCTCATACAAAGAGAAACAAAGGGAAGAGAAACAGACAGAAGAGAAGAAATGAATAGATGTCATGGCAATTCTGCCAAGCCAAGGGGAGTCCAAGAGACTGAAATGTAAATGTATGTTACAACTATGCGAGAAAGACACACATTATTTACTCATCTGTGTAATTGTGCCCTTGAAAATTATAGGGCATGTTGTGAAACATTCCAAAAGTGCTCCCAGAATTATGTCAAAGCCTCACGAAAGATTTAGATTCATGTAAAACAAAAACTCCTTTGAATTTCTCTCTCCCTCTCCATTAATATTAATTTTAAAAAGTCACATCAAGCCTCTCAAGAGGTCATTTTTTCTCACGTGGAATGAGAATGTTGCAGTCCATTAGAAATGCATCTCTATTCTGCATGTCAGACTGGACAGTTCTTAGCTGCCAAGATAAAGATGTCCTCATAAGTGTGGGCAAATGTCTGGAAATTATATTTGGCAGAGAGTTGCCGTAATAGAAACACAATCATAATTGAGACATTTAAGCTGCCCCAGTACAAGAAATCCTCTCTGTACATCTGTGCTTCCTGGAACCTTAAACACCAGGGGCTTGATTTTAATTTGCCTAATACCATGTTCCTGTCAGTAATGATGTCTAAGAACTATCCTGTTAATCTCTCCAATGTCAATTTCACAGACAGTGGTCATTGGAACTCTATTAGATTTCTCCAGGTAAATTCACTTTGCAGGAGGATCCTACATCAAATAGACATTACCGTGAGCGGGAATTGTATGCAGTTAATAAAGAAGACTCTTCCTGGGCAAATGCCAGGACACCTACAGTTTAGCAGTGTTCTTCTGCCAAAGGGACAGGAGTTTGAGTGAACCAAAGGCCTGGTGGAGAGGAATGCACAGTTTCCCACATGGAGTCATTCTGTAACTTAGTGCAAGTCTTATTCTCCATTCCTGGTTAAATTGCAATGGCAGGCTGGGAAACCTGAGGCCTGAGCAACAAGGACCATAGAAACCAAACACTAGATACATACTTGTTTTTCTGTTAAAGTGCCACCACTAGATAGCCAGACTCTGCTGTAGTGACTGGATGTCTAAAGACTACATTTGGCTTTCAGAGACACTTATACAACTGGAGGGTGTCAGTGGAGTTTCACAAGTTTCACAGATAGCAGATTTAGGGTCAGAGTCTCAGACTATGGCAGTCAACAGCACAATGGTGCAAAATGTAGCAACAGAAAGCAAAACTACTCAGAAATTGTTTCATTAAAACAATGATGTTAGATCAATTCACTGGCCATTGATGACTATGTGGCCATTGGAACTGGATGCTATTCACCCAAGAGTTCTGAAGGAACTCAAATATGAAATTGAGTTCTACTAAAGGTGGTATGTAACCTATTGCTTAAACCAGCTTCTGTACCAGATGACTGGAGGATAGCTAATGCAATCCCAATTTTAAAAATGGCTCCAGAGGTGATTCTGGCAATTAAAGGCCAATAAGACTAACTTCAGTACCAGGCTGTGACACTCTGTACCTCAAAGTAGCACTCTGGAACTCCCATTTGCACCACTGTGATATGATTATGATGTGTTCTGTACAAAGTATGCCTTGTGAGGTATCATTTAACAAGAATTGATTTGTTGAGCATTAATAACCTGTTGATTGTGTGTACTATCATTGTATGTGAAGTTATGAAGTATTGCTATATGTGTTACCGAAATATGTTGTGAGGTTGGGAGATGCCCACAGCTGGCCTTTCAGTAACAACAAAGGGTCAACCATGGCTGTCCAGACAGGCATTGATGGCCCATCAAGAAGAATCCACTCTCTCAGAGGCTCCTTAGAGAAGGCATGTACGCAATAGGGACTGCCTGACCCCATGTCACAGCAAGGATTGGTCTAGCAGCTGGAAGAAAGTATAAAAGAGGGACAGTGACATCATCACTTGGCCTCTTTCCTCCCACATCTCAGCACCTAGAAGATCATCTGGAAGACAAAGACTTTGAACTGGGGACATTGGTCCCAGACTGGGAAGGGAACCCAGCCTGTGTATGGAGAACTGTGAGGGTGAGAGACTGCTTGATTCAAATCTGGCTTAGTCTGTAGAATTTAGACTGAGAATTTATTTTTATTTCTTAAGTAACCAACCCTGATCTCTGTCTGCTACTTATAACCACTTAAAATCTATCTTTCTGTGGTTAATCTGTTTTATATTTTACCTAACACAGTCTGTTTTTGAAGTACTTGGGGAATCTCAGCTCAGATTACAAAGGCTGGTGCATGTCCACTTTCCTATGAAGAAGTGGCAAACCTGTTAATGAGCTTGCACTGTCCAAACGAGTCTTGAGCAGTGTAACATGATACATTTCTGGAGTGCCAGGCTATGGGCCTGGGTCCTCTCTCTATATGATTCATGGGTATGTCAGGGAGCATTCATGCAATTTAGCTGGGTGTGGGACTCCATATGCTAATGGCTGAGTGATCACAGCGCCTGGAGGGGTTTTCTGCTTGTCACTGGCATAGCTTTGTGAGAGACAACCCAGGCTGGAGAGTTAATGAGGCACAGCGATCCCACAGTTCCAGGTTGTACCCTGGGGATCCTGTCACATGGGCAAATTAGGTGAATTATCAAGCACATAGATTATGAATATGATATGTTAGAGATGAGTCAACGTGTTTTTTTAAAGCGAAATCATGTCTCACCATTTTATTAGAATTCTTTGAGAGTGTCAAAGAAGCATGTGGGCAAGGATAATCCAGTTGGTATTGTGTACCTGAACTTTCCGAAAACCTTTGACAAGGTCCAACACCAAAGACTCTTAAGAAAAGCAAACAGTCATAGGACAAGAGTGAAGATCCTTTCCTGGATTAGTAACTGGATAAAAGATATGAAACAAAGGGTAAGAATAAATGGTCAATTTTCACAATGGAAAGGGATAATGCAAAATACTCCACTTAGGAAGGAACAACCAGCTGCACACATACAAAATGGGAAATGACTGCCTAGGAAGGAGTACTGCGGAAAGGGATCTGGGGTCATAGTGGACCGCAAGCTAAATATGAGTCAACAGTGTAACGCTGTTACAAAAAAAGCTAACATCATTCTGGGATGTATTAGCAGGAGTATTGTAAGCAAGACACAAGAAATAATTATTCCGCTTTACTCTGCGATGATTAGGCCTCAACTGGAGTACTGTGTCCAGTTCTGGGCACCATGTTTCAGGAAAGATGTGGACAAATTGGAGAAAGTCCAGAGAAGAGCAACAAAAATGATTAAAGGTCTAGAAAACGTGACCTATGAGGGAGAAGTGAAAAAATTGGGTTTGTTTAATCTGGAGAAGAGAAGACTGAGAGGGGACATGATAACAATTTTCAAGTACATAAAAGATTGTTACAAGGAGGAGGGAGAAAACTTGTTCTTCTTAACCTCTGAGGATAGGGCAAGAAGCAATGGGCTTAAATTGCAGCAAGAGCGGTTTAGGTTGGACATTAGGAAAAACTTCCTGTCAGAGTGGTTAAGCATTGGAATAAATTGCTAGAGAGGTGGTGGAATCTTCATCATTGGGGATTTTTAAGAGCAGGTTGGACAAACACCTGTCAGGGATGGTTTAGATAATACTTAGTCCTTCTTTGAGTGCAGGGGACTGGACTAGATGACCGATCAAGGTCCCTTCCAGATCTATGATTCTATAAATAGTGGAGTCCCCTAAGGATCTCTACTGGGACATGTGCAGTTCAACATATTCATAAATGATCTGGAAAAGGGGGCAAACGGTGAGATGGCAAAAATTTGCAGATAATATAAAATTACTCAAGATAGTTAAGTCCAAAGCAGACTGCGAAGAGTTGCAAACAGAACCTACAGACTGGGTGACTGGGAAACACAATGGCAGATAGAATACTTGTGGTAGTCTCTAAGGTGCCACAAGTACTCCTCGTTCTTTTTGCTCATTCAGACTAACACGGCTACCACTCTGAAATCTGTCACAATGGCAGATGAAAGTCAGTGTTGATAAATTTAAAGTAATGCATATTGGAAAAAATAATCCCAACCATACATACAAAATTATGGGTTGTAAATTAGCTGTTACCACTCAAGAAAGAGACCTTGGAATCATTGTTGATGATAGTTCTCTGAGAAGTTTTTTTCAATGTGCAGTAGCATTCAAAAAAGCTAACAGAATGATAGGAACCATTAGGAAAGGGCTAGATAAGACAGAAGATATCATAATGCCAGTATATAAATCAATGGTATGCCCACACCTGGAATACTGCCTGTAGTTCTGGCTGTTCCATCTCAAAAAAGATATATTAGAATTGGAAAAGGTAAAAAGAAGGGCAACAAAAATGATTAGGGGTATGGAACAGCTTCCATATGAGGAGAGATTAAAAAGACTGGGGCTGTTCAGTTTAGAAAAGAGACATCTAAAGGAGGGATATGATAGAAGTCTATAAAAATCATGAATGATGTGAAGAAAGTAAATAGGGAAGTGTTATTTACCCCTTCATATAACACAAGAAGCTGGGGTCATCCAATGAAATTAACAGGGAGCAGGTTTAAAACAAACATAAAGTAGTACTTCACACAACGCACAGCCAACTTATGGAACTCATTGCCAGGGGATGTAGTGAAGGCCAAAATATAACTGGGTTCAACAAAGAATTAGATACATTCCTGGTAGATAGGTCCATCAGTGGCTATTAGCGAAGATAGTCAGGGATGCAACTGTGTGCTCTGGGTGTCCCTACACCCCTGACTGCCAGAAGTTGGGACTGGATGACAAGGGATGGACCACTTGATAATTTCCCTGTTCTGTTCACTTCCTCTGAAGCATCTGGCTCTGGCCACTGTCAGAAGACAGGATACTGGGCTACATGGACTATTGTATAGCCAATTTTATGTTCTTATGTGAAGGTCATGGAGGCTGTACACTCTGCCCCAGTCACAAGGCAGGTGTAGCGAACACAAAAACAACCTTGGGAGGAGGAGGTTTCTTCCCATCCTACCCACATATATGTCCCCCAGATATCTAGGCCCAGCTACTCACTGAGAACAGGATTTATCTCATTGTGTTTGGCCTTTCATTAGGATTATTTATGGGATCTGTTATCCTCTTAGTTCGTGTCAGGGCATCTGCCTTTTCTGTCCTCCTCAGAATAGTATAAGCTTCATTCACATCCCCTCACATCCCTTGTTTTTTATCAAACATAGAAATTCCTAACCTGTTCTGAGAACTATAAAAAAAACCCACCCAGATTCCCTTATACTTCTGAGCCAACTCTTCCTATGACACAATGCTCTAACACTGGAGCACTACTCCAGGAACCATCTCTTTGAATGGTATCCGAATTAGCCATTTTGATATAAGCTTCATTGTTATCTTAACGCATGCATGAGTGTTCCTAGCAGCTAGGAACAGCAGGGAGGAGGGAAGAGGTCTGAAACTGTGACATCTAGAAGTCTATAATTTGGCACATTGCTGTTTAAAATAACACAATGCTGTTAAAAAGTATATGGGCCTCTTTAATATTGGATGGAAGCTCTTGGACTATTTAAGATGTATAAATTCAGGCAGTTTCTCACCAGCCATCGGAAAACAGATTAGAATTAGGGGGGTTTTTTGGTTTTGTTTTTAAATTCAGCTTTACATAAAAATGTAATTGATTTTCAAAATGCCAGATTCAAAATGTGTTATTTGTGTGAGGGAACTGAAAACACAGGACAACAATTTTAATTGGAAATTTAAAAAGTTTGTGACTGAGATTACAAATTTGAAATGCATTGGATGCTTCTGGGAAGCCATAATTAAAGTTTACAAATTGTGTCTTTTATCTTGTAATCATTATTCTGTTTCAAAGTCAGGGCAGGGAACTGGTCATGTAAGCCAACAAACCTCAATAAAGTCATGTGAACTGTCGGCTTTTGTGCTTTTTATTACACCCGTCCAACATGAATAATCCCTCATGTTAGGGGGTTGAATCCAAAAAGTGAAACTCTGCTGCATCCAAGGGAGGTTCTTCCTGATTTATTATTTATTATTATTATTTATTTACAGAGCACTGAAAGCATTTTGTAGTGTTCTGTACCAGCAGGTTCAAATCTAACATGGGCTGACATAATATATGGGACTGAGGGTCCAGGAGGCATTGTGGTGATACCTAGAGAAGAATTGGGTCTGGAGGAATTTGCAGAAAGGAAGGGGCTGCAGACTTGGGCTGTGTGAAACTCACAGGTATGTCAATTTCAGTGATCGACTGCCCCTCAGCGGAGAATATTTTGTTTTGGATACACTGTGTATTGGTGTTTCTGGAATGCATTTTTCCCCCAGGTTTTCCAGTTTGTAAGAAATTTTGAAAAATATGGTTTGGGTCTGATTTGGAATCAAAAATCCTAAATTTTGTAAAGCTTTACTATATACATGCATTATCAGTTGTGATCATGGTACATTTTGTACCATTCCTGGGTTTCTAAACTTGGTATGTAATTAAAAGAAAATGACTGAGTTCTTGCTGTATGTGACTTGTATCCTGCATTGTTGAGATCTTTGGAATATTTTTATACAAACATGATTTACGGGGTGCTCAGCGTGTGTGTGTGCCAGTGTCTGTATTTGTGTTTAGCTGTTATTCTATCCCTTTATTTCAGTGACATCTCATAACAAAGCTCTCCCTGTTTAAGGCACAAATTTGGATCTCTGTTCAACATGCCTGTCTTTTAGAAATCAAAAATGGATAAGAATGGAGTAAATGAACAGTCTGGCACCAGCCTGGGAATGAACAGGCAGCTGCTGGAGTGTCCCAGTATGAGGCACTTAAACCAGCGATGTCTGTTCACTGTGGCTGTGACAAAAAATAAACCAAATACTTCTGCACTTGTATTTTCAAAGTGACACCCACGTCTTGTATTACAGCCATCATAATCCCAACCCCCTGGGCAAGTTGGCATCCATCTCAATGGATGTCAAAGGCAGGGGGACTGTCTGGGAAGCTCCTGAGAGTTCCTTGTTAAAATTCTACCATCAAACTGAAGATGAGTGATTCCCCTGCCTCTGATGGTGCTCACCCTCCTTGTCAGAAACTGCTTAACTTCTCCTGCCAGGGAAGACCTTTTTCTATAATATTCAGTCTCTCTCATCACTGTGGAATCTGAACACCTTCCAAATTAGAAAATTAAATGAGGAGCCTAGCCTCTGTCAATTGCTGTGTTTTGTCTTAATTTAGAAAAAGTTCTCTGAGGCACAGACTATGTGTTTGTACAATGAGCACCACAGTGGCACAGGGTGCTTCTAAAATACAAAGAAAGAATAATGTGTGATCACATGTCCATATATATCAATTATGTTTGCTGCTGTCAAACTAAACATAACATTTGATAGTAAATTATTTGGAGATTACTCAGGATAAAAGTAATAAATGTTTAAGTTGTCTTTGTTATGGACTGTGACATGCCACTATGGGTGGTTAGATCTTGGAGAAATGAAATGTTAGTTGTGGTGCAGTTATTTTAAGAAGCTGTTGCTTATCATCAGTAAATTTGATTTTCTCTGTCTGGATCTCTTTGACTGGAATAATATCTTAGTATAGGGCTGCTGCCTACAATATATACCCTCACACATAAAATAGACACCTACATTCTGTCAAAAAACATTTCAAACAATTTAGTTCACTATACTGGAGCCACATAAATGTTATGTTGTTTATGCGGTTCACTGAACCGGAGTAAAAAAAAAACCCTCTTCTGTGGATTATTAGCTCATTGAGCTGGATTCACAAACTCTAGAGCAGGCTACATAATTCACTGCACAGGAGTTGCACTTGTTATGTTACGGTTAGTTAATTAATCTCCCTTTGCTGACTGCTTGCTTCTCCTTGTAGCAGCAGTAAGAAATATATATTGTGGATCATAAAAACATTTAAAAACAAATCATATTCTTGGTGTCAGAGTAGAAGATTAATGTATAGTCAAATCTATAATCAGAGAGGAAATCTAATGAGGTGGTTAGTATTTGAAATATTTTCTCTGATGTGAACTCTAAGGGATCATCACTGTCATACAGTTCTGCCTACAGAATTATTATACAACCAGAATTTTGCATTTCTGTGTCTTTGCTGAGATGTATTAGCATTGTTTTGTTTTTTCTTTCTTTCTTTCTTTGTTTCAAGATATCAGGGAGAAATGTCTCCCTCAACATTTGAGGTCCGTACTCATTATTTTAGGTACTGGACAGTGTTTTAAGTGATGCATTTTGGGCCCTTTGCTCTTCTTGCATCCTAAAAGTTAAATACTAAATGAATGAGAATTGAGAGAGGTGCTAGATAGCTCAGGTTAGTGGGACTGGGCATTTATCATTTCTAGGTCACCAATTCAGATCTAGCCAGGTCAGTAATGAGTAAAAGCTCTGAGCATCTGATGGCTGTGTGGTGGCCTATGCAAAATGAGCTTGGTGGTACCTCAATTTTGTTTCTCAGTGGATAGGTGCACATGTTACAAAAATACAAATGGCACCCTTGGCATTCTCAGCACAGAGGCCATGAAGGAGTCAATGGGCATGGATGATAAAGTCCGCCCTTAATCCCCTACAGCTCAACTCTCTAAGTCAGGGTACTGGGAAATCTTGCTCTGTGGTGCATGTACTGTAACCGTCAAGTGGATAAAAATATTTCAGTCTCCAGAGTTATAATAATCTGGCACCTTTTACCAGCATTAAATGCAGCTAAAAATTTATTTGATCGTCATCCTCAATTGTTCAGGCTATAGAAGGAAATCAAAGGGGTGTTCTTCCTCAAGGTGGACCTTATGTCATTCCCTGCATCAGGGACTAGTTTGAATTTCACGTCCAGAGACAGAGAACCAATGCAGCATGGGCAACTGTAGTGCGAGCTTACTCCGACCATCCCCTCAAATGCCTGGAGTGGTCCCCTTTACAGGTCAGAGACTAGTTTGGTATCTATGCCCCACTCAGTCCTTGGAGTCTCTGTTGAGAGTATCAACACAAGGGCCAGTTACGACAATGATTTTGTGCGGTGGGTATTTGTCCACAAAATAGCCAGGAGAAGGTAATTGCAAAGTTCAGTCATTATTAATCTCAGTGGAGAGGAAGGATGGTTCAGCGGTTGGAGTAGCCTGGGAGCAAGACGACCCAGGTTTAATTCCCTATTCCACTACAAACATCCTGTGTGACCTTGGGAAGCCATTTAGTCTTTCTGTGCCTCAGTGCCCCATCTGTAAAATCCTATTGCCCTACCCCTCAGGGCTGTTGTGAGGATAAATACATTGAAGACTGTGAGGCACTTAGACACTATGGTGATTTGGGATTTTATAGGTACCTAAGATAGCTAAAAGATGACTATTCCCATGCTTAGTCCCTCAAGTCATCCATTTCCCTAAAATAGTCAGTATTCAATTCTGCAGCTCTGATCATGTATTCCAGAATACAACCTGATGCCATTGCACAAAGAGGTGCCCCATGGCTGATCTACTGTCCCTGCACTTTCAAATAGTTCTGGCTCCTAAAAGATTATTATTGCAGTTAAAAGAATTATAAGTTTCATAAATTATGATTATGCACTTGCATTCCTTTTTATTGATCCTTTAGGGGAGACTAATTTAATAACCTAGATGAGGCTGTATCTGTATTTGTTGGGAAAATTTGTTCAGAGTTATGAAAATGACATTGTGAAATGATTCAACTGGTCCTTTGCCAGAGTGCTTCCCATTAGGATATAACCAGCTACATAAACAAGACCCCAGAATTGTTCCACAATGTCAACATGGCAGGTGTGCATGTTGCATGATTTTGCCCTTTAAAGTGTGCCAATATCCAGTAATTATTCTTTTAATGGTACTGTAGCATATACTACTGGGATAATGTTTCAACATTTTAATAATTAAGAGAGGAGTTCAGCATCCTCGGCCCATTCTGTTCTTGGCTTGTTTATTGGCACTGCTACCAAATGGAAGAAGGTTGCGATGGCCGGTTTTATGTGAAATATAACATCAGATAAGCTATGGCCAGGTGGATTTATAATACAAACAACTATTAGAAGCAGGCTTCATGTTCTTCTGGGAGGGAGGATGGTTCAGTGGTTCGGGTGCAAACCTGAGATTTAGACAGCTATTTGGGGTTACTTTGCCACAAACTTCCAATGTGACTGTGGGCAAGTCATTTAACTTCTCTGTGCCACAGTTCCCCATAGGTGAAGTGAGGATAATATTACTCCCTTACTTCATGGGCTGTTGTGAGGACAAATACATCATGGAGCATTCAGATACCACCGTAACAGGGGGGGCATATCAGTACCTCAGATACACAGGGTTCCTGTGCCTCAGCATAAAAGAGCAACAACAACTTCAAAGGCTTTTCACAGTTGGGTTCTAGCGAAGGTCCAAGGGAGGTTCTGCACAACCAAAGAAGAGCTTCAAATTAACTTACAAGGGGCTTCCTTCTACTGTGGGGACAGATTCTGGCCCTGCTTTTGTTCCCCATATGTTGCTCCTTAAGTACGAAGGGACTATAATGCCCCTGTGGGGAATTCCTCTACAGTAGAAGCACTGCACAGCAAGCGTAGGTTGCTCGAAGCTGTCATCGGTGCCTACAGCACGCAGCACAAGGGTATTCTAGAGCCTGGGCAGGGAGAGAGGAAGTAGCATTTTGCACTCTAGCAGTTCTGGGCTGCAGAACCAAGTGAGGTTCTTGTAAATTATAGCAGCCCCCGGCATTGTTTTGACTGAATTCAGTAGCCAGTGCTGACTCCTGAATAAATTCAGAATCAGGGAGGTGCAAAGATGGCTTATAGCCAGCTTTGTCGTCCCCATTTCTGGGCTGCACTCCTGAGAAGCACAGCACAGAATCTGGCTCAAGGTTTGTCCCTGAAGCAGAAAGCATGGCCTTATCCACCACAAAGTTCAGTTCCCCTTCTGCCATTGATCCCCCTAGACCTTTGCCACTGCCTTCACTCATGCCTCATCTTTCAAATGTTACCACTATATCTATCCAAATTAGACAGTCAAGTCCTCAGAGCTAGGACCAGGCCTCCCACACTGATTACCTGGATTCTAAAAGCTCTGTGATTATAAAGCTCTATGGATGTCAGCAACTAGTAACAAAGTAACAAGTAATGAACCAGGCAGGAAAAGGTCTTCTTCTGCCTGTCAAGGTTTATCATTTCCTTGTGATTTAGCCATTTAAATAAAATGAAAAAATATCCCTTTGGAATCTCAGTCCTCTAAGACAGGCTACTACACTCTCCAGAATACCCATCACTTATAGATGCATGAGGAGTTAGGTAATTCACTTCAGATGGGCCCAGTAACAGCACCCTCAGGCCCAGGTTCCCTGGTAATCCCTTCATTGAGATCCGTGGTGTTTTTCCTATTCAGGGGGAGATTATTAACCCTCTCCTTACCAACCTTAACAACCAGTTAGAGTTCTTTTTACAATTTTCATAAATAACGATATTCCAGAGATCAAAGACCATCACATCTGCCCCAGGCAAGCACAATAAAATATTGAAGGGAAAAATACCTTATTTCATGACCAGATGACTCTCACTGAGCCATCCAAACTCACTTCCACTCCACATCACCCTCAAAAGTATTGATTTTCCTTTCAATCTCTTCTGGCCCTTGTGCTGTTTTATACAGTGGAGCTATCATGGACTAAGAGACTACAATCTTTTCCCCTTCTCTAATTTCTAAAATTGAGATGCAGAACAACATTCCCTGTCCTCGACATGTTGACTTAATCACACGAATCAATCTCAGATATATTATGCTCCATTTCCACTACCTAACAGATCCTTGTGCAGGGAGAACTGTTTAACCTATTTTCTTTTTTCCTCTCTCAACTGCTTCTGGCAATTTTTTTACAGAGGTCACTGATTGTGGCAGTGAGCATACACACACACACACACACAGTGGGTATTAAGATGTCAGATTCTAAAGTTCTACATGGAGAAGTTTGTTATGCATTGCTCAGAAAAATGCTGCTTCCTGCATACCCAATGCGAGCAGTATTATTTACAAAGGCAGAGCAATCCAACAGTTTCATTAAGCAGGAATGGGTCCCATGGCTGGCATGAAGAGGCTGTGTTTTGACTCTTCCCCTTTACCTAGCAGCTAGGCAGCCACTCCACTTCTTCCCTCCTTAACTACAGGAAATCATTACTAATATGATTAAAAACTGATTTGGTCACAGTTGTTAGACCAATAAAAAGCCACAGTGTGTTGTATATTAAAAATCCACTGGTTTACATGTAAATACATTTATTGCTAGGGATGAGTGTACCAATCAGGATAATATTAAATCCAGGTTGAACCTGCATCAGATCCATCTGCCTAGGTACTTATATGGACCTTGTCATCGCAGTATCTTAGTGGTTAACAATCATTAATGGGCTTTATCCTCACAACATCCTGGTGGGGCAGGTAAATATCATCCCGATTGGGCAGTTAGGGGACAAAAGCACAGAGAGATTTATGCCTGTTCCACACACACATTTAAAACCGGTATAACTATATCAGTTAGATGTGTAATATTTTGATGTTATGCCATACAAATCCTGGACAAAGTTATACCTGTATTATCTTATTCCTCTTTCCATTCAGCATTGTACCCCTTAAACTATTCCAGTATAGCTAACGCAGTGCAACTTTTGTGTGTAGACAAGGCCTAAGTGACTTCCCTGCGGTCACACAGGAAGCCCGTGGCAGAATTGGGCCTGAACCCAGGTCTCTCAAGTCCCAGTCTTGTGCCCTAACCACAAGATCAGCTTTACTTACCTCTTCAAATATACCCTTATTTGAAATAAGCATGTACTCTAGTAGGCTACAGTAGAACTAGTCTGACTGTTTGCTGTGAACAATTTATGACAATAGAGTCAGTATTTTGTTTCCAATCACAACTTGTCAAGGATCTTGATTAATTGATTTTGTTTCCAATCACAACTAGACAAGGATCTTGATTAACTTGTTCAGGTTTCACAGTTGTTCTATGGCATGTTTTCAGGAACATACCTGAGCCTCTAGATCGGGGTTGCTCAAACTTCATTGCACTGCGACCCCCTTCTGATAACAAAAATTACTACATGTCCCCAGGAAGGGGGACGGAGCTTGCCTGAGCCCTGCTGCCCCAGGTGGGGGGGACAAAGCCAAAGCCCGAGTCCCACCGCCCCAGGCGGGGATGGAGGGGGCAAAGCTGAAACCCAAGGACTTCAGCTCCAGGCAGGGGGCCTGTAACCTGAGCCCCGCTGCCCAAGGTTGAAGCTGTCGGTCTTCAGCTTCAGCCCCGGGCAGTGGGGCTTGGGCTTTGGCCTCAGGCCCCTGCAAGTCTAAGCCAGCCCTGGTGACCCCATTAAAACAGGGTCATGACCCATTTTGGGGTCCCAACCCATAGTTTGGGAACTGCTGCTCTAGATTGTTCACAAAGTGCTGGGCGTGAGTAATCATCTATATTCAGTAGTCACTCTTTAGGTTTTGTGACTGCTTACTTAAGTCACATAGCATTATTTCTGTTCCCTGATTGGATGAGCTGACATTTACAAACTTTGTCTTCCATCCAAAATGATGCTTGGGCTTTGAAACTGATTGCTTCAGATCTCCCATATGTGAGCTGGGAAAGGTAGAGAAGAGGGACTAGAATTTATTAATAAATACGTAGCATGGCTCATCTCAACGTCTTTGCAAAGGTGGGTGTCATCCTTATTTTATTAAAGATGGAGAAACTGAGGCACAGCTGAAGTGACTTACCCAAAGGCATAAAACAACTCAAAACCTGGAATTAAAACAATACCTGGTTGCTCCCAGTCTGGTGCCCTAACTGCTGGATGAAAATGCCTCAAACAAAGAGACGTCTCTAATTCGACAAAGTAATATTTTTTGTTACTGTAGGATGAATGAAGAAGAGATGCACAACAAAGATAAAACTGGGGTTGAATATCAGGAAACCCTTTTTAACAGTGAGGTGTAGACTCCTAAATTCCTGAATTCCTTTTGAAATAAGATTTAGGCTCCTAAATTAGTTAGGCGTTGCAATGCTGAGTGCAGCAACACCTAAATACCTTTAAAAATCTGCATATATACTCCCAGGAAAGATGACTCCCCTGATTTTGATAGATGTCATCCAGGTTCTAACACAGATTAATAATCCGTGTTTACACCAAACCACTGGATTTTTACACTGTGCCCAGCCCAGGTTTCATGGTTGTCAGATAGCTGTCGAAAAATTGATAGTAGTTCTTAAACAAATCTGGCAAATAATTTCATGTAGATGCTCAAAGTTGGGGTTTGATTACTGAATGCTTTATAACATTTGCAATAAACAATCATAAAGTGATTCAGCCACAGTCTTTAATATCTCCTTACTGAGAGCATTATAAAGTCCCATATAATTTATTTTTTAATGGATCATTTGTAATTTGAATACAGCACATTCTCTTTTTGTTCCTTGTAAAACAGAAAGTAATACAATCAAACCTAATCACCATTTACATGGGGTGATATTGATAACAATATTAGCTCTGTTTTTTAGTACAATTATTGCTTTCAAAGCTGAGATCAGGTTACTTCTCTACATGTTCCATTATTATTCACAATTTCAGTGTTATTGACCGAGCCATAGATCAAGCCAGCAGTTTCTCTCTGGCTAAAAAGAAGAGAGTCTTACTTATTGCCTCATCATTGATTAAGCTAGAGCAAAATTAATGTTTAATAGCTGCATAGTTCCAGCACATGTACATTTTGACCTTATTGTTAAAATAAACAAGTATTTCAACCCCATTATCAATGTTATTTGCTTGAAGAAGCCGCTGGTATTTGGGGAGAAAGAGTGAATCTTTACTAACAAATAATTATTTTGATATCATTGCAAAAACAGCTTTTGTACCTGTGCAAGTGCAGCTTTATTTGGCAAGTGTTTAAAAAATCCCATTGGTACTTGAAGAGAAAGAAAGGTTGCCTGTAAATATGGATGAGTAAAAAAAAATGTTAATGCAGTAGCAAAAGCAGCTGCAATTTTCTTTTGTATCTCTGGGTTTCAAATGAAATTAAATGAGTGACCTTCAGCACCTGTCCTCACTCTGCAATGTGGCAATGATATCGGGGACTGGCGTTGTTCAGCAGCTGGGCCTGTCTGTTTCCACAAAGGGATGATGAGAATACTTGAAATCTTTCATGCAGTAAAGAGCTGCGATGTTCACGTGTCTCATGTTACTGAGATAGGTTGTCATTGTCGGGAGTCGAGACACTGCTTGTGATGGGTTTGGAGGACATTCAGGTTGTTCAAAGCAGTGTATTTTCTGAGTATGCTTTCCAAGGATGCCTTTGAACACTGACCCCAAAATATCAAAGGAGATCAAGATAAAGCAGACAGAGTTATACATTAGTGATAGACAGAGGTCCTCCCTATTCACAGAACAGCTACGCCCAGGGCAGTGGCAGTGGAAGCCAGCCTCCTGGCCATATGCCCCGGTCCTGACCTAGAAGGATCACTCTAGCTCAGAAGAAAGCGGTCTCCCTCTTCATGCAAATAGCTAGCCGCAGTGCTGAGACGGCCAATAAGGTCGATGGTAAATGTTGTCATGTGAATGTTTCTTCATTAGGCACTGGACTGAACCCACTAATTCACATGTAGAAGGAGATCCTGCCACCTCCTGGGAAGGCTGTCAACAGCTTTCAATCACTTATCTGTGTCAGCACACATAAGGAGCAGAGTTAGGCTTCCCCCTTATAAGCAACATGTGAGCATCTTCTACTGGTTGCAGAAGACTAGGAGTCATTACTCCTGGCTTCTGTTTCATCTTTGCCCCTGACTGGTGGTACCTCCTTGGGAAAGACACTCTCTAGGCTCACTTTACCTCTCCATAAAAGCGGCACAAGAACAACTACCTACCAGGAGTGCTATGAGTCTGAAGTAATGAACGAGGGAATTAATGAGTTAATTGATGCTTTTAAAGTGTGCTGAGGTCCTCAATGTAAAAAGCTATAAGTAAATGCTCAACATGGGGGTAGCAATGACCTGTCTTTCTGGCTGGATGAGGAATGGGTCCCAAATTATTATTAATTATTAATTTATTATTATCGTTGCTGCTGTTGTTGTTATTATTGGGTCACCTTATCGAAGAGTTTGAGAATAGCTGGCATCAAGTATAATTATGACACCAACACAAATAACTCTTTCCCCCATCTTTTGTCCCAAAAGAAGTTTAACAAGTGGTATCATTTGTGAAGCCTCGAGCTAACCAGATAAACATTGTGATTATTCCCAGTGTAATCCTGCTGAGAATGCAATTATTAAAGGGAATCTTTTCTAGACTTGACAACTCAGCTTTCCGTTAACCCATTCTTCATTAGAGTTATTAATATTATAGTAAAGAAGTGACATCCTCCAGACACATTTGGGAATAAAAAGGAGCACATTCTGTTGAGGGAATTAGCTGCATTCAGCCATGGATGAGTTATAGTGACTGACATCTGGCATTACATTAATCTTATATGCTTTCTATTAGTTTTGAGTTAAATTGATTATCTCATCAGTAGATATTTGCAATTAGCACTCCAATGCCCCCCATCTTCCTTTAGCTATCATCCGGCTTGCAATCAAAACAAGAACACTTTTTCCCATACCACCATGAATAGAATGTGGCAAAGATTAGTCAAACACGCAGAGGAGAATTGGACACCCAGTTCCCATTAATGTTAAGGGGAATTAGGCATCTACATATTTCATGCAGCTTTGAAAATCAATGCAGATCTCATTTGAATTTGTTCCTTTAAGAATCTTAGTAAGGTTGCTGTTAACATTTTTGAATTTCATTTGTGGTCACAATCCCTAATTAATTCAGGGCCAGATTTTCACAGGTATTTAGGCACCTGCAGCAGCAGATAGGCACCTCTTGGGATTTGCAAATGTGCCTAAACGAATTAGGCATCTAATTGCCATTGATTTCAGTGGAAACAACAAGGAGTCTGGTGGCACCTTAAAGACTAACAGATTTATTTGGGCATAAGCTTTCGTGGGTAAAAACCTCACTTCTTCGGATGCATAGAGTGAAAGTTACAGATGCAGGCATTATATACTGACACATGGAGAGCAGGGAGTTACTTCGCAAGTGGAGAACCAGTGTTGACAGGGCCAATTCAATCAGGGTGGATGTAGTCCACTCCCAATAATGGATGAGGAGGTGTCAATTCCAGGAGAGGAAAAGCTGCTTCTGTAATGAGCCAGCCACTCCCAGTCCCTATTCAAGCCCAGATTAATGGTGTTAAATTTGCAAATGAATTTTAGTTCTGCTGTTTCTCTTTGAAGTCTGTTTCTGAAGTTTTTTTGTTCAATGATAGTGACTTTTAAATCTGTAATAGAATGACCAGGGAGATTGAAGTGTTCACTTACTGGCTTATGTATGTTACCATTCCTGATGTCCGATTTGTGTCCATTTATTCTTTTGCGGAGGGACTGTCCGGTTTGGCCAATGTATATGGCAGAGGGGCATTGCTGGCACATGATGGCATATATAACATTAGTGGATGTGCAGGTGAATGAGCCCTTGATGGTGTGGCTGATGTGGTTGGGTCCTCTGATGGTGTCGCCAGAGTAGATATGGGGACAGAGTAGGCAACGAGGTTTGCTACAGGGATTTGTTCCTGGGTTGGTGTTTCTGTGGTGTGGTGTGTAGTTGCTGGTGAGTATTTGCTTCAGGTTGGGGGGTTGTCTGTAAGCGAGGACTGGCCTGCCTCCCAAGGTCTGTGAGAGTGAAGGATCATTTTCCAGGATAGGTTGTAGATCGTGGATAATGCGCTGGAGTGGTTTTAGCTGGGGGCTGTATGTGATGGCCAGTGGTGTTCTGTTATTGTCCTTGTTGGGCCTGTCCTGTAGTAGGTGATTTCTGGGTACCCGTCTTGCTCTGTCAATCTGTTTCCTCACTTCCCCAGGTGGGTATTGTAGTTTTACGAATGCTTGATAAAGATCTTGTAGGTGTTTGTCTCTGTCTGAGGGGTTGGAGCAAATTCGGCTGTAGACAATGGATCGTGTGATGTGTCTTAGATGGAAGCTGGAGGCATGTAGGTATGTATAGCGGTCAGTAGGTTTCCGGTATAGGGTGGTGTTTATGTGACCATCACTTATTTGCACTGTAGTGTCCAGGAAGTGGATCTCTTGTGTGGACTGGTCCAGGCTGAGGTTGATGGTGGGGTGGAAATTGTTGAAGTCCAGGTGGAATTCTTCAAGGGCCTCCTTTCCATGGGTCCATATGATGAAGATGTCATCAATGTAGCGCAAGTAGAGGAGGGGCACTAGGGGACGAGAGCTGAGGAAGCGTTGTTCTAAGTCAGCCATAAAAATGTTGGCATACTGTGGGGCCATGCGGGTACCCATAGCAGTGCCACTGACTTGAAGGTATAAGTTGTCCCCAAATCTGAAGTGGTTGTGGGTGAGGACAAAGTCACAAAGCTCAGCCATCAGGCGTGCTGTGGCCTCATCAGGGATACTGTTCCTGACAGCTTGTAGTCCATCCTCATGTGGAATATTGGTGTAAAGTGCTTCTACATCCATGGTGGCTAGGATGGTGTTTTCAGGAAGAACACCAATGCATTGTAGTTTCCTCAGGAAGTCGGTGGTGTCTCGAAGATAGCTGGGAGTGCTGGGAGTGTAGGGTCTGAGGAGAGAGTCCAAATAGCCAGATAATCCTGCTGTAAGAGCGTCAATGCCTGAGATGATGGGGCGTCCAGGGTTTCCGGGTTTATGGATCTTGGGTAGCAGATAGAATACCCCTGGTCAGGGTTCTGGGGGGGTGTCCATGTAGATTCGTTCCCGTACTGTAGCTGGGAATTTCTTGAGCAGATGGTGTAGTTTCTTTTTGCATCCGAAGAAGTGAGGTTTTTACCCACGAAAGCTTATGCCCAAATAAATCTGTTAGTCTTTAAGGTGCCACCAGACTCCTTGTTGTTTTTGTAGATACAGACTAACACGGCTACCCCCTGATACTTGACACCATTTCAGTGGAAGTTGGTCTCCCATCCACATCAACTGAGATTCTGTCCACAGTGATTGCATTAAGAAGTAGGGCTAAAATTAAGGGCTAATGATTAATTATGGAAAAATTGCACTCTAGAGAGTCTCTTGGTATGTTTTGTGGGAGCTTAGTTTTATGTAAGCAAATTTGCATCTTGACAGTGCTGTTGAGATAGCCCTTGAATACTGACTTACTGTTTATACTCCTTGGTAACAGAAATTGACCTCTGAACTTACATGTGTAACCATCTATATAAGTATTTCTAGTGTTTCAGTCACCACGGTACCTGAGCACCATAATGCTTTCCTTTTTTGTCTGCAGTGTACTTTACAAACATTTACTAGTGAAGTGTTACCACCTCCCCGGAGGTAATTATGTTTATTCCCGTTTTACAGATGGAAAATGACGCACAGCTGAGACAAATGACTTATCTTAGGTCACAATGTATGTCTCTAATTGGAGCTGAGGGTGTGAGTCCCAGCTCACCGTAGACATACTTGTGCTATCTTTCATCGAGCTAGCATACTAAAAATAATAGTGCAGCTGGAGTAACACAGGCAGTGGTGAATGACGGCACAGGCTAGCCGTGCTGAGTATATACCTGCCTGACCTCTGTGGGTACATAGTTGGCATGGTTAGTCTGTGCCACTGATTGTTGCTGCCTGTGCTACCTTGGCTACACTATTGTTTCTAGCATGCCAGCTCCATGACAGCTAGCGCAAGTGTGTCTCCTCACACTCCTAGGTCCAAGTGTAGACATAGCCAGTGAGTCAGTGGCAGAGCTGGAAATAGCAGATTCCCATTCCCCTATGGTAACCATTATGCATAGAATGTCCGCTTTTGTAGAGAACAATATTGTTCCACAGATTCATTCAACAGCCTGTGGGGACAACAAGAATGGGGAGTCTAAGGTTGTTTTGGAGCAGAGTGATAAAGAAAGCAGGTAACATTCTTCACTCAAAGTGTTCTGAGCTGTCTAGAAAAATCACTCTGCTTTCCTCGGCACAGTCTTCGTCTAAGAATATATCAGAGGAAGGATCTGTTGCTTTTCAACAGACAAGGTCTTTATTTCTGATTATCACATTAGTTATAACTTGTATAACCAGCCCAGCTAGCACATTTCTTAATTAATTAAAAGTTGTAATATGTTCCTGGCAGCAAAGACAAATAATTCTCCTGTTACAAGAACAGTTTTCTTAGCAGTTGCAAAGGTTATTCCATTATTATTAATTATATTATGCTTATTATTGTTATTATTTTTAATTGCAGTCTACCTGGTACTGTAGCTTTGAGACAGGTGGGGTTTCCATGTTCATATGCAGTCACTAATGTTCATCCCCAAAGGCAGCAGCATTTCAATGGTGGATGACACACTCCCTATTTCTATCTATCTATCTAGATCAGGGATCGGCAACCTTTGGCACGCGGTCCATCAGGGAAATCTGCTGACGGGCCAGGACGGTTTGTTTACCTACAGCATCCGCAGGTTCGGCCGATCGCAGCTCCCACTGGCCGCGGTTCGCCGTTCCAGGCCAATGGGGATTGTGGGAAGCGGTGGCCAGCACATCCCTCGGCCTGCACCGCTTCCCGTAGCCCCCATTGGCTTGGAACAGGGAACCGCGGCCACTGGGAGCTGCGATCGGTCAAACCTGCAGACGCTGCAGGTAAACAAACCGTCCCGGCCTGTTAGCGGATTTCCCTGATGGGCCAGGGGCCAAAGGTTGCCGATCCCTGATCTAGATATTTATGATATCCACCCGCTTAGTAAGTTTATACATTATGATGGGTGTTCTACCATGTACCCATATTCTCTCTTCCCTCCCCAATTCCAGAAAAAAAGAGTGAGTTTTCTCTCACTCTCTCATACTCACACACACACACACAAAATCACAACTCTCCATCATCTGCTTTCTCTTCATCTAATTTTCCTGGCAAATTCTGGCAAAGAGGTAAGTTTTCATTTAATGACAAAGAGAGGAAAATCTGTGATCTCCCTTGGCTTCTCTAGAAGGGGAGTGGTGCTAGGACTAACCTGGGATGCAGATCGTGCTGTATCTCCAGCTGTCGCTAATCCCCCTCTCATTTCTGATGGTATTCAGTCACTAAGGATCATGGCTCTCTTGGGAGGCTGTGGGTTCTAGGACTGCAACCAGCCCACCTATTTTTAAACATCACTTCCTTTGTCCACAGTAGGTGCGAAGTGGTATTTAAAATCACGGTAAACAACACATGGCAGCTAAACTGATACATTTTAACCATCACTCAGTTTCCCCATATAAACAATCCCACAATGTTTCTCCTTGCCCCTTGTCATCCCAGGTTCCCAGTCAGCCAGCTGCTCTTCTTGCAGAAGATGAGCTCATCAGGGAATAGCCTTATTAGGTTTTGATGTCAAAAAGAGCAGGAAACTCAGGCACTGGGAGACTAACTGATTTCCCCAAGATCACATAGGATCCATGGCAGAGCCAGGAACCCCAATCTCATGACTGCCAAGCCTGGGCTTTAATGCTCATCTAGCCTTCCTCTTACCGAGCTTGGGAATTGCTGTACATAGCCTGAAAGGGGGTGATCATTATCAGTTGCTTCAGGATGTCCATTTTGTATGTCATTGTAAATAACGGTCACTAACCATTCACTAAGATATTGTGATTTGGCCAAATACAAAAATGTGCTTTTACCTCAAAATTGTCAAACAAAGCCTCAGCTACTTATCAGCAAAACTCAAATAGCTCAGAGGGTCAGTTTGGTTCAAGATCCAAGGTGCTGTTTGATTTAGCAGCCCTGCTTCTAACTCCTACTCTGCCATGGGGGTGGGAATGAAAGACAGAAGAAAAAAAAGCCTTTAACATACAAAACACCTCTGCTGCTAAAACTTGCAAAAGAAAACCGGCTGGCCTGCTTATTCTAAATAATAACAGGTAGTAGCCACCCATAGTGTCTGAACGTGGTTGTAATTCACTCCTCAGGGTTGACCGCTGCCATTCCTGAACTGTGAGAGCTGTCATCAAATAAATCCCAGAGAGAGGATTACAACCTTGTGCATTCACTTAATGGCCATCTATTTTCCAAAATGCTATGGGTTAGCAAGAGTGCTGCTACAGTTGCCAAATTCCCCTACACACCTCAGTGAAGACAGAACAAGGAGTGTTATTTAGCATTTATATTACATGAGCTCCCAGAGGCTCCAGTCAGGACCAGGCCCCGGCCCCATTGTACTAGGCCCTGTACAAACACATCAGTCACAACCCCTGCCTTGGAGAGGTTACAACCCGAGATACATACACCACCTACAGCAGGAAACATATTGGGTTTATATTAGGAAAATCTTTATAGTTTAACAAAATGACTAGTATGTGAGTACATCACTACCCTCCACAGATTGGAAACAGAACTGCTGAGCTGTGTGCCGTAGGTCCTACAGTTAGTGGTGGGGTAGCGGAACCAGGGAGATGGGGGTGACCACACCCATAATGGAAATCTTGGGGGGCAGATCTATATTTCCATACACACCGCAATGTTTTCTGCCCCCACAATGTTTCACAGAGATGAAAGCAGGACCCAGCTATGTTCCTCATGCACTGGAGGGCATAGAGGAGGGGGGAAGGTGCACAGAGATGAAAGCGGGACCCAGAGGAGGGACTGGAGTGACCACCGTGGTGCACGAGATCAGGCCAGCTGCCAGGGAGTGGATACGAAGAGCTCTTCTCTCTCCACCTTCCAATGACTGTGGATCCTGGCGGGGGGACACAGCCCAGGGGAGAGGCAGGGGAGGCATGGACTCCAGCCACTAGGGTGTACTGGGGGATAGAACAGGACAGTGGCACATGGGAAGGGTACATGGGGGTGCACAGGGTGCCAACTGCCAAGGAGAGGTGAGGAGAACAGGCCACCAAACACCAGCTACTGAGAAACTGCTGTAAGAACTACTAGGATGCCCATTCCCAGCCTGGAGCTGGCTGCCCCTCTCCCACTGAGTCTCAGTAGCTTCCCTCTTATCCCTCATTTCCCACACTCACAGGGAAATCCCCCTCCCCCGCCCCCATTTAGTGGATTTCTCCTTTAGTTTATACAGTGGATGCTGTTGGAACAGGAGGATCTGAGTTCTAACCCTGCTCCCATTAAGACATTTCAAATGGCAATGGCATGTAGCAAAGGGCCAACCATAAGGTTTCTAGATGGTCACAGACTTGTTACAATACTTCCCAGCTCCAATGGGGTGTGTTAGCTGAGGTCTCTGCAGAACACTATGTAAATGCCTGTTAAAAATAGTAATAATAACTTTAAAGAGGCCGAAGTCCTGAGCTAATCCATTCCAAAGTGCTTTAGTCAGTATGGCAGAAAGAGCACTTCAGCAGATACATGTCAGTCTCCTTGACTTTCATGGAGACAATTACAGTAATGGGAAAGAATCATTGCACTCAAGCAGCTCAAAGGTGCCAAGTTGCCAATTGCACCTGATGTGACTGGACTGTTTCTCAGCTGGGACACTCCACTGTGTCTTGACTGGGGAATTCTTGTTTCACTCATGTGCTTCCTGCATTCACATGCATCCAAATGGAAGCACATAAGCACAGAAGATCACAGAAGATCTTAAAGCACTTTGCAAGTGTTAGGCAGTCAGATACTTTGGTGAAGAGTATGGTATGAATGCCTGGAGAGAGATTTCTTAGAACATTAATGAATTAGCCTCAAGAACACCTGTGGTGGGTAATAATCATTATTCCCTTTATTCATATTCATAAACGGAGGTACAGAGATGTTAATTGACTTGCCCAAACTCACACAGTTGGTCCAAGGAATGGCCAAAACTGTAACCCAGATCTCTGGATTCCCAGTCCTGAGCTTCAGCACTTCCTTCCTCCCTATAGTCAGCATCAGATGCTGACATGTCAGGCATCCCATCGAACCATGTTGTGCTTCAGTTTACCCATATGTATAACTGAGTAATCGTGTTACACAGAACTGAGCAAATATTGATTTGGGAGGGGGGGTGGTCAGGAGCCAAATCTTTTTAAATTTTCAAACTGAAATTGATGTTTTTCTCACCAAAATGAAAATCTGGAAAAAACAAAAGTTTCAGGTTGAAAAAAAAACATTTCGTTCAACCCAAAATTATTTTATTTGTTCATTTTATTTAATTTGTGTTTTTTTACCTTTTAATAAATATGAATAGATTTCTGTTGCTTTGAAACAAAAAAAATCAAAATGATTTATTTCAAAATGATTTTAAAAAACCTATTTTGACTGTTTCAAAAAATTCCCTCCTTGGTTCAATAAATACCCCCTCTGACTGATTCAGAAAAGGGATGTGAACTGGGGGTCTTATCACCTCCCATGTGAGTGCCCTAACAACTGGGCTCTTGGCTAGTCTAGAGAACAAAAGTGAGGGTGTCTTACTGTTTTTTCATGAAAAAATTGGAAAAGCCTTGAGTTTGTTAATCAGAACAAAAAGAAATTGGGAAGCTTAAAAAAATGGTCACATAGAATGCTTGTTTTCTGGCCAGCTCTAATCCCCCTTGGTGCAAATGTGCTGAAGTAGGTTCCTGTGCCATCAGCTCTTCCTCTTCACACAGCCTAGAGTAGGGAGCGTAAAAGGGGTGGGATGGGGCAGACAGGAAATGTGGCAGGACAGAGCTCTGTGATGCCATTCCTCCATTGGCATAGGTTATATTAAGGATCGTAAATCGTTGGCACAATTTAGAGCAACTCTCCACCTGCTCAAATTCATGTCAGGATTGGGGTCAGCTCTGAGAAGTGAAGAGCTGTAACCAGATCCCCAGACATGTCCTCCCTCTCTCCTATGGTGAGGAGAACCCTGGTGCAGCCCTTTGCCTCAAGACTTGAAGAAAAGCTACCAAGAAAGGGAAAAACAGCCAGAAAAAAGACAGACTTCACCAGATTTGGGAGATGAGTATGTAACACCCACATACACACAGTGGAAAATGCATTAATATCCTAGCAGATACTAGGCATCTTTCTGATCAACTGGACACTCCTGGGGAACATACTCAGTGTGATCCCTTTGAATTACTCCAAACAGTGGGTGCTTATTCTTTGAAATGATACACTTGGAATTGTCTGCAGCCCAGCCTGAAAGAGAGAGGGGGGATGGTGGTCCATGCACAGGATGGGGCAGAAAGGTTCATATTTTTGCCTCCTATTTCTCATAAAACTCCCTCAATGCCCCTGGGCGAGACACCTGTAAATCTCTGTGCTTCAGTTTCTCCCATCACCTGTAAAGAGGGGGCACTACCACCTGCTCACCCCAGGGGGTGTGTTTGTTGCTTTTTGAGTATTTATTAATTAGTTAATGTTTGCAAAGCATGTTGAAGGTGTTAACTATTACTCACAGCAATTCACTGATGCAAACTGGTGTTTGCTAGTACAATTTTCTCACTGTGCAGCACTTTGCCTGCCTCCTGACTCTATTAGGGCTAATAATTGAGTCAGTCTCTGCATGAGTATTTCGATGTTTTAATGCTTTGGACAATGCTTACTTGGGAGTCTTTTTATGTTTACTTTGGGACAGTTAGAATTCTTTTGCATTTCTTCCCTTTTTTTTTTTTTTTTAAGTCTGAAGGTGCATGTGCCTTGGAAAGGTGCATGTTATAAATGAAACAGAATAAGATAATTAAACAACTAAGAGTGAACCTAGACACACATGCTCCCAGGTTCTTCAGAGGAGGGGAAAAGGAGAAAGAAACCCACGGGGACCATCTGTCACAAGCTCCATACCTCAAATATCTAGTAAAATGAATATCAGATAACAGACCCACAACATGGATATGCATGGGGAAATTAGCACTTTCAGCCACATTACAGAACTGAAATCTATCATACTTATAATACAGCCTATGACCAGAGCATCTGAATACCTCACAACATACCTGTGAGGCACTACTATTCCCATTCAGCAAGTGGGGAACTGAGGCACAAAGAGACTATATGACTTGCCTAAGATCCCACAGAAAGTCTTTGTTGGAGGAGGGAATTGAACCTAATTCTCAGGCCAGCACCCTAACCACTGAGCCAACCTTTACCCCTGAAAAAACTATTTATACTATGTAATGTATTTATACTATGCAATGTTGCCAATCCTTACAACTTTATTTCAAGTCTTGTGATAAATTGGTGTTTTCCTTAAAGCCCCAGATCCTTGAGTCATGTATATATACAAGAATCTCAGATTTCATTTTTTTTTTAAACTAAGTTTCTAGCCCTTATGGAAGCAGATAAAAGCTTGGAAACAGGAGCCCTAAAGGCTTAAATAAAAAAGAACCCAAAATGTATTCATATTGTTTTGAAATCTCATGATTTGTGGACTCAAATTGGTTTGCACCTGTCCGCGTGTTCACATAGGGGAGAAAAAAAACAGTGTTTTCCAGACCCACACGGTTTTTAGCCCAGCTCTGTAATGCCCCCCCTTACCCTAACTTCATGCTCCTTTCTGACTCTGCTGATTCTACCTTCTGCCATAGTCATAACATATTTAATCCTTCTACCGCACCGAATGGCTTTCCTTTTTTCATCCTCCCGCCTCCCCCCCATGTGATGAATTATTGATGGCTGTTTGGCAATAAAAGGTCCTTCACCACCTATCCCATGACTCTGTGGCCATTCAGACATCCTGTATTCCTGAGGAGATAATGTATTTACATTGTTTTTGGTGTGAAAATATCCATTGTACCTCTGGTACACAATACAATCTGCTCTTGTCATTTGAAGCCAAAAGACCTGGTTCTCGGGTATTTGGTGCCCATTACAGTAATTACCTTCTGTCTCTTTTGTTATTTATTTTAGTGGGTATCATCTGTTTAAAATATAGAAGTGACTGTAATGTTGCTGGGACATCCCCTCAATATTCCTGACCAGGAGGAACAGCACAAAAGAGACTGTCCCTACAAAAATCCATCCCAGGTTTCACAGTGAGCCAAGTGCAGGCTGACACAGCGCTCTGGGAGTTTAGTCAGTGCCCTGTGGATACCCTTGCAGCATGGACATGATCAGTATAGCTCAAATTTCTGTACCTCACTAGAGAGTCTTAGTGCCTTGATTTAAGGAGCTGCCAGTAGCTGGGGACCCAATGGCGGCCAGCAGAGTTTGGGTCCCATTCTGAAAAGCCTGTAGGAACCGTGAGCACATCTCAGCCATCTTAACAGCACTAGCTCATCCCTTTATACAGCCTGCTTCTAGTGAGGCTACAGTACTTCCAGCTCCATCTTTGCCCACAAATCTCTTTTAAAATTTCTCTCAACAAGGTCCACTTGAAATCAGGTTTAAAACACCTGCAGAAAGGGTTATATCCAGGGACAGTTTGTAGCAGGGTTTGTGCCCATACTCAGTGTGGTTACTCACAAGGATTAAAGTAGGAGGTGTGAAGGTCTGAAAGCAGAAGAGTTCCCTCTTCTGACCCCTCTCTCTGGCCAATGGGAGTGCTTCTTCCTTTGAGCTATCCCTCCTCATCACCTCCATACAGCAGGGATCACTTACTTTGCTCAGTGATTGCAAGCAGCTCACATCACCAGGCAGGAGGGCCAGAGAAAGCAGCTGTGCAAGCCCCCCATTCCCATCCCACAGTGGGAATCCTGACTCTGGAGAAGCGTGTGATGATTTGTTCAAATTGGACTATCCTCCATGACGGTCAAAGAGGCAGTAAGTGGCTGTTAGAGGAAGCCTGACGAAGAGTCATCTTCTCTAGTAGCCTGAAATCCGGCACTCTATATTGTTCCTGAAGTGGCTGTATCTAGTCCAGCAGCATTCACAGCTGCATAGAGAATGGCAATTTATCCTTTAGATCTGTCTTGCACTTCTGTGGTTTTACACTTCATTTGCAACTCAGAAAAGGGCTGTTCAATGTCTCACCAATTTTTTTTATTATTATTATTATTATTATTATTTTGAGTCTGGAGGAATCACTGGGGCATTGAATCTCTCAAGGAAGAAGGAGGCACCCTATAGTGCAGGGGTGCCCAACCTACAGCTCACAGGGCATACACGGCCCACATTTCATAAGGCCCACAACCTGCTTAAACACAATATACTAATGGCTGATTCATTAGCATTTTGTCCTGTTTACATTTTAGTTTACACAGTGTGTAAATAGACAATACTGTACATAGAAACAACCAATCTAAGTCATACGAAACCAGCTGAACTTAAGAACATAAGAATGGCCATACTGGGTCAGACCAAGGGTCCATTCAGCCCAGCATCCTGTCTGCTGACAGTGGCCAATGTCAGGTGCCCCAAAGGGAGTGAACCTAACAGGCAATGATCAAGTGATCTCTCTCCTGCCATCCATCTCCACCCTCTGACAAACAGAGGCTAGGGACACCATTCCTTACCCATACTGGCTAATAGCCATTAATGGACTTAACTTCCATGAATTTATCTAGTTCTCTTTTAAACCCTGTTATAGTCCTAGCCTTCACAGCCTCCTCAGGCAAGGAGTTCCACAGGCTGACTGTGCGCTGTGTGAAGAAAAACTTCCTTTTATTTGTTTTAAACCTGCTGCCTATTAATTTCATTTGGTGGCCCCTAGTTCTTATAGTATGGGAACAAGTAAATAACTTTTCCTTATTCACTTTCTCCACACCACTCATGATTTTATATACCTCTATCATATCCCCCCTTAGTCTCCTCTTTTCCAAGCTGAAAAGTCCTAGCCTCTTTAATCTCTCCTCATATGGGACCCGTTCCAAATCCCTAATCATTTTAGTTGCCCTTCTCTGAACCTTTTCTAATGCCAGCATATCTTTTTTTGAGATGAGGAGACCACATCTGTACGCAGTATTCAAGATGTGGGCATTTATATAAGGGCATTTCTATTAGGGCAATAAGATATTCTCCGTTTTATTCTCTATCCCTTTTTTCATGATTCCTAACATCCTGTTTGCTTTTTGACTGCCGCTGCACACAGCGTGGACGTCTTCAGAGAACTATCCACGATGACTCCAAGATCTCTTTCCTGATTAGTTGTAGCTAAATTAGCCCCCATCATATTGTATGTATAGTTGGGGTTATTTTTTCCAATATGCATTACTTTACATTTATCCACATTAAATTTCATTTGCCATTTTGTTGCTCAATCACTTAGTTTTGTGAGATCTTTTTGAAGTTCTTCAGAGTCTGTTTTGGTCTTAACTATCTTAAAATATAAAACAATACAGGTGACTTTAAATGTTATTACAATATGTATAATCTGTAAATATGTAGGTTTATGTGGCCATCCTCTGTAATAAGGTTGGGCACCACTGCTTTAGGGAGAAGGAGGCAGCAGGAGATAAACAGGCCCCGGACATTTTACATCTTTTCCTGTCCTTTTTTGCACAAGAAAGAGCATTATACTTAGCTATGCACAAGGACCCTGAATTTTAAAATAGCCAGTTTCTTTCCTGACTAAGGGAGAGTGAGATAATCCAGATTTATTAGCTTTGTAACAGACACTGAATCCAAGCATGTCTTGTGCCGTTCCTACTAAGGAATTGCACATCAATGTGGCTGTCTCAATGAGCAATTATAATATGAATACACTAGTTTACACATGATGGGTGGAGTCAAGGCCCCATTAAAGTCAATGGAAATTTTCCCACTGATTTCATGGGGCCTAGATTTCACCCTATGATGACACTTGTTTGTGTGGTGCAGGGGTCGGCAACGTTCAGCACGCGGCTCGCCAGGGTAAGCACCCTGGCAGGCCGGGCCAGTTTTATTTACCTGCTGATGCGGCAGGTTCGGCTGATCGCGGCCCCCACTGGCCGGGGTTTGCCGTCCCGGGCCAATGGGGGCGGCGAGAAGCGGCGCGGGTGAGCGATGTGCTGGCCGCGGCTTCTCGCCGCCCCCATTGGCCTGGGATGGCGAACCCCGGCCAGTGGGGGCCGCGATCGGCCGAACCTGCTGCGTCAGCAGGTAAATAAAACTGGCCCGGCCCGCCAGGGTACTTACCCTGGCGAGCCGCGTGCCGAACGTTGCCGACTCCTGGTGTGGTGTATGCTAATTCCTAGTCAAATACTCATTCACATGGACAAATTCTCTCCCCAAATTACTACATCAGTAGGTTTGTACAGAGTCTGATTTGTACTGATTTGTCACTACCACAATATAAATAATCATCATTTAGGCCATGGGTAGGTAACCTGCGACATGCGAGATGATTTTCAGTGGCACTAACACTGCCCGGGCCCTGGCCACTGGTCCAGGGGGCTCTGCATTTTAATTTAATTTTAAATGAAGCTTCTTAAACATTTTAAAAACCTTATTTACTTTACATACAACAATAGTTTAGTTATATATTATAGACTTATAGAAAGAGACCTTCTAAAAACGTTAAAATGTATTACTGTCACGTGAAGCCTTAAATTAGAGTGAATAAATGAAGACTCGGCACACCACTTCTGAAAGGTTACCGACCCCTGATTTAGGCAAAGAAAACTGGAATCATGAACAATTACACAAAAGTAGGAAAAACAACGGTACAAATATGATTGTGTTGAATCACAATTCAAGTTTGCAGATATCCTTGTGAATGCTTCCTGCAGTCATGCGACAACCACAGAGGCTGAGAATAACACATGATCTTTATAGGTGGCAAACTTTATCTGCAGAGACAAATTTACAGCTGTTTAAATTGTCAAGGCCCCTGGTATCTTCACAAGGAAAAGGGCTAGAAACTTTTTTGTTTTTTTTTAAATGAAAGCTAAGATTAACCCGGACATCAGATGTGTTGCCAACTCTCATGATGTTAGCATGAGTTCATGATAATTACTGTTTTTCATAAAGCCCCAGCACCTGGAGTCAAGTGAATATGTAAGAATATGAGCTTTCATTCTTTTTTTAAAAGTTTCTAGCCTTCACAGTTGCACATAAATCTTGAAAATGTGACCTGTGTCCCCCCCTAAAGGCTCAAAAGCTAAAAGACAAATAAAAAGAACCCAAAGTACATTATTTAAAAAAACTCATGATTTTTTTAAGCCAATCTCATTACTGGGGCAGGGAAAGGCTGACTCATGATTTTTGAACTTTTGGGGTTGTCAATAATGGCAGTTGCTGATTCCACAGCTCCAGGGGTGGTTCTAGAAGACAGGGAGAATCCAGGCCAGTGATTCTCAAACTTATTTGATTGGGCCCCTCTTCTTTGTGTCTGTAGTCGTATATGCCCCCCTCCTCAGTACATATACCGCCACCCAGCTCTGAAGGCAGAACGGAGAGCAGCAGCCACTGGCCGGACCCCCAGCAGCAGAACAGAAATAAGGGAGGCAATGCCACCCCAGGGCTGACAGCTGGAGCCCTGCCACCTCCACGTGAGGGACTGGAGGGAAAGAGAGCCTGAGCCTGGGCTGCCTCCTGATGAGGGATTGAGGGAGGGGGAGGAAGGAGAGCCCAAGCCCAGGTGGCGGGGCTCTGGCTGTCCACTTTATCCCCCCCTCCTGGTTGTGCCCAGTCACCTGAGGCTGACAGACAGAGCGCTTAAAAAGAAAGCATACAGCTTGCGCCTCCCTTGACACATTCCCGTGCCTCCCTTGAGAGGCCTGCTACATAGTTTGAGAGCCACTGCTCTAGGCTACAGGACAGAACAAGAACTGAACCTTTGTCTGAAACTCAAATCGCATTTTCCCCATTACACTTTTATTCTCGCTGATGACTCCAAGCAGACAGGCTCTGACCAGGGCTGGAATTACTGAAATACTATGAGATATATTAGTATGATATGATTTCCAGCCTAAATAAAACAAGAAATACTGGAACTCTCCCAAAAGAGCCTGTAATTGCAAGGTTTACAGCCAGAGGCTGGATCAGTTCAGAGAAGTCTGAATAGGCATCCACATTATAGGTACTTTTAGAAAATGAAAATGAACTTCTGAAGTTTTTCAAGTTTGCCATAGATGGGTGATGTGCTGCATGGTAGAGAAAGGGGAACTGGAGTATAAACATGGTCTCATACCACAACCTATAGATCCAGATTTCATTCACTTCCAGAATTCTAGGGTGTTCTCATGGAGGGTTCTTGTTCCATCCCTGGTAAGGCTAGGTGCCATTAGTAAAATGTGGATTGGCATTTGAGTTCTGATTTCAAATGTCCTGTTAGTGCAGAAGTGCTTGGATCTAAGGATTATGGCTATCTTTAATGGAGCACATCTGACCTCTCTGGAGAGATATAGATCAGGTGGAAAAGAACATGTAGCTAGGATGTATTTTGATACTGTGTATATGGAACACAGCACCATAAGGAAAAGTGACCTTCAGAAAGATATATTTCAAAGCTCATAAGTATTATCTACCAAAGCTTAGTACATAACCTTTCTCTATGACATCTATACCTCCATTTATCCATTTTCCTCTTCTATACCTCCTCATCTTCCTTTGCTTCTCTCTTCTTTTCTTGCTCTGGGTCTTTTTGGGGGGGGGTCCACTTAAATAACCCACTCCCCATTCCCATAACAAATATGAACACACAGGGCTTGTCTCTCCTCTCTCATGCCAACTTTACTGTGGGGTAACTCTATTGATTTTAGTAGTGTTACTCCTGATTTACACCAGTGTAAGCAAAAAGAGAATCAGGCCCATAGAATCAACAATGTCTACAGAATCACCTTGCCTACTGTGTTAGTGTCAGTTCTCTTCTGCTCACGTATATGACATTCTTTATCCTTCTAGTATGCTGGCTGAATTTCTGTTTGCAATTGACTATTGTTCCAGCATATAATGTATTAAGATATTGTTTTACAAAAGAAAGTGTGTGACAAATCCATTGAGGATGGCTGCATACTGTGGAATTAGAGTGGATATTAGCACAAGGAAATAACAAGGACATTTTAATTAATGTGTCAAAGAATGAAAATGTCACACACACACAGCTGGGGTCAAAGCACAAGAGAAATGTAACAAACACAGCTCTGTAACTCAATGTGGAGATTACATGAGGGACCACTGAGCTGCCATTCTCCAGAGAGCGATGCACTGCAGGAATCAAGGTACATTAGGTGGCTCCTACAAAAGTTTTCTGTACTTCCCAGAAGGAACTCCACTGGCTTCCATGGATGAGTGAGTCAGAAGTCCCAGAGATAACACAAGCTCTACCTTTTGGTTCAGTATCTTACCTTCCTGTATCCAGATTGAGGTTCTGATATTGCAGCCATTAGCTCTCTCTCCATACATCACTTATAGGAGGGCGGGTGTCAAAATGGGATGGGTGCTCTTGTTGGGGGATTGTGTGTGTTTTTAGGGGAGTGTTAGGAAATGAGAGAGCAGTCTACATTGTTGCAATAAGATGATGAATGTTTTCACTGAGATTAATACCCCTGCAACATTGGTTCACATGATTTAGGGGGTCAGAGGATTCTCCCCAGCTTCTTGCATGTTCTAGTGTTCCTCCATGGCTGGACTAGGCACTTTAAGGAATGTAATGTTTGGATTGTTATCACCTGTGAACAAGCTGCAGTCTCAGACTACTGGGAGAGG
Organism: Emys orbicularis; assembly: GCF_028017835.1. Lineage (NCBI taxonomy): Eukaryota > Metazoa > Chordata > Testudines > Emydidae > Emys > Emys orbicularis. Next base: position 38,182,034 of record NC_088686.1, read on the forward strand.
AGATGGTTTGTTCATAGCTCCCTGGACACACAGGTGGGTCCGTTTTCTAATGCATTGCCATTCTCCTCCCCATGGATTGTGGCCATTACTCTTTACTTTAGTCATAAGATCTGTTTGCTGGTGTGTTTAATAAAGGTTGGCCCCAAGCCACAAGAGCTGTATGTTCTCTTTTCTGGCACTACACTCTTTGGCTTCATGTTTTACAGACTTATGCCCTATCAAGCTAAAGGAGGAATGTAAGCGTGGCTCAGCTAGACCACCAAGGTCTGTTCGCACTAACAGATTGATATATATTTTATATCCTGCCAAGCAGACCAGGCCCTTGGGAACTGTCAAGTACCTGATTAAATTGAATCGCCAATGTTCATTTATTATGGATTCACATATCACTTTTCACCATAGCTCTGGGCAGCTGTGTAAACCTTTCCTTTTGCATCTTCTTAACTCTTTAGGGATTTATTTTCCTATTCTTCCCCTCATTTATTTTTATTTTCAACCAACTCATTGTTTTAAAAATGCTGTGTTTGTTCTTTTGAAAAATGAGATTGGGAATAGTGGGGGAAAGCAAAGACAGGGAAGTTACACTGGTAGATGCGTTTGTTCAGCACAGGACTGAACACCAGGGAGAGACTTCAGCTTTCAACATCCTTGATTTAATAAGAGTGACTGCTCACTCCAAAGAGAAGGGAAGGCAGATTGCAGCACGAGGACGACGAAGAGCCCTCAGTTAGATGCAGGTGGCAAATGAAGTATTTCCCTTGTAAAGGGGTGTGTTAGTTATCGTGTAGGTGCCTGGGAGGAATGGGTTCTGATTACAGCCAAATCTGTTTGCTCTCCCTGACCTCCATTTCCCAAAACTCTTCTGCTCTCAGCCTCTCGCTGATGTTTTAAAAGAAGTGGCTTAGAAAACCATTTCTTTTTTGGCGTTCCCTGCTCTGTATTTCTGAAGTGTTTGGAGGGTGTTCATGCTGGGTGTGGGTATATATGTATGTACATATATGTTTGTATGTGCATACATTTGGGATGAAGTAGGTGTCTGTATGTATGTGCACAGTTGGGTTTAGGTGCATTTGGGAGGAATCAGGTGAGTGTGTTTGTGTGTATACATGCATGCTTGTGTTTGCATGCCTTGGGGAGGAGTTGCGAGGGTGTATGTGCTTGCTTGTGACTGTGTGCATTTAGGAGGCATCTGTGGGGCTTTGTCCTTTTTCCTGTTCTCTTCTTCTTCACTTAGTCTCTTGGACATGGTTAGAAAAAACAAAAGCATCATTATCAAAAAGGTATGTTACCCAAGTTGTTCCAAGCACAATCACTCCCTTCCCTCTTACTGACATGCCTTAGTTACCTCAGCCCATCTACTTCCCTCTCCAACACCAACTAGACTAAATTTTGTAATACTGCACATGTTTCCTGTGTTCATTTTATCAGCCCCTCTATTGCCATAACTTATGGAGTAATTTCAATTCTCCATTGGTTCAGTGGCATGATTCTCAACATACTTGTAGGACTCATTGAGAGATCCAGAGGCAGGTACACATGGAAACAAAATGCATACACATCCAAACATCACACGCAAGTAACACAACCAGACCCAACCACCCACATCTACACATGCACGCCCTATATGTATCACACACACAAACTCATGCAGACATACCACATGCATATCCAAACAGCATAATTCTCCCTACTTAAATATATCACACACAGCCAAACACACACAGAAATTTGTGACGCCTCATGCACAACCACACACCCAGATATCACGCATGTACCCCAACATTCTACCGGCACACACAAATATATCACACGAACACGCCTGGCACCTCCAAGCTGCACATGCCCACACACACACTTGCTATTGTAAAAATAACAGGAGTACTTGTGGCACCTTAGAGACTAACAAATTTATTAGAGCATAAGCTCTAATAAATTTGTTAGTCTCTAAGGTGCCACAAGTACTCCTGTTATTTTTGCGGATACAGACTAACACGGCTGCTACTCTGAAACTTGCTATTGTGAGCAAAGAGCACTCATTCTCACAGACTTGTGCAGAGCTTATTCTCCCCAGTTCACAACTCTGGCAAACAACCTTGCTGCATCCCTAACCTTAAAATCTATGCATTCTCTCTCTCACACACCTTTCTTTTAAAGGCTGCTGTGGAGATAAAAGGGTGGGCTATTCATAGGCCTTTCTCGGTTAATTCTTTTTTTTTCAATTTTTTCCCAATGCATTTTTGATTGTTTGCTATTCCTCAAAGGCTGAAATTCAATATGTAAAAATGCTTTTTAAGAGATGAATCAGCTTCTAATGTCAAATTCAATAAGCTCAGCCACCACATTCACATCCCATTATTATAAGAGGAGAGGAAGCAATGATGCCCCAAATTTCAACTATTTTCAGAGACACTCTGAGTTGAAAATTAAGGATAAGTTATTGAAGTGCTTAGAAACCAAATTGATATTCAGAAAATGGAACTTACATAAATGATTTTTCCATCCAGTTTATTTATTCTGAATCCGATAGCCATTAATACACTCTAAACTCCAGGGAACTGAAGGCACAAATGTAGAGTTATTTTCCTTATCATGTTTGCAGGGAAAAGCTGAATTTCAGGTCATCAGAAAGAACTATAGTTACCGTAAAGCTGCTGCTCTCCCAACTCCCTTTGGGCTGGGCACTGCCCAAAGTAAGGGGCTTGTATCAGGAGGATCACTCAGGGTATATCTACACTGCAATTCAAAACCTGTGGCTGGCCTGTGCCAGCCAACTTAGGCTAATGGGGCTCAGGCTCAGGGGCTTTTTAACTGCAGTGTAGATGTTTGGACTCCAGCTCTAGGATCTTGCAAGGTGGGAGAGTCCCAGAGCTCAGGCTGCAGCCCAAGACTGAAGGTCTACACAGCCATTAAACAGCCCCTTAGCCCAAGCCCCTTAACCCGAATTGGCTAGAATGGACCACATGGGTGTCTAATTGCAGTGTAGACATACTCTCAGAGGCACTCTGTCTCAGGAGGGCAAATTTCATCCATGAATTCACCAGTGCTAGAGCTGTGCAAATAACTGAATTTTCAGTTTCCTCCTAGTTCCGGGGGGGGAGGGGGAGGGAAAAAAACATTTTGGTTTGAGGAGAAATGGACAATACACTTCTGGGCAGCTAATAGGGCCATGCTGTTATCTAGGAGGTAAGAAAAGTCATTGACTATAGAGGTACATGGCATTACAACACCTAATAAAATGCTCAAAACCTCAAAAAGGAGCTGAAGAGCAGGATGAGAAGAAAAATGACATTTGCAGTGGAAGCTGGGCTCAGCTGCTGCTCCAGTGAGGAGGCATATAGTTTACTGGCTAGCTGGAAGCAGCCATCCTTCTTCACATTACTTGCTTTTGTGTTTAATAGCTGGGCTTTCTTGAGGGGTTATTCATCTGGTTGCACGCACGAAGACTTGACTGGCAATGGGAAGGACTCATCAGCTTTCATTCTATTCTGTTGCTTTCCTCTTGTATCATCAGGATAGAGAACTGTTTCCTCCCCTTTTCCTAGAAGCCCAGCGTGGATTCTTTCATGAGGCATTTGTTTTGAATTACATACCAGCCTCTCTTCATTCAGGAAGTTTAGATTCTGAATTCCTTGGTCCACTAGACCTGATCATGTACTTTTGATACTTTTCCTTTCTACAGGTCAGAGTCTGACACCTTTCCTAAGGCTGAGTGGAAGGTACTACTACTCCAGGAGTAAGCCAATAGCACTGGAAATTGAAGGGCACATCTACACTTAAAATGCTGCAGCTGCGCTGCTGTAGCACTTTAGTGAATACGCTGCTCCGCCGATGGGAGACATTCACTCATCAGTGTAGTTAATCCACTTCTGCAAGAGGTGGTATCTATGACAGCGGGAGAAGCCCTCACATCAACATAACATAGTGCTGTCTACACCATGGCTTAGGTCAGTATAACTGCGTTGCTCAGGGGTGTGGATTTTTCACGCCCCTGAGCAATGTAGTTATATTGATGTAAATTTTATAGTGTAGTTCTGGCCTTATTTGCCTCTCTCTTACTCCAGTGCAACATCATCGTCTTCAATGAAGCTGTTCCTGATTTACATCTTTATGAATAGGAGGAGAATCAGGCCTGGAGTATTTTATGAAGTCATAGGAAAAGTATAATACAGGCAGCAGCAGTGAATGCAAACTTCCCCCACATCACATGACTGTGTGCCTTGTCAAAAAAGTCCTTGAAGGAGAACTCCTTGAGTTGAGAGCTAATTCACTCTTTAGCCTCTCTGATAAGACTCCCAGTTGTAGGGTTTTTTTTTAAAAGTTGTGAAAACCTGTCCATTTGAGACTGGACAGAGATTGCCATATTTCACATTCACAGATAGAAATAACTTCTAGCTGCTACTGACCTGGGTCAGAATCAAACCAATGCCTTATGGAGAAAAGGTTCTCTACCTATTCACTGACCTATCCAGCAACTCATCCACCACTGATACTTTTCTATGGTATTTATATAAAATGATCCACCCTACAGAGCCCTCTTCCAACCACAGGGTAAATGCGATTTTTAATAAAGGTATTCATGGACTTAAGGCAGTAAAATCCCCATCTCTCCCTTTACTTTTGTTTCTACCCTCCAACAGCAGCCATCTTGGGGGCAGGATGGGTGGTGGTGGTGGTCAGGAACAGCACAGAGAAACCCTGCATGCTCTAGACAATCTATAACAGGGGTCGGCAACGTTCGGCACGCAGCTCGCCAGGGTAAGCACCCTGGCGGGCCGGGCCAGTTTTATTTACCTGCTGACGTGGCAGGTTCGGCCAATCGCGGCCCCCACTGGCCGCGGTTCGCCGTCTCGGGCCAATGGGGGCGGCAAGAAGCCGCGGCCAGCACATCGCTCACCCGCGCCGCTTCTCGCCGTCCCCACTGGCCCGGGACGGCGAACCGCGGCCAGTGGGGGCCGCAATCGGCCGAACCTGCCGCGTCAGCAGGTAAATAAAACTGGCCCGGCCCGCCAGGGTGCTTACCCTGGCGAGCCGCGTGCCGAACGTTGCCGACCCCTGATCTATAACATGCTAGTTTGATTATTTAAGAGAACATGAACATAAGACTGAATAATTATGCAAAAGATAAATCATCTAGCCATGTAATTAACTCAAAATTACAATGGCAATAAAGGTACAGTTAAATACTTATTGATACATTAAAATTGTGAGAAATGTTAATATATTTAATTGGCATTTAACAAGATAGCTTACTGCAGCTAATTAGATATCAATTTACATACTTAATAAATGTCAGTACTTTTAACTATTAAGCCCACATCACTAGAAAATGCTTATATGTGGTTGGGTCTGTTTTATTATTAGATATTATAGGGACTACTAGCACTGTCTATTATTCAGGTTGCCTGACACTTTTAGTTAGAAGACACTGTTTTCAGTTGCAAACCTTTAACAATTTGGGATGAAATTTTCCAGGCTGGGTATCTCCCTCAGGGTGATCATTTCTGGAAAACTTCAGCCAAAACAGTTCAGCCATTTCTGAGACTGAGGTGAAGGAAAAATGCATTGTCTTCCCCAAGTTCAAAAAAATTCTTGACATCTTTATTAAAATGCTTTGGAAAAAAGACTTTAAATTTGGTTGAAGGGTGGCCTTTGTGGCAGAGATGTGCCTTTCGGCACCCCCAGGAAAATTTATGGCCATGTTATAAGCCCTTCAAAATTTGTAGTTTGCACATGCTCAGTAGACACTTTCTGGAGTTTAACAGCTAAAATCTAATTGGGTGTACTTCATTTTCTGAGTGCCTAACTTGAGACCCTGGAGTCTGGGTTGCAGAAGTGCTGAGCACTCATAACTACAACCGGGAGCTGTGCTTTGAACATACAAAATGCTATATAATGCTATGTACTCAGATATCGTGTTCTGGACATCTCAAATTGGACACACCCAAAGTTAGTGGAAACTTTTGATGTTAATCTCTCTGTGCCTCAGTTCTCCATACCTCCCTCTCACCGGGGTGCTGTGAAGATAAATAATGTTTTAAGTACTCTGATACTATAGTGATGAGTGCCATAGAAGAGCCCATGATGAAATTAATAATTGTGTATTCAGAGTACAGTCTGAAAAGTGTGCTGTAAATAAGGCATGGGACTACACACTGAACAAGGAGAATCCAAAATATTGAGGCAGAGGTGTTATTGAAAAAACAGTGTAATTATTGGGGCTGCTCAGTGCTGGAGTACACCAAACCCCTAAGGTACCTGTATCATGCCAGCTGGTCCTTGTAGTCAGTAGCCCTGGTGGGTCCCAATAGCCACTCAGACACATGACTAAATGAAATGATATTTTACTAGGGCTGGCAGGAAAAAGAAAAGCTGCAGATAGCCTAAGTACAGAGGCATAAACAGTTACAGTTCAAAGTCAGCAATGGCAGTTATTGTTTGGGACTCCATCAGGAGTCAAGGCTCTGCAGACCTAGAACCTGGGCTGCCTTCTCCTGCCCACTTTCTATTCAAGCAAATAGAAATGTGCAGGTTTTCATGCCAGGCTCAGTTGGTGTCTGTTATTGGGGCACCTCAGCACAGACTCTCTCCCCAGCTTCTGTTCTTCCCCCATAAGTCCCACACAGACCTGCACCAGCTGTGATATCCAGACATAACGACCTGTTCCACACATAGGTCTATATATAGTTCTCAGGGTTTTCTCTCTGTTTGCAGCCTAGCTTGCCACGTGGCTGCTATTTCCCAGCAGAGTCGAGGCACACCTTTCCCCTTAATGGGACGGGGAAAGGGAAATGAAACAGGAAGGGGGCTGACGATATAATTAGGGTTGCCACATTTTCCCAGGACTGGCCCTTTCTTGAGGTAGATGTCCTGGGAAATCTGTAAAGGTGCTTAGTTCACCCTGCCAGCTGTCCAGTTTTATGGGCTAAGATCCTGGATGTCCTGGTTTTTTGTACCTTCAAAGTGGCAACCCTAATCATAATGGATGTGAACAAGGGAATGAATTAAAGTTGCACAACCAGCCTAAATCCTGGCATTTCCTAACTGCTGAGTGATTGACTTTGCAACCTTAATATTCTTTTACCATAGGTTTTTGCATGTAATATATATAAACATGCAATCATGGTCTCTATATTCTGCATACATCTTATAAAAGAAAATGTCTCTTAACAACTAATGTGTTCTGGTCTCTAGGTAAAGGTACCGGACAATTATGTTTAATTCAGAATAGGACTTAATTCTCTGCCAGGGGCCAATGGCAACAAGACCTGGGTTCAAAGTGTTTAGAAGTCCTTTTATAAAAAAAAAAACAAATTATGGCTCAACCCTCCACCCAAAAGCGTACTCCTACTTCTGAATCTGAGAAGTTATAAAATAACCTCCCTTGAAACCCCTCCACATAGTGTTTACTCTCCCTTGAGCACTCAGTCACAGAACTGGTCAGGAATTTTCCATTGAAAAGTGTTTTATGGAAAATGCAGTTTCTGCAAAACTGAAAATTTCCCGTGGAAAATTTCACTTTTGCTGAATTTCTTTAATTTTCCATGGGAAAGTTCTAAATGAAAATATTGTGGGCTGGGTTGGGTTGACCCAGATTGAAACATTTTGGTTTGTTGAATGAATTGAAAGGTTTTGGTTTGGTTCTGTTTGAGATTTATCGGTGTCCCTGCAGTGCCTCAAACAATTTGTATTTTAGGTGCTTCATGCCCCCATTCTCCTCTATGGGTCAGGGTTGAATTACATTTCCCAGGATGCACAGTCTCCCATCTGGTTGAACTGGCACAGGGCAAAATTAGAGTCACATGACTTTTTCAACATGAGATGTAGTCCAGATGAGGAGCCTGGTCCATCGAGGAGAATCAGGGGGCATGAAGTACTTGAACTGCAATTTTCATGAGGCACCACCCAGCTCAGAGGGACACAGATTAATGCTGATCCAAGCTGAAATTAAATGCTTTGATTTGAGTGCAGCAAAACGATTCATTCCAATCAAAAAATGTCAAAACAAAATATTTTGACTTTTTAAAATCAAAATGTTTCAGAACTTTTTGTTCTGCAAATAATTTTAATATTTCCATTTTTGTCCCAATTTGGGAAGAAAACAAATTTTGAAATATTAGAATTCCCCAAGGAACCTACATTCTGATTTCCGACCACCTCTACTCAGGACTCCTTGGTGACATGGAATCACAAATACCATTTACTGGGAAAAAGCAAGTAAAAGAAACAATATCCACATACACATTTACATTTGGTATAAACACAGCAAAGTCCAGTCAGTGTAGGAGTTTGGCCAATCCCACAGTTCCAAGTATTATTTGTCTGGCTTATTGAGGTGCAGAACTCTACAAACCCCATTCATAGGTCCAGTTAGACTCAGTGTGTATGCCTATAATGCAATAAGAGAGGTGTGACTACAACATGTATAGACATACCTGAGTTGCTCAAAAAAGCAGTGAAGTGGTGGCTGCATGGGCAGCAGCAATCTGCAAAAGCCCACCTGGGACCCTGGGCAAGTACTTGAGCAGCAAACCCATTCTGCTACCTATGCTACCTTCACTGCTATTGTTATTCGAGCTGACTAGAATACAGCTAGCTCTGGTATAGCTACATGTGCTGCACAGTCATGCCTCTGACTGCAGTGTAGACATACCTAGTGTAGGGAACATAGAAAGTTGCTTTGAGCATTTTTTAGTAATGCTAACTTTAGCATTTGGCCAACTAATGCTACTCAGGTCTAAATATGGCCTGTCTTGTAGGCAAAAGGTTATCATGGTAAGGTCACTTACTTGCTCTAGACTTTGTCCCCATCTCATCGAGTTATTTTCCCAGTGTTATAATTAACTTACTGTCACAAGGACACGTGGAAATGAGTGAGTGTGTAATGCTGACTGGTCATTAATTATATTTAAACAGTTATATTTATGTCCTGGACCTAAGTGCAAGTCTGTTGCCAACACCTTCTCACATGGGCCTCTTACATGTCCTGCTTATAACGTGGACTTTGGCTTGTGGTCAGCAATGGGTTTTTCAAGAAAATGTCCACATCAGATTGGAATCTTCTGCTATAACCTCAGATCGAGATTCCTAATTATTGGTCCATGATGAACTATAGCCAATATGCTGGGATCTCTATTTAGGCAAGGGTGGTCCTCAGGCTGAGCCAGAGGACACAACCCTAAAAAAGATGCTAGTCATGAGGAAAGAGGGGATGGGGGAAACTCTCTCACACCAGTGTTGCCCGAAGTTATAACCTGCTGTCTTCCCTAGAGTGGCCATCTAAAGATGGACTCTGACCACTGGTCACACCAAGCTGAAGTACAACTAAAAGAGAGAAAAGACTGACCATTTCCCCACATGTGAGAGTTCAAGTGACATCTTATTATGAAGTTACACGTATATATTAACTTACTTCCAAATAAGACCAATCATGTGAGCTAAAGACTTTGAGAAGAAGGTGTAAAAATCCTTCTTCAGAGCAATTCAGGATGCTCAAATCACTCCAATGCCCATTAGTGTGTGTGTGTCTGTCTCTTTGTGTGTTACTCAGGCCAAGTCCACATTATAGACCTATATCAGTACAACTACTTCGCTCAGGAGTGTGAAAAATCCACACTCCTGAGTGACACAATTATACCGCCCTAACCCGCCGTGTAAACAGTGCTGTGTCAATGGGAGAGCGTCTTTCACCAACATATCTATTGACACTCAGGGAGGTGGATTAATTATGCTGACAGAATAATCTCTCTCGTTGACGTAGAAGCATCTTCACTAAAGCACTAGAGTGGCGCAACTGTACGTGAATACAAGCCCTAACTGTTCCCCAGAGCAGACAATGAAGCCCTAAGTCTATTATCCAAACTGTAAGACATCTCTGGGTTACACTAGTGTTCTAAAGCTGCTTTAGATGTGGGATTCTAGAAATCATTCTCTGTGTGCGCCAGTCTGCCAGAAAGCTGCAGGCATTGTGTTAAAGTGGGGAGGGGAAATACATTAGGTAAACAATAGCTTGATGTACTTTCTGTGAATAGGGAAGCTTAAAGGGAGAAAGCAGCCAGAGAAGGAAGCTGAAATCATTAAGCATCAAGGAAGCTGAGCCTATCCTATATTTTCATTACTTGAGATAACACCCTATTATCCCGGCGCTAGTGTTAGTCAGGTAATATATCTCCTCTGCCTGTCTGAGAAGTCCACTCTACCAGGTGCCACTCCAATATGAAGCTACTTGATCCATTTCTGTGACAAATTCTGCTACTGCTCATCTGGTCACTGTGAAATTAGCTCTGTGCCACCCCAGGTCTGGTTGAGTCCCGGCTGTGAAGTAAGCTGTGCACCACAACTTGTCCAGTCCCACACAATCTTCCCATTCAGAGTTCAGAATCCTCAGACAGGAAACCCAGAACAAAACTGAACTCTTGGAGAGAGTCCCTGTTCCCTGGGATAGAGTTCCTGGTCCCTAAGGCATGTCTACACTTACCGGTAAATCGGCACTGCTGCAATCGATGCAGTGATTGTTGATTTAGCGGATCTAGTGAAGACATGCTAAATTGATCGGAGAGCACTCTCCCATCGATTTGTGTACTCCACCTCCCTGAGAAGCGTAAGGGAAGTTGACTGGAGACACTATCCCGTCGACACAGCACAGTGTAGCCACCGCGGTAAGTGGATCTAAGTCGACTTCAATTATGTTATTCACGTAACTGAAGTTGCATACGTTAGATTAATTTTACCGCAGTAGTGTAGACCAGCCTTATAAGATGGAGCCCTTGACACGTTCTTCTGGAACTTGAATCCCATTCCCAAGTCAGAGTCCACTACCCATAAAGTCAGGGGACCCACTTACTCCAGGTCATATCTTGCACATTTCTTAGGCCTTTCACGTGTAGAGGCACAGTAACAATCTATCATCATTTATGCAACCAGCATATAGAGAAATCCTAACTAAAGCAACAAAACAGTATGGTGTGGAACTAGGGGGAAGCTGACTAGAACTGGCTTTTCCTCTATGGAAGAAGCAGAGAGTTCTGTTCCTCTAAACCTTCTAGTTCTGGGGCATATATTATTATTTATGTAGTGCCATATATGTACTTGAGGAATATAAGGGATTTAATTTCTCATGTTTCAGGACATAAGCCAAATACTGACCGACAGAGTTAGAAACAATTTCCCTTGTGGGCAATTCATTCCATAATTATCCACTGCAGAGTTCCGTGAGCCCATCTCTGAAGCATTTTAGCACAAACTCTGATGTGTTGCCTGAAATTCATCCAGAAAAGTGTGTTATTTTGCTATTCACTATTTGTCAGTCACTATGTATTGTTCTCTACTTCAAAGAGTGCCACTCAACCAAACAGGGAGCAGAAAAAAATACCAGGTGCCTCAGGTGACCAGTCACACACCATAAGAAACGAACAGCAAGTAGTCAGAGTGAATATTTCACAAACACACCATAGAATGAAAATGAATTGTCCAAAGTATTCATTGAATCCTTATGAACAGAAAATACAATCTGTTCATGGATGATTCATAGACAGAAAGGTCTAAATTCCCAGTGAATATTTACAATTAATTCAACAAACTGAATAGTGTTACACGTTACCAAGCAGGGAATCTCAATTCAGTAAGCTCTCTAGGCTCTTTGCTAATGGGCATTAGTAAAACGGTGAGTTAAACAAGAATTTAAAAAGCTTCGAACAATAACTTCACAGAATTGCTTTAAAAAGCCAACTGCAAATAAGACATGGTAAATAGTTTGCTAATTAATTTGTATAAAGCTTCCCCATTTTTAACTAGCTGTTTAATTATAATGATGCATAAAATGGCCATGATAAGAAAAGTTTTTTTTTCCCTCCTAGACATAAACATTACAGAAGGGACTGGAGAATTTTATTTTGAAGGCGTAGATAACAATCAGTGAATGGGAATGATGGGTTCCCTTCAATTTGCCTTAATGCCAGTCATCCATGTGTAACTGTACTGAAGAGAATATGGAAATCTAGGGCAGGAACAAAAGAAACAAAAGACTGGGCACAGAGTCGAAGACCAGACAGAATGAGAAGAAAAGTGGAGTGAGTCTCACGTGCTTTCTTCTCAGAAAACTGATTTAGAGCCATGTGCACCAGGAGCAGAGTGATATATGTCAAATGTGCTTAGATACCAGGGGCCAGACTTTCAGAGCTGGTGAGTAGTAGTAGCTCCCATTGAAGTTAATTGAAGTTCTGGATGCTCTGTACTTCTGAACATAGATGGTCAAACATGATAATGAGTTTGGGAAAATATCTGAAAATTTTAAAGTAACTTTCATTCTGCAGGTTTCAAAAAAGAAAGATTTTTTCATTTATGCAAATATTTATCACGTTGAAAAGACCCACTCAGAAGCCACTCCATCATCCTTACCTGGTCTTCCAGAGTCAAAATGGTCTTAACCACATGTGTTACACTTTGCCAATCAGGCAACCAGAACCAATTCCATGTGACCTACAGGAACAATCGCAATAAATCCAACATTTTTGTCGTAATCCTACTACCAGAAAAGACCACAAAAAATCATCAAATTACTCCCACTCAAAAAAGGCAAATTTCAATACCAAGAAATGACTCTGAATATTCTCTCTAAGTTTTAATTTTCTATTTATTTTTCAGACTAGTTTTAGGTCTCTAATGACTCGATGACAATTTCACCACTTCTCTTTGGGGGTTTTTCCACACTCATAAATTTCTATTTTAAGAAATGTCCCCTTGTATTCTTCATACATTTCCCTGCCCTTAATTTTACTTATATAAAACTGGTAATACAACTTCTATTTGGAACACATCTGGTATTTCCTTACTTTATTTGGTGTTGAAGCCTTCAAAATACCAGCAAACAATTATTCTCTTCCATGAGTTGTTGAAAGAACTAAACAAGTATAGTTTAGTTCTTCTTTCAGAAGTCAGTCCCATCAGCCTCATAATTTTTGTTGCCTTTTCCTTAATTTCCAAAAGTTTCTCAGCATCATTAGGAATTGGGAATCAGAGGAATGAAGGCACTTAGTAGTAGTATTAGGGAAACAGACATTGCTGAAGAAAGTGGGTCAGATTCTGTTCTCCTCAACATGGATGTAAATTTGGAATAACTAATCATTTGTTGTTTATATAGTGACATTTATGGAGTTATTCCAAATTTAAACCAATGTAACAGAGCACACTTGGCCCTAAAGTATAACCAATGTGATCAGGTAACATGTATCAAATTATCTTTTATTAATCACAATACTAGTTTATTCTAAATCAAGCTTTTTTTAAAAAAATGTAATTATTTTAATCAGGTTCCTGTAGTTTTAAAATTCTGCTAGCCATGCATTAGGGATTATTTTGATTCCAAAATTCTGCTGAGCATGCATACTGGATTATTTTGATTTTTAAAACAAAAGACGACTTGGGATACAATTTACTCATAGGAAACATGCTAATGTACAAAAAATAAATGGAGATATGTGGGGCTGTCAAACAAAACTGCAGCAATATATGTTTACCTAGAAGTGTAATTCAAGAAGTTTTAATGGACAATTCAAAATAATGAGAAATATATATTGATCATTCTAATCCAGATTTTTTTTCACAACCCAATTTGTGTACACAATTATGTTGGCTGCACACACAATTGAGGCACACAGTTACACACACGAATGTACATTTTTAGCCCCTGGATGGACGTCAACCATGTGTTGACAAAAATCTGTTTTCGCATATACAGGTTTCTGTTCTTGATAAGTGCAAATACTCACGTGCACTTGAACAAATTTAACACCTGCATGCCTGGAAGTGTTAGAATTTGTACCCACAGGCAAAATCCATGTTATTCCAATGGATTTTGCAGGTACACGTGTGCTGGAATTAGAATTTTTGATGTGCACATGGACATAATCCACATCTGAAAAGTGCAGACAACTCTGTATGTGCAATTTTGTGCATGCAGAAATATAGGCTGGGTATAGATCAGGATGAAGATTTGGCCCCTCAGTGCTTGTTTGGTTGACTGCTTTGTCACTTGTCATAGTTACATTTTTCTATACTTAGAGAACAAATACATACTTTCAATTAGAATGTTCTTGGTTATATTAAGAGAACAATAAAACAAGAACAAAGTATAGTCAATATAAGTGATCGCACATGGTATGTATGTCTCCAGTGGTGGTTTGATCTAATAATGGAAGTGTCTACTGAGGTTGTCAAGGCTGATTCCCCACTCTGGCACTTCGAGTGCAGAAGGTGGGGGCCCGCAAGGATTTTTAAAAATTAATACTTGCCACTCCAGGCTTGTATTAAAACTCCCAAGGTTACAGCTTCTCTCTGACCTTGGCTTGGTAAACACTGCCACCACCCAAATGCAACCCCCCTTTTGGAACCCAGGAAGATGCATTTGGGAATTCCTTCCGGTGGGGTACTCAGTTCAGGGAAGAGCTGAGCAAGAAAACAAAGGAAATATGCTGTTAATTAAACATATGCACAAACCTCTTAGGACACCAAAAAGCCAATCCTGTTATTAAAAAAAGGTAAATTTTATTAAAAACAAAAAAAGAAAATACATCTGGAATTTAGGCTTTTGCTAGGTTTTAAAACAGCAATTCCAAAAATTAAGCACCCAAAATAACTTTCTTGGGGGTTCAGCTTAAAGGTTACAAGCAAACAAAAGCATTGGGGAAGACAGAAGAGTCCACAAGCCAATAAGAAATAAAAGAAATAACCCTAATTGCGTCTTCCTAGACATTCCCTGATTACTTACATATTTGGGGTTTCAGAGAAGTAGGGTTGAGGTATGATTTGATGCTTTTTCATACCTGGTTTTAAAGCTGCTTACAGCATTGCTGCTCTGTGTCTCCACTCTTTCCTGGAGAACCGCAACAACAGACAAAGGGAAGTTTTTAGTTTTTTCCCAAATTTTAAGAAGTTCTAGCCCTCCCATTGTCTCTTTTGGTCATGTGCCCAATCCTTTTCCTGTACCTCGGGGACTCTGTTAACCCTTTATAGGTAAAGCAAGCAGAGAACAGCCACCAAGAGGAATTTTGTAGCTAACTGGCTGGCAGGGTGTCCAGAAAAGGGAGCTACCCCCCCCCCTCATTTATCAGACAGGTGAAATCCTGAGCCCTCAGAAGTCAATGGGAATCTTTCCATTTGCTTAAATGGGGGGCAGGATTTTCACCTGGACTTTTCTCATTGGGAGACTGCTTTGAAAATATGAAAGTGTGGTGCACAGGAAACTAAAAGCAGTTTTAGAGTTAAATATACCCCCACCTGGCTGGTCAGGAAAAAAAAAAAAAAAACCTGACAAGACTTTTTTCATCATCATTTGCCAGTTCATTGAAATTGAAACATTTTGTGGGCCCGTGTAAGTTGTGACAAAGTTCTGCTGGCAACCAGGAAGGAATCTAATGGGAACCTGCCTGTCAGGTAGGTTTTGAAACCTTCCTGGTTTCTTGCCAGCTCATCAACTTGGCTCCTCATCAGCCCACCTGGTAGGGTGACCAGACAGCAAGTGTGAAAAATCGGGACAGGGAATGGGGGAGTAATAGGTGCCTATATAAGACAAATATCGGGACTCTTCCTATAAAATCAGGACATCTGGTCACTCTACCACCTGGAGGGAGGGAGGAAGCTGAGAGTCTGGAAGCTCTGAAAGCCCCAGGCTAAGAGCTCCCCAGCTCCAAGGGAACCTGCCAGGTGAACTGCCCCAGAGCCAGTGCGCCCAGCAGAGCTGGGCAGAGAATGGTAATTTGATTTTGTGGAGAATTTTTATATTCATTCCAAATCAGAATGGAAATCAAACCTTGAAATCTTGCACAAAATGGAATAACTATTCTCTGCCCATCTGACACACCAGTCAGTTTGCAGTGCAAAAGGCTCATCAGATAAACATCCAGAAATACAGATGCTTAGCCAGATTATTGAAATGATCCGAGACGAATGAGACAAGTTAGGCTCGAAGTCTCATATGGATAACTTTTCCTATGAGATAACCAGAACTTGTAAACAGGGGGGGAAAGCTTTTCTAGACATTTCAGAAATTTATTAATTCTTTATCTGGTCACGGTTCAGTGACAGGAACTTATTTTTCTAAACTGTCTCCCCATTCCCTATATAAATACAATACTGCTGCAGATGTTTCAGATATGGCATTCTGTGGGAAGAAAAAAAAAGTCTCTTCTTCCCCATGTACATTCAGCTCCGCTCTGATTAAATTTATTAATTTGCTATCCAGATTCCTATTTACCGTTGCTGCATGCACACCACAGATGTAGGTCCAAAGAGTCACTCACACTCCAGCCCTGGCGGATCAAGAGTTTTTGGTCAAGTGCCACCTGCATAATTTGAAACCAGGTGGTATTAAACCAATGAAATTTTTTTAATTGATTTTTGCATTTTCTGCAGTAGGGGAAATTTGTTGATGTTCAATTTGGAAAGGAGTTAACAATGACTTTTGAAATATTGCCAACTCGCAAAAAGTGAAGTCAATATCAATTCATTAGCAAATTAATGGGACTCTGACTTTAGTGTAAATAGCAAGTAACTATGCAGCTGGCAGCGCTAAGTGCGCAGGCAGAGAGCATCAGATGTAAGTTCTGAAAGAAACTGAGAAGATCGGAGGTAAGGGGATTTCAATCAAGGAATTAATATTGTTCCTGGGAGCCAAATGATTTGCACATTTATGCCTTAAAACAAAGTGTGTTACCAGGACCCTACCACAATTAGGTAATGGTCTATGACTAGGGATCCTAGGCCTAGTAAATAATAAATTAATTAATTAATGAAATAAATAACAACAATAACAACTACCTGAGCACTAGTATTAGGATCCACAATACCTCTTAAATAGCGATAGGAGCGTGGTTCTTGCTGCCCCAATTTAAAGATGCAGCAAACCACTTCCCCTAATGCAATCCTTCTGTTGTGCTGCAGAACCCCCAACACACACGGATCCGGTCAGCATCCCAGAACATAAGAGCAAAGGTGTGGGGAGCACTAGCTATCCTTGGAATAGGCATAGTGCTTGCCCACTGCTTGAGTAAACTGGATGGGCAGAAATAAGCTCTTCATCTCCCCTGCGTTCCAGTGTACATGTACAGTGACATAATATTAAGTCTTCAGGGTTTGCCAAACATTAATCACTACTGTTTGTGTTATTGTTATTCTAAAGTCAGAGCCAAGAATGCTACAGCAGAACTACCGTAAACCATTAGTGTGTTGGAACGACTTGTCAAATACTGTACTATATTTTTAATAAGGGTTAGGTCATTGGCTGTTAAAAACAGTGTCAATAAAGTCTGTTTATTCAAAAACAGCAAACTTTGAGATTTCTGTAGGAGAAGCCCACGGGTCTGGAGAGAGGGTTTTTGTGAGCAGCCGGACAAACCCCCTATCTGGTAGAGCTGGGGAAATGGCCAAAATTCTGAGTGCGTGTGGTGTAGGGGGAATCATTACAATTTTGCATTCTCACACTCAGTTATTTCAGTTCTGAAATTGCATACTATTTATGTTACCATACTGTGGCCAATATCAAAGCACTTTGGCATCTACATTCCTGTTTTCTGTGCCTAATTCCAGATACGAACACTGGTATTCCTGCCTGGTAAGCCACATTTGAGGACTACAATCCAGATCCACCAGTTTAAGACACACATTCCGTTCCTTCTAGCATGGTGTGTGCTTAAGTGCTCTGAATTCTTTATAAACCCAGAGTATTTATAAAGTCAGTGCTGAAAGGGTTACTACAGGAAGCTGAAGTGTGATAGACATGTCAAGATCTTCAAGGCGCACCAAGAATATTGACTTTCTGAAACTGACTAGATGATGGGAGCTAGTTCCAGCAATTCAATGGACTCTATTCGGTGCAAGCCTGCCCCAGTTTATAAAGGAGTGTGATCTGCTGATAACGGTCTCTGGGTCACCACACTACATCCCTCTTCAGACCAGCCAAAGCAACTGCCTGAAAAGAGGATGAGAAGTATGATTACTGATTAACTTCAGTGTTATTTCACTCAGTTCCCCAGAAGGAAGTTTGCTGAATGCTGTGCAGATAGCTATGGATTGTTATTAAAGGGACGTGGGGGGGGGGGGGGGAGGGGACATTCAAGGCAAACATTTTTCAAATTCTCATCAAATCTTTTTTTTTTTTTTTAATTCATCTAGAGTTTTATCTGAGGGCTCCTTCATCAAAGAGTGATTTGAACTTTAAGCAAGTAATTTAATCTCTGTGCCTCCTTCTCCCACTCCCATCTATAAAATGAGGACTAGAGAACAAACCTATAACACATAGGAACACATTCTAGATTGTGTGGTGCTTAGATGCTGTAGTAATGAGAGCCATATAAGTACCTTACATAGGTGGGAAGATTCCTAACATGTTGAGGGAATCCAATAAATATGCAGATTAAGTGTATTTATAGCCACAAATGTGTAAAATACCCATGCAGGATTCCTTATTTAGTCCCTCTCAGTAGCTTCAAGATCAAATTGGCTCATTTCACAAATAAAAAAAAATGTTTTTCCTAATTGCCAGTGCCACAAACCTGGCCTGGAGGCATCTGAAAATCAAGCTGGGTTCTTTGTGTCTCTTAAATCACCATTGGTGATATGTTTTTTTACAATGGGAACATAGCAGATGATTTTGTTAATGATGCCTCAAGCAACTTCAGCAGCTGTAAGTGATCTGTGGTGCAAACAATAATTGGCAAAAATAGCACATCAGTAAAGAGCAGGTTACATTGAGTTAGCAGATGCCATTTTTACATTGTCTCTCTTTTTTTTTTTTTTTGGCTAGAATAAAAATAAAGTATGGTCAAACCAAACCAGAAAAATATTGCAGAGATAGAGCAAGAGGGGAAGGAATCTGGGGAGCTTAGGAACTGCACTGTGAATATTAAACTCATGCTTATGTGTACCTCATTTTTTAGTCTCAGTGCCTTACAGAGAACTCAGTAATCACAATAGGTGGGATCCACAAAGATACTTAGGGACCTAAGTCCCATTTTTAGGCACCAATGCAATCTACAAAACTCCTGCTCAGCTGTTGCCTAAACTTGCTCAGCACCTAAGTTTTTGCAGTAAAAGCTCCCTAGGCACCTATGTTTCTACCACTGAGCATGCACACTGCTACCTCACTTTAGGTGCCTGAGCATTGTCTCCCACCTAAGCCCCAGAACAATCCACGAACCAGGGAAAGATAGGCACTCCTCCACTTACATCATGTGAGGAGCCCAATCTGGTAGGCATGCTCAGATGCCACTTAACTCCACAGACCCTACCAAATTCACAGCCATGAAAAACAAGTCATGCAGTGTGAAATATGATCTCCCCGTGACATCTGGAGTGCAGCCGTGGGCTCCTACCCTGCGCAGGGCTACAAGTGCTAGTCCAGGCCAGGGATTGAGGCTTCCTCTTCCCCTGCAGGGGCTGCTCCTGGGGTGGGTCATACACACCTCCGGGATCTCCCCCGGCTGTAGGAAGCTCCACGACTCCAGCTGTCATCCTCCTTCCCGGGAGGGGAAGCTGTGGCTTGAGTTGTCACCACCCCCACCCAGGGAGGCTGTGGCTCCAGCTGTCACACACCCCACCCCACATCCCCGGGATGCTGCAGTTTGAGCTCCAGCCGTTATTCCTGTGCATGGAGAGGCTGCGGCTCCAGCTGTCAGGCCTCCATGGGGGCAGGAGACTGCTGGGAAAACCAAACATATGGTTTTCCCAGCAATACCTTGAGACCCTCCCTTCTGTGCTGCTGCTGGTGGCGCTGGCTTTAGAGCTGGGAGCTTGGCCAGCAGCCTTCCTCTCTGGCTATCCAGCTCTATAGGCAGCACCCCTGCCAGAAGCAGGGCAGAACAAAGGGTGGCAATCCCACAACCCCCTTGCAATAGCCTTGTGCCCCCCTCGACTACCTTTTGGGTCAGGACCCCACGGGTTACAAAACCCTGAAATTTCAGATGTAAAACATCTGAGAAGGTGAAATTGACTAATTTAAAAAACCCTGACCATGTAATTGACCAAAATAGACCGCAAATATGGTAGGGTCTTACCTATAACCGTTAACCACAAGATAGTGTCCTCACCAAGGATATACAAGACACCTGATTCAAGTCCCCCTTCTGCCAGATGAGAAGGAATTTAAACAGTGATCTGCCACCTCTCAGGTGCATGCTCTAACCACTGGGCTATGGAATATTCTGATGTGGGGCTCCCTCAGTCTCTCCTACTGAAGTTGCTCAACTTTAATTGAACACGAATTAGGCCAGAGAATGAGTTAAAATGACTGTAGCCCAGTGGTTAGAGCACTCACCTGAAAGGTGGCAGATCCCCATTCAAATCTCTTCATTAGACAAAGGTGGGACTTGCACTGGTGGTCCCCCACTAGGCTAAAGGGAGGTCATCATCTTTCTCTTCCCTTTTCCTTCCCACCACCCCAGGCTGTCTTGTAGAGTCAGGTGTCCTCTGAGCATGTCTACCATATTGGGCCTGCATGTGACTTTAGAGGAGGACCACCTATCTTCCCCTTGGTTGTTGATTACTAGAAGAGATAGGCACCCAAGTCCAGGCTTCAGGGAGGGACCGATCTTCAAGAGAAGGATTCGGCATAGCAATCACCAGCATGTCCCATTAGCTAGCTTAGGTGGATCCCCACCTTGCATGCTGGGTTTTGTGGATCACATTCTAAAACCCCTCTCTCTCTCTCTGTTTATTGTGTAGGGAATCTACGTACCTAAGTCAGGCTTTGTGGATCATGGTGGTGTTCCTGTGATTTTCTAGATACCTAATTCCATTTGATGGATCTGGGCTAATATGACCTTCTGCAAGTCAGTTAGGCCTAAATTTTCAAACTGGCTTCTAACTTTTGATTCCTCTATTTTTGGGTGTGCAATTTTAGAAGTGTTATTTAGGTATCTGATTTTGACCTGTGTGTGTAAAATTTGGCATCCAAAAACCTTTTCGAAAATTCAATTTCCCAAGTCCTCCTTCTCTCAATTTCGTCATCTGTGAAATCCTGATAATAATTCTCTATCTTACAAGGGATTTGTGAGGTTTGACTGAATGTCTGAAAAGCCCTTTGAGATCCTCAGATGGAAGGCGCTATAGAAATTCAAAGTATAATTAACCACAATTATTAACTTTCACAATAAAACTTCTACAGCCAAAACTCCAGTAACTCTACTGACCTAGCATGGCATAAATATCAGATAAAAGCTTCTGCTTACAGATAAATCTGTCATTGCACCTTAAGGCTTGTCAAATTAGGGCTCTAGCCACAGGGAGAAAGTGTCAGAGACACAGGATCTCCAACTGGAAACACTATTGTTGGTGGGGATAGTTCCCATTGCAGAACATGGCATTATAAATGCTTGATCTTCTCAGGGTGCAACAATTCTTCAGCACTGGGGACATTTTGAACAAGCCAGCAAGTGAGAAGACAATGCATCTCCTTTTTGAAAGCTTAGATGAAGGAGTTGTTCTCCTAGAGATCGAGGACTTTGAGTCATAGAGTTTAAGGCCAGAAGGGACCACCGGATTATCTAGTCTGACCTCCTGTTTATCACAGGCCACCAGCACCCGCACGCTAAACCCAACTACCCAAATTAGACCAAAATATTACAGCCCACAAGACACTAAACTATTATGTGGCACAGGGAGAGAATAGGCAGTACCAAGGTGCCCCTATACCCAAGGCTCCTGCAATGGCAGGGAATTAATGAAGAGAAAATGTTTTGTGCCCTTTCAGAGCAATGGCTGTCCTCATCCAGTGTCCCATTTCCAACAGTAGCCATATCTGATGCTTAAGAGGAAGTAGACAAAAAAAAACCCCACAATACATTGGTGGAAGGGGGGAATCCCCTGCAGATAACTGGCTAAAGCCCTGAATCATGAGCTTTTGGAACATAAGACAAAAAACAGAAGACACACCCTGGGCTGCTGAGCCTTGCCCCCAACCATCAAAAGCAAGTCTATCATAGAATCCCACTCATAAATATGTCTAGCTTTCTCTCAAACTAATTACGTTATTTGCCTCCACAACTCCAACTGGGAGGCTGGTCTCTGATGGTTAGAAATTTCTTCTAGTTTCCAGACTGAATTTGTTCATGGCCAGTTTATACCCATTTCTTCTTGTACCAAAATTGTCTTTTAGCTTAAATAGCTCTTCACCCTTCCTGGTGTATATCCCCCCTGATGTATTTATGCTAGGTTAAACAAGCCAAGCTCTTCAGTCTTCTCTCATAAAATAGGCCCTCCATTCCCAGACCATCCTAGTAGCTCTTTTTTGTGCCTGTTCTAGTTTGTATTCACCTTTCTTGAACATGGGTGACCAGGTGAGGTCTCACAAGGGTCCTGTACAATGGCATTAATACTTCTCTCTCTGTACTGGAAATTCCTTGTCTGATACATCATAGGATCACATTTGCCTTTTTTGCAGCTGCATCATATTGGTGGTTCAAAGTCATCTGGTGAACGACCCACACAACCAGGTCTCTCTCCTCCTGTCACTTGCATCTGATGAGCCCTCAACTTGTAGCCGAAATTCTTGTTATTAGTCCCTAAGTACATGACCTTGCATTTTGTACTATTGAATTTCATCCCATTTCTGTCACTCCAACCTTCAAGGTCATCCAGATCTTCCTGGAAAATATTCCGATCTTCCTTTGTATTTATGATGCCTCCCATCTTTGTATCATCAGCAAGTTTCTTTTACCACACTTCTCCAACTTTTTGTGCAAAGGTCATTTATAAAAATATTGACTAAGATTGGTTCCAAAACCAATCCTGGAGGAACTCCACTAGTAACCTCCCTGCAGTCCAATTTGAGAGGTATTGAAGGTTAATTGCCAGTTATGCAGAAAATTATACTGAAATGAGAATAAAAAACACAGTTTAAAGTACAATTGTCCTTTTCTCATTTGTGCCAAAGAGTGTGTTTGAACATCACTAAATTGGTTTAGTCAGTGTCACTTATGTTTAAATTTAAGATGTTTTATGAAGTAGGAAACAATCACAGTGGCACGGGAGTATGTGTTAGGATCAAAACAAATGTCACACGGAGTGAGGAAAAGAAAGATCAGCAGCTTCTGTATGTCTCCTGAAACTGATTACACTAGAATTATGCCACTGGAGAATTAAACAACTCAGATGCTTTATTATAATTAACAAGCCACTCAGACGTGTGACTACCATCTTGGTAGAAAAAACTTTCAAAAGTGAGGGGATGAATTTTATGCATATGAAAGTG
Source organism: Emys orbicularis (assembly GCF_028017835.1). Taxonomy (NCBI): domain Eukaryota; kingdom Metazoa; phylum Chordata; order Testudines; family Emydidae; genus Emys; species Emys orbicularis. Next base: position 38,205,270 of record NC_088686.1, read on the forward strand.
AACTACTGATACTGCAGGCTAGAGCCAGGCATAGTGCAGTATACAGTACACATAAAATGCCGTAATCAATTCTTCCAAGGCACCGGGAGTTATCAAACTGCACCTCTCATAAAAAAAGAGCAGGTCAGGTCTTTTATAAAGGAGTTCTATCATTCACTGAGATTCACAATGAGGACAGTGGAATTTTTAGATCACAGACACTTTGCTAGTTCATTCCTGGAAGGCTCCTATGCAGCATTTTCAGTTTATCTCAATCCTGAACTACATTAGGCCATTACACACTTGGGAGCCTCAACACAGCTCTGAAAATGTATCATAACTATGACTGGATCTTACAGTCCTTTTGAGATTTGTCAAATAGAAATAAAAAATTGAATGCCAGCAACTCCCATGATGAACTACCTGCCCACCCCAAATGGAGAGACATGGTGAATCATGGGAGATGTAGTCCAATTATGGAGCCCAGCCTAGAGAGAAGAATGGGAGCACGAAGCACCCAAACTACAGCTCTGATGAGGAATGCTGGCAGCATTTCCAAATCAAAATATTTCTAATTTCATCTGAATTGGGGTTTTTTGTTTTGTTTTCAGCTGAAGTTTTTTGGTTTTGAATTTTTCCATGGACAATTTAGACCAAAAATATTTTGGTTTTCTTTTTCCTATGAAAAATTGTCAAAAATATTTTGGACCAGTTAGTAAATAGGTAAAAGAATGACCTCAGCCACATTTAAAATGCAGCCATTAGTAGGGTGGAATACAGCAACTGAAGATTATTATATACAATTGAAAATGCAGGGATAATTTTGTGACTCAGAATGTTGTCACCCACTTTCATGGAATCATAGAAATATAGAGAGACATCAAGCGGCAATCTAGTTCATCTCCCCATGCTGAGGCAGGATTAAGTATACCTAAATCATCCCTCACAGGTATTTATCTAACCTGTTCTTAAAAACCTCCAATCACGGGGTTTCCACAACCTCCCAAGGAACCTGTCCCAGTGCTTCAGTAGACCAAATATCCCTTGCTGAAAACTAAGCTGATTACCTCGACCTATCCTCAGGGCACATGAAGAATAATTGATCACCATCCTTTTTACAACCACCTTTTAAATATTTGAAAATTGTTACTGTGTGTCTCCTCAGCCTTCTCTTCTCTAAAAGAAATATGTCCAGTTCTTTCAAACTTTCCTCATAGGTCATGTTTTCTTAGGGCTTGTCAGAACTTAAAATGCTAGAGCGGCACAGCTGCACCACTGTAGCCCTTCAGTATAGACACTACCTATGCTGACAGGAGGGGTTCCCCTTTTGGTGTAGGGAATCCACCTCCATGAAAGGCAGTAGCTAGTCGACGGAAGAATTCTTCTACTGACCTAGCGCTGTCTACACAGGGACTTAGGCCAGTTTAATTACATTGCTCAGGGGTTTGGATTTTTCAGCTTAAATTTCTTGTGTAGACCAGGCCTTCCTCTCTTTTAGTTGCTCTCCTCTGGACTCTCTCCAATTTTTTCCACATCTTTCTTAAAGCATACTGTGTCCAGGTTTGGGCACCACTCCAGCAAAGGCCCCACCAGTGCCGAGTAGAGCAGAACAGTTACCTTACATCTTACATTTGATACTCCCCTTAATATATCCCAGAATGAAATTTGCCTTTTTTGCAACTGCATCCCACTGTTGGCTTCTTCAATTAGTGATCCACTATAATCTCCAGATCCCTTTCTGCAGTACTACACCTTAGCCAGTTGTTTCTCATTTTGTAGTTCATTTGATTTTTCCTTCCTCAGTCAGTACTTTGCACCTGTATTAAATTTCAGACTAATTCTCCAATTTCTCAAGGTCACTTTGAATTCTAATCTGTCCTCCAAAGTGCTTGCAGAACTTCCCAGCTTGGTGTCATCCACAAATTTTATAGCATCCTCTCCACTACATCATCCAAATCGTTCAATAGTTCCAGACTCAGGACAGATCCCTATGGGAACTGACTGGATATGTCCTCCGAGTTTGACAGCAAACCGTTGATGACTGCTCTTTGACTGCTCTTTCAATCAGTTGTGCACCTTCTAGTAATTTCATTTAAACCCATATTTCCCTAGTTTGGTTATGAAAATGTTATGTGGGACTATCTCAAAAGGCTTACTGAAGCCCTTACTAATGGGAATTTGTTCAGAACTTTTCTTTTTTCCCCCCCAAAAATCAAAGGTTCATGGTTTAATGCTTCAAATTCTGAGTGAAGGCTCAGATATTTTATCCAAACCATCACAGTTGTGTTGATGGTCTTATACTATCAAAATCGCACACATAGAACTACCATTAAAGTCAAAGAGAGTTTTATATGTCCATCTTTGACGCAGTGTTCTAAGCACAAATTTTGGTATGTTATGGAGCTTCTTAGCTTTGATGCTTTTCTTTTTTTATAGCTTCACAAATGTACTTAGTTCATCTTGATCACTGAAGCAAGAGATATTTTAGGCAGAACGGTGAAAAATTAATGTATATTTTCCAGGAAATTACACAAAAATGTTCAGTTGTCTCATTTCATAAGATAATATGGGGCTTCTCAGACTTTTCTTTCCTATGAAATTATATGTCATTTTTAATTGATGGCAGCAGAAATTAAATGTCAAATTTTGCATTTTGAAGTCAATTTTTCTTGAATGGGTACATTTGGATTTAAAAACTGCTCATCACAACTGAAAAACTCACTATGTGGCAAATGGGCACATTTTGGGGTTCAATAGAAAATACTGTTATGCTGGCGGTTGAGTAAAACCTTGTTAAAGCTGGGAAGGGGTGACAGCTGACTTATTTCAACGTAAATGTAAGAAGAAATTAAGTTCCTTTCTGAAGTAAGATAGCTGAAATAGGAGTCACCACCCAAAACACAGACCACATAAGGGTTACCAACTGTCTAATCTCACAAATCCAAACACCCTTGGCCTGGCTCCTGCCCTGCTCATTTTCTGAGGCTCTGCCCCACTCACTCCATCCCCCCTCCTTCCGTTGCTTGCTCTCCCCCACCCTCACTCACTTTCACCAGGCTGGAGCAGGGGATTAGGGTGCGGGGGGGGGGGTGCAGCTCAGGGAGGGGGCTTAGGCACGGAATTAGGCTGCAGGAGGGGGTGAGGGGTATGGGCTCTGGAAAGGAGCTTGGGTGCAGGAGGGCGCTCTGGGCTAAGGCAGGTGGTTGGGGTGTGGGAGGGGTGAGGGCTTCAGCTGGGTGGCACTTACCTCGGGTGGCTCCCGGTCGGTGACGCAGCAGGGCTAAGACAGGCTCCCTGTGTGCCCTGGGCCCATGCCTCTCCCAGAAGCATCTGGCAAGTCCTTGTGGCTCCTGGGGACGTGGGGGCTCTGCACGCCACCCTTGCCTTCAGGCACTGCCCCTGCAGCCCCCATTGGCCGCAGTTCCTGGCCAATGGGAGCTGCGGAGTCGGCGCTCAGGGCGTGGGCAGTGCGCGGAGACACTTGCCGGCCACTTCCGGGAGCAGTGCAGGGCCAGGGAGCCTGCCTTAGCCCTTGCATCTGAAGAAGTGAGGTTCTTACCCACGAAAGCTTATGCTCCCAATACTTCTGTTAGTCTTAAAGGTGCCACAGGACCCTCTGTTGCCTTAGCCCTGCTGTGCTGCCGGACTTTTAGAACCTAAAATCTCCCAGTTTGGCTTCAGTAGACTCCGGGAGATAGAGCCCAAGTCCGGGAGACTACCAGTGAAACCAGGAGGGTTGGCAACTCTAGGCCACATGCAATGCTGGTCAGAAATTGATATATGTGGATAGAAGGGTTTTGCTGGGTACTGTGTGGGGGAAGTGTATGTGTTTGTGAGCAGAAGATGACAGAGGTACCTAGAGACCAGGCAGAGAGAACCAACCAACAAGCTAAGAAGACAACAAACAACAACAGAAGCACTGGAAATGTAGTCTTGAGAAAAAAGTGAAGAGACCGAGCTTTTTTGACAGAGTGCTGGCTAAAAATAAGGCTTAGAACTAGGAGTAAAGATGGTGCTTCCAGCTTTATTTCACCTTTTTTTTCCCCTACAGTGTTCAGGAAACACAGCTTTGTATAATTTCTTTGTAAAGAACCAGGGTTGCATCAAAGAAATCCCTGACTCAGTTATCAATGTTTGCTCCTAATGGAAACAACCCAGAGGATTCTGAATATTGGCTAACCACTCAGGGTAAACGGTAACAATCCTTAACCCTCAAATTTCAAGTAGTTTCACTTTTATTGTGACTATTTTATGCTCTAGTTTCAGTCATACAATCAAAGTTTCTCACATTTTAAAAGCAAAAATTAAAAAACTACAGGAGTATAACTATGTATCCCCAATATCTTTAATGGTTGTTTTGGATATTTTAATGTCCATACAAACTGAGCATTTTTAATCATTACAAATGTCACAAAGCCATCTTGCCTACCAATGTATATTAAGACACCATTCTATTTGATAGAAAGTCAATATATGGATGACCAGATTCCAACAGATAGTACTAAATCTCCCAGAGAGAGGCAGAGGTGCTGGAACCATCCTCTAGATTATGTGACAAAGTTCCTCCTCTATCTTGGTGGGTCCTGCGCTTATTGGCAGATTTTTCTGCCTCAGAGATTCACCATGTGAGTTGGGGAACAGCCCAAAGACCTTCCCCTCTGGAAGAACCCACAGTCCAGGTCAATTGGAAGATTTGGGGGGAACCCAGGCCCGCCCTCTACTCCAGGTTCCAGCCCAGGGCCCTGTGGACTACAGCTGTCTATAGTGCCTCCTGTAACAGCTGCATGACAGCTACAACTCCCTGGGCTACTTCCCCATGGCCTCCTCCAAACACCTTCCTTATTCTCACCACAGGACCTTCCTCCTGGTGTCTGATAACACTTGTGCTCCTCAGTCCTCCAGCAGCACACCCTCTTGCTCCCAGCTCCTCACACTCACACCACAAACTGAAGTGAGCTCCTTTTAAAACCCAGGTGCCTTGATTAGCCTGCCTTAATTGATTTTAACAGCTTCTTCTTAATTGGCTCCAGGTGTCCTAATTAGCCTGCCTGCCTTAACTGGTTCTAGCAGGTTCCTGATTACTCTACTGCAGCCTGTGCTCCGGTCACTCAGGGAACAGAAAACTACTCATCCAGTGACCAGTATATTTGCCCTCTACCAGACTCCTGTACCCCACTGGTCTGGGTCTGTCACAATTATTAATGATGGCGTGGACTGCATCCTCAGCAAGTTTGCAGATGACACTAAACTGGGAGGAGTGGTAGATACGCTGGGGGGTAGGGTTAGGATACAGAGGGACCTAGACAAATTGAGGATTGGGCCAAAAGAAATCTGATGAGGTTCAACAAGGACAAGTGCAGAATCCTGCACTTAGGACGGAAGAATCCCATGGACTGCTACAGACTAGGGACCGAATGGCTAGGCAGCAGTTCTGCAGAAAAGGACCTAGGGGTTACAGTGGATGAGAAGCTAGATATGAGTCAACAGTGTGCCCTTTTTGCCAAGAAGGCTAACGACATTTTGGGCTGTATAAGTAGGAGCATTGCCAGCAAATTGAGGGACGTGATCATTCCCCTCTATTTGGCATTGGTGAGGCCTCATCTGGAGTACTGTGTCCAGTTTTGGTCCCCACACTACAAGAAGGATGTGGAAAAATTTGAAAGAGTTGAGCAGAGGGCAACAAAAATGATTAGGGGGCTGGAGCACATGATTTATGAGGGGAGGCTGAGGGAAATGGGATTGTTTAGTCTGCAGAAGAGAAAAATGAGGGGGGATTTGATAGCTGCTTTCAACTACCTGAAAGGGGGTTCCAAAGAGGATGGATCTAGACTGTTCTCAGTGGTACCAGATGACAGAACAAGGAGTAATGGCCTCAAGCTGCAGTGGGGGAGGTTTAGGTTGGATATTAGGAAAAACTTTTTCACTAGGAGGGTGGTGAAGCACTGGAATGGATTACCTAGGGAGGTGGTAGAATCTTCATAGAATCACAGAGTTGGAAGGGACCTCAGGAGGTCATCTAGTCCAACCCCCTGCTCAAAACAGGACCAACCCCCAGACAGATTTTTGCCCCAGATCCCTAATTGGCCCCCCCTCAAGGATTGAACTCACAACCTTGGGTTTAGCAGGCCAATGCTCAAACCACTGAGCTATCCCTCCTCCCATCCTTAGAGGTTTTTAAGACCCGTCTTGACAAAGCCCTGGCTGGGATGATTTAGTTGGTGTTGGTCCTGCTTTGAGCAGGGGTTTGGACTAGATGACCTCCTGAGGTCCCTTCCAATCCTAATATTCTATGAACTAGGGATGTGGCAGCGCACCCAGCTTGCATTAATAATTGCAAACAAATATTTTACAGTTTTGTTCAGTGGATTTCAGCACCCCTACTATAAAAACTGTTCCAGTGCCCCTGGGGCAGGGATGGCTTTTTGTATCTAACTTTGTGTTGGTACATGCTTCTAGGGGATAACTTTATGTGCCCAATGGCATTTCCCTAATGCTCATATTGGAAAAAAAATTGTGTCTGTCAATGTTTCTTTTCACTACTAAACACAGGAACATGAAGATTGTGTTGCCTTTTTAATAAATCTATGTCTTTCTCAGTTCCTTTCTCACTTGTTGCTCTCTGTGGAAAGCATATGGTGTGACTTGAAAGCAGCTGCACATGCTTGACTCTGCTGTTCTCTAAAACAATTAAGATGAAGTAAATTTCAAAAAATTGTAGAGTTACTGTCTTTAGGAATTGAAGCCCCCACCCTAATACATTAAGCATTGTGTATTTTTCTAAAGGCTTGTCTATATGGAGACTTGGTGCACGGCCAACTGGGGTGTAAATCTACAGCAAACTAGCTTGCCACATGGACCCTGCTGCTGTGCACTAAGGGTATGTCTACACTGCAAACACCTGCAGCTGGCCCATGCCAGATTACTCAGGCTAAGGAGGTTGGGCTTAGTCTAAGGGGCTGGTTAATTGCAGTGTAGACTTTTGGGCTTGGACTGCAGCCCAAGCTCTTGGATCACAATTAAAAGGCCCTGCAGCCTGAGCACCGTGAGCCCGAGTCAGCTGGCACAAGCCAGCCACATGTGTCTAACTTGTAGTCACACCCTAGGTATTATTCATAATAGTTCATCCATATCTGCGTATAGTGAAAGTGAACAGTCAGTTAAAACATTTATGGGAGGTTTGAGAAGTACCAATAGACCACAGCAGGACCCAACATTAACAGGTCACTTTAACACTCACTTTCTTCTAGTGAAGGATAAGGAGAGGGGGTGGTAAGGATTGGAGAGAGATGACTTTACAGAATATGCTAATTTTCCAAACTACTTTAATAATATAACATTTTCGTGAAGGGGAAAATAATCTGTTTCTCAGAAGGATTAAAAAAATTAAAGGGGTAAAAGAAAATTTAATTGACTGTAAATAAAATGTGCAGTTGGTTGAGAGTAGATATGGAAGTACTAGCAAGATAAAGGCTGTTATCATGTGTCCCCAGTAATTGTTCATAAAGCCTGAAGTGTAGAGAGAATACTTTCTGAACTATGATGGTGGTAGAGAAGAGATGCTATGTATTGTACACTGTGTGTAATGTCCCTCTCACCAGTAAAGTGGAAAATTATGATGCAAGATATAGCAAAGACTGCAAAAAGGGAGTAGGAGTACTGAATTAGAGACTTCTCATTGTAACAAAACTAACATAAAAACAATCATATGGATTTGTGAGTATCTATGAAACAAACTGCTACTGCACACTTGCTTGTCAGTAAATGTATGTGAATATTACACACTAAAACATTAATCAACCATTAAGGTTGCAAGGTCAAGCACTCAAAAGATAGAAGCAACCTTAATTCTAGTGTTTTCTATAGCCTTAATTTGCCCCCTTTGTGCATATACATTATGATACAATCTTTAATGACCTAATCACATACTGTGTTTTCCACAGGATCCCACCTTATTCAGTGCACAGGATCAACCTATTGAGCAGCTACTCAATATTTTGTTTTCTCCTCATAGTTCAATGTGTGGCTCCATGATTTATTTACTGTATTCTATTAAAAAACTGCTCTGAAGACAGAACGATTAGCTTTGTGTGCTTTTCATTGGCACTTATCAGTATGGTATCTGAGTGCTTCACAATTAATTTACCTTTCTACCACTCTTGTAAGGTATGGGGTGGTATTAATCCCCTTTTTGCAGATGGGGAATGAAGGCATAGGGAGATTAAGTTCAAATGGTATCCATTAGTTCTGGGTGCCTGTTTTGAGATGCCTAGGACCTGATTTTCAGAGTTCTTAGCACTACATAGTATTTTCTATGTTCAAAGCACAGCTCCCACTGACTTTAGTTACAGCTGTAAGTGCTCAAACGCAGGTGTCTCAGGTCAAATACCCAGAAGATGAGGTGCACCCAATTAGTGATCACCTGTGAAAAGTTTGGTTTAAATGACTTCCCCAGCATCACATAGGAACTGTGTGGAAGAGGAAGGGATAGAATCCTGTTTCCAGTGCACTATTCCAGTGTTTTTCAACCTTTTTTTGGGCAAAGGCACACTTGTTTCATGAAAAAAATCACGAGGCACACCACCATTAGAAAATGTTAAAAAATTTAACTCTGTGCCTATATTGACTATATATAAAGTAATTCTCTTGAATAGGAATCAAATAAACACAAAGAAAGTATTTTATAATTACTTTATTATGAAATAGTAAGTAAACAGAAATATGAAAAATTATAAAATACTTTATTCAGTGCGCAACCTGGGCCTGTTTGGCTGAACACAAAGCTGATATTCTGAGCTATTTATAGTCCTTAACATCAGTGGTGGGATTCAAAAAATTTAGTAACCAGTTCCGACATTCAAGCATGGTTTAATATTTTTTTCCCACGGCACACCAGGCAACATCTCGCGGCACACTAGTGTGCCGCGGAACAGTGGTTGAAAAACACTGCACTATTCAACTGTGTTAACTGCATGGGCGGTGCATGAACCACTGGCTAGGGGAGGCTAGCCCCCAGCCGTGCCCCTTCCACCTGAGGTCCTGCCCCTTCCACACACCCCAGAGCCCCACCACACTGCAGCCGCTGGCCCCCACCCCAGGTTGGCTAGTGCCCACAGTCCCCCACAGCCCTGGAGTACTGGGAGGGAGAGCTTGCTGTGGCAGCACTGCAGCCCCCTGCCCCCAGCCCTGGAGCGCCAGGAGGGAGAGTGCATGGTGGCGCTGCTGCAGCCTCCACAGCCCCAGGAAGGCAGGCAGCATAGTCCCAGCCCCTGGAGCCCTGTGGCACTGCCCAGGCGGGGCCCTCAGGGTGGAGTATGGGCAGGGCCACACCTGGCTGTTTGGGGAGGCACAGCCTCCAGCTGCTTATGCTTAACTGTATATCATCCTATTTGATCCTACAATCCCCTGCCTCATTCACTATGCACTTTCCAACTTCTGGGGGGGAAAATGAAGCAGGAGTCCTACAGACAACAGCTTCCTTCACTACAAGTTCATCCTGTGCATTAAATGAGGAAGGCATCCTATGGGGAAAATAGTATGTGATCATGATATTGTAACTCATATGCACTGTAGGCCAAATTTATGTTGCATGGAGAACCACAATTCTGGCATTTTGTAATTTAAGTGCTTCAGTTTTGCCCCCTTACGTGTTTTGTTTTAATGTAAGGATTTTGTTTTGTTGGTGTGTGTAATTTCCTATGTTTTGTTTTTTAAAAAAAGCAAATGGAAAAACCAAAAACAAATCCCAGGATCAGGCATCATATTACCAACATGGCAAATTATCAGGGTTAGATACTTTAGATCCACCAGCCAGGCCTCTTCCTCTTGAGCTAACAGAGTAACTGATAGCAGTAGTAGGTTATCATCTGTGTGAACCAGGATTAGTGGGGGATGAAACACACTGTGCAAATGGGTTTCACAGATATCTGCTGAGGGGTGAGGAATGGTGAGATTGAGCAACCTTGGGTCCCATTCCAGGCTCGGGAGGGGAGTGTGCTTTAGTGGACACAGGCTCTTCTGCTCCATCTCCTCCAACCTGTCTCTTTCCCACTCCCATAATTTCTCACCCAGGCTCTTTGTCCTACTCCCACTATACTTGCTCAACCACTACCAATCCACCTCCTCACCAGCCTCCAAATCCCAGTTTCCTTGCCCAGTTGGTCTCAGTGTCTCTCACACAACTGCCTGTTTCTCTACACACACAAACAAGTCCCAGTTTCACCAGGCTCCCTGACCCAGTTAACTCCTTCCCCTCACAGCCCAGATCTTGTCCTCTCTGCATTCAAGTCAAGCAGCTTCCTGCTTTATGCTGCCTGGATGCTAATGGGTGGGGGGAAGGGTCCTTAAGAAAATAGGATAGATGGGCTTCTTGCTCCTAGTAATGGTGTCTGGCCCCACCCTGGCCCAGAGCAGCTGTGAGGGGATGGAGAATGCTCAGCAGGAAGAGCACAAATACAGAAGTGTCATACGTAGGAGCTGTGAAGGGAAGTAGCATGCTCAGTGAGGACAAATCTTTGGAGATTTTAGCTTCTGCATGCAAAAAAAACCTCTATTGAAAAATTTCAGATTACAGATGCTCAAAGGCTTATAACTTGGCTACTTTAGGCAAATTTTCACAGGAACAGCAAAAGACACAGCCCTGACACAAAGGACACCACTGCAAAATTTCAAGTTCTTCCAAAGTTTTGGGGGCATGTAGAAGAGTGACAGTACACCCCCTCATAGTTGGGCATGGCATAGCAGGCTCTCCTTCTCTGCCCCCCACCTCAGCCGACAGACATTCCAACCCTGCATTAGTCTCCTTATGATTCTACCCTCCAACATATAGTCCCTCCCTTCTGGGGTAACAGAGAGATCCCCCAAACAATAATCCAACAACCTCATGCCATGTTTTCATCCTGACCCTAGGCTCAATAGTCCTTACACTTCTTATATCAGAGGGCTTTCATGTCACCTTCATCAGTGGCTGGTAGGAGAACCCACTCCCTCTAGCATGGATTCCAGTCTAGGGATCCTGTAGCAAGCAGCTAAATTCTGCTTCCTCAGACACTTTGCTATCCCCCTGGAATAATTCCTATTTCAGGCTGTCTCTAAGATCTTTTCCCCAATCCCTTTCTGGACTCATTCCTTCACACTCTTCATTGCTTTCAAGCTCTTTTATCAGGCAACACTTCCCACAGCTTTCTCCCTAGAGGCCCAGCTCCTGTTTACCTCTCTGGAGGTTTTGTGTGTGTCCAAGTCTCTTTACTCCAGGAGCCTGACCCCCTGGGCTGCCTCTCAGGGGTCTTGCCCTTTTGTCAGGGCTCACCACAGGATCTCACTCAGCTCTAATGATTTTCTAGTAGCTGTCCTAGCCTTTTACCATAGCTCCTTCTCAGGTAAGGCTCCTAGGGCCTACTCTCTCCTCCTGCTGCCCTAAAGTTCTTTTATTAATTTCCCAGCTCCTCCCCAGCTGGGCCTAATACTAAATTGGGCCTGGCCTACCCTCCAGGTGCCACCGGGTGTCCTAATTGTCCTCTGGCATCAGCCAACCTTTTCAGTCACTGCTAGTGTGGTGTACACACCCCATCATAGAGCACTACAGCATTTCAAAGAAAAGGTCACTGGATTTTTTTTTTAATTGAAAAATAACATTTTTTCTATAGCCTTATTCTTAGAAATAGTTTAGGTGTTTTGGCTGAAACTTTCTAAAAAACTTCAACTTGAGGTAAACACTAGGCAAGGAAAAATTCAGCCTATACTGCTAAAGTTATAAGCAACTGAAAGCAGGGTCTTAGAATGGGAAGTGTTGGGCAACATTAGTCATAGGTAATGCTACCAGCCTCACCCTATAATGTTTACAAAAAGCAAACAGAAGTTTTACATGTGCAAACAAACTATTGTTAATTAGATGAAAGGATTAGAGTCAGTGCTTGGGTTCTACCAGTATCTACCTGGTTGCGGGTTAGTATTAAAAGGCTCTGTTCCACCATAGGTCATGGAATGTACAATGTCCAGTTTGCACACATTGGAAGCTAGATTGTAGTCTAGTACATCTGTAGAAGGCCAGCCTCCAATTTAATCCTTTCTCTGCCCACTGTGACAGGCAAAGCATCTGCTGCTCTCAGGGTGGTGGAAAAACACTTTCTGAGGAAGCACTTGTCTAGTATCGAACTTAATGTTGCTCTTGCAAGCAATTATATGGGTTTCTCTATAGGTAGCAACCAACAGAAGTCTTCCTTTAAAGAGGAAGCATGGCCCAGTGGAGAAGCACACCATATATAATTCAACCCACAGCAACACTTTCAGGACGCAGAATGTAATTACCCAAGTGATGATCTAGGTGTTGACCTCCTATCCTCAGGAAAAGTGCCAGATGATTTTTAACAACCACAGATCAGGACCTCTATTTTTTTCTTAGACAATAGACAGCACCTGAGAATGGACTCAGTATTAACTCAGAGCAGAATGTGCTATCTACTGAACCCCCAGGACCATTTTTCCCCAACAGCTCGAGTTTCCTATGTGGACTCTCATTCAAATATTGGCCAGATCTAACCCACTGAGCTTTTGAGGTCAAGTAAGACTGTGCTGGGATAGCAGACTTAACAGAGATGTATGCTTTAAAAGAAATGTTTCATAAGCTGTTCTCTCCTTTTGGTTCAGTGAGTTCAAGCTGGCATTAATCATTATTCTTTTAAGGGATGTGTGAGGAATATCGATGAACATTTAAGACTTTGTTTAGGAAACGTTTACACAGTTTTATTGAGTGACTCAGTCAAAGGATCAGAAGTATTAAAAGGTTTCCTGTTGTATGACCTTTTCATACCCACAAACCACAATCCATTTCTTCTGTCACATGCCAGAACTTGGGTCAGCTTTAATGCTTTTCATAGGACTTGTATTTTGAAATGGTGTCAGTCAACATATACTTTCCTGACACCTATAAGAAGGGGCAGTTTTACTGCAAACTGTGCATTTGATTATCTTAATTCACCCCACAGTTACAACAATCAGCAGGGATGTGGAAAGGGCACAGCAGATCATCTCCCCTTGAACTGTGACATTTTCTTTGGGTTCTTCAAGCACTTTCCTCATCATCACTGTGTGTGTTTCCAAACTTCACAGAACCTCCAACATTTAAATTAAACAATGCTGACCCAATTGAACAAGGTTCAGAACGCAAATGCTTTGGTGCAAAGGAGAAATAGTGGATTTTGTTTAAATTGGGCTCTTCAGTTTTTGCTCTTTTTTTCTCCCTTTTAACAAAACTTTTTCTATAATTGGCAATTAACCTTCAAAACCTCTCCAGCCCTAAACTTCCAGTCCAGTGACTCTCTCTTTGAAAGGGTTTATGGTTAATCACACATAGTGGGGGAGGGAATGCTTTGCACTGTAGCAGATTATTGAAAATGTTTTCAGTGTGAGTAATTAGAGCTTCTGGTAGAGAGCCAGTTTTAGGATTGTTTCAGTGGAACGTGTTGGAGAGGCATCAGAGTGGGGGGGATCTTTGTCTTCTGAAGTGGAGTGATCATTGTTTCACCTGCAAAGCATACTTGAGGTCACTGACTTGCTCAGTCACTCTCTGTATGTGTGGTGGAACCAGCAAAGCCGATTGAAGCCTCTGGAGAAAGACACTTTACAGCAAAGTAATTGTGAGAAGAGAGAGCTTAACAAAATGAATGTAAAAACCAGGAAGGAAAAAAGACTGGGGAGTGACCCAGTTGTAATGCTCTAGAGTGGCAATATGTACCCTGGACCTGAGAAACCATTTCCCAATGCAAGTTTTATCAAAACTGATATGTTCCCATGAAAAGTTTCAGTTTTGACTAATTCTTATTTTCCAACAAAAACCCATTTATTCAGAAAAATTCCTGACTAGCTGCAGAGGGGAATGACCTCATTGTAATGCTCTAGGATGGCATCATGCACCTTGAGTGGCATCTACATCCCTGTGGAGCAGGGGTTCTCAAACTGGGGGTTGGGACCCCTCAGGGGGTCACAAGCTGTCAACCTCCACCCCAACCCCACTTTGCCTCTAGCATTTATAAAGGTGTTAAATATATTTAAAAGTGTTTTTAATTGGGGGGGGGGGGTTGCACTCAAAGGCTTGCTGTGTGAAAGGGGTCACCAGTAAAAAAGTTTGAGAGCCACTGCTCTGGAGAGTTAAGATTGTTTAAAATCAGGTGGGCATATCCCACCAGCTGATCTGATTCCTGTGAATGCAGGAGGGAGCTGGCACTAATTTCTTCCCATCATCTTCTATGATTCAGCTGGGGTGGGGGGGACGGTCAATAATTGACCTAATTAATCCCAAAGACCTCTTGGGCTTTGAGGTTTACTTGAAGAAGTACTGCGTTTCTCCTGACTCCCAAGTGTAGCTTGACCTTCCATAATTCCCCAGGCTATATACAAACAAATAGCATTTAGTTGTTTCTTCCTTCTAATCCACAAGGTTAGCTGCAGGCCACCACAGCTGAAACAAACATGTTAAGCAACCTGGAGTGTCTGCTTATAGTTCTGTACTTAAGTAGACAGGGAATGTCACGTGATAACAGTGATGCTACAGGAACAAGTTTGGAGGGTCACAACCATATAGAAAATCTAATAGTAGGGAATGAAGATGCCTCACATTTAATCCTGGAGCCACTTTTTGTTTATGCCAGCCAAACATCTTGATTAGCCAATAACCACAATAATGGTTTAGCAATTAATTAATCTGATTTTAGGGTTGAACCTGTGCTAGGCACTGTACATGCACATAATAAAAGATGTTTGAGTTCTTGTCACTGGATGTAAATACCATTGCATAAAAAATACTGTAGAATCTGAATGAAGCAGATGCTCATACCACATGGTGATATGAAGGAATACACACATATAAAAAAATCTAGAAATATATTTGAATTTTAGCTCTTTGGAGAAAAGATCAAGTGCAATAAAAAATGTATCCCTTCTACAGACTCTCACAAGCCCAAATAGAGACATTTTGAATTCTACAAATAATTCTGTGGGCCTTTTTCTCTTCCCACTCTAATTACTTTGTAATTGCATTGACTTCAGCAGAGTTTCTTTTGATTTATACTGGGGGAAGTGAGAGCAGAATCAGGCCCAATATTTTTGACCCTCCCAACCACCCACGTTACCATTATTAAAGTCATACAATTATTTAAGCAAAAGTTAACAAAAATACAAACATTTTAAAAAATTAAATACACCCTCTTACACACACCCACCCAAATCAGCTGCATTGATAGCGGTGAAACTAAAATACAATTAGAATCACACCCTCAATTAGTGTACTTCAACATAGCCCCATTGACTCTAGTGGTGATGTGCCAGTTTGCAGCAGTTGAGGATTTGGCTCACAATCTTTACATAACCTCTGTATGTGTTGCTGCCGCTCCTTCTGGGAATGGGGTTTGCCTTTACAGCTAACAGCAAGTGAAGTGTCATTAGTTCCATCCCATCACCTAGATGGATTATCTCTCTGAACATTCTCTGTGCTGCACATTGGGAACTATGCATATTAATGTATTTACTGAACCCATTCAGTGTACCTTCATAAACATTTGTCTGCTTTCCATTGGAAAGGTAACCTCTTACAAATGATAATGGCATCTCTTGAATTAATTCTCCATAGGCAAACATGATTTATAATTATGCAAAACTATAATTATGCTGCTCTCCCTGCAAATTTGCACATGGGTGAAGAGTGGCTCAGGGGGTCCAATTGAGTGGAGCCCCCAATACCACTGCTGTTTGCTAATTGGGCTCATGAAAAGTTCAGAGTAATGATTCTACATGCCAGTATTAATCTGCCAAGTAACAATTATGAGTCCCAGCAGGGAGCAGAAAGGCTACCAAAAATAGCAAACACACACACAGATGGCAATAAGATAAATACTGCGAGATGGGAGCGAGGCAGAGAATGTAACAATGACTGAAATAAGCAAACTCCCCAAATGAAAGCAAGGAGTTGAGGAAACATTGGAAGTAAGAAGAAATATTAACAAGAATCTTGGATGGCTTCCTGATATTGGCCACAGGATATAGAGCCTTCCATTGTTAGGTCAATGGTTTGAATACAAGATGATTGGGAGTGACCATTGTCTTGGTCGCACATAGCTGTTTGGTGGCTTGTGTGACATACATTTGGGGGTCTCAGTCCAGCTCCTATGAACAGGGATTCACATCTCAAAACCTACCAATTTTAGTGCATGATCCACATCCCAATAATATCTGTTAGAGTTGGGTTAGGCAAAGAGCTGGCAATGTTAGCAGCGAAGCCATGGCTTACCCTTTAACCCAAGAAACTTTTCCTCTAGGTCAGGTTTCAGGGTCTTTTACTCCAACTCTCTGATTTTGAACATGGTCTAGTCATATAATTTCTTTTTTTGCTTTGAGTTGCTTCTTTTATACTTACTCAAATAAATCCAGCTCCAATTTTATTTTGCTCATCTCTCAAGATGATTCCTCTTCTGTATTTCAAGATGATTGTTTCTGTAACTTTCTTCAGTCCTTCACTGTGATTGAAATCTTTCCTAGTTTGGCATAGGACTTTATAATGATCATTCTTTACATTTAGGCACAAATCCAGCAAATCACTTAAGCACATGAATAAATTTAAGCACTTAAATCCTCTCCCTGGCTTCCGTGGAACTACTCACATGCATAAAGTTGTATACCTTCATGGTATTCTAACATCTTTCAGCAGAGAACCTCAAGGTGCTTTGCAAATATTAAGTTAGCATCACAACAACCCTATGCGATAAGTTTTATCACATCCATTTTATAAGGGAGCAAATTCAATGCATGGAAAAGTTAAGTGACCTGTACCAGGAGTCACAATGCAAGTCACAGGGAAGTTTTGATGCGCCTGCATCTAAACCCTAGACAAAGTAACCCTGTCAGGGGTATCTATCTTATGGCCAGATTTTCTCATGGTTTAATGGTTACTGCTCAGATGATGTAAAGAGGCAGTAATCTGTCCATAAATGATATGGAGGATTCCACAAAGCACAAATATGACAGCATATGGGGTGCATTGAAGGAGGCAGGGGGTATATTGAGGGAAGGGAGAATGTTTGGTAGATATCTGCTATGCTGTACCTATCCTCTACTAATGTAGAGTTCATTAAGGACCCTGCATCTTCAGTGGAACATAGAGTGGTCGGTCAGCAGCACTAAATTGGATTAGGGCCAGAGTTGGCCTTCAGAATCAGTGCCACCAATTCTCCTGCTTCAAGGACAGCACAAGAGGGACGTGGGGGGAGGGGAAGAAATCCTTACTAAAATGTTGCTTTAGATGTCCAATCCACACATCAAGGACCCACTTAAGTCAAAAGGATTTTTGCCTTCTGTAGGATCAAGTTTTGTTCAAAACTAGACATGAATAGAAAAACAGGCCAAGTTCTGTCTTGTTGTACACAAGGTAGATGTAACTAAATTGAAGTCCATGGAGTTGGACATGATTACAGCAGGACTGAATTTGGCCAATATCTTTACAAAAATGAATTATATGCTAATTTCAAAGCATTAATTGGCTTTATAAAACTGCCTTGTTTGCTCAGAATAACTGTTTTCTTTTCTTGTATTCCAGTTGCTTATTCTTGTTAAAGGTTTTATAATTATTATTACTTCTTTAGTAATGTAGCCCTAAGATACCACTGAATCTTGTCTACCATAACTTCTGTGACCTACTGTTCAGGATGGACCGGCACAGGTAATAGATAGCCACAGTCTCATTCCCTGTGCCTCCTTTCATTCCTTGAACACTGGGGAAACCAGCCCATTCAAGTCAGTGGGAAATCACATTCTGAAGCATTGTGCTATATTATTTCATCAATTCATGCCCTACAGTCACTTGAACTTATGGCCAAAGTTCCATGAACTCTCCAATATATGAAACACACAATACGCTTATTAGATCTTAAATCAAAATGTCTAATCAAGAACTTTGTTTTAAACTAAGAGCACAATCACATTTGTTCTCTGCCCTGATCCTGTCCACTCCAGTTCTCTTCTCATTTCCTAATTCTTGAAGATGTTTGGCAAACAAAGTAAACCAAGGCAATATTTCTCCTCTCAATTTGTTTGCTTAATGCCAGATAACACTGCTAGAAGTAACATGAATGGAGCAAGAGAAGAACACACTCTTAACACTGGTGCTTAGAGCTTAGTTAGTACTTTATATCCTGAAACCCCCTACAAATATTAAGTAATTAAATCTCACAATTCCTATGAGGTAGATAAGTCAGTAAATCATCTTTATTTTACAGATGGGGAAACTCGGACACAAAAATGTTAAGTAACTTAATCAAGTAAATCAATGTCAGTGTCAAAGAGAACAGAGGAGGTTCCTCCTTACCTGTGCACAATCCAATGTTGCCTTTCACTAGACCATAACATTAATATTGAAACAAACAAGCAAACAACCCAATATATTCTCTGGTCCCTACTATTGTTTACCTCTGGCCTTTTCCCACTCCTTATCCTATTATTCTGCACATTGCTGATGCTGTATTGGCATCATCCTTAATATCATCAAGTCCTCTGTGCTCCCCTACTCCTGCTGTGAATGCCAGCTTATGTCTTTTAGTATACCCACTTGTCTCTAATCGGAGACATTTTCACTCAATGCAAACATATGTGGAGCCACCCACATCTAAGCTAGAAACCTGGAAGAAGATTAGGATGCAGTTCTGTCCTCCCTAACTGCTACAGCATTGGCCTCAGCAAGAGGGAAACAGATCATCTGAAAGCTGATGTATGTGATAAGCTCCTAGAGAGGATAATTTTTAAAGCAAAACCTTTTATTGGTCACCTGGCATTATATTAATCAAAGAGTCTTTTGGGTGAGAAGAAATTTGATTCTTAATGCTCCTAACAGCAAGTCTGATTCTCCTGCACACTACTAAAATCACTCATTCTGCAATTTAGATCTCTACCTTCAGGGTTTGAAGACTGGTCACCTTAGTGAGAGCTTAGTCAAATGGAAATGTCTTAAGAGTTATAAAACTCCATACCATCTTGCTAGGGAAAGTTATCTGATAAGACGCAGCAGCTGTTTAAAATGTAAGAATACATCCTCACCCATGCTACATTCTTTATGTAATTTCCAAAATCATCACTCACACACACCTGCTTTGTTTTGCGAAAAGGTTCAACCTCTTCTTTCTCAAAGCATAGTTCCAGTACAGAAGGTAGGACAATGCAATTAATAATGAGGAAATTCTGGAGTACCTGGGTTTGCCAGCTACCTAGATTTACAAGGTTCAATCTGATTATACAAATCACACAATATATGGGAATTATTTATATCTTCTTAGCACAATTAAGTGTAAAAAGGGAAAATTCTCTGTTCCTTCCCTTTGTTAATGGCCCACTTAGGAGGACAAAGAATTGTTGGCCATTGCTTGTTTGCAAGAGTAGAATACTCTAGCATTGACTATATGCCAAGCATAGATGGATGTCTGTAATTCTGTGTGGGTTACGGTGGTTTAAAGGCTTGAGCGTCAGAAGAAAGCAGAATTTTTTTCCACCGCTGCTGTGAAAATTTGTTGTGGGAAAGCTGGGGGGTGGAGTGCCAAAGAACAGCAATATAGCAGCGAATACGGAAAACAAATGTATGACCAAACTACAACCAAAGTACTGAAGGTAAAAAAGAGTGGGCAGAGAAATGAATTAATGATGAGAGAAGGGATGAAAAATAGCAACCCAGTCTAGTCAGAGACAAGTTATTTAAGCATAAACCTTCCAGTTCACTGCACTTGATCACAGGACGGTGTAGAAACTCTTCCTGTGCTCATTACTTGTCTGAATAAGCTGCCTCTCTGGAGAATGCATGTGGAAATTATTCATCTTCCCACCTTCTCTTTATGTTCCTTCTCTCCATCTGAGATGTTATCAGAAGCAAGAGTATACAGAGATATTTGGAAACCCTGCCAATTCACACTGCAGTGGATTAGGGACACTTTTAAAATAATGGGGCTCTAATCAGATTGAAATCTTTCAAAGAGTGATGATGGAGGGAGAAAATCTTAATCTTAAATATTTGCCACCTTGGGTATACTAGAGCCTTGCTGTGTATAAAAACCCATTGAAGGACATGTACAGTATATATTTATCAAGAAAAATACATGAAGAGAATGTTAAAGTTGCATCCATTCAGAAACCGGGAAATAACAAAGTAAAGGTTGCACACAAAACCTTAACTCTGCCCCCTTTAGTATATGCACAGCACCAACTTTACCTTGCATAGTCTCTTACAACATGGTGACTCCTAAGGCAAAACAATCTGTTCCACCATGTATATAGCGGTGACACTTGGAGTACCTTTCCCAGATCTGTGTAAGCTCAAAAGCTTGTTTTTCTCACCAACAGAAGTTGGTCCAATAAAATATATTATCTAACCCACCTTGTTTCTCTAATATTCTGGGACCAACACAGCTGCAACAACACTGCAAATACAAAACATTTGTCAAATACTATATTATATCAGAGCATTTTTTCCTGCAACTTTCAATACATCTTCTGTTACTGTACACTAGTCTGTGTATGCCGGTCAGAATCTAGGAAAGTTATCTAGGTGAGATATGCAATTAATGTGTAGAAAGAAAAGATGGCCTTCTGGCTGATACACTGCATTGGCATGCAGGAGGTCTGGATTAAATTCCCAGCTCTGCCCCAAACTTCCATGGTGACCTTGGGCAAGTCACTTAGGTCCAGATTCTCAAAGCCTTTTAGGAGCCTAACTCCCACTGAAGTCAATAGGTGTTAGGCATCTAAGCACCTTAATCGCTCTGTACTTCAGTTCCCCATCAGAAAGAATGAGGATAATAATACTTCCTTTATTGCACCTTTTCTTTCTAACCTCTATTTAGATTGCAAATTCTATGCACATGCTACCGTAGCTTGGGCATTTTGTAAATGTTATGTAATTAACTGAACGACCCTAATGTTCTCTTAATCCACCCCCCCCACCCCCCATATGGAATTTCCTAGGTATTTAAAAAAAAATAGAAAAAGGAAATTCCATAATATGAAACATTTTGCCTAGATTCCAGCAGAACCCATTAACCTGCACAAGGTAAACATTCAGTGCGGCATGGGCTCTACAAAACACCAATCGAATTGAGAATTAACCTTACTCACAGAAGAAAGAGTAGATCTTGCCTCACTGAGTGAGCACTTTTGCACATTGAATGATATATGGTTCCTACAGAGCTGCTGGTTTTGAATCCAGTGGATCCCAGATTTATATTCCAGAAAACTTATTCCTTCCTAACAACATTCCCCAAAATAAATAGTTGGTTTTGGTGGGTATATGGACAGAGAATCAGAAATAAGTGTTTATTAGAACTCCCATTACTTCTTCTGGTATTTGTCGCTTGATGTTTTCCTGGCAGTCAACGGGATTTGTATAACTGAATGTTCACATTTTAAATATCCCTCAGTAAATAAAAGCAGTTGAGTTAAACAGCAACAGTTTAGAGTGAGCGGCCAAATATAAAACAAAGCCCCAGAGTGCTTGCATGAACAGGTCAAATCTGAAACAGCCACACCAAGCATTATGTTGGTGCTTGTTTATCTGCTTGAATTTTTAAACACTTCCATAAATTGGACAAAGCAGAAGTGAAAGCACATGAAGAATAGAATGGAGAGGACAGTTAACAGCAAGTACTGTAGCATGCTTGAATGAACAGGTGATAGTAATTCAGTATGCATTAAACCTATGTTAGGTGCTAAGCAAGGGAGCTGGTTTTTAAGTGCTGTGAAACTCTTTGTCTCTAGGTGATTTCAGAGGGGTGTGTGTGTGTGTGTGTGTGTGTACGTGTACATGCATAAATGTAGTTGCACTGCTTCAGACCTGCTGTGATACTCATTTTCCTAAAGTTATATTAATTTAGGGCTTGGATGCTTAATTTTATTTAATCCCTTCACAGCCAGGTAATAACCCCGATACATCAGGAAACAGGTTAAGTGCTGCCTAGAGTGACCCTTTGAAGTTCAGACAAAGGGCCCAGTTCTGTCTTCTCTTGCACCTGTGCGATTTCTTTGAGGTTAGCTAGTTTGCATGTGGGTAAGCGATTGCAGAATTTGACCCAGAGACATTAGTGCTATGAGATGCATCAGCTACTTTCCTTTAAATTGCTGCATCACTGTCCAGTGTACCAATTGCATTACCTTTGAAGAGGGTGCCACCAAGATGAGTTGTAATTGGTTGAAAAGACATGGCAGGATGTGGTATAAGCTGCCACACTATCTGGCATGGCGTAAAGCCAGGTGCTATTAGCCGCTATAGGGTGGCAGCTCCCATTCACTCAAACTCAAGAGAAATATCTTGAGCTGAGAAAACTGTAGCCTTGAAGTGAAGTATTCCTTTGAGCAGTGTTTTCACAAGGGGTAATCCCTTATCTCCACAAGGATCAGCTTGCCTCAGAACAACTTCTTCGGTGGATGAGGTATCATTCTTCCTACAACATCCGGCTAGGGACGTCCACCTGCTTCATCTCTTTCCTGAGACAAAGATTTAATATGGGTAGTGCAAGGACCATTTCACATAGCATTTGTGTCTCTCTTACAGCATCCTGGAGTGCTGATAGAATAGAGGATCCTTTTGCAAACTTGTGTCATATTTGTAGGTATCCTTCTCCAGACACAAAATGGCTGGTGGTGCTTCTTCCCTGTGACGATCCACTCTAATGCAAGGGGAAGCTGTTTCTCCTCACTTTGTCATAAGAAGATCCAATGCAGTATGAGTGGTTTCTCTTTCCCCTCATTATACAACACTGAACACTGTTGTCCAATAGCAGAATGACACCTAGACTGCACTGTTTGGAGCACCATAAGGGAAAGAGTCAGAACTGACCTGAGCAGACATAAAAAATCAGCTCATTTTCTATGCCATAGGTACCCCAGCAGAAGCAGTGAATGTCTCATGACATTCCACTCATGTTATCACTTGTGAATACAGCTGCTCCCTTCTGTTGTCAAAGGAAGATGGAGGAGTCCCACTTCCCCTATTTAAAATTCACACTCAGTTACACAGTCCCTATCCATATGCCATTTGTTAGCATATAGCCACATCTTCTCAGACAGTGAGCTCAATTAATCCTGATTATCTGATTCCTTCTTGGAATATTTCTGATGTCCCCAAACCAACTGGGATAAACTAAGGTGCACTGTAGCTGTTTGTAAAGTCAATTATCTGAGAATACAGCCTTGAAGTATTACAAAGTGGCCAGAGCTCCTAATCACTATAACACATTATCCCTCACATTCCTGTTGCCTGCTGCCTACTACAGCAATTACCTTCCAATATTCTTCTCACTTTAATAAACCAACCTGTAGAATTCACCATTCTTACTTTTTATCCAAATCCTTCTTTCAGTTCAGCTCTAAGAAAGAGTGTGGAAAGCTTTAACCACCGTCCAGCATCCTTTATATTCCATTTACACTGATGCTTACACTATCCACTTTCCTCTTCTCAGGTGATTACAACAAATTCTTACTGTTTGACAGCTATCTCTTGTGTGTTCCCCTGTCCACTATGCAGGGTCAGTTTTGTCGTTTATTTTATTTTTATTCGGAAGATCAGATTAACAAAGAAGTTTTTCTACTTTGAGTTTGCACAGGCTAAAAAGACTTTCTAATATAATAATAACAAACAATGATCTGTAGTGCTCTAGATTCAAGGGTCACCATTTGTTATTAATTAAGCCAAGATCTAAGTCACAGAAAGGTTGGCTGTAGAGCTGGTCAAAAAATGTGTGCACGTGGTGGGGAGGTCAAGTTCCCTTGGGAAATTGTCTCTTTTCAGCAAAAAAACAAGCCCCAAAAATATTCAGCCAAAACCTCAAAATATTTTGTTTTTATTTTTTGACAAAAAGTCAAAGTTTTCCACAAAAATTAGATACTTTTTTCAAATAAAATGTTGTTTTACCAAAAGTCCACTTTTCTTTCCAAAAACAGTTTCGGTGGAAAGATTTTGACCAGCCCTAGTTAATCGACAAGGTGTTAACATCAGAGTTGGGACGAGAACCCAGGAGTTTAAATTTCCATGAATATGATACTCTTGAATTATTTATTTTCATCTCATTTCAGGTCCCTGTGGGAATAGGATTTTGGCCCCAAGACTACCTCTGACACCTCAAATCTATGCAGAACCCAGGGAATAAACTAAGATGGGCTCACCAGGCTTGTGTTGCGGGGCTAAAAATAGCAGTGTAGATATTCAGGCTGTGTAGATGTACTGTAAGTAGTAACTCCAAAGGCTGACGGTACTCCATTCTTGATCTTTATGGCAGCCTCTCCAGGTCATGGTTGAGGCATGTCAGCAGAAGATAGTGAGTTGGAAGCTTGCACTGCAGCTCTCTCTGACCTCAGGCTGCTGCTGTTCAGAAACTAAAAAGAGGGCTTCAGGGTTTCAGCTGCAGGCTCTGTGCCTGGTATTTTTGAACAGTACTAAATTTACTTTAAACAGTTGAACAAAATAAGGGGGCAGTGGAAGGTAAAAGCAGCAGTTTAGCTTGATTGATACCGAATCACTATTGTTCAATACTTATTTCATGGCTTTCATTGCCCTTCTTATACCTGTATAAATCTACCTAAAGTAGGCATTTATAGTAGATGCACATAAATGAGGGGATCCTACACACCATATGATTTTACTTCAAAGGTAAATAAATTACCAGGTGTTTAGACTTGGTCCTTTCCCTAGCAAGAAAAATATATTGATGCTCCCGAAAATGCATGTAGAGAGCAATAAAATTGTCACCATCACCATATATGAAAACATGCATCATCGAAGGGAAAAGGAAAAGTCTGAGTCTGTTCTTTCTAAAGGAAAGTCCACAAAGAAGCAAAGTGTTTCATAGTCAGAACAAGCCAACCACTGCAGTTTATAGTTTGTAATCCATGGAGCAAATCCTGAAGTCCTTACTGAAGTCAATGGGAATTTGCCAGAGTCAGGAGTGAACACAATCTGAGGGCTAGATCATACTGCCCATAGAAAGGCAGAATCCCCCTGGGACTCCTCTGTTGTGATACCTCTTTATGGGTGCAACATATCCTTTGGCATGCAGCCAGTCAGCTACGCAAGCCAGCACATTGTAGGGGCCAGAACCTCCACACCCACTGCCTACTCAACTGTGTCTCAGGAGCACATCTCAGCACATTCCCCATAGCACTTGGAGTAGCAATACCCTGATGTGGCTGCTCAGGGCCATGGGGGATTCTAACTCCCCTTTGCTCTTCTGTACAGCACATAAGGGCTAAGCACTATAGTGGAGCTCTCAGGATTTCCCTGTGTATAGAAAAGCTGTTCCCAGTGCTGAAAAAAGTGAGGAATTTATCATAACCTGGGAACAGCAGCTGTGGCAAGACAGTGCTTAAAGTGCACTCTTCAGCGACCAAGCTCAATGTTTATTTATGTATTTATTCTGGATTTGCAACCCCCACCTCTAACTTTCAGCATTGGCTCATCCTCCTTCTAGCAGGAAACAGTCATTTCTAGGACAAAGGGGTGTTACAATGTTTGTTAAATAGATAAAGAGAAAATAGAAGCAAGATACCAATGTCTGTCATAACACAAGGCCTGCTCCTCTACCCTTGTACATTGATAAAAAGTGATGCAACTTTATTGAAACCAATACGCCAGATCCTCACCCAGCTGCACTGAAGTCAGTGGGGCAATGAGTCTGTAGCCTCTCACTTTGATCAGTGTTGTCAGTGAGTGTCAAATATGAAGGTGTTTTCTTTTGTTTTATGGGAGAATAGGGACACCTATCTGCTAAGAACTTGACTGGGACATCCGCTTCAAAGATGACATCAAACAGCCATCAGATCACTCCCGTTTTTGGCCACTCCTGAGCTGGATTCAATGGCCAAGAAATAAAAAGCCCAGTTGGGGAGCTGCCTCTCACCTCAGCTGTCCAGCCCACTTCTATAATTTTCTTGTTGCAGAACTGATGTGTCCTTGTGGAGACTTTCATTAAGATTTGTTATTAAATATTGGCATTAAACATTATAAATACAGAATCAGATGCACAAGACCCATTATAGTTAACAGTTGTGCCTTTGACTCCCTAAACTCCACATTGAATATTTGCATTTCAAAGCGCTTTTCAATTTCCAAAAATCTTTCTTTGTAATGTGCAATTTTTTCCCTGCCTTGGAATTGATTTGCCTTTACTCACATCACCCAGACAGTACTTATGTTGCTGCCCTGTACCTGAAATAGTAGAGATCACCTGTAGTTGGGTAACATTTTGAATAGGGTGGGTACTAAACCAAGTGGCATTATCTTCCAAAACTCTTTCTTAGAAAGCAACTGGATTATGCAGGGATTTGGTAATAAGTTTTAGCCTTTCACCTGTAGATAACTTGCTCAAATCCAACCAAGGTTATTGACCTGACATTAGTACCACCTGTAGTTGTTGGGTGCCTTCTGTGAAAGGAGTTAGTGAGTCTTCATCCAGTTTTTGTGGACAGGTTCCTTCATCATAAACCCATTTTAATTAATTAGCAAAAGTTGTTGGACTTGGCAGAAAGGTCAAAGACTGGTTAGACATGGAGCCCAAACTACTCTCTTTGTTATAGATGTGGCTTTTCCAGGTCAAGCTGAGGAGGCAGAGTTTCCACAGTCACTGTCTGTGATGCATGATCACACAGTTTATATCTCCAGGGCTGTCAGTCCTGCACTTTTTGAAAGCACAAATGGTCTGATTTTCAAAGCCGCTGAGTTCCTGCAGAGCCTGTTGACTTCAATACTGTTAAGAGCTCAGCACTCTTGAAAATCAGGCCATAAATTCCTTATAAACCCCTCAGTACTTCAAGATAATCCCATATGCACATCTTGGCTACTGCTGCAAAATTTCTTTTGGACATATTTTCTTGTGAAAATGATAATCTCTTAAAATATCTACCATTTGCAAGCCTTCCCATTCTTTTTCCTGGAGTGGTAAATAAAATCTTTATGAAGAAATTCTGAATGGTTGCGGTATTCAGTGACCAATAATATAAGTAATATTCCACATAATCCCCAAGATTGAATGAGGTGATTTCAGAGTGCAATCACATAACTTGATCACAATTAGACATATAATAATGACACTCTTAGTCACTCCTTAGAAAGGAGCTAAGTATCATTTTATATAGTATAAAGTATCAATTTATAGATGAGGAAACCGAAGCATGGAGTGGTGACATGACTTTTCCAAGGTCACCCAATAGGCCAGTGGCAGAGACAGGAGTAGGATCCGCATTTCCTGACTCCCACTCCAGTTTGCTAGCCATGATGCCAC
Organism: Emys orbicularis; assembly: GCF_028017835.1. Lineage (NCBI taxonomy): Eukaryota > Metazoa > Chordata > Testudines > Emydidae > Emys > Emys orbicularis. The sequence goes on from NC_088686.1 coordinate 38,232,533, forward strand.
ACTGCTTATTCTATAGATACATGGTTCTGTAAGTGCCCAAGTACTAGTTATGCTGAAAGGAAAATAGCTCTTATGAAATCCTGGATCTCCTTTAGGTTGATTGCTCTTAATATAGCACTGCTTTGCTGTCATTGAGACTAGAATTATTCATGTTAGAAAGGATAAAAGTAGAAAGAGATGTTGTGAAGGCATATGAAATTATTATCAAGGGCACAATGAAAACAAATACAGTCCTTGCCTTTTAATCCTGTCCTGGTGTAGGAACAAGAGGACACAAGTTGAAGTAAGCAGAGGGTAAATTTAAAACACATGAAGGGAAGTGTATCTTTACTTGACCCTTTGGGACTCACTGCTGAAGGAGATCTTCAGTACAAACAATATTGCTGGTTTTGAAGAGGGACTGGCTAATTTAATGGCCATCAGTAAAGTTTACAACTTCTGTATAGAAAGCAAAGACAAAGGGCCAATGTGAATGAGGAGTAAATTCAGCTAAATCTATGGACTCTATGCTAGACTGACACCAATGTATCTCAAATCATAACTCAATCAGTGTATTCAAAACTCACAATCTGGGTCATCAGCTGATCCGATTCTCAGAGTACAGCACTTCAGAGATTGTCAGCAGGTGTGATTTTTAGGGCAGTGGGAAATTTGTTCTCCACTCTCTGAAATATCAAGTAACAGTCATTGCTGGAGGCAGGATGCCATGATGCATGAAACTATAGACTACTGCCAAATGCTATGATCTTAAGTCCCTCCCAATGCAATGCACTACTAACTGTACATCTAGCTGTTATAACAAAATATCTTTCACGTTTTCTTATTTGTATTCAGCAGAAATAAGCTGTTGAGGTATCTAAGGGGAAAAATACATAGAAATTAACTGAACTAATGCATGTTGGTTATTAAGCCCTGGGTTATTAAGAAGTGTTACTGTCTTGTCTGCTTCTAACTGATGAGATTTTGTAAAACTTGGGTTGCGGGCATTTTCAGTTTCTCTCGCTCCCTCCCTCTGTTTGAATGTCAATTTGCAATACATCACATATGCATAAGCTGGAGCACAGATAAATTGGATATATACATGACACCAAACTAAAACTGAAAAGACAAGAAGCATATAAGTCTTTGCGAACACCCCTACTGGGAAATAATATGACAGATCTTGGGTGAGCAGAATCTTTGCCATTGACGTTGATTAGTCCTTCACTGAAGATGCACTTCCTGAAAAATGCATGTGTCTCATGTTCTCTCTCTGCTTGGTATTAGCTCTTGTGACTAGTTGATCTGTCACTGGCAAGTATGTACCTATGCTGATGGGCTCTGCACTCATGGGAACCTTTGAGGAAACAGACTTACACAGGAGTCATTATGAATAACTCAGTGGAGACATCTGCTCACTGTGAAGTAGAAATTGAAAAAAGCAAATAGGATATGTATAAAAAGGGGAACTAGAAACAATACAGGAAATACTGTAATGAAGATGCATTGCATAATAGGGCTCCTGGTCATGTCACCTTAAGATGGAATGGTCCAGAGAAGAGCAATAAAGATGGCTATAAACACTGGGAATCACATGCATAGGCTTAGACTTCAGTGTACATCCCCGCCAACCCCTGGGAAGAGTCCTGGGAAGGAACTGTGTCTCTGAGAGTCACATTTCCTCCTCTGGCTCTCCCCTTGCTCCAAAGGAGAAGGAATCTTCCACAGGTCCATACCAGTAGCAGTCTACTTCCCCCTCTGTGCAGGTTCAGTTGTGCTATGCAGGCTGGCATGCTGGAGGGGTTGGAGCCAAGACTCCGCCGATTCCCTACATGGCTCTGTCCACTGCTTCTCCACCTGCCTAGAGTGGCACACAGCATTGCCCCTTCAGATTCTCTTTCTCCTAAATGTACAGATCAGTGATGTAGGAAGGCCACAGAGGGGGCGCTTTAAACCCCATTAGCAAGCTGTACCTCTTAGTAGGGCAAGTCACAAGGGGTCATCCCCCATCTGTGGATTAATGTGGTGACTTCCAGCCATGTATCTTCCTCCCCAACTGGAGCACTCATAACTCACCCTTGGTGCCAGAGTCTACGCTAGCTAGGGCTGAAAGCCATATAGAAGTCTACTCCTTTGTGCAACCTCCAAAGCAATTTACATTAATAATAATGCTTATTTTTTGTTTCAATCCATCCCCATCCCCCTGCTCATGTCTTACTTTGGTCTAAACCATGTGGGTAATTCTCCTGCAAGGGATCTCCAATGAGATGAAGAGGGAGCTATATTAAATGTACAGGAGACATGGCTGCCAAATGTTTTTTTTATAGACAGGAGGCAAAGATTGCTTTATTAGACTCTCCAGTCAAATGGTTTCCTATGGGGGGCGGGAAGGAAAATAAAGAAGAAGATGGCAGAGCTTGAAGGCACAAATTGTCTCAGTTCACACAAGCTCTTTGAAAATTATATGATGCATTTTACCCAACATTCAACTCCCCCTTGGCACCTTTTTTGAAACAGCATGAATTTTTTCTTAAGTTAGCCTTGATTGAAATATTCTTTCATTAGTTTCCCTAAGTACTGGCTGCCATTGCACAAAACAGCCAGGGCTTTGAATTTTAAAAAAGCAAATTATTTTTCTGCTTCCCAACCACCCCTCCCACTTCAGAATATTCATTGCCATTTTTAAACTGCTGTGTGGGGGAGAGTCATTTTGTGAGTGACTATCATGGCCCTAACATGACTTTTGAGATAACCAAAAGTAATAATAACAGTGGTGATAATATCACAAAAATCCTCAGTCAGACATCCCATTATACAGGAAGCCCAATCTTTTAGAACAGCCATTCTAAACTATTAACCATTCAGTCCGCTGCACACCTTATTAAATATAATAACCTGAACATAATATTGTACCATTCAAGCCCTGTAAAACAGATGGAGTATTAGTGTTTTATTTAAATTGCACAGCTACATAATAGCAGACCAATAATGTCCTGATGACATTTACAATGTTTTAAGTTAATTTAGTGCTTATGAAAGATACTAGACTGACAATGCTGGGGAGTGGATTCCTTATTCAGTCACACAAATCATTGGGAGTACGGGGTAGCATCAGTACAAGCTGCCTTTCATCCCCAACTAAGTCCTAGAGGGACCACCTCTGGGGGAGGAAAATTATACAGCCACCATCTCCATTGTGCCCTTGGCCTCTCTACAGAGATTACCATGGTATCAGTTAGTGACCTTGTAGCTAGTGCACTGAACTAGGACTCAAGGCCTTTTTTCCTGCTCTGCCACAAACCTGCTGTGTTGCCTTGGCCAAGTCACTTCATCTCTGTTTCCTTTCCCACCCTTGATCTGTAGAGTTAGTCAGAAAGTGATATTTTTCCACAGAAAATTTTCACAAAAACAATTTTTTTTCTTGTTTTAGTCAAAATTTTCAAGGGAAACTTTTGCCTTTTCATCAGAAAACCGAAAACCAAAACTTTTCTACCAAAAATTGCTGAAAACTGGGGAAAACATGGATGTCAGCTGAAAAAGATTGGGGTTGTCCTTTTTTCAGAAGGAAAAATCAAACATTTTTGAGGAAAGCAGACTCTTTCCAGAAAAAAGTATTCAATTATTCAAAACCCCACCTTTCCACTGGAAAAATGTTGACAGAAAATTTTCAGGCAACCCTATTCATCTTGTCTATTTAGACTGCAAGCTCTTTGGAGCAGGATCTATCTCTTACTATGTGTTTGTACAGTACCTAGCACAATGGGGCTATATTTATGATTGGGATGAGCGAGGTGCTACTGTCATACAAATCATAAATAACAATAAATCATGCCTAACGGGCTTGCACTGAGGTCAGATGTATACAAGGATTCATTAGCTGATGAGGGGAAAGCATCCTTAAGTCTGTTTTGCACCATCAGTGAAGTGCAAAGAGGATTTATTGGGGCTGGGAATCTGGCCCAATAAAATGACGCTGGTGTAAAATAGTATAAGTGAGAGGAGAATCAAGTCCCTAGTGGGTTGTTGTTTAAAAAGTTATTTCAAAAATATACTGTATGTAATGGATCATTGCAGTAGCTAAATGCTGCTCAGTAACACAGTTGTGAATTGTGCCCACTTATATTTTAGCACCTCTGGGCTTTGCTTTTTTCCTCTTTCCTGCTAATATTTTCTTTTATTAGATTCTTAAATAGCACTTTTATGTAAATAGGCCCTCTGCACAATCCTTAAGGGCTGCCTTTCCTTTCTGGTTTCTTCAATAATGTTATTCCTCTCCCCATGTCTTCAGCAAATTTGAATTTTGGATTGAAAACAATACTGATTAAAATCCACTTCACTGGTGATGACCCCGTTTTAAGAAAACTTAAGATGGACAGGAAGGATAGCTTCTGTATAGGTCTGCCGTCTGTATGTCACGGGTCCCATCTGGAAACTCAGGTAGCTCATAACATGTATGAAATTGAATCTGTTAATTTAAATTAGCTTCTGAGAGAGTTCTCCTGAGTGATGGTATTTCCCATTTGCACAAGACAATGTGCAAGCCAGAAAATTGTTATTTGGGTTACTTTGTATTTTTAACCACTGGAATGAAAAGTAAATTGCTTCCCAATAACACCTCACTGCTACCAAAGCAGTTATTTCAAAGGTGAGCTGGGGATATAAGCTTTGCAAATTGTTTCCTAAATTACCCTAAAATAAAACCAACTGTGAGAAAACACTTGGATGGAATTTACTATTATTCACCAACCCTCATTACCTTAAAGAAAGAGAGCAATCCAACAATCATCCCCTCTTACCATCCCAGTGGCAGGCTGTTTTTGCTGGAGCATTATTGACTTTCCTTTTCTAAGTTAATTCGTTTGTCTAATCCCCTTTATAAGCAAGCAGTGAGCCGAAGGACATAGCTCATGCAGTGAGAGGTTAATGAAAGCCTCTTACACGGATTCAAGAGTTCACCTGCTTCTGCTCCTTACACGCAGAAGCCAAGCTGGTCACTTCTCAGATCAGTGGGCCCTGTGGGAGGAGGAAATGACATTTCTCTTTGTTGTGCTAAAATGGTGCATGCTATTGGCCAAGCAACGAATGATTAGTAATGCTCATTCATAAGCTTTGCTGTGTCTTTATCCCAAGATCTGTCTATATCCCTCCATCTCTCCTACCTACCCAGATAGGCACTTGTGCCAAAGAACATTCAAAAGTTGTTTTAAATGTCTTGGGGCCTATCATGTAGACTAGACTTTTGCTGCTGTTCAAGTAAATGCCAAACAATATTAAGGGAAAGGATTTTACAGGATAGGTAATTGTATAATATCACAAAACTACTTCCCGAGAGCAAACACTGCTGCAATGTCAGCACAGAATATGACTCAAGCTCAAACATTATTGGCTTCATGTTCCACTAAGGAGAGAGACTAAGATGAAAGGAGCAGAGAAAAAGGAAGAGAGAATACGTCTGTATGAAAAAAACATGCAGTGAAAAATGAAGCAGAGAACAGGAAGAATGAAAAATAAATGCAAAGAAACAGGAAAAGGGAGCCTAGAGGAAAATGTGAAAGAAAAAATAAATATACATGGACCAGGTATGGTGGTGACAGAAATGGGGCTGTTTGTTCCACATTGGGTGTGAGTCAGAAACGGATGCAAGTGGTAAAGGTGTGTAATTCGCATAGATCTGGATTGCAGTGAGTTCCATCATGATGGCAAATTGCACGTACATGATGAGGGGGCAGAAAGATGATGTAGCAGGAAAAGCAACTAATCAATGGTGCAAGATCCCTCCTTCAGACCACTTAGCTTGTAAGTTACACTCATTTTGCCAATACATTGAATACCAAATTGGTGCAATTTGTTCTGCTTAATCACATCGACCCTTTTCTAGCCCAATGAGTAACTTATACTCCCATATATATCAGTACTGAATTTGGTCCACTTCACAGAGCAACACACTCTTGAGTAAATTTAGCTTTTCGAGGATTTTTCCTATCCCCACAACGCAGCACAGGCTTCCCTTTAACTAGAAAAACATTTTTTTTTAAATTTTCCAACCGTGAAATAAAACATGAGTTTAAATGACAGGAAAACAGGTTCATGATCTAGGGCTAGTTTTATGAATCCACAGCCTAATCTAGGAGGCTCATAACACCTCGAACTACATTAGGTTTGCCAGTTGCTAGTGAAAAATGTCCTACTTCCTGGCCAGGCAGATGACTGTGAGGAGTGCTTGAAGCTTAACTAGTTAATATTTGGAAATTCTTTGAGATCCTAAGAAGAACTATCCCTGATATTATATTACTGTTTGCTTGTTTGTTTATTAAGAGATTCTAGGTGAACAGCCATATTTTCCTTAAACGAATATATGCCACCTGCTCCAACTACTTCCTTCAGCAACTAATTCCAAATTCCAGCAACTTTTGATGGAAATATGACCCTTGTAGACTGTTTTCTGTTTCAATCACCAGTGATGCACTCTCCCAAATGCTGAGTAGGTCTTTCCCCAGATCCTTAAGATTAAACTCCTCAATTAAGCTTGTTTCACCCCCAGCAAACTTACTCCCTATGTGATCTTTGGCAATTCATTTATTATGTGTATCTCTGTTTCCCCATCTATAAAATAGAGATAATAATCCAGGAGTGGTCCAGATTCTAATGATACACCTAAGTTGAAAATGGTGGTTGGACTCTTTCAATCAGGGGTGCTGATATAACTTCCACCAACTCTTATGACTGCTTCTTTCAGACCACTGATATTATCTCAGTCTTGTCTGGATTAAACCATAGCCAGCTAGACTCTTCAAAATCCCAAATTCTTATAGACATTGAGTTATTTGACCTACTGCTCTAGATGGGGATATAGAGGTAACGTTGACAGACCCCAGTTGTCAGCGGGCAGGGTCGAACCAGAGATCTCTGGAGCTTAGTGCATGAGCCTCTACTGCATGAGCTAAAGGCCAACTGGCTATTAGCTAACGCTGTAGAGCAGACTCATTTTTTCCTCTCTCTCTCTAAGTGGTCTCGGTGCCACTAGATGGGACAGAACACCACACCCTGGAGCTGTGTGGGTTACATAGACATGATACAGATGGGGATCTGGGCATTATCAACATAATGGCAGATTCATAAAGGTACTTATGTGCCTAACTGTCTCTTTAGGCACTTAAATCCTACATTTAGGTTCCAGTGACTTTCTCAAAACCACCCTCAATTGTTGCCTAATCCTGTACTGCCTAAAGTTCCTAGGTGCCTACGTTCTGCCGGTAGACATATGCAAAGCCGCCTAAGTCCTGACTCTGCCCCATAGCTAATGAGATGCTCAGACCCCTCACTCTGGCCTAAGCCCTGTCAGAATTCTTAAACTAGGGGTTCCCCTCCCTATCTTTCCAGAGGAGCCCAACCCTGTAGGCACACCTATAGAATCAGGCATCACACAAACAGCTGGGGGAGAGCAGGACAAGAATTGTTCAGGCTCAGACAGGCAGAAGTGTCCTGAGTACCCAACTGTCTAGTGGTTAGGGCACTCCACCTGGAATGCTGGAGCCCCATTGCAAATCACCACTCTGCCTGATTTGCAGCAGGTACTTGAACTCATTTCTTCAAAATCCCACTGGGTGTCCCAACCAGGATATTGGGTATTAGAATCATAGAATATTAGGGTTGGAAGAGCCCTCAGGAGCCATCTAATCCAATCCCAAGCTCAAAGCAGAACCAACACCAATTAAATCGTCCCAGCCAGGGCTTTGTCAAGCCGGGCCTTAAAAACCTCTAAGGATGGAGATTCCACCACCTCCCTAGGTAACCCATCCCAGTGCTTCACCACCCTCCTAGTGAAACAGTGTTTTCTAATATCCAACCTAGACCTCTCCCACTGCAACTTGAGACCATTGTTTCTTGTTCTGTCATCTGCCACCACTGAGAACAGCAGAGCTCCATCCTCTTTGGAACCCCCCTTCAGGTAGTTGAAGGGTGCTATCAAATTCCCCCTCAGTCTTCTCTTCTGCAGACTAAATAACCCCAGTTCCATCAGCCTCTCCTTGTAAGTCATGTGCCCCAGCCCCCTAATCATTTTTGTTGCCCTCCGCTGGACTCTTTCCAATTTGTCCACATCCCTTCTGTAGTGGAGGGACCAAAACTGGACGCAATAGTCCAGGTGTGGCCTCACCAGTGCCGAATAGAGGGGAATAATCACGTCCCTCCATCTGCGGGCAATGCTCCTACTAATACAGTCCAATATGCTGTTGGCCTTCTTAGCAATGAGGGCACACTGCTGACTCATATCCAGCTTCATATTCTAGGGCAGGTCTCTCAAGGTCTCCTGTTGGAGCTCTTTCACTTTGTATAAATAACAACATATTTATTGGAGCAGGAAGTGACATTGACACTCCATCTTTCAGAGATAAAACCCACTCTAGAATATCCAATAAGCCTCATGGTTAGGGCACTAACCTGGAATGTGAGTAGTAGAGAGTCCCTGGCCTGAATTGCTTACTGAGACATTGTTCTTTCTATGGCAGTAGACAGCTCAGTCCAAGCCCTAGACATTTTGTTTGCACAGTAACAAGAAAATTCTTCACAATGGGAAAAACTCAACTCCATAACTGCTAACCACTTGGAGGACTTCTGCTGAGCAAGATTTTGCAGAGACTATGGTGGAGGTGAAGAAACCTTTCACAGAAATGTCCTAAGGCTGAAGTTCAAACTGCTTTAAGACTAAAGCTGTATGACTCGCTTGACATCTTTTCCATTATTTGAAGACAGGATGCCTTTCTAAAAGATATGCTTCTCTAGACCAGAAGTTGTGGGGATGAAGCAGGAATCACTGGATGGAATTCTATGGCTTATGTTCTGGAGGAGGTTCCTTGTGATGACCTTAAATTCCATGTAATTGCTGCCACTCCCCTAAACAATGCTCTTGAATGGCGTTTTGATTCAAGAAATTAGATAGAAGTCAGAGGGGATAGATTGGAAAGGCTGCCTGAGTGATGTAGTTGGTAGGAATATCTGACCCATTGAACTGTGGTATTAAAAATACCCAAGGCAAGATGACAAAGGGGTGATGATGAACAGAGAACTGTGTTGCTTTAGAGAATTAAGAGCTCTAAACTCCCCTTCTGACCATGGCAACGAATGAAGAAAAGAATTGTTTTAATGCTCAACATCAAAATGAAAGTCCGGAGGCAGCAGAAAACAAAAGGCACATAGCAGACTGGACAATGTGCATCGCTTTGCAACAAAGAAAGCTGCACCTTACAGACTGATGGGATCTCACAGTAAGCCAGCTACTGTATGTTTTAAGTGATGTTTAAACACTTAATGCCCGTAAGAAGGTGGTTTTTATGTTCCTAAGAGATGCAAGATGTTATGTTTTATTTCATGCTTGGGACTGTATGAAAATAAAAAAAGAATCCAGCCTATGATAAAGCTTCAGTTCCAATCACATAATAATTTCCTCTGTGTCGGCATTATTGCCTCACCATTCGCTTTATTGCTTACAAGCAAACATTAGCGCATTATGAAACCAGATTATTGGTTTGAAACCCACATAAATAAGGCAAAACCCACAGCTTTTATGGTGAAAGAGATGTTATTACGCATCAATCAAATGAATGATGGCACTGCACGCTCATAGGCAATAAAACACAAGTGTTCCACTCCTGGGTCATTCCCCACATACTGTTACTGCCCTAGCTCCCAGGCTTAGCGATTTGAGAGCAGAGAGAGAAGAGTTGTGAGAAATTCAGCCTCTTTGGTTCATACTGGGTGTGAAGAGTTGGCTCTAGTTCATGTAGGGTTTCCGTGCATTGGATTTTATCTTGAAGTCTGAGGTTAAATAAAACTCCCATTTGGACCCTGGCTTGTTTCAAATTTACCTTCTGGGTTCACTTGAAACCTCTCTCTCTCTGGGCTAACCTGAAACACGCCCTCTGCGCTCAGTTGAACTTTGGGCCATGAACATTCATAATTTGACCTAGGCTCACCTTGAAACACAGTCTCTGGACTCTCTCTGGGCCCCTGAGTTTACATGAAAACCCAGCCTCTGGGCTCACTCAGAATCCAGTCCCGGGTTTTTAGAAGACTCTATTAAGGCTCAATCAGAATACAGCCAAGGTTTGCACCCAGTTCAGCCCAGGCTTAATGAAACGTTGGCAAAGCTCAGCAAACCTTTCAGAGGAGGATTTGTAGCCTGAGGATTTGGTTTACAGAGCCTCACCTCCATCCTGCAACCTCCCCTGGCCCCTGCAGCAGGCAAATTAAAGGAATGCTGATGCATCTATACTAGAGAGCCACCATCCTGGCCTTCTCTCAGAGACACTTAAAAGAAGCAGCACTCTCTCCAATATGCAAATGTGAACTCGATGTTTAAATTACCCGTTGCACTCTTCAGCAAAGAGTGAATAAAATCTGGTAATTATATTGTATTGATATGCACACTCAGAAAGCAAGAGTTATTTTCAAAGGTTAATTATTAAAGTAACCCCTCTCTCTCCATCTCTCGTACTCACACATACTCAATCTCTGTAAAGATTTTACACAATAACATTCTATTTTTTGCTTTTTGCTAGCTATTGATATTGCCCTTGTGAGCAGAAGCTGAATTCTATGCCATGACTGGTAGAAGTTCATGGGTGAGCAATGCACACATACAAACCATACCCCAGACTGCACATGCATGAACAATAGTCCGGCCTGCACGTAGGATAACTGTATATAAAAATAGTTAACTTGGTGTTTAACTATCCAGTCATTTTGCTGTCAATGCATGTACAATTGCGGGTGCACTTTCATGATGAGCACAAAAGTGTCCATGTTTTCTTTCTTTACTTCACATAGGCACTAGTGATAGGCAAGCTGCAACACAGGGAGATTTGGAGTTCAGATTTGGTTTATATAAGTAAGCATCAAAAGTTTGCTCCCACAGGTGAAATTTATTTTAACTGTCCATAGCTCTTGTGTCTGCAGTGCACTGGAAATCTCTTGAGATCTGGCTTTCTTGAGAGATTTTTGGTACTTTCTGCATAGGGGTGCATAAATACCATCAGAAGATAACACTTGATAAATGTGAAGGGAAATCTGAGGCCTGTTGGGGGCGTCATAATTTGTTTTTTCTCTGTCCTTCTCCATGACAACAAAGATGGTATCACCAGGAAATCTGGAAGGAAGAAGCGGGGAAATCCTAAAAGCCTCCCCAGGTTTCTAGAGAGGAATATGGCTGGGTTTTCATTCCCAGCCTCTAAGGAGGGGAAGAAAGTCAGGTCAAATCATTGGGAGCCATTTTATTTTCTTCCCACCAGCCTCAAGGGATAGGAAGCTGGGGGAGGGGGGGCGGGGAGGGAGAGGGGAAGGGGCAGGAGGGTTCAGAGTGGAGAGGTCTTCACTCCTCCTTTCTGAGACCAGGAGATGGGAAATCTAAGTATCTCTTCTGTCTGTCTTCCCCTCTCTTTCCCCTGATAGGTTGGGAGGAGAGGGATGGGAAGAGGCTCTGATCAGTATTTTTCTCTCCTGTCTTGGCGTAGTCCCCACACATGACCCTTTGATGCCTTTTAGCAGCCGCTTTTCAGAACAGAACCATATTTTAAATGCTTTCCTTGCAAGGGTGCTGACAAGATTAGCTCAGTGGTTCTCAAACAATTTCAAACACACTTCGGAGGGAAGGTGGTCCATGCAATCAGGAAAGGGAGAGGAAAAGGTGTGCAATACAATCTCTATAGTAAGCTTTCAGGGTAGATTCTCAAAGGCACAAGAGGCACTAACTCCCAGTTAGGCACCTGAGTGCCTGCCATTGTGCCTTTGAGACTCTACCCTGAAAGCTTACTATAGAGATTGTATTGCACACCACTTCCCCACCCTTTCATGATCATATGGACTACCTTCCCTCCCACTAGCCATAGAATAAAACCCTAAAATAAACAGGAGAACTGGTCAAAAAACAGGAACATTTTTCCGGGGGCGGGGAGGGAATATGAAAAATGTTTCCTCTTTTTTTCCTCACTGCAATTCAGATTTTGAAAATTTTCAGCTAGCCCTAGTAAGCAAAAGCTAAATAAGTTACATGGAAATGTATTATTAGTCCCGCGTAAATACCCATCTCCGTTGGGCTGCCTATAGAAACTTAGTGTCAGTGTCAGAGACAGTGACCGAGAAAAAACATAAGTAACTTGGGTGTAATTTACATGCCCTTCATTTAATAAAGTACATTTATTAACGTAACTGCAAACATGTTGCTCCCCCTTCCTCCTATCTTCTGTTGCATTTTGTCAACCTTTTGATTATGAGCTTCCTGGGGCAGGCCACATCCCTTCTCTTCTGTTTGGAAGATGCCTAGCACACCATGGGCACTAGTAGAAATATATAGCAACCATTGTAAGAAAACCGTAAATATATTTTTATCTCTTTAGTGCAATTCAGCATCTGGAAATCAGGAGGAGGAGCCAGGACTATGGGACCAGCCAGTTCTCTCCTAACCACCAGCCAGTGCTCCCCCTGTCACCCACGCAGCACAGTTTGAGAACTTTTGAATTAGTTAATGCACATGAAGTACATTGAAGATAAAGTGCTAAGTATTGTTGTTATTTGAATGAATGTGGTGAGCTGAGCTCTCCTGCATCAGCTCAATCTAGTTTGTCAGAGAAAGCCCTTCTACCCATCCAGAAGTGTCTACAAAATGGCTCTGTCACAGGATGAGCTGGATGTTCAATAGGAGCTCAGTACAATGCTCTCCCCGGTGACTGGTGTCCTCCTAGATCATGTGACTGTAAGCTATAGCAAAGCCTGCTAGGGAAGGTGGTCAGGCTGTAAAAGAGCTCCCATTTGCTCAATGTGGGGGACACCTGAAAAAAACAACAACAGCAACTGCTACTGTTTGTTGGTAAGAATCTCCCTAACACAGGGATCTGGGCCAATACTGGTGTGGTTTCCTTACTGAGAGAGAGCTGGGGAATAGGCCCTGAAGGGGCTTGTCTACAGACACCCTGAAAAGGGCTCAGGAGAAGGGTAACAGGAAGCAGACAGTCATAGGAAGTGGTCATAGGAAAAGGTGAAGCAGGGGCAGCTTTGATTTTGGGGTAGAAGGAGCTTCATGGTCTAGTGTCTCAGGGCAAGCATCTGACGTAGACAGGGCATAGGTGCACCCTACAGTGCTGCCTAGAGGTAGTGAGAAAACCCCTGAGGCCTAGGAGATGGCCTTAGAGAGTTGGGGGCCAGAGAGACTGAAGGACTGTCTTAGCCCCTCGTATAAAGAGAAAAGCTTGCATAGACACTTGCAGGAGGACTATAGCACAAGGAGGGAAAAGAACTTGTTTGTGAAAAGTCTTTTTTTGTGCCGTTGGACTGAAAAAATATTGCATGATGGGGTCCTGGTCCATGCCTGGTTAACATAATAAGTAATAATAACAATAAATCATAATAATAACTAACCATGAGCCTTACCTCACCCACCTTATCTCTCTCAGATCCGGCACCCAACACTGCTACAACAACACATAAATTCTTTATTTTTAAAAAAATTAAACTTTTGAGTCTTTTAATAACTCAAAATAACTTTTGTCTTCTGTTGTTATAGCCTTTAAGGTTCACATATTCAAGATTCTCTCCGCAAACAAGAGGACTACAAACTAGCTTTTTTTAAAAATGGAATCTCAGACTCTCATGTAGTCACAAGACTTCCGGAGTTGAGACTTTAAGAAAAGCACCAAATATTCATGATGACATTGCGAGAGACATTGAAGGGCCAATCCGACCTGCCAGCCAGCTGGAGGGAAACAGAGGCGCAGCTATTCTTCAAGCAGTAAGCAGCATTCGCAGCTCCTTCGGGTCTCCCCATCTCTCCCAGGATAAGAACTGAGACACAATGAAAGACTAGATCAGCAAAGGAAGAGTCACAGGATGCCTCCAACTAATCTGAAACAAGCAATGGGGAGGAATGCTTTCCGGGGGGAGAGGATGGCCAAATGATTTGCGAGTTTCCCTGAGGTGCCCAATGATATATGGGAGGCTTATGGTTATCAGGCTGGGGCTGCATTCTGAATATTGATCCCCCTTGCCTAAGAATTAAGTGTGCCATAAATCCACTGCTGCCCCTTTTTCTGCAGGCTCAGCAGAGATGAAGAGAGAGAGAGAGAGAGAAAGGATGGGAGGGGTGGAACTGTGAGAAGAGAAGCATCTGAATGCAAAGCTTTGCCTGGAAATCATTTCCAAGCTGCCTATCCTCCCCTCCAAACATTTAAAGTGTGTTAATATGGTAATTAATGGCAGGGAAGTAGTGTAATGTTCCCAAGCCATATAAGACAGAGCATTTGCATTAAAGAAGAGTTGGGGAAGGTAAAGATGCTGTGCTATGCATTTAAATGGCCTGCGCAATGCTTCTCTTTGTTTACTTATTCTCTAATTCTTTATTTTCCTTTCTTCTCCCCCCTAGCTCCCCATTAAAGCAGCCTTGATGATGCCGCCAGTATTTATTCTGGACTGCAGCCTGGACAGCTGCTAATTCTACTCACCCCTGGCAACAGGTCTAAGAAAGGACAAGTTTATTTCACCATGGTGGAATTGTAAACTGACTTCTTTTTTGTTTGCTTTTTTTTTAGTATGGCATGAATTATATTTTATCAGGCGTATGTGTGTGTGTGTGTGTGTGTGTGTGTGACTTAGTTCCTCTAATCAAATAGCAAAGGGGGCAATATGACAGTTGTGTTCCTTGGAATATACATCTCAACCAGCGGGCACACACAAACTGCATCAGAAAATGTCTTTGTCTTGCAGGGAGTATGCCATAGTTGAGATTAATTAAATTTTGAGGGAATTTGGTTTTGTGACCTTCAAATTCACTTCAGGTGGAAGTAAATAGTTTGGAAAAGTTAGGTCATCCAATCAGGAAACAGAAACAATACCATGTGACTTAGGTGTCCAGTCACCCAGCTGACACAGCAAATATCAAATAACTGAAAGAACAGGTACTACCGTTTGTAAACAATTCACTGGCTAAAATTTGTTCACACAAAGCATTCATTGGCTAATTTTAAAGAACATAAAAATTATCTGTTCACAATTTGTAAACACATATAAAGGCAACAGTAACTGAATG
The DNA here is from genome assembly GCF_028017835.1 of Emys orbicularis. Taxonomy (NCBI): domain Eukaryota; kingdom Metazoa; phylum Chordata; order Testudines; family Emydidae; genus Emys; species Emys orbicularis. The sequence continues at coordinate 38,247,582 of NC_088686.1, forward strand.
AATAGTTTACATTTAATAATCCCACATGTACTCTTAACTCCATGCTAGGCCATGGCTTCATCTACTGAATTTCCAACACCTCTTCCTGCACTAGCCTGCATTTCACTTTGGGCTCTCCAGTCTAATTATTCACAGATTGAAACCTGATTCGTCAATTAGACTGGTCAGATGTACCTCCAATCTTCATAGAATCGTTGGGCCAGATCTTTAAAGGTACTGAGGCACCTAAAAAATGCAGAGAGACACCTACTGTGATTTTCAAATGCACTTAGGTACCTAAGTCCCACTGAAATGAACAGCCAAAGCAGCCTGTAAGCAGTTCCATTCACCACCATAGCATCCTGTGACATTAGATCATGGTGTTGCAGGGGTCTTCACCTCTAACACCCCCTGCCCTGGGGATTGCCTCTTATGGCTCTGTGATGACCTGTTTCTGTCCACTATTTCCATACCCCAGCTCTCCAGCCAAGTCACTACTTTCCAGTTTGGTCAACTTCCAAGGGTAACAAAAGTCCAGCTAAAGAATTCTTCCAAACCAATATCCAAGCAAAAGTTCCTCCTACCCCTCTCAGGTTATGTCAAAGTTCCCACTCTTCGTCTCTACTCCCAGGAACTGCTGAGTTTCTTCTTTGTGCCTTTGGCTGAGTACTGCCTCCCAAGGCTTTCCCCACAGAGATCCTTCTTCTAACAGGTTTTCCCACTGCTTCCCCTCCATGGAAACTCTGGCAGTTTCACCTAGGACCTCCCTACTTCTTCCAGGTCCTATCACTAGCCTCCCACCAGAGCCTAACCTGTTCCCTCTGGTTCTGTCCAGCCTGCCTTCACCAGGCCATTCCACAGAGAGAGGGAATACCTCTCTTCTGAGTCTTCTGCCTCACTAAGTTCTATTCCCCCCTCTGTGTAGTCCTCCCTGACCCTTTCACAGCTGGGATCACTAATTGTTATTGAGTTCAAATCAAGATCAGCTAGTGGTTAACTGCTAGGTCACAGGCAAGGCTGAGCCTGATTGCCCTTAAAGGGCCAGGCAGCCTGTGATAGCCAAAGCAGGCAGGGACAGTTGGACCCCTAGACATTCAGAGAACTTTTACAGTGTTGACTAGACTTTCTCTCTGTATGCGCCAATCCTCCCCCTCCCTCATAGTCTCTTCACCTCAACTTCACTCCACACCTGCCCCCTTACTGTATTCTCCCCTGCTTCCCCCCCCCACCCCCCATTCCCCTTCCCTTCCCTTCCCTTCCCTTTCCTTTCCTTTCCTTTCCTTTCAGTTCAGGTGATTGTGATGGGTTGGGACTGTCACCTGATGTGCTGAAATTACCTCTGAGCCCCTTTTCCCTGCCATCTTGGGACTACCAGAACCCTGTCTTGCTGAGCCAGACATGCTAGCCTGCTGCAACACAGACCCAGGGTCTGGGCCATGCCCCCAAAGCTGCAGGCTTTAAATGAAAACAGCTCTGCAGGTTACATGACTCCAGCACCCAGACACCCAGCTCCCAGTGGGATCCAAACCCCAAATAAATATGTTTTACTCCGTATAAAGCTTATACAGGGTAAACTCATAAATTGTCCGCCCTCTATAACACTGATAGAGAGACATGCACAGCTGTTTGCTCCCCCAGGTATTCATCACTTACTGTGGGTTCATTAAAAAACAAAAGTGATTTTATATAAGTATGAAAGGTAGGATTTAAGTGGTTACAAGTAACAACAGACAGAACAAAGTAAGTCACCAAGCAATTGACAGAACAAGGAGTAATGGTCTCAAGTTGCAGTGGGGGAGGTTTAGGTTGGATATTAGGAAAAACTTTTTCACTTGGAGGGTGGTGAAGCACTGGAATGAAGTGGTGGAATCTCCTTCCTTAGAGGTTTTTAAGGTCAGGCTTGACAAAGCCCTGGCTGGGATGATTTAGTTGGGAATTGGTCCTGCTTTGAGCAGGGGGTTGGACTAGATAACCTCCTGAGGTCCCTTGCAACCCTGATATTCTATGATTCTATGAAAATAAAGCAAAAACATGCAAGTCTAAGCCTAATACATTAAGAAACTTATTATAGGTAATATCTCGCCCTCAGAGATGTTCCAATAAGCTTCTTTCACAGACTAGACTCCTTCCTAGTCTGGGCCCAATCCTTTCCCCTGGTACAGTCCTTGTTAGTTCCAGCTCAGGTGGTAACTAGGGGTTTTCTCATGACTGGCAGCCCCCTTTGTTCTGCTCCACCCCCCTTTTATAGCTTTGGCACAAGGAGGGAACCTTTTGTCTCTCTGGGTCCTCACCTTTCCTTCTAAATGGAAAAGTACCAGATTTAAGATGGATTTCATTATCAGGTGACATGGTCACATGTCCTGTGAGACTCCAGCCTCCATTCTTCCAGGGCTGGCCCGCATGTACCTAGGAAGGTTTGCAAGTAAACAGAGCCATTCACAGTTCATTGATTCTGAAGCACCCTTAAGGGCTTCCACTTAATATGTTTACATCAGTAATACAAGTTTATATCTTATTCTCCTAACTCCAGACATAGAAATAATACATGCAAACAAATAGGATGAACACACACAGTAGATTATAAGCTTCGTAATGATACCTTACAAGAGCCCTTTTGCATAAAGCATATTCCAGTTACATCATATTCACATTAATAAGCATATTTTCATAAAGCATATTGAGTGCAATGTCACAGTGATCCCCTCCTAACTAACCACAAACACACACCCAAAAACGTTGTGGAACTACCATGCCATTTGTTGCCATCCTATTGTTCATTCTGCTTGTGTGTTCTACCCTTTCCCCCATCCTGTGTATGTCTTGTCTAGTTAGAGTGTAAGCTCTTTGAGGCAGGGACCATCTACTGCTCTGTGTTTGTACAGCACCTAGCACAATAGGGCCCTATTTTGGGGTGGCCCTTAGGCACTACCACAATAAACATGTTAAATAAAAATATCCCAGGTGAGTGTAATAACCACCAAGCTATTGGCTAATGTGGGGTAGGCTCTCTCTCTCTCTCTGATTTGGACCAGAAATTTCATCCCAGACTTAAGAAACCTTACTGACTAAAGTTTAGTCAAAACCACTACATTTCCATGAAAAGTTTTGGCTTCAGTGAATCAGTATTTTCTAATAAAAATATACAATAAATGTACAATTGTTTTGTTGAAAAGTTTCCAACTAGCTTTAGGTCAGAATGCCTACGTGGTATGACTGGAGTTATAAATAAATATGACAAACAGGATAAAGGGAAACTATGCAACTACTTGGTCCCATAGAATCATGGAATTATAGAATATTAGGGTTGGAAGATCCCTCAGGAGGTCATCTAGTCCAATCCCCTGCTCAAAGCAGGACCAACACCAACTAAATCATCCCAGCCAGGGCTTTGTCAAGGCGGGCCTTAAAAACCTCTAAGGATGGAGATTTCACCACCTCCCTAGGTAACCCATTCCAGTGCTTCACCACCCTCCTAGTGAAATAGTGTTTCCTAATATCCAACCTAGACCTCCCCCACTGCAACTTGAGACCATTGCTTCTTGTTCTGTCATCTGCCACCACTGAGAACAGCCTATCTCCATCCTCTTTGGAATCCCCCTTCAGGTAGTTGAAGGCTGCTATGAAATCCCCCCTCAGTCGTCTCTTCTGCAGACTAAATAACCCCAGTTCCCTCAGCCTCTCCTCATAAGTCATGTGCCCCAGCCCCCTAATCATTTTCATTAGGGTGACCAGATGAGAGGAAGACAATATCCAGGGGGGAGTCCACCGGAGGAGCAAACAAAAAAAGCCGATTGCTGCCAGCGGAGCGAAATATCGGGACAAACACCTAAATATCGGGACGGTACCAATTTTATCGGGAAGTCTGGTCACCCTAATTTTCGTTGGACTCTCTCCAATTTGTCCACATTCCTTCTGTAATGGGGGGACCAAAACTTGATACAATACTCCAGGTGTGGCCTCACCAGTACCGAATAGAAGGGAATAATCACTTCCCTCGATCTGCTGGCAATGCTCCTACTAATACAGCCCAATATGCCATTGGCCTTCTTGGCAACAAGGGCACACTGCTGACTCATATCCAGCTTCTCGTCCACTATAATCCCCAGGTCCTTTTCTGCAGAACTGCTGCTTAGCCAGTCGGTCCCCAGCCTGTAGCAGTGCATAATAGCATACTCTTGGAAAAAGTGAAGAAACTGATAAACTTGCCATGAAAGGAAATACAAAATGGTCTGCAATTTCACATGCCCCATTACCCCACTGGTGGGGCAACTTTCTTTTACATTACTGCAGTAAGGAAGGAAGGAAGACAGATTTCCCCCATCACTTCATTTTCCAAATCACTGGGAATTTTGAATTAAGACACTTGGAGTGTTAATATAAAGAACTGAACTGGCAGCTTTATTTAGCACGTTCAGCTGGGCTGGAGGTGCACACAAAACTGACTTATCTCTCCAATATACCCTGCCCCAGAATTCATTGGTAAAAATCAGGGATGAAATCTTCAGAGTCTCCACTTGAGTGATTCCAAAGTCTTGGCAGGAACATGAGAGGAGTTCTCTCCTGACATTAAACTCATCAAATTTCCCCACCCCCAAAATAAATACCAGTGTCTGCAAGTCCTGATTTCTATTTTATTCAGACAGATCTTCCTATCAATCAGTATCAGTGGCTAGTCAAAGCTTTTTAATGCAGTAGAGATGAGTCATTCTAGGACAATATTTGGATAGGACATACAAGTAAAAATGCAGAAGATTTCATTTCTAAAGCACCAGAGACTGGCACACTGTTTGTGTGTGTGTGAGATACACTTTAATATATTCATTGGTGTGTTGTGTGAAAATCCTCCAGGCCCTCTGAACTTTTAAAAGATGTTACTTCTTATTGATTTCCTGCAGTCAACTATGAGACACATTCTGTGATTCCTAATAACATACACATAGAGAAAACTTGGGCAATAAAAGTGTTTATTATGTTGTAGCATGAGGAATGAGTGTAAAAGGATCTCAATTCAATCATAAGTGTATTCCCAACTGAACTGCTATTGTAAATCCTGAGATGAAAGGAAAGATTTATTCATGGAGATAGCAGTTTGACAGCAGCATGTTACTGTCATCTTGTGATTCTTACAATAATGTTATTTTCTTTATGCATTTTGCTCACACTCACATTTGCATTGGGCACTTGCATGGAAAATGGACATTTCATTCTTCAGCCTGCTGATTAACAGGAGACTCTCGCTGATGTAGGAAAATAAATAAATAATATCCCTAAGAGACAAGGTAGGTGAGTTAATATCTTTTATTGGACCAACTTCTTTTTTAGAAGACCTCTGTGTAAGCTCAAAAGCTTGTCTCTCTCACCAACCGAAGTTGGTCCAATAAAAAGATATAACCTCATCCGCTTTGTCGTTCTAATATCCTGGGACCAACACAGTACAGAAATACTGTATACAATAATATACCTTACATTTATATTGTCTGTTTTATACAGAATGATCCCAAGACATGTTTAGGAAAAGATCCAGTGAGGAATCTGTTTCAAAATTAATACATCTTATAACAGGGAGAGTGTAGCCTGACCTTTCAAGGATATGGACTTGCTGATATAATAGTTCTTTTCCATCTTTATTTATTGTGATTATAAAATATATGGGCCTGAGCTTCTCTCCAGTTCTGCTGGTGAAGGGAAGGTGAACTATGAGAATCTGGCAAAGAGGCAGTGGAAGGGATGGAGCAGTGGTTCTTTAGCATGCTACCTCTTCCCCAAGTTACCTGGAACCCATCTTCTCTGATGCCCTATTTCTGCCACCATTAATCATATTAAAAATTATCTTACCCCATGAGCACTCTATTGACTACAGTGGAACCACTTTTAGAGTTAGATATTACTTCATGTATGTTAAGAGCTGTGGAAGGACTCTCGAGCTGAGGGCATTGCCAAGGACGTGCATGACTACAGCTTGCTGCATCGTCCACAAGGACATAGCAGTGTGAAATAATGTTACCTCTATCAACATTATTTCATGCTGCTTTCCACGCCATGTTCTGACCGTATACACCAAGGAGCTAGGAAGGGGCTGAAGAGGATGAGAGAGCTATGCCATCATGAGAAAAGCAGCAGAACTGGGTGGTCAGACAAAGGCATTGATTCTACACAAAAAGCTCTCCATGGATGGATGGTTCTAAGATCCACAGGTCTGGGGAACCAAATTCCAAATCACACTGTGAGGACAGCAAACCAAGCCCCTCTGTAGGAGACATTAGAGGGAACTCAGCAACCTCCTGGCCTTCAGATTATCTAGTCTCTGTGGGGGTTTTCCTGCATAGGGGACACAATATGGCCCAACCTATCTATGTTTTGGATATAGCTGTTTGCATATTGTTAGAATTACTGAGCAAGCACGTGTGCAACTACAAGTAGCTTGTGAAATGAGCCAAGACAGGAGCCTCTCACTCCTAAAATGTCCTTTTCTCAAAATGGCTTTGCAAGCCTCCAAGAGCATTTGTCTGCATTAGGGGATGTGTGGAGCTGATAAACAGCTAGAGGTAAACGCGTAATTAGAAGATCAGAGTTAAAGGTTACAGATATGCGCGTTTGAATTCCTGCTGGCTGGGGAGATTACTAGCATCATATATAACCTTTCAAAAGTTTTTGAGGAGGAAGATTAGCTGAAGTACTCGTTTTCTTTCTTTCAAACTATTTAGCTGCACAAAGGGAGCAATTCCGTCTCTTGAGGTGCCGCTGCTGCTGTTGGGGAAACACGATTCATCAACAGTATTCAGCAGTCCTTGGTTTCTTAATCAGGAACATATGTCACTGCTTTTGATCTCTAATCTTTTGTGTGTGTGTGTATGTGTCATCCTGGCTAGAAGCATGATTTGACAGTCCTTTTAAGCTTCAGCCTTCTTACCTTCTGGGAGAAACACAGGGCGGGGTTGCATGAAAAGTTCTTTCTTCCTTTTTTGGAGCCCTTCTTTGTGTTCCCTACACATCTGACAAAAGTGACAGGTTCAGTGATTAAAATACTACCGGATAAAACTTGAAAGTGTTGATCATAGCAAAGCAAAAATAGCCATTTTTTCTGACATCTATAGGTTAGCGCAATGAATGCTGGCCTATTTACTGAGTCACAGACAGTAAATTATTCAACATTTTGCAAGGTTTAATAATGGAACCATGTCACTCATTTGCCAAGTCAAGTGGAAGATAGAAATAACTGATTTCCAAACATTCTAAACCTTGCTACCTTTTTTTTAAAAATCAGCCTTTCAAAAGCATGCAGCACCGTGAGATTTCAGCATTCTCTCCACTTCCCTATTGCAAATCCATTGGGGATGCCTGACTTATCTTTGCCAAATGGAGCACTTCTGCTGGGACAATGCTGTCATTTACAAAGGCATTCATTTTGTTTCCTGGACTTCTTGACAAAACTGCATGTAGAATGAGATGCCTGTAAAATCTACTGCTAGAACGGGTGCAGTCACCAATACTGCAGGATTTGCAATGAGCTGGCTTGTTGTCATGTCTACCGCTGGCCTCTACTGGAAAGAATCAGAGCTGATCATTTGTACAATTGTTCCTATACCGCTAAATGCTAAGGGCGATTTCCCTTTAGTTCACTGTTCAGGGAGGCCTGTGCTTTGGCCGAAGGGGGATTAGAGTTCTAAAACTGCTACTTGCAGGTCAAATGGCCATCACGTGCAGCATGGTGACAACATAACATCCCCTTAGTGGTCATAGAGAGCTGGTATATTTTGAGCCAGGTGTTTAGATCACTATTCCCACTTTCTGTGGTGTAAGAATTTAAAGGGACATTGTCAGATTAAAAAGCATACATTAAAAAGGTGTTTGTCTAGACTGCTAATCACAACTCTGGGATTAGTCCAACTGAACAAATTTTCCATTATTATTTGTCTTTCAATGATACCCATGACAGGAAGGACAGTCTTGTGTGCACCGGGACTCATGAGACATGGGTCCAATTCCCAGCTCTGCCACAAATTTCCTGTATGACCATGAGTAAATCATTTCATCTCTCTGGGCCGCCATTCCTCATCGCTGGAGAGGGGATCATACTTCCTTCCATTCTATGGGCTGGATAACTACTATTTGTACCACAGAAGTGCCTAGGCAGGGATCAGCAACCTTTGGCATGAGGCTCGCCAGGGTAAGCACCCTGGCGGGTCAGGCCGGTTTGTTTACCTGCCGCGTCCGCAGGTTCGGCCAATCGCGGCTCCAACTGGCCACGGTTCGCCACTCCAGGCCAATGGGGGCAGCGGGAAGCGGCGCAGGCCGAGGGATGTGCTGGCCGCCGCTTCCCGCTGCCCCCATTGGCCTGGAGCGGTGAACCGTGGCCAGTGGGAGCCGCGATCGGCCGAACCTGCAGACGTGACAGGTAAACAAACCCTGGCGAGCCGCGTGCCAAAGGTTGCCGATCCCTGGCCTAGGGTCCCAGCTGAGACTGGGGGCCCATTGTGGATTGAGGAACAGACACATACCAAGTGACACTTCCTGCCCCAAGGATCTTACAATCTAAAGAGACAAAGCAGGAGAGGGAGACACAGAGCGGTGAAGTAATTTGCCCAAACTCATGCAGCATATCAGTAGCAGAGATGGGAGTCAAACCCTGATCTCCTAACTCCCAATCCAGTGCTGACTAGACCACGCTGCTGGGGAGGCAAAGTAGGGGGGTGGATGCATAAAAGTACATCTCTAGACAAAGGCCCCACTCGAGACTGGGGACTCATTGTGCCAGGCACTGTTCAAACACACAGACCGAGATATCATCCCTGCCTGTTCTATTACTACAGTTGGTTTATTCTTCGAATTTCTCTCAACCCAGGGAATGGAAATAGGCTGTTTGGCTTTTATTTATAAGCACATTCCAGTGTTATTTCCAGCTCCTCCTGTGCTGTCATGGTGCCATACAATGCTTGTATTGCAAACACTGCAGGAGAATGTTTTGTTTGTTTAAGAAAAAGCTGTTGCATTTGGTGGGTTTTTTTTTTCTTTTCTTTAAATGTCAGGGAAACATTTCAATTGGTCTAGCCTGAAGTTCTGTGACTCTTGTTTATATACCATCTACGTTTGGGGCCCAAACTGCTCTTTTCACTGAAATCATTGGTTTCAATCCACAGGTTTTGAATTCATTGTTGGTTTTCTTCCAGGTTCTACAGCCTGGTGACAATAATACTCAGTATTTGTATAGTGCTTTATATTTTCAAATCTCTGTGTAAACATTAATTAATTCATCCCCACAGGGTGAAATGCCTAAATATAATTCATCCCCACTTTAAAGCATGGATAATTTGCCCAAGGTCCTATAGCAAGTGTGTAGCACAGTCAGGATTAGAACTCAGGAGACCCCAGCTCTTTGGGTTCAAGTTCAGTCTACTAGCTCACACCACCTCATGCTGCTGCTAAGAAAGACTTCATAGAAAACAAATGACTCATTTGGGCTGAACAGGTTTACGAAGTCCACCACAGATTAAGCCATGATATTTTCATGAGGACTTTTAAGTCATGATTATTTTATTACATTTTAGCAGTTTCGTTTGGATAAGTATCAAAATGTCAGCTGCTTCACTGAACATCTTTCATCTAAATATTGGGATGGATCAGGTTTTCTGGAGAGATTTTATTTTCAGTCTCGCTGAAACTAGAAAGCTCAAAGACATGTGGGGACCATTCAAATGAACCAATGGCTTTCTTGGACATTTTTGAGACACAAAATAGATTAGGCTTCCTTACAACTTTTAGGTGAACCAGTTTGCCTAGGTCTTTAAAAATATATATATATATATATATATATATATATATATATATATATATATATATATATATATATATATATATATATATATATATTATTCATAGAATCATAGAATACCAGGATTGGAAAGGACATCAGGAGGTCACACCTGACCTTAAAAACCTCTAAGGAAGGAGATTCCACCATCTCCCTAGGTAACCCATTCCAGTGCTTCACCACCCTCCTAGTAAAAAAGTTTTTCCTAATATCCAACCTAAACCACCCCCACTGCAACTTGAGACCATTACTCCTTGTTCTGTCAACTGCTACCACTGAGAAGAGTCTAGATCCATCGTCTTTGGAACCCCCTTTCGGGTAGTTGAAAGCAGCTATCAAATCCCCCCCCCCCCCCCGCCCCGTTCTTCTCTTCTGCAGACTAAATAATCCCAGTTCCCTCAGCCTCTCCTCGTAAGTCATGTGCCCCCTAATCATTTTTGTTGCCCTCCGCTGGATTCTTTCCAATTTTTCCACATCCTTCTTGTAGTGTGGGGCCCAAAACTGGACACAGTACTCCAGATGAGGCCTCACCAATGCCAAACAGAAGGGAATAATCACATCCCTCGATTTGCTGGCAATGCTCCTACTTATGCAGCTCAAAATGCTGTTAGCCTTCTTGGCAACAAGGGCACACTGTTGACTCATATCCAGTTTCTTGTCCATTGTAACCCCTAGGTCCTTTTCTGCAGAACTGCTGCCTAGCCATTTGGTTCCTAATCTGTAGCGGTGCATGGGATTCTTCCGTCCTAAGTGCAGGACTCTGCACTTGTCCTTGCTGAACCTCATCAGATTTCTTTTGGCCCAATCCTCTAATTTGTCTAGGTCCCTCTGTATGCTATCCCTACCCTCCAGTGTATCTACCACTCCTCCCAATTTAGTGTCATCTGCAAACTTGTGGAGGGTGCAATCCACACCATCCTCCAGATCATTAATGAAGATATTGAACAAAACCGGACCCAGGACCAATCTTTAGGGCACTCTGCTTGCTACCAGCTGCCAACTAGACATGGAGCCATTGCTCACTGTCTGTTGAGCCCAATGATCTAGCCAGCTTTCTATCCACCTTATAGTCCATTCATCCAGCCCATACTTCTTTAACTTGCTGTCAAGAATACTGTGGGAGACCGTAACAAAAGCTTTGCTAAAGTCAAGGAATAACTTGTCCACTGCTTTCCCCTCATCCACAGAGCCAGTTATCTCATCATAAATGGCAATTAGGTTAGTCAGGCATGATTTGCCCTTGGTGAATCCATGCTGACTGTTCCTGATCACTTTCCTCTCCTCTAAGTGCTTCAAAATTGATTCCTTGAGGACCTGCTCCATGATTTTTCCAGGGACTGAGATGGGGCTGCCTGGCCTGTAGTTTCCCGGATCCTCCTCCTTCCCTTTTTAAAGATGGGCACTACATTAGCCTTTTTCCAGTCATCCGGGACCTCCCCCGATCACCATGAGTTTTCGAAGATAATGGCCAATGGCTCTGCAATCACATCCGCCAACTCCTTTAGCGCCCTCGGATGCAGTGCATCCGCCCTCATGGACTTGTGCATGTCCAGCTTTTCTAAATAGTCCTGAACCACTTCTTTCTACACATAGGGCTGATCACCTCCTCCCCATACTGTGGTGCCCAGTGCAGTAGTCTGGGAGCTGACCTTGTTCGTGAAGACAGAGGCAAAAAAAGCATTGAGTACATTAGCTGTTTCCACATCGTCTATCACTAGTTAGCCTTCCACATTCAGTAAGGGGCCCACACTTTCCCTGATCACCTTCTTATTGCTAACAAACATGTAGAAACCCTTCTTGTTACTCTTAACATCCCTTGCTAGCTGCAACTCCAAGTGTGATTTGGCCTTTCTGATTTCACTCCTGCATGCCTGAGCAATATTTTAAACTCCTCCCTGGTCATTTGTTCAATCTTCCACTTCTTGTAAGCTTCTTTTTTGTGTTTAAGATCAGCAAGGATTTCACTGTTAAGCCAAGCTGGTCGCCTGACATATTTACTATTCTTTCAACACATCGGGATGGTTTGTTCCTGCAGCCTCAATAAAGATTCTTTAAAATACAGCCAGCTCTCCTGGACTCCTTTCCCCCTCATGTTATTCTCCCAGGGGATCCTGCCCATCTGTTCCCTGAGGGAGTCAAAGTTTGTTTTTCTGTATTCTGCTGCTCTTCTTTCTTCCTTTTACCAGGATCCTGTACTCAACCATCTCATGGTCACTGCCTCCCAGGTTTCCATCCACTTTTGCTTCCCCTACTAATTCTTCCCTGTTTGTGAGCAGCAGGTCAAGAAGATCTCTGTCCCTAGTTGCTTCCTCCAGCACTTGCACCAGGAAATTGTCCCCTACACTTTCCAAAAACTTCCTGGATTATCTGTGCACTGCTATATTGCTCTCCCAGCAGATATTGGGGTGATTGAAGTCCCCCATGAGAACCAGGGCCTGTGATTTAGTAACTTCTGCTAGTTGCCTGAAGAAATCCTCGTCCACCATATCCCCCTGGTCTGGTGGTCTATAGCAGACTCCCATCACGACATCACCCTTGTTGCTCACACTTCTAAACTTAATCCAGAGACTCTCAGGTTTTTCTGTAGTTTCATACTGGAGCTCTGAGCAATCATACTGCTCTCTTACATACAATGCAACTCCCCCACCTTTTCTGCCCTGCCTGTCCTTCCTGAACAGTTTATATCCATCCATGACAGTACTCCAGTCATGTGAGTTATCCCACCAAATCTCTGTTATTCCAATCACATTATAATTCTGTGACTGTGCCAGGACTTCCAGTTCTCCCTGCTTGTTTCCCAGGCTTCTTGCATTTGTGTATAGGCACTTAAGATAACTCGCTGATTGTCCTGATTTCTCAGTATGAGACAGGAGTCCTCCCCTCTTGCGCTCTCCTGCTCGTGCTTCCTCCTGGTATCCCACTTACCTCAGGGCTTTGGTCTCCTTCCCCCCGATGAACCTAGTTTAAAGCCCTCCTCACTAGGTTAGCCAGCCTGCTTGTGAAGATGCTCTTCCCTCTCTTCGTTAGGTGGAGCCCATCGCTGCCTAGCAATCCTTCTTCTTGGAACACCATCCCAGGGTCAAAGAATCCAAAGCCTTCTCTCCAACACCACCTGTGTAGCCATTCATTGACTTCCACAATTCGACGGTCTCTACCTGGGCCTTTTCCTTCCACAGGGAGGATGGACGAGAACACCACTTGCACCTCAGACTCCTTTATCATTCTTCTCAGAGCCACATAGTCTGAAGTGATCGCTCAAGATCATTCTTAGCAGTATCATTGGTCCCCACATGGAGAAGCAGGAAGGGGTAGCGATCTGAGGGCTTGATGAGTCTCGGCAGTCTCTCCGTCACATCATGAATCCTAGCTCCTGGCAAGCAGCACACTTCTCGGTTTTCCTGGTCGGGACAGCAGATAGATGACTCGGTCCCCCTTAGGAAGGAGTCCCCGACCACTACCACCCGCCTCCTTCTCTTGAGAGTGGTGGTCGTGAAACCCCCATCCCTAGGACAGTGCATCTCATGCCTTCCAATCGATGGAGTCTCCTTCTGCTCCCTTCCCTCAGATGTATCATCTAGTCCACTCTCCGCATTAGTACTTGTGGAGAGAACATGAAAACAGTTGCTCACCTGTATCTGCATTGCTGGTACATGGATGCTCCTCTTTCTTCTTCAGGAGGTCACATGCTGCCAATTGTGATATTGCTTTAATGGGTCTTAGATGGAGAAAACATCAGAATATAGGCTTTGCCATACTGGATCAGATCATCCATCTCGCTTTGCTTCAATGTACAGGCTGCAACAGCAGCCAACACTTGATGCATCAGAGAAAAGAGCAGGAAAATATATATAACACACCCAGCTAATTTTTCAATGTTATCCATGAAAGAGACAGTTCCCCCTTTAGCCCTGTGGAGGTCACTTCCAGTGATTGGTGAACTGATTCCAATAAAGTAAGAATCCAACACGTGACTGTCCTGTGGAAGTGCAGCTAACTAGAACTTCCTATACACACTCAATGAAACAGCCAATAAACCTGGACTGCTTCACTCTTTACCACAAATAGAATTCCCAGATTCCAGTCCCATCCTTCTCAGTAAGGAGCCAGAAGGAGAAGAGCCCCCATCCACTGGGAAAATGCTAAGAGTCAGGAATCTTAGGCGTGGGGAGAGGAGTCCCTTTCCCATCAGGGCTCAATCTGAAGCAGGGCCCTCAGAAGAATCATGAGGAGAGAAGCTGGGATAACTGCCCCTACTTAGAATCATAGAATATCAGGATTGGAAGAGACCTCATAAGGTCATCTAGTCCAACTCCCTGCTCAAAGCAGGAACAACACCAACTACTTCCCATAAAGAAGCCCTGTATAAAACCCATGCACTTTGGCTTTGAGTGAGAGAGAAAAGAAAATTTCGGCTCACATGCAGAAATCCATTGCTCCATTATTCTCATTTCCCAAGATATTTTATACACCATTCTTTAATTGTTAGATTGTAAACCCTTCAGATTAGGGATTGTATCTTTTCTGCATTTGTACAGCACCCAGCACAATGGGATCATCAGCCTTTGGCTACTATCGTATTACCAGTATTAACTACTATATGTTTATAAAGCATATTATCCAGAAATTTATTATCCAGAGATAGCTCCATTGATTGCCAAAACCCTGTACTGCTGATGGACAAAACAATGCAAATGCTCTTTGTGCTATAATAGACAAAAATAACTCTATTGCCCTGCTAGATTTCCAGCTATCCAAGAAACCAAGCCCCTGGTCTTGTGATACAATATCTATAGTGGGTCTTCTTGAATGGCTGCATTTCAGCATCACCGTTCATTTCACCTGGAAACTTTTCAGTGCCAATTTGGAGGCCAGGCAAAATGCTTCAAGTGGTCAGCAGCTCACAACTCAGTTTGATTATCGGATCTTGTCTCCTGCTGGCATATTTGTTACAACACCAGTGGTGCAATTACATTACAAAAAAAACTAGGGAGCTCAATGTGAGAAAGTATTAGTCCTACAGCTACATTGAGGAGAGACATAAACAGGATAGTAAAATGTTAAGGGAGACATGTTCCCCTGAACTCTCACTTTGCTTGTGATTTCACATACAGTTGTACATAAGTATTCACTGAATTATTTGGACAAACAATTTTCAGCCTGTGGGTTTGCTCATATATGGTCGATCGTGCTGAAATTTCTTTGAAACCCTGCCTGCTCTCTCGGCTGTTGTTCATCCAGACTCTGCGAGAGTCGGTTCGTTATCACTTTGTAAAGAGTTTATAGATATGAGAGAGCAGGCATATAGGGCAATAGTTCTTAAGATTTTCTCGATCCCCCTTCTTGTACAGCAAGATGGTATTCGACTCCTTCCAGGTTGATGGTATTTTTCCTTCTTCGAGATATAGACTCAATCTTAAAGCGAGGGCCTTCCAAAGTTTTTCACCTTCTGTGGAAATCATTTCTGACGTTATTCCATCTTTGCCTGGAGCTTTTCCCTTCTTCATCTGGTGTAGTGCACTTTGGACTTCGCTGATGATTATTGGAGGTACGAGTTCTTCTGACTCTTGGAGTGTTGGGAGAGGGATGTTGATTCTTGATTTGAACAGTGTATAGAAGTCCTTGCAGACCTCCTCCATCCCTGCTCTGTCAATTACTGACTCTCCGTCCTTGTTCTTCAATGCTGTTATGCTCAATCTATACTGCGCCAATTCCTGCTTGCATGTCCTGAGGCTCTTGTGTGATTCAGCTGTTTTAAGGAGCTTTTCTTTCTGGAAGTTCTCAAAGTCATCCTTCAGTTTTTGCCATATAAGCTTGCACAGAATGGAGTACTCGAGGTTGTTATCCGAGCTCCTTTTCATATTTTTCCGCTTCTCTAACAAGCTTTTCATTTCGTTCGAGATTCTTCCCTTTGCCTTCTTCATCTTTTCAATTTCAGCTGCTTTTATGCAACGTCTCAACTTGTCAGCAAAGATGCTATAGTCCTCATCACACTTTTCCGTCTGGCTCCAGTCAAACCCAGAAATTGCTTTCTTCAGCTTTGCTTCATCGAATGTCTTCGGGCGCTGTTTCTTGTTTGCCATCTGTAAAGCTTTCTTTTCCACTACTTCATCGAAAATCAACTTCTCTCTAAGCATCAGAGGGGTAGCCGTGTTAGTCTGAATCTGTAAAAAGCAACAGAGGGTCCTGTGGCACCTTTAAGACTAACAGAAGTATTGGGAGCATAAGCTTTCGTGGGTAAGAACCTCACTTCTTGAAGAAGTGAGGTTCTTACCCACGAAAGCTTATGCTCCCAATACTTCTGTTAGTCTTAAAGGTGCCACAGGACCCTCTGTTGCTTTTCTCTCTAAGCAGGCGATGGTCACTGCCGGTGTTGAAGGGCTGCACCACAGAGACGTCTTGAACGATGCGCTTTTTATTGACTAAAATATAGTCGATTTCATTCTTACTCTTTGCATTTGGCGCAATCCATGTCCACCTTTTTGCAATCTTCTTTTAGTACCAGGTGTTTGCCACGTACAGTTCTTCCGTCTCTGCCATCGTTACCAGCCTTTCTCCTCTTTCATTTCTTTCGCCGCTGCCGTATCTCCCTATGAACTTTTCGCCAGCTTTCCCTCGCCTGACCTTAGTGTTGAAATCTCCCATCGTGACAGTATAAGTGAACTTTTGCGCGAGGGCTCTTTCGAGCTCTTGGTAGAATTCTTCCACTTCTTTGTCCTTACTTGCACTTGTGGGAGCGTAGGCCTGGATGACCTTGAGGATAGCTTTTGACTCCATCTGAAGATGCAGCACACTAATACGTGATGATATTAGCTGGCATAATATGACTTTCGAAACCCAATCCTTACTGACGATAAATCCAACTCCTCCAACGTTTCTAGCGCCATCTCCCTTTCCGAGCCTCACAGCGCTTCTATCCTTCCAGTTGACATACAACTCCTTCTTTCGTCGGGTTTCGCAAATACCGAGGATATCGCATCTTATCCTTTTCTTCTCCTCCATCAGTTGGTTTAATGTTTCCTCTCTTGCCAGCGACCTACAATTGTAAGTACACACAGCGAGCATTGTCCTTCTCCATTTTGGCCTAGCACCTGACATTTTTAGCAACCTTTCGTCACTCAATTTCCACTCCACCACCGAAGAACGGTTTGATGACACGCAGGGAACTAAGACTCATTTACTCATGTTGTTTTAGCCGTTAACTTTAAGCTATCCCAGTGGCTAGGCGGGCAGGCATACGTACCTCCTCAAGCTTAGCTAGCCTTCAACCTCTAAGGAGAAGGAAAAACACTCTTTCCTCTGATAGAGCAATCCCCCTCCTTGGATTGGATAGTCCGACACCTTTGTCGCATGGTTAGACCTACCAGGGCATACGCCCCGCTACCATAGTTGTCAGACGGCCAGGGTCACCGCTGCACCACGATGAGGCGCTGAGGTAGGATTTTGCAGCCAGCTCCTAGAAAGAGCGAGGGAATACAAACTCCCGCTGTGCATTGCTTTCGTCGACTATGAAAAGGTCTTCGATAGCGTTGAGTTCAATGCAATATTAAAGGCGCTCGCAGAGCAGGGCATTAACACGCAGTACATCAGTTTGTTGAAGGAAGTGAATACTGGATGTACAACAGACATTACTCTCCTCAAAACTTTCTCGATTGGGATGCGGAGGGGAGTTTTGATACAATTTCGCTGAAACTATTTACCGCCTGCCTTGAAATGGTTATGAACAAGATCAATTGGAGGAGTGGTGTTAATATAAATGGAGAACGATTATCTCATCTCAGATTCACAGACGACATTGTACTAATTGCTGAAAGCACCAACCAACTGCAGAGCATGCTACGAAGACTCAACAAGAAAAGCAGTCAGGTTGGTCTGAAAATGAACCATTGCAAAACAAAATACATGCGATCAGACATCTTACAAAAAGCCCAAATAACGGTAACAGGAGAAGAAATCGAAGAAGTGGAACAGTACATATATTTGGGCCAAGAAGTAAATATGCGCCAAGACATGAACAGAGAACTCTCGCAAAGGATTCGGGCAGAATGGTGTGCGTTTAATTCTATCAAGGACATCCTCAAAGGAAAAACTGACAAGACCACATGTACAAATACTTCAATTCAACAGTGCTGCCAGCCATGCTGTATGGCAGTGAAATGTGGGCACTGACGAAGAGAGAAGAATAGCGGCTGTCGGTAGCTGAAAGGGCAATGGAACGAGCTATGTTGGGAATTTCCCTTCTGGATCATATCCCAAATGAAACGATTAGAGAATTCAGCGGTGTGAAAGATATTGTTGTGGAAAGCAGATATAATAAGATACGATGGGAGGGCCACATAGCACGGTTCACGGACAATAGGTGGACCACAATCATTACTGAGTGGTACCTGCATGAACAGAAAAGACCACCTGGTCGGCCTCCAAGAAGGTGAGAAGATGACATTGTAAAATGTTTCTGACGAACATGGAGAAGAAAGGAAAGAATGCGAGAAGAATGGCGGACGTGTTGTGATCGGCCCAGTCTTAATGACAGCTGAAGACCGATCGATCCAGGTGGGTTGCTCATGAACTTTGACTATTTGTTATACTTTACTCACGATATCCGGTTGGTCACCTGAGTCATATGGTATTGTTTCTGCTACCTGACTGGATGAGCAAAACTAACAAATGAACATCAATGAATACTCATGTTCACTGGTCAATAGAGGAATTAATGCTAGTTTCCAAACACAAGTGTGAACAAATACCCATTTGGTGAACATTCCTAATTATCACAGGAAAAAAGGATGTGAGCATGGTTGAACTGAACAGCAGTTTGGATTGGAAGGGAGGTTTGAGAAGATTGAATATCACACACAAAGAGCTCTGCCTCTCACCCTAAATTTGATTCTTGCAAAGTCTTGAGTGACCCTCTGTGGAATTCTGTTGAGGAAATACCGCAACAGGAAGGTGTATTATTCGCATTAACTTGATTATATTGAATTTTCAGTTCTGTGAATCCTGCAAATGCAGAACTGAAACATCTGTCTCTCCTTCCTTTATTAGTGCAATTCCTGAGGCTCCCTAACTTTGAAGACATAACAGCAGGACAGCTGGATAGCTTCAAAGACAAAGCCTCAGATTTGAGGTTTGGAGGCTTCTGTCAGGATCCAACTTGCAGTCCTCAATCAGGTGCTGGGTCTCAGCTTGGCTTCTGATGTGATGCAGTGCATTTCATAAAATAGTTGTTATGCTATTTGACACACAACTGGGAATCTCTGCTAAGGGGATGGGATTGAAAACGGAAATTAACTCGCCAACCTGGAGAAATCTGTCAATGTAGAAAATACACACCTTCTGCCCCCCCCCCCCCCCCCCATGGCCCAATACCCTCTGACAGAGGGATTTGTCAGACCACCTGAGATGTCACTACACTGGAGGCTCTCCGAGAGCAGAATTCACTACATCTATTTGCAGAAGTGAGCTGCATCTTCAGCAGGGAAAAATCAACCAAAAGGAGCCCACCTGGAGGTTAGAAGGGTCTTTATGAATTGCTGCTTGACTACCTTACTGGAAACTAATCCATCTATCCTTGATAGGCCCAAAATAAGTACCCTGAAAGCAGGTGAAGCTCAAGAGGATTAACCCAATATAGGCTTGTTCTTTCCCTCACCAAATTAGCCAGCACCTCAACTCCCTTCAGCAGATTCTGCTGATTCAATGGTGTGCTCTCTACATATGCCTCAGGGGTGAATGCCCTGTGTTTTATTGGGCTCAAGATGATAGTGATCTTTAGTCTAGAGAAGGGAGGGGGCTACTTCCTGTGAGAGCTAGCCCCAGTCAGTTGTTGTCATAGTTGTTATCCACTAGCCAGGTGAACAGGAAGTTTTGCTGGCTGCAGGCTTTTGGTGGCTCTACCAGGGCAAGAATGAGGAACAGCAGCTCTGTCAAAGCTGAGGCTTTACCCTGAGCTCAGCCGGCAGCTACTGTAGCAGAAGAGGATTCCATGAACCTGGAGACAATGGGTGCATTATTCCCTCTCACCCTGTTTCCCAGAGTCCCTTATAGATTGGACAGTCCCCCCAAAAGCCTGCTGATAGGGAACAGACACCTAGTCTCCTCCTCCTCAAAGAGAGGGAGAAGGGACTACCCTGCCCCATGAAGAATAGTAGCTCTGAATGCCAGACACTCTCTCAGGAAGCAGTTGTTGGGGATGGGCGAGAGAGAGCAAAGCCAGCCAGCTGTGACAAAGCTATTTGTGTGTGAGTCTTCTCCCCGGGGGTGCAGAACTGGCAGAACCTCTCACCCAGGTGCAGCTGAGGTGAGTTTGCCATTCAATGCAAATGTTTCACACAGCAACACAGCTCTCCCCCTCCAATCATCCCTGCCTCTGGGGAAAGGTGAGACAGAAGGTAAACGAGCAGTATCATCCCCCTAGGATAGTGACCCTGTCCCACATTGCACCTCTTCTGCCCTTTTTATGAAGCTGGGTGGGGCAGGGAAATGAAAAGCATCCAGTTTCCTTACAGCCTTTCCATTTTACTTTATAATCTGTTTCTTTTTTTATGAAAAAAGATATTTATTTGTCTTTACTCCCTCCTGTAAAAATGTAAAATCCAATAAGTTAGCCTATTCCTTTTGTCAGCCCAGCAATAATGCTATTTTTATTTCATGTTGAAGCACTCAGTCCTTTATGATAGGGGAAAGAATCAGAATAATGAAAAAAATAAATCAAGCTGCATCTCCAGTTTATTTCATTTCCTCTTGCCGTTAACTTTGTGTTGACAAACATTTCTCAGTTGGAGAATTCAAAGATCTCTGAGCAGCAACTTTTATAGCTCGCAGTGAGGTTTTGTGAGAAAAGACAACACCCTCCCATAGAAAGCCATGGCTGTCACGTCAGTTACTTGCCCTGAGGTCAGTTTGGAAATGTGGGCTCCTACAAAATGATCCAAGAATTTCATATCATTACCTGGCATCCATCACCTTCCCCTCCTCTTTCGTTCTCCTTTCCTGCCCCCAGTGAGGTGAAGGGAAAAGACGGGGCCATAGGCCATTCTGTGAGGGGCAGGGACCCAGATAAATATCTGGCCTACAGAAAACTCTGTAGCCTAGTTCTGCTTCTACATGGTAAGAGGCTCTGTGATCTGGGAAAAAATAAAATGGATGCCCAAAGGCAGACAGGATCAGACTTGGGGAAAAGTCTATGTGTGAGGATGAGCAGGTCAGATGTAGCAGCCTGGCTGCAAATGAAAGGTGAGGAAGCAGACAGCCTGGGAGCTGGATCTGAACAGTTGAGAGCAAAGCAGGAAAATAGCCTGTTGCTGGCAGGAGGGCATGAGTAGCAGGATCAAGGGGAGTGGCTTGCATAGCTTGATGACAATAGAGAGGGGCCCCAAAAACTGCTACAAACACCACCTCTGATATATGGACTAAGTGCTAGCTGGTGGGAACCAAAGGCCAGTGCTTCACTGACCTTTGAAAAATGGATGGACTAGGAGGGGTATACCACATATTGACAAGAGGAATCCCTTGGGGCACAGTTATCCTTATATCCCTCCACAAGGATGGCACCTAGCGGCTGAGAGAGGAACCTATGTTTTCTACTGCTGCTGTTCAAGTCATTGTGGGGAAAGTGAGACAAAGGTAAATCACATGACTTGCCCAAGGGAAGTAGTAATCTGGCATTTAACATTTTTTTATGCACAATGCTATCAGAGAGGAAGTGGCAATAGGCCCTAAGTCACTTTCTGTCAACCACTAGCCCCAAACAGCTAGAGTGCATCTCATCTAACAAGGAAAATATTCTGCATGTGTGGGTGACTAATTTAGCTGCACAGTAAACATGTAAGGGAGGTACTGTGCTGGTTGGGTCTGTGTGAGTGGCATAACCACAGAGAGCCCCTAAAGGGTCTGGCTTCTCCCAGATGGGAAGGACTCTGTCTCAGGAAGCAACTCTAAGAGGATGCTACAGTAATAAACAGACACTGTAATATCTTGTTAAACAGAGTTTTTGCCAGTGGAATTATTCCAGGAATGCTGCATAGCTGTGCTAACCCACCAATAAGGAGACTGTGAGATCATGTAACAGTATATAGTGACTAGGCTCGGCTCTGCATGAGGCATTGGATCCTCTCCTGCCCTAGTGGTAAGGTGCTGTCCAACCAAAGGAGTACAAGTCAAATACAGATATATTTTGAATTTTTTGCCAAGAAAGAACAGGGGGAAAAAATCTTCCCTGGTGGAATTTCCATATTTGTGCAACTCTAAAGTGTCCTTCCAGATTAAAATGGGACAATTGTTCCATTGCAGACAGATGGCCTTGGAACAAGCAGCTGAATTCATTTCTAACAATATCCCTGCAGAAGCCAAGATGCCCACACAATATTCTATATTTATTCCCAAGAAAGAAGAATTAAAATAACTAACAAACGTTGTGTTTCTGGCCAAATCTTCCACATAAAACAGCCCGTTGCCCAATCATATTGTCCACAGCAACAGCTGAAAAGCCCTTTAATGAGGATAAGAGGGAAGAAAACACAACAAATTCCTCTACTACTTTTGAATAAGGTTTCCCTGTCTGAAGAGAGGCTACCCAATCATATCTGTTTGCCTAGGTTCTAGTATCTTATCCATCATCTTGAGACAAGCTCTGCTCACCTTATTCACACAACTAGTAGGAGAAGTCTAGGGTACATGTTCACCTGCTCAATTGAGCTAAAAGGCACTGCAGTGTGTCCACATTAGGACAATGGTTGTGGTTAGGTCAAGAACAGTTAATGCACCATGTCATCTAAAACAATTTGTCTAGTGTTCACAATCCCTAACATGTCATTTCCCCCAAGGAAACAAAACAAAGCAAAACAAACCAAGAAAATGTGTCATAGAAATTCCTGCTGCACAATCCAGATTCCTACAGGATAGGCCTTAAATTCCCACATAAATCTAGGAACTCTGCCTGTAGCTTGTACTTTGCTCACTTCCACCATGATCTCTCTTAGGGAAGGATGAAGCCATTTGAAGGGCATGGGGAGGGGGGGTGACTCCTTCCTCTCTCAAACCTTTGTGAATGTTTGGAATCAAACTCTTGATCAAATTGGGCTAGAGAGAAAGTTAGAATGGCTCTATAGCCCAGAGGTTAGTCACATGTTCCAGTCCCCCAGCTCTAGTGAATAGTTAATTATTGATACACAGTAGAATAACTTCAACAAAAGAGATTGAGAAAGAATTGCCCTAGAATGCTCCACAATCCAGTAGCTAGGGTGCTCTCCTGGGACAGGAGAGACCCAAGTTCAAATCCGTGCCTCACATCAGTCAGAGGGGGGGATCCCGCATCCTGGGTGAATGTTTTACCACTAGGCTAAAGACTATAAGGGGGAACTATAAGGGGAACCACCACTTCCTTTAGCCATTTAGTACAGGTTCAGGTATGCTCAGACCATGTCTATTCCTAGAGGCGAGATAGGTGGGGGTATGCCTTGTTCGTGAATACTGCCGGGGCTTAGGCGCAAGTTAGGTGCCAAGCTGCAGGACAGTATCAGGATTTAGGCTGCAGTGTGCATGCCCAGATGCTGAAATTTAAGCATCTCTGGGACTTGAGGAGTGGATGCTTAGGCCCCCTAGAGATTTTAGGCACCTAGAGCGATGGACAACAATTGTGTGTGCATGTGTGGAGGGGAAGGGGGAATGGCGAATATCAGTGGCACCCAAATGTTGGACTTAGAAGCCTATAATGGCAGTTAGGCATCTACATCCCCCTTGTGAATCTCACCCTAAATGTCTCCTGTGTACTGTACAGCACCCTCACATCAATGGGCATTATAGATGCTTAGCACCTTGCTGGATCAGTGTTTTAGTGAAGCAGGTAAATATTACCTCCATTTTAAAGATAGGTAAGCTGAGGTACAGAGAGGTAAAGGGACTTGCCCATAATCACAGCGTCACTCAGTGGCAGAAGCAGCAGTCCCCATTCCCAGTCCTGTGCTTTAACATCTTAGACATGCTGCAGCTTTTGCTTGGGGGGAGGGAGGGTGTTAATTAAGGGCAAACATGGAATGTGCAACTGAGGCAGCAGCCACACTACATTCCCTCCCCCTGTGGTACAACTCGTGCAACTCAATATTTGCAATTAAATGGCCTTTAATAACTTTACTTTCTCCTTAATTGTTTTTGATCAGCATGTTCTTCCCAAATGCACACGAGTTAATTCTGTCCAGGATGGGAGAGGTTCCCCTCTGGCCCCAACAACTCTGTGACTGGCATAAACACTAATACAAAAAAAGAAATGACCTCCTAATTATGAGTGATTTGCTCTCTCATCCCCAGGTGGTAGAGGCATAATTTTGATGAAGAATTGAAAGTCAGGGATCATCAAGTGATTTCACTCCAGATTAATTTCCCTTGGCAAAAGTGCAAAATGGTTGCAGTCTGAGCATGGAGCTGCATTTTATCTGCCCGATTCAGCCTGGAATAATAAGACCGTCTTATCTGCTAGCCATTTTAATTCATTCTCTGCAATTTAATTATGCTTCCATGCAAAACCACCTGTGACCTTCCGTCTGGTAATGAAATTCTAACCCCCTCCGCACACACCTCCGAGCAGAGGACAGCGTATTCCTGGAGGGCAATGAGAAATAAGGACCGTGACACTTGCAGCAGGAGGCATCTGCTCACGCTCTGTCTCTCTCCAGATAGCTAGCGGTTAGAGGCTTGCCACCTGGGTTCCCTTGTAAGTGTACAGAGCTATAGCAGATTCTGTTGTGCTGAGAGCCATCTCTTTGGAACAAATTAGGAGCACCTAGGTGGGCTGGCTGCTGGAAGGCAAAGTGATGTATTGCATTTGCTCTAATGCAGGAGCAGAAAAGTGTTTGGTGTGGCAACAGGAAAATATCAAATCTTTTTTCCTTCTGTAGATTCTTAGGAAAGTAATAAGAAAGAAAAAATCATATATGTTTCTTTGTCTAAAAAGAAAAAAAAAATGAAAGGAGCTGAGATGTATTAAATGTCCTTGTCTTTAATACCTCTGCTTATTTGATGTTAAGTTAAGGGAAAACTTTATCCTATGTGAGATGAGCATTTCTGATCTGTGTTTCTGTGTGATCAGAACCTGCTAACTGAAGGTAGTTTCTGGGTTAAACCAATGGAAGGTATTTTATTTAAACACAGACAGTTCATAACAGGTTCCTCCAGGCAGTGAGACTGAGAAACCCAGCTATCTTAACTCACTTTAGCTCCAAGGCAGACTGGTTCCCCAAGTGCTTGTTTTACATCCCTTTCCCTCACTGTGGCTTACAACAAATCTTATTATTTAGTACCAGAGCTGTTGGAAAAGCAGAATTTTCCAATCACATGCTATGTCAACATTTCAAAGTTACTTTCCATGCTAAATTGGAATAAATAAAAATATCAAAAAAAAAATTCAGCAATGAAAAGTGCCAAAAAACTTCAAATCAGAAATGTTGAATTAGAAACTGTTGATATTTTGCATCAGAACAATTTGACATTTCAAGAACATTTTCCATCTTGATTCACCTGTTTGAAAACTTGAAAAAATCATCAAAACCAGCATTTCCTTGTTTCCAATTTCAATAAAACCATGTTTCCTGATGGGAAAAAAAATTGGTCAAAAAATGTCAAGGATCGAAAAGCACTTTACAAAAGTCGGTAACAGGGCTGGGAATGGAACCTAGATCTCCCGAGGGCTAGTGCTGTGCTCTAAACCTGGGGTCACGACAAGTGTCAGGGGTCACAACTACTCTTCCCTCTCTATATTGCTAAATGGGAGGGAAGTGCTAACTAGATAGGAGACTGGCTGAGGGAGGTTCTGGCAGTGAAAAGAATGAGACCCATTGCATTAGATTACACATGCCAGAAAACTGCTGCCTGGCAAAGGTATACATACAACTCCACTAAGTAAAATAAAGGTCTCTTCTCTACTTGTTTCTATACTGGTATCATATCTACTATTTTCCCCTGCCCCAATAAGTAGAAGTCCTACATGAGCCAGTTCTAATTGTGCATCTCCTCAGGCACATGACTGTCTCTTTCTACCAGCGAGCACAGAGGTTCATTAAAAAGTACATATAACTCACAGGTTGAAAAAAAACCCCAAAACATTGCTTGATGAGGTTTATTGATATCAGCCTCTCTCAATGAGACAAATGGAGCTTTGGAACTTGTTGAAGCATTAAATGAAGTATTAAAACTGAATGAGGGTTTGCCTTGTTTAATTTTAGTTTTAGAAAGGCACACAGGAGCAGGAAGCAGAAGGAAAGAAGAGGATAATCATATCTGGATGAATCAGAAGGTATATAATACACATGCTAGAAAGGAATAGTTGCCACTGAAGAACCTAAAAGTTAAAGTATTGTTTTAACTTTATGGTTTGTGGACTGTTATCCTCTGCACACAGAACCTGTTTCTGATGAAACAGTTGCGATTCAAGTGAGTAAATGAAAAGGACAAACTCATCCGAAGTTCTGTTCCCATGGAGTTCATGTATTTAGCTTGGGTTTAATTCTAATCACAATTCAAGCCCTATCTGTAATAACAGTATTTGCCTCTAATTTGCAATCAGCTTCGGGGCTTGCTATTGGGAAGTATCGAATGTGCTCTTATCTACAACTGGAGCCAGTGGGAGATGGAAGCACCTCACAGCATTGGGTCTTCTGAGCAGTTCAGCTCCCTAGATATTAATGATGTGCTCATTCTGTGCTGCGAACGTTCTCCGACTAGCAACTACTGTCTATTTATTTTTTTTCGCTTGCCTCCTTTCAAAACACAACTTTAGTAAATGCATCACATATCATTGAGCACCAGGGAGCAGCATCTCATTCTGTCGCACCCTACTACATGGGATACAATATGATGCCAGCTACATCAGCTCTATATCACACATTTAAACAAACACTAGTTCTTTTAACAAATGGCATCCTGTCCCCAGTAGCTGATGTCCATAGATGCTTCTGTGTTTTGAGGTGAAAGCCTGTACTGGTGAAGAAACATCAAGAAGACTTCACCTTCACGAGTAAATACTTATGGTTCCAGAACTCACTCCACTGGGAATGTCATAGACGTTGTTGTCAAAGTCGTATTAAAACTGAGTTCCCAGTGTTCAGTGGATACTGGGGATGGGCTTCTCTGATAAACCATTGGCTCCGAGGAGGCTAGTTAACAGAACATCATAATGAAATCACTAGTGTGTATATGTGTACCACTTTCCTCTGCTGGATGGAAGGAGAATTGCTCAACAGTCTGTCCATGTATTAGTTACTATTATTAATAATAGTTAATT
This sequence comes from Emys orbicularis, assembly GCF_028017835.1. Taxonomy (NCBI): domain Eukaryota; kingdom Metazoa; phylum Chordata; order Testudines; family Emydidae; genus Emys; species Emys orbicularis. The sequence goes on from NC_088686.1 coordinate 38,274,638, forward strand.
AATAATAATAATAATAATTAATTTGGATTGTGGTGGCTCCTAAGCTTTAACCAGGGGCCAGGGAACCATTGTGCAAGCACCGTAGAAACACAGAACATCAAAGAAGTTACAATCCAAGTAAAAGAGGAGACATAACAAGTGGACACAACAAACAGATGACAGGGGCACAAGGTAACAATGAGATGATTATGGACCCTAAATTGCTGACAACCAATAGAAATCCAGCTCTGGATCAGGATGATCTGCATTTTGTCTCTGCTGTCATATGAAATGAGGAACTACAGTGAACAGAAAATGGCCACAGATTTATCAGTCATTTCACCTACTACTAATGGAATTGCCACTGGATTGGAACACAGCACTGCTATACAACACGTATGAAGAAAAAATAAGAAAAGTTGTATGCAACTGAAGCTGTGCAGAGGATTTAATAAGACAAAGTCCACCTATTTCCAGTGAAATTCGGTCAGCTCACCTGAAGTGACATCTCAGTTCTTGTGGGGAATAGTACTTCCTTTTATTGCCACAGCAGTATAATAGTGGCAGAGGACTAGTAGCACAATGGTATGTTTTAGGAATTTTGTGTAGGTTAAGAATTGGTCTATATCAAGGGTATTAAAAAAAAGTCTTCACAGCTAGAATAGTGCCATAACAATTTAGACTTCAACAAAGAGGATTTAAAATGGTAATGAATATTCAAAGAGAGTATAGTAAAAAGAATTCTTAAGCCTTTCTGGATCATTTTTCCTATTGTGATATAAATAATCCTCTAATTATTCCACCTATGAAATATGCATATATTAATTAAGAAAAAGATTACAGCTCACTATATATGCTCTTGTGTTCTTAATAAGCAAGCTTATTGGTTGAACTGAATTCAGTGGGAAATAATTAAGGCTGTAGAATCTGTTTACGACAAAAATCAGTTGAGGCAGAGGGAGCATAATGGCTCATAAAGGTGATGTATTGTAACATTAATCAGGAAAATTAATACCATGGATAATCAGAGGGTCAGCTGCGTTGATATTAGAAAACCTGGGGAAAAGCAAGGAGTGTGTGTAGAAAGGAGGAATCACTGCTAGTCTGCCCCCTTATGGCTGGGCTTGGCATAGCAGCTCTTTTGACTTCTAGCATCCCATTCCTTGATGCTGACCAAGATTTATCTTTGTCTTTGCTGATCTGTCCGGGACCGTAACCAGGGCAGGATGAGCAGGATAGCCACCTAGGGCGCAAAGCTACAGGGCGTAAAAATGGGTTGGAAACAGGGCAACACAATAAAGCCTTGCACAGTGAGGGTTGGTCAGGCCTACTAGGCTTCCCTGTGCCCGGCCTCCCAGGCATCCTCCTGGCTCAGTGCCCCCTGGTTCTAGCTCCAGGATTCAGTCCTCCAAGGCTTCTTTCTGTCTTTAATGAAAAAGAAGAACCTCTCAGTTACCTCTCTCCTGAATTTGAAACCTCCCTAGCTTTTTTCCCCACTGCCTGGTGCTCCTTCTATTATGAAGACCCAGCTCCTCCCCAAATGAGTTTAATCACCATTTATGCCTACCACCCCTACAGGTGTCACCCAGTGGTCCAATTGGGCTCAGTCTCCTGGGTGGAGTTTGTACACACCATCACAGTGTGGGAGGTTAACATTAGAGACAACAATATAACTATGTAGCATCTTTCAGACGGAGATTTCCCAAAGGGCTTTACAAACTGCACGTGAATGGATGTATATATAATTCACCCAAATCTGAAATACAGACAGATCTAGCATGGGACAAAACAGACATAGTGTACTAGCAATGGAAATGGTTGCATTCTTTATTGTGAATGATAGGCTTTGCTGACTCCTGAAAATGTTTAAATAAGAAAATAATAAATACCAAATAACTAAACATAAATAGCAACTAAGGAATAGTTAATACTGTTGTTCACAAAGAAATACCCATGTCTGCATGAGAATAAGGGTATTTTTACAAAGAATAAGCACTCCCCAAATCATTGTTTGAACAAAAGTCTATTCGGGATAGTGTTAGTGAAAGGGCAATGAGAAGAACAGCAATCAAAGAGAAGTCTTGAATGTGTTCATGATTACTAATTTGGAGTCAGTCCAACTAGTACAATTGCACAATAGGATTACCCAATGGGCATGTGTTTGTTTGTTTTTACCTTTAAGAAAGGAATGGAAGAAAAGTGTTTGCAATTAAAATTGCCGGTGGAATGTAGGTAGCTACAGAGGAATACTCAATTTGGAATTTGCCCAGTACTCCAAGCCAAATAACACTGCTCTTTTGGAAAGTGTCATATGTGACCAGAGACTGTTTCCTGTCTCATAGGATCATAGAAGATTAGGGTTGGAAGAGACCTCAGTTCTGTGCCCACTAGTATCATGGTGCAGCCGTGGTTCAACACTGATTCAAAGAGAAAAGCTCCATATCTACCTAGGTACATTTATAGAGTGTCCATCCACACCATACAAATGATGTTTCCTTGGTTGTCCCCCAGTCCCCCAGTAGTTTTGGGGCCCTGATGAGATACCACCTGAGACTTCCTTTCCACCTTTTTTTTGTTGTTGTTCTCTGAAGGGTAGCATCTCTGAATTCATTGCCCCTTTTTTCTTTCTCTACCACTATATTAGGGATATATTTTTATCTTCATGCTCTCTTTTTTGTCTCTCACTCCCTCTTTCTCTCTGTTCAGTCAAGGCCCCCATTATTTTCCTACAAGACACTCATAGGGCTTCATTAGGACGTCTTAACACAACTGAAGAGATGCGATATCTGAGACAATAGTGACTGGTCAGTGTAGAAAAGATAAAACTTGGTCGGCATCAGATCAGCTAACTCAATTCCTCACAATCACGTTTAAACACAATGGGGCAGGTCCACAGCTGATGTTTGACACCAACTGAGGATCTGTTTCAATAACATCTTCTAGAAAAACAACAACATATACTCACTTATTTTTCTCTCGCTTTTCTTTTCTTCAACAGCCCTTCCATTCTGCCTCATGCCTCTCTCTGACTCCAGGAATCTCTGTCCCCAAGCTGCTTCCTTTCTCCCGGTGCTTCCATACTGGTCTCATTTTCCTTCTTACAGTCTCATTTTTTCTTGGCCCAACCTTCTTTCTCTTGCTGCATCATCTTTTACTATCAGTCCCTACCTTGACACAAAGACATTTGACTCCATAACTTTCCCTTGTCAAATATTTCTTAGCATTTTCTGTGCTACTGATTCTATGATAAATTTGGTGGGTGGTGGTAACTCTGCAAAGTGAAATGGCTGTGTGAGCTGCTCCCACTCTCCCAATGGGTCAAGTGGCCTCTTTCCCTTGTCTGTGGAGCATTGTTTTTCATGACTGACTTTCAGTCCCACAAAGGTTTGAAATTTACTCCCATCACTTCTCTTGTTCTTATTTGTTGTCTCCCTGTTTTTCTGATGTTTAATCACTGGCACCATCTAATTCTATCTAACCTTCAGGGATTTCTGTTTGCTGCCAGTCCTGAGGGGAGGAAAGAGAGAATTGAGTTTAAAAATGAATATGCTGTCCTTACTGTGCCATAACAAAATTTGCATGGTACCAATGACGTTTGAATCTCTCTCTTAGGATGACTAAGATAGTTCAACCAGCTGCACTCAAATTGCATTGAAAATGGATACTTTGCAAATTCTCCCCCTAAATGAAAGTTTAAATTACAGAAAGATGTCTGACCGGTTATCTCTTACTAAAGTGCTTTACAATTTGCATATAAACTTCATTTCTTTTTCTAATTACACAGAGTGAAATGCATTCATTTTCCCTTTGATTATGAGCTGGTCTTGCCAAACACCTGTGACTGCCAGAAATTCTAATTTGTTATTTATTTACTTCAAAGCAATCTTATTATCTAAATGATTCAAAGCATCAAAGGCCTTAATTATTGATAGTCAATTCGATAGGGTTACGCTTTCCATGTCCTTGGGCTGAAGGCGCCTCTCTGCTTTCTTCTCCTCAAGTACACACTTGGCGGAGCGAGAGGACATACGATTCTGCTATTAAGTGTATTGGAAATCACATTTCTGCTTAACTGCAAGTAAATTTAGACAATATCAAAGAGCCAAGACTGACAGCTGCAATCTGCTGGCTAATGAGATTTTTTTTTTATCCTTGCTTTTACTTATGTAGTCAAAACAAATATTGTATGTACAGTATGCATGTATTCTGCAAGCCTGATTCTGATCTCACTGATAGTAGTACTCCATGGGCATCACTCCATTCATTTCAGTACAGTTACTACTGATCTATACTATTCAAGTCCCTAAATGCATATGACATGCATTTTATGATCCTGATTTTTATTTATACGAAGGTCTCTTTATTCTATTTTAGCAGTGTAAAGGGACCATAAAGGGGGTGCAAATGCCAACTTTAAGACCCTTTACACTGCCAGATCAGTGAAAAAGTGCCATAGTGTAAACAATAATCTAGCCCTGTGTGTTTTACTTGATATTTGTATGTTTAGTGCACATATATGCAAACTATATGTGTGTGCATCATATTAACATGAGTGCTTGTTAGCCCTAGTACCAGGAGTAAGGAGAGTAAATTAAGTAAAATGCATGATCTACGTACAACACACATGCATATCGTGCACACATAGACAAAATACACCTGCATAAGCAGTATACACATTCCCATGTATAATACATACATTGTATTATATTGAAGGTATAAGGAATACCATTTCTCAGGGGCTGATTAGCCCCGCTCACTGCACATGAGAAACAACTGGAACTTAATTAGTTGACCCTTCTAAAAGAGGGCAGCAGGAGCTGGGGGAAGGAGACTTTGGGTATGTCTACACTGCAATTAAAACCCAGCGGCTGGCCCATGCCAGTCGACGCAGGCTCACAGGGCTCTGGCTGCGGGGCTGTTTAACTGCAGTGTAGACTTCTGGGCTTGGTCTGGAGCCCAGGCTCTAGGACCCTGCAGTGTAGGAGAGTCCCAAAACCCTAGGTTGCAGCCTGAGCCAGGGAATCTATACTGCAATTAAACAATTCCACAACCCAAACCTCAGTCAGCAAGCAGGGGCAGCTGCGGGTTTTTGAATGCACATAGACATATACGCCCTCCAGAAAGCTGAAGGTCTGTGTGCCCTCTGGACTGCTACTGAAGCTATTGCAGAAAGGAATCGGTCCAGAAACAAAAGGGTCAGAAGGGAGACTGTGTGAAGTCCTTCATTGCTGAGGTTCTGTAGTAAGAGCCAGGAAATTTTGGGTTGCTGAAGTTATTGGTGTGAGGGACAGGCTTGGGGAAGGAACTACTTGGCCTGCACAGTATTTTGAGGGAAGTGTCTGCAAGGTTTAGATTTGTTTGTTACAAAGGCTTAACATAAATCTACCGATCCTGATGGAAACTGCTTCCCTGGATTCCTTGAGAGAGACAGACAGAATTACTCAGGAAGTGAGCTGGCTCACAAGAGCAAAACCTGCTTGGTAGGGGGAAGATGCTATAAGATAGGCCCCAATCCTTTTACAACATCCAACCACAGACTGGGTCAGATTCTCAGCTGGTGTAAATCAGAGTGGCTCTCTAAAGATCTAAACCAATATGTGGATGCATGTACAATGTATGTGTTACATATATGCATAATACTGTATCTATTCATATGTGCTATATCTAGGTGTGCACAATGTGCATGTGTATTTGTGTGGTGTGTGTATGTTGTATCACAAATTTACTCCTTAATTTACTCTCTGCTTCCTGAATTCAGGAGTCTGTTATTCCTGTTATATATGATGCCATATAAACATTTTCCCACTGTGCTTCCAGTGCTTGTTGTGACACCCTCAGCTGTCGCAGGAGCCACCAGCTCTGGTCTTGGCAAATTGGAGGGAACTGATTTTTCAGATATTTTGATATTTTGTTCAGATAAATATGTTTGCAGCTATTCTAAATATGCACCTTGTCATCCAATAATCATTTGCTATGTTATTATTTCAGGAATTTAGTTTCTGAAGGCATTTGGATTTATAAAGCCAGGGATACAACTTTAAAATCCCAACACAAAACAGGATCCCTCTCATCAATAATCCATCTGGGATCAGACCCACAGGAAATTGCTGGAGACGTGAAAGGAATGGGGGACGATTATAAACAGGTGATATGTGACTCTCCCCAATGCTAATCGTAAGAGATTGGAAGTGACCTTGAAACTAAAGAACTGAACTGTTCCACTAAATAGGCTTGCTAAATGGCTGCACTTATCGGACAGTAACATTTTAACATTACTAATGGCTTATATTAGCAATAAGAAAGTGACAACACAAAGCATATATCAATGCTCAAAAAAACTGAAGATCCCCTTACTAGAGCATAGGGTTTAGAAGCTCTGACATGTCACAACCCTTAAGAAAGCAACATACCAATTGCTGGACCAAACAGCAAAATATGAAGTAATGTGGCAACTACTATTTATAGAACTTATAAATGGACAATAGAACTTATAGAACTTATAAATGGACAATACAAAAATAATGGAGACAGCGCTCAAATCCTCAAGCTAAATACATTCTATCAATCAAAAATCCATATAACATATATACCAAGGAATAGGGGTAACTCTTTTTAGGTCCAAAATTGAAAGTTTTGGTCAATTTAAAACAAAAGTATTTTGCAAAAACTAACAGGACTAAAAATATTTCCAAGATTTTTTAAAATTTCAAATATATATATTTTTAAAATGATACTTTTCCCTGCTCTGTTTTGAAACAATGGTAGATTTGTGAAGGCACAGAGTGTACTTAGTGGAAACAAAAGGAAATAGACTAATCAGGTTTCCGTGATGAAGCTGTGTGAAAGACAAAAGCAAACAGCCTAGATGACAAAAAGTGTATTAGAGTACGTCTTCACTACCCGCCGGATCGGCGGGTAGTGATCGATCTATCAGGGATCGATTTATCGCGTCTAGTGTAGATGCGATAAAATCGATCCCCGATCGTTCTGCCGTCGACTCCGGAACTCCCCCGCAGCGAGAGGCGGAAGCGGAGTAAACGGGGGAGCGGCAGCGGTCGACTCGCTGCCGCCCTCACAACCAGGTAAGTCGACCTAAAATACTCAACTTCAGCTACGCTATTCGCGTAGCTGAAGTTGCGTATCTTAGGTTGACCCTCCCCACCCCGTAGTGTAGACCTAGCCTTAGATTTTGAAGTGGTTTTCATTTTAACATTACGATATGTTATTAACAGAAGGAAATAAAATGATTTAACTGCAATGCCTGCCACGTCTTTAAATCATTGGTTAATTGGATTCCCTAGGAACTGGTAAAAGCAAAGTCCCTGCCTGCCCACCTCTGTCATTATCCCATTAATGGCTTATCAATACATTTTCAGTACCATTTTGACTGATAACAAATTAAGGACCTGATCCAAAGCCCATTGCGGTCAATGGAAAGATTTCCATTGACTGCAGTGAGCTTTGCATCATGCCCTAAGTAAGTTGTATTGTATCGCTAATGTTATAGCTATTGTTCAGCATTAGAAGAAGGAGAGACTCCTGCACCAGTCATCAGACACTCTGTCCATTTTTGTAAACAACTCTTATGTTCTATATTTATCTTTGTACCACTCTGCCATTTGTTTTTAAAATCTGTGTTATTGTTAATATAGTTAATTTGTTTATCAGTATTATGGTAGCTCCCAGAAGCACCATTCAGGATTGTGTGTACAAACATGTACTGCAAATAAGATGCAGTCACTGCCCCCAAAGAATTTACAATCTAATTCAGGTTACATCATACTTTTAAGCTATCATTATTGTAAATCTATTCTCTGCTCTATTCAATGTGCTACAAATCAAAACCTGGCCATAATTCATCTCTAAAGGAAGATACTATGTACGTGAAAGTACAAGTAAACAAGTCTTGAACCTAGATACCCTGCATTGGTAAAAAGGGGTTGGCGCCAAATTCTCTCCCGATTTACTGTACAACCTGTGCAATCTCTTAAACTTCAAAGGATATGCACAAAGGAGATTTGCAAACTGGAAGTCAGGACTAATTCTGTTCTGAGTGCAGGATTGGTTGATTTGAGACAGTCACCAGGAAGTTATTGTGGTCCTTTCTACAAGACCATGTATTTCATACCTCATAGTAGAGAAGAAACAGGATTGAGTTGTAGTGAATATAAAGGCATTCTTTGTTTGATTCCTCTGGACTCAGAGAGGTCCCTATAGTTTGTGAGCTAGAGAACAAACGGGAACTATCTAAACACAGCTTGATTACCCTGACCTGGACCAGGCAGTCATGGAAAGATTTCTGACCATTCTACACTCACCAGCACATTCACAAAAGCACTTCACACTCTCAAGAGACACTCCTCAAACCTGAGTGATCAGGCTAGCTATTGAAATTGCATCACTCCTCTGTCCAATAGGGGGGAGAGAGAGAGAGAGAGAGAGAGAGCACGCCTCCTGCACATTAATAGACTGCTGAGGGAGTGGGAGGGAGCCTTGCCTTTAGCTTACCCACAGCTTCCCCAATTGATCTCTTAAAAGTGCATGAGTGGTAAAATCATATTGGAAGCAATTGTGAATGGCAGAGAAATGGATTACGCTGCTGCTATGCTTGCGGCTGATCTGCCACAGGTTCCACCCGCAGCCATTCCAGGATCAATGAAATGCTTTATTTATGCTCACTCACTGCTATCACTTGTCAGTGCTGATCTCTTGTTGTGCACCTCAGAACACAGATAACATGAACACAATGTGGCACTCAATTAACCACACATGTCAATCAAGAAATACCAGTGAATAGCACTTTGTGAGCTGCACTAGGGCCCTAGACAGAGGCATTTCATTAAAGCTGTTTACTGTATGTTTGCTGGTCCCAGGCATCCCTCATCCTTCAGACTGATCCCACAGACACAAATGAAGCAGGGCGAGATGAGAAAATACAGGCTTCATTTACCTCATCTCAGGTCCAGAGAGTTCACATTTTTCAGGCTCATGTCCCCTCATAACCTGTCCCCCTACCTTCTGGAGACTTCCAATATGTGAAATGTATCTAGGGTGACCAGACGTCCCGATTTTATCGGGACTGTCCCGATATTTCCTTGTTTGTCCTGCGTGCGGTTGGGACACTGGACAAACAAGGAAATGCTCCGGAGCCCGGAAGTGCTTGTGCCCCGCCCCCCTGCCCCGACGCCGCCCCCTCCTCCCCTCATTGGCTCCCTCCCCGAATCCCCACCTCTTCCCCAGGCTCACCATTCCTCCTCCCTCCACAAGCGCTGGAGGGAGGCCCCGGAGACGCAGGGGAAGCGCGGGGCCAGGGTGAGTGAGAGTCCGGCCTGGCCCCAGTGCAGGCAGGACTCAGTCGGGCAGTAGGGAGAGTAGGGGGGCGGCCCGTGGGGCCAGGCGGCAGCTGTTCTCCCCCCCTGGGCAGCAGGATGCGGGAGCAGCCACTGCTGCAGCTCCCACTGCCGCGGGGGGAGGAAGCGGCCGATGGCCAAGCTCGGCGGCTGCGACTCTGACACCCGGGCCCGAACCCCCCGAGCCCGGGCCTGCTGCGGGGACCCAGCAGCACGCACGCTGTACCCAGCCCCTGGCCAGTCGCGTCTGGGCTGCTGCCCAGCTGGTGCTATCCCGCGGCGGCCCCGGGGCGGAGGCATCGGCAGCCCAGGCCCGTTCGTTCCCCTGCGGGACCCGAGCGGGACGGGGGGGCTGCGGCCTGCTGCCCCCACTCCAGGGCTGCCGCGGGATAGCACCAGCTGGGCAGCAGCCCAGACGCAACTGGCCAGGGGCTGGGTGCAGCGTGCACGCTGCTAGGTCCCCGCAGCAGGCCCAGGCTCAGGGGTTTCGGGCCCAGGCACCAGAGCCGCAGCCACCGAGCTTGGCCATCGGCCGCTTCCTCCCCCCGCGGCAGTGGGAGCTGCAGCAGCGGCTGCTCCAGAGTCCCACTGCCCAGGGGGGAGAACAGCCGCCGCCTGGCCCCGCGGGCCGCCCCCCTACTCTCCCTACCGCCCGACTGAGTCCTGCCTGCTCGGGGCCAGGCTGGACTCTCACTCACCCTGGCCCCGCGCTTCCCCTGCGTCTCCGGGGCCTCCCTCCAGCGCTTGTGGAGGAAGGGTGTTTTTTTTTTTTTTGCCCCGCCACGCTCCCGCTCCCCCCCCCCCCCCCCCCCGCGTCCCGATATTTGACTTGGGTGATCTGGTCATCCTAAATGTATCAGGGATCTTAATCCTGTTCAGAGTGTCCACGTCACAGCACTGATCGGCCCCCTTGTGGACAGTCTCAGCAGAGAGGCCAAGGATTGATTGACCAGGGAGATACCTATTTTCTCGTCCTTTGAGATGCCCCCCCCCCCCCCCCCCATGTCAGAACTGAGGCATGTTGGCTGGGCATTGTGGGAGATGCTTGCTCTGCCACTGCCCATTCTGTACACGTTTCATAAATACATACGGGATTTTGGTCTCCAGGGCTATCCATCTGTTACCTGTCTCCTGCACCAACGGCACACAGAACTTTAAGGGAAAATAGCCTTCCCACACACACAAACGCTTACAGTTGAAGGAATGACAGAGGTTTAGCATCAATTTATCAACATGTCCTTTAAAATTAGTCCCAGGTGCACTGTGACACTCTCTCCAGGATCCTAAAACTCCATGTGAGCATCTAAACCCATGGGAATGGCAATATATAACTTACATCGTATTACATAGATCATGTTCATAAATGGGGATCTTAATTTGACGCAACACTCAAAGCTATTAAAGTGCAATTGAGATTGAGACAATTAATGTACATTTTGAAAAGTTTGTAAATCTCCTGTCTATGAGGAAGCAACAGGAAGTCACCTCTAGATAAATGGAACACAGCTGTGAGGGAGTGAGGAAGAAATGGGGGAAATCTGCAAGAGAGGAAGGCAGAAGCCATTATGATGTGGAATTTATTCCTGTCAGACTAAATCCTTGTCCCTGCACCAAGCCCAGGTATTTAAGATGGGTGATCTGGGATTGGGAGAATTTTCTGTGCTTCCCAGTTGTGTGAAACACAAACAGACATAGAAGCTGGAAACAAAGAAGGTTGATATTGCTGGAAGAGAAGAGGTTTGAGGGCAGGTGAGGGATGGGAACATCGTAAGAGACCAGTTACAAGTAGAGCTGGTCAAAAACTTTCCAACAGAACAGTTTTCTGTGGGAACATGTTGATTTGATTAAATCAAAATGTTTAATGGGAATGTACTGATTCTGTCAAAAATGTCATGGGAAATTATCAAGATGTTTTTATAAGACTAAAACATTTCATTTAGACTAGATTAGTATAGCCAAAATGATAAAGTCAAAATGTGTATACAAAATACTTCAATTTTATCAATAAGGTCAAAATGAAATATTTTTGAAATAAATTCTGAGATTTCATCTTTTCATCCCAATTTGGGATGGAACAAAATTTCAAAAACCTTCAGAATTTCCTGCAGGATGAAAATTCCAAATTCCAACCAGCTCTAGCTGCAATCATAGAATCATAGAAGATTAGGGTTGGAAGAGACCTCAGGAGGTCAACTAGTCCAATCCCCTGCTCAAAGCAGGACCAACACCAACTAAATCATCCCAGCCAAGGCTTTGTCAAGGCGGGCCTTAAAAACCTCTAAGGATGGAGATTCCATCACCTCCCTACGTAACCCATTCCAGTGCTTCACCACCCTCCTAGTGAAATAATGTTTCCTAATATCCAACCTAGACGTCCCACACTGCAACTTGAGACCATTGCTTCTTGTTCTGTCATCTGCCACCTCTGACAACAGCCTAGCTCATTCCTCTTTGGAACCCCCCTTCAGATAGTTGAAGGCTGCTATCAAATCCCCCCTCAGTCTTCTCTTCTGCAGACTAAATAATCCCAGTTCCCTCCGCCTCTCCTTGTAAGTCATGTGCCCTAGCCCCCTAATCATTTTCGTTGCCCTCCACTGGACTCTCTCCAATTTGTCCACATCCTTTCTGTAGTGAGGGGACCAAAACTGGACGCAATACCCCAGGTGTGCCCTCACCAGTGCCAAATAGAGGGGAATAATCACTTCCCTCGATCTGCTGGCAATGCTCCTAATAATGCAGCCCAATATGCCATTAGCCTTCTTGGCAACGAGGGCACACTGCTGATTCATATCCAGCTTCTCGTCCACTGTAATCCCCAGGTCCTTTTCTGCAGAACTGCTGCTTAGCCAGTTTGTCCCCAGCCTGTAGAGGTGTATGGGATTCTTTCTTCCTAAGTGCAGGACTTTGCACTTGTCCTTGTTGAACCTCACTAGATTTCTTTTGGCCCAATCCTCCAATTTGTCTAGGTCACTCTGGACCCTATCCCTCCTCGCCAGCATATCTATCTCTCCCCGCAGCTTAGTGTCATCTGCAAACTTGCTGAGGGTGCAATTAATCCCATCATCCAGATCATTAATAAAGATGTTGAGCAAAACCGGCCCCAGGACTGACCCCTTGGGCACTCTGCTTGATACCGGCTGCCAACTAGATATCAAGATGTTGATCACTACCCATTGAGCCCGACGATCTAGCCAGCTTTCTATCCACTTTATAGTCCATTCATCCTATCCATACTTTTTTAACATGCTGGCAAGAATGCTGTGGGAGACTGCATCAAAAGCTTTGCTAAAGTCAAGATATATCACATCCACCACTTTCCCCATATCCACAGAGCCAGTTATCTCATAATAGAAGGCAATCGGGTTGGTCAGGCATGACTTGCCCTTGGTGAATCCATGTTGACTGTTCCTGATCACCTTCCTCTCCTCCAAGTGTTCAAAATGGATTCCTTGAGGACCTGCTCCATGATTTTACTGGGGACTGAATGTGTAGGCTCACCATCCTTTTCCTCCCACCCTCAATGCCACCATCCCTTTCCCCTCTCTTCCTTCATTTTCCCAATTTATCCCTTCACCTGCCAGCCTCCTAGATGCATCACTCCATTGATGTGATTTCCAAAAGCCATATCTCTGTATCAGTTGGCAGATAGGTGGGGGGTGGGGCTCGCCTAGTGCTAATGAGCAGAGGAGGATCAAAGGGTGAAAGTTTGTTGTTTTACATTTTTTCAAAATCTTGACCAGCTCTAATTAATTGGGCAAAAGAAGGAAATAAGAGTGGCTGTAGGCAACTGTGGGAGCAGGCAATCCAAGTCCGGCATTGTTGGAGGGGCAGGGCAAGGCAGCAGTAAGAGGAGGAAGAGCAGAGAGTAGAGAGCCAGGGGTTTGGTGCAGAAGGTGGTGTTGAGTCTGAACTTTTGATGAGCTTAAACTTAACCCAGACTTGATGTCTCTGTCTGAACTTTTAATCAAAGCTCTGACCTGCGAACTACTCATGACACCCCCCCTCCCCTTAAGTAGCTATCTCCCCTTTTGTCTTTTTGAATCTACATTTTAACCTGTTTTATCCTGTAGAATCTTGATTGATTATGCATGACCATTATGATCTGTTAATCACTTTGTTTACTTCTGTGTATAAATATTGATGCTCACCCCTAATAAACTTGCCACACTTACTCCGAAGCCTTTTAAGCTAAGGATAGTGTGAGCCCGTTGATCAACGAATTGGTGTCTGGTCTCTGACAGATTGTGAGCCCCATACCAACTCCGCACGAACTCGGGTGCTGGAGAGGTGAGTAAGGACTTGCTTTTTACCTAACAATTTGGGGGCTTGTCCGGGATTTCCTTCTGGTGCGGTGCCTCTGTCCAGTGGTCAGACCACTCATATACGAATTGGCAGGCGCCACGGGAGATTTCTCCCAGCCAATTCAATATTGAGGGGTCGTGTACTGGACAGCAGGATAAACGCCAGTTGGAGGGCTCCTGTCAGACACCATGGGTCAAGGGACTAGCGTGCCTCTTGAGAGTCCGTTGGGGATTGTAAATAAGTTATGGAACGAAGGGAAACTCCCAGTACAGACAGAAATGTCTAGGAGGAAGTTGTACACACTGCGTGTAAGGAATTGGACTGGGTATACCGCGGTATTGGCCGACCCGGAGATGAGGTGGCCTTCGTATGGCTCTTTCGAACAGGCTGCCTTAAGAGGAGTAAGGAGCCAGATCGAAAAAGACCATCCGGGACAGTTATGTTACAGGTTTTGTTGGGACACAGCCGCAGAGCTGTGGAAATCTTTAAAAATTATGACAGTCAGGTATTCTCCCGAGAGTGAATCCCCTCCATGTTATTTCGATGAAGGGTGTAAACCACGGCGTGTTTTGACTCGTCAGTTGGTCCCCACTGCGCCTGCCCCTATTCCTCCGCAGGGGGACTCTCTCCAGAGCGCAGAGGGGAATCTGCAGGACTCCAGATCGGAATCTCTGCAGAGGGATAAGGGGGAAATGGAAGGGCACACCTCGGGAGGAGTAATTACTAGGCAAAAGATCAAGCAAATGCAGCAGGATGCATATCCCTCCCCTGGGGACGCCCAGAGGGTCCGGTCGCATCCGCAGATACTTACACCAGGGACGAATACACCCCTGCACCACCAGCCCAGCCCGTTCCTCAGGCCTGGATCAACTACGGGCAACAGCAGCAGCTGCAGCAAACTCAGCCTCCTCAATGACGGTACCCCGGGGGCGAAGGCAAACAATGTGATGGTCTTATTTCCTTAATGTCTTTAGCCGGCTCCTTCCTCACTTTCTCCCCTCCCAGCAAAGAGCCTCGTCTAACCCTTTCAGTCCAAGGACTGCCTGTCTCTTTCCTCACTGATACTGGAGCTACTTTCTCTCTTTTAAATCATGCCCCCTCTCCCTGGCTATCCTCTGAGGTTAAAACTGCAACTGGGGTGGAGGGCAACCCACAGTCTCTGGGACTCACTTTGCCTCTAAATGTTATTTATGCTGATAAATGTTTTTCTCACCGTTTTCTTTTTCCCCCAGCTTGTCCGATCCCTTTGATGGGCCGGGATTTACTCTGTAAGCTTGAGGCTACTTTAACCTGCACTCCTGAAGGGGTAGGATTATTGATGACAGTGTTAGGAGATTCTGCCCCAACTCAGGGTAATTGGGAAACCCCCCCCTCTCTCTCCCCTGACCTCACTGACTTGCCTTTAACCCTCTGGGGAATTTCTGACACTGATGTTGGCCTGCTCCTTTCGGCAGAGCCAGTAAGGATTCAAGTGAAGCCCTCCTTAACCCCCCCGTCAGTCCCTCAATACCCCCTGTCGCTGGAAGCCCGGGAGGGCATCCGCCCCATTATCGAGGGATTCATTGCACAAAAGCTAGTCCGCCCTCAGCGCACTCCCTGTAACACCCCTATACTGCCTGTCAAAAAGCCTCCTAAAAAGGACGGAGACCCTATTCGTTGGCGCTTTGTACAGGATCTACGGGTTGTTAATCAGTATGTGGTCCCTCTTCATGCAGTAGTTCCTGATCCAGCTACTATCATCAGCCAAATCCCCTGGGATGCTGAGTGGTTCACTGTTATTGACTTAAAATCAGCCTTTTTCAGCATTCCTGTGCACCCAGACTCTCAGTATCTCTTTGGTTTCACCTGGGAGGGACAAAGTTATGTCTGGCAACGACTTCCTCAAGGCTACAGAGACAGCCCCATGATTTTCAGCCAATGCCTCCGCCACGACTTGGAAGGCTTCACCAGTCCGCAGGGATCCACGTTAGTCCTATACGTAGATGACATCCTATTAGGTAACCGCGAAGAAGCTGCCCTCTGCATCGATGGTAAGGCACTTTTATTATACCTACACACCAGAGGCCACAGGGTAGACCCTAACAAGATTCAGTGGGTCTCACAGAAGGTCCGATATCTGGGCTTCCTGTTAACCCCAGAGGGGAGACAAATGGACCCAGTCCGCATAAAGACTATCCAAAACTGCCCTCTGCCAAACACCAAGAAACAACTTCGAGGTTTCTTAGGATTAATTGGCTTCTGTCGCCCCTGATTGCCGTCCTGCGGGGAGTTAAGCAAACCGCTCCACCGACTCACTGCTAACCTTGCTCCTGACCCTTTGCAGTGGTCCCCAGACACGATCCAAGCCTTTCAGTTACTCAAGGACAGTGGCCTCCTCCATGTCTCTCCGCCCCCCCAATTACAGC
Organism: Emys orbicularis; assembly: GCF_028017835.1. Classification (NCBI taxonomy): domain Eukaryota; kingdom Metazoa; phylum Chordata; order Testudines; family Emydidae; genus Emys; species Emys orbicularis. The sequence goes on from NC_088686.1 coordinate 38,290,674, forward strand.
AAACCCTTTCACCTTTTTGTCCACGAGAGGGGCGGAATTGCTAGTGGCGTCCTTACCCAGCTGAGCGGGCCCCACCATTTCCCGCTTGCTTTCTACTCTCAGCAGATCGACCCTGTCGCTCAGGGAACCCCATCCTGCACCCGGACTCTGGCAGCAGCTGCCCTGCTGATCACAAAGGCAAAGAGCCTGACCCTGGGTCATTTTACCATGGTTTGGACCTCTCATGCCTTGTCAGCCCTTCTGCGTAGGGGCACAACCCAAGTCTTTTCGGCCCATCGTCAGCAACAGCTAGAGGCCGAACTCTTAGAAGACACTAACCTAATTTTTGAAAGGTGTGGGCCCCTTAATCCAGCTACCTTGCTTCCTGACCTGCCAGTCCTCCAGGATCAGCACGACTGTGTGGAAGTAGTTTATAGCATCTTACAGATAAGGAACAACCTGTTTGACGTGCCACTGGACAACCCTGATTGCATCCTCTTCTCGGACGAAAGCTCCTTCTATGTTGATGGCAAGCGTTTCACCGGTTATGCAGTCACCTCTGAATGGGACATTCAAGAGGCCGCCTCACTGCCAGGCAACTGGGGAGCCCAAGCCGCCGAACTCTATGCCCTGGCCCGAGCTTGCCAGTTGGCCGCTGGTAAGACCGTTACCATTTTTACTGATAGCAAGTATGCTTTTGGAGTTGTGCATTGTCACATCCACCTCTGGAAGTTTTGAGGTTTCCAGACAGCTGCCGGTAAACCCATTCAGCACCTCCCCCTCATCCACAAGCTTTTGGACGCCCTCCAAGAACCCTTGGTCCTGGCTGTAGTTCACTGCCGGGCCCATACTAAAGATGATAGCCCCGTCACCCGTGGGAATGCCTTGGCTGACGCCTCCGCCAAGACGGCTGCCGTCTTACCCTTAGCCATGCCCACGTTGGCTATTGTAACCTCCTCCTTTACTCCACCGCACCCCGTACCAGTACCCGCTGCTGAACTACAGTCGTGGGAGAGCCTCGGAGCCACTCTGGTCAAAGGGACCTGGCTTATGCCGGATGGCCGAGCCTGCCTCCCTCGCTCAACATACCCCGTGGCAGTTCGCTGGCACCATGATAAGGGGGGTCACTACGGCACGCACGCCCTTGTGGACACCATCGCTCGCTTTTGGTATGCTCCAGGCATTCAACCCTACTGCCTGTCAATAGTGAAAGCATGCAGCACATGTCAGCGTAATGGACCTGCTCCGCCTCTTAACAAAATTAAGGGTGGAAGACCTCCGCCTGCTGCTCCATTTCAACATCTTCAAATTGACTTTGCAGATATGCCAAAGGCTTTTGGGAAAAAGCACCTCCTTGTTTTGGTTTGCCCTCTGACTTCATGGGTCGAAGCTTTTCCTACTGCTAATTGTACTGCTGCCACAGTGGCGAAGATTCTCCTTAGAGACATTGTACCCCGTTTTGGCATCCCTCTCGTGCTTGACTCAGATCACGGACCCCACTTTACTGGTCATGTCCTTGGCCGTTTAGAACAAGGACTGGGCATTTCACACTCCTTTCATACACCTTACCACCCCCAGTCTAGCGGGAAAGTTGAGCGTATGAATAGGGAGCTTAAGCTTACATTGGCTAAATACTGTCAGGAAACAGGGTTAAAGTGGCCTCAGGTACTTCCCTTGGTCCTGTTTCACCTTCGTACTCGCCCAACCCGTGTATTGGGATTATCCCCCTTTGAACTGCTCTATGGACACCCCCCTTTCAAAGGCGGGGGGCTACCACGTGCTGATGTTTCACTATTGGGAGGGGATCATATGACCGCGTGCCAGTTTCTCTCCCTACAGGCTCGCCTCCGTACCCTTTGGAAAGCCTCGCAGTTTTCCCAGACCGTGCCGCTGGAAGAACAGATCCACCCGTTCCAACCAGGGGACTTCGTCTGGGCCAAAAAGTTCGTTCGTGGCGACACCCTCCAGCCGAGGTTTACTGGACCCCACCAGGTTCTTTTAACAACCCAGACTGCAGTGTTCCTGGAAGGACGCAAATCCTGGATCCACCACTCCCACGTCAAGCCAGCCGTAGTGGACCACAGTGACGGACCAGCAGCTCTTGCCACCACTGAGGACACTGCCTCCGACCAGTGGACCAGCTTACCTCTTTCAGACATCAGACTTAAATTGACTCGGCAAAAATGAGAGGACCTTTTATTCTGACAACTGTATGTTTTTTATTATGCCTTTTTAGTTTATTTTCTGCTTATGAAGATAATGCTTTTATTAGATATTCCCACGAGGTTAAAACTCGTATTTTAGGAAATAGAAGTAATTGCTGGGTATGTACTCAATTTCCAGTAAATGCAGAACAGGGACTCCCCTTCACACCCATTCCCCTGACCACTGCTAATATAACTTGGATGCCACCGGCTAGAGAAAAAAATCCAGTCCAACACAATCTTACATGGGACAAAACAGGAGTGCCAATTAACAGATATCTCAGGGTAACCAATCAGACAGGATCACTGTGTTTTGTTAAAGAAAAGGGGTCAACTTTTGTGGGAACAAGTAAATGCAACATGTATTTTAATGGCACCGCCTTTAGTAAAAATCTTGGCTTCAAGCCTTGCGCATCCCACTTATCCCATATGTGGATCCCTCACCCCGATCCAACTTTTTCATGGGTGGGCAAGCCTTCAGAGTCAGCTTTTAAGAAGCCCTGCTCAGATCATGAGGGTGTCCAACTAATTGTTAAGGGATATACGATTGCCTTCTACAACTGCTCAAGCAGTACTACACTGCACTTTGAAAACACCACTACCAAATTGTGCCTCTGGAGTTCGCACAACGACCCCTCTGCATTACCAGGGGAACAGTGGTCCAACGGGTGGTGGGTTACCTCCTACTTTGAGCAATGGAATACCCGAAACGCATTGTATGGAACATACTGGGTGTGCGGGCCCAAAGCTTATTACTTTCTCTCCCCTGATTGGGCAGGGTCATGTTATTTTTTAGCGTGGCTAACACCGCCTTCTCGCATCTCCCTCACTCCCCCTCATTTTCCCCACGTTCGTAACATCCGTGAAACCTTCAGAGATATTAATATCCGTGATGGTTTGTCGTGGCAGCGGTGGGCTGGTCTCATTAGCTTGAGGGGTGGTGTCATCCGTCTACAGGGACTACTAGAATCTTTAACCAATGAAACTGCGACCCTATTTGAGAATCAGGCCGGGGAAATGTCCCAGCTGCGCCAGTTAGCTTTGCAAAACCGAATGGCTTTAGACATAATGTTAGCAGCCCAGGGAGGAACTTGCGCCCTCATAAATGAAGAATGCTGTGTTTTTGTAAATGACACCTACTCTGACACTTTTCAACGTACCAAACATCTAAGGGAAATGGCTAAGAACTACTCCTCTGGCCAGCCACCTTATGATTGGTGGGGAGCCTTATGGAATTGGCTGCCTGGATTTGGGTGGGTTAAAAAACTCTTGGTGGGTATTGTTGGGGCCATAGTAATCCTTATAATACTGTGTTGCTGTATTCAGTGTGTCCCCTCCCTCATAGACTCATGTGGGTCACTTTATTCTTTTCCTACTTCAGCCAAGGGCCTTACTCTCTTTGAGTTGGCCCAGGCTGAAATTGCCAAGCGGCCCTTGGCTCCTTAAAATGGGGTGTAGCTTTTGGTAAATAGTTATCCCAAAGCTACAAATGGAGGAATGTTGAGTCTGAACTTTTGATGAGCTTAAACTTAACCCAGACTTGATGTCTCTGTCTGAACTTTTAATCAAAGCTCTGACCTGCGAACTACTCATGACACCCCCCTCCCCTTAAGTAGCTATCTCCCCTTTTGTCTTTTTGAATCTACATTTTAACCTGTTTTATCCTGTAGAATCTTGATTGATTATGCATGACCATTATGATCTGTTAATCACTTTGTTTACTTCTGTGTATAAATATTGATGCTCACCCCTAATAAACTTGCCACACTTACTCCGAAGCCTTTTAAACTAAGGATAGTGTGAGCCCGTTGATCAACGAATTGGTGTCTGGTCTCTGACAGATTGTGAGCCCCATACCAACTCCGCACGAACTCGGGTGCTGGAGAGGTGAGTAAGGACTTGCTTTTTACCTAACAGTGGTGTGTATGTATCTGGCTCTGTAGACAGCTGAGTCACATGGACAAGGGAGGACTAATTGCAGGATAGTTTGGCAGTATGATGGGACAAAAGAGACGTATCCTCCAAACCCAGGGCAATGGAAAATGCTTTTCAAAACTTGAACCAATCAAGAGGTAAGCCAGCCACTGCTCCTCCTCCTCTGATGGAAGGAAGGTGAACTATAAAGAACATTCATTGATAAGGAATATGAGCGCATCTTTATTTTCCTTGGTTTTAAGAATTCTAAGAGCATTTTCTTTCTCCTTTTTGCATCTGTTTTCAATTATAATACAAAGCTCATATCTCACAGGCCTTAGGGGCTTTTGCTTCTATCCTTCCCAGGAAGTGTGTGGTTCCATTTCTTTGGAGGGGAGTGGGAGAGGCGGTTAATGATACAAATGGTGAGTGATGCTGGTTGAAAGAGATGGACGATCTGTGTTCTAATGAAACCAGAGTGTCATTCATGCTTCAGACTGTTCTGCTGCCAGCCTGCCATAACATATATATTGATCCTCACCCCTTCGGTCCTTTTTTAATCAATTCCCTTCCCCTGCTTGGGGCGGGGGAAGTGCTTACAACAGCTGAAAAGCAATAAACTCCTTATTTCAAGAGGATGCAGTGACAGATGGGTGCAGCAATAGGTGGGTTCACTGAGGCAACACCTAAAAGTTCAGATGCTGTGCCCTGCTTGTCCAAACCTCTGGGGTTTGCAGAACTGGACTGGAAATCTTCCAGGAACAGGCTTTTCACTGAGATTTCATTATTTAAAATACAATACTGAGCGATTTAAAGATAGCCAATAAAAATGGTATTCAATTAATGCAATGATAATTACAACAACAAAAATCTGTCAGTGAATTGATCAATATCAGCCCCTCACCTCCAGCCCCTCTGTCTTGCTCACTGTATATCTAAATGCCTCACAAGATGAAGGGTGGATTTGTGAAACCCTCTCATTCAATGGTGACCATGTAGGAACTGCTCCTGCCAATAAATACCCATCAACAGGAGTAAGGGATCCACAAATGGGATCTGAAAATGCATCATTAAGTAGAATGCAGAACTTTCCTGAATTCTCTCTTTTTAAAATGCTTTCTTACAGTCACAGGGCCTTGTGGTTAATTTCTTCTAACTCAGGTGTCTTACAATGAGAGGGTTTTTTAGGCAAATGTGTTTAGACAGGAAAATCTTCCAGGGCACTCTACAGGTGATGATGGTCTCAGTCTTATCTCCTATGGAACTTTGCTCAATAACCAAAAGCCCTGCCTGACCCTTCTGACTTGAATCCTATGGTGAAGGTAATGGGAGCTTTGCTGTTAACATCAGTGGGGCCAGGATTTCAGCCATAGGAACTTTAGCTGAAGTTTCCCCAATGAGAATAACCAGTGTAGCAGGGAGCAGAGAGAGAGAGAAGTGGTCCCTCCAACTGCATGGTTTAAAATGGTCAATGACCATATCATTTGCTTTCATCTGTCACAGCCAGACCATTTTGACTTGACTCCATTGTCAAAATCCAGCCCACAGTCCCGTGCATACAGACATTTTCTCCTTCAGTCTTTTCAGTTTTCCAGCTTTTTTAACATCCTGTTTTTATACCGAGATGACACGTATGCAAACTCCCCTTTACTTCCTAAAAGGAAACTTTCTTCCCTCTTCTCTGTCATTATGTAGCAAATAAGAAAATTCATAGCTCTGATCTCTCTTCCCCCTCAGGATTTGTATCCTATATCATTTAACTTTTCCTGACATCTTTCTCCCCCCTCTTTTATATTACAAGTTTCCTTTAAGCAATGCGAACCTGTATTTGCATCTTTGACAGCAAAGGAGAGACTGACTGATGGAAGCAATGCTCTGTTTGAATAATGCAGGATGTTGTGACACTGACAGTAATAAAGAGCCCTAAATAATAGGTCCTCCTTGATACAATTTAAAATTATGCAGCCTATTGTCTTAGCCACCAGCGTGCCGCTTGTGCCTCAACAATACAGCTGAGTTCCATCCATCTCAATGACAGCTGACAACGGGAGACTAATTTTTCTTAAAAATACTTCCCAATCACTTTTTGCTGTAATTAAATCAACATAATAAAGAGTGCAGCTGAACACAAGGTACCGGAAAAGGGCTTTCTGTTTCATGACATTTCAGAACAAACAATATACTCATGCTTTACTCATCACTGCCCTGTAGGACGTCACTGTCAATTGAATTGCAAGGGTCACCTGCTCAAAGACAGGATCTGCTCTCCTCCACATTGTCATTATTTGTTTCCGGTAGGCCAAAAACTACTAATAACAGGAGTGAAATTGTTGCAGAATAATAAAACGTTCTGGGTAAAAATGTTCAGGACGTGTAAATCCATTGAAGTCATTTAGAGCTGCATCATTACACAGCAGCTGAGGATCTGGCCCTGAGAATTTTAATCACTGTCTTAGTAGATGTCTCATTTTATTCAGTACTTTATTTACCATATTAATACAAGTCATAGGGAACTTGGAAGATGTTCAAAAGGTGAAAAATGGGTTAGTCTCAGGTGTACTTTAAATTATGCTTAAAGTTGACAGAACTTATATCATTGAAGTGTTTCATTAAGTGATACAGATTTCAAACAACAGGTTTTGATTATCTAGTTTGGTAATTAGTGAGTTATATATTTTTATTAAGATACTGATTTTTGGAAAATGTTTTCAGTATCAGGGGTTAGAAAGTTAAGTACCAGGGCTCTAAAAAAATTGATCCAATACATTCAAATGGGAAAATAAATTCAAAAGCCCCAATTCCGCAAAGCGCTTAAGCACATAGTTAAAGTTAACCATATGCCAAAGTCCCATAAAAGACAATGGGACTTGAACATGTGCTTAAGGATAGTTTGTTGAAAGTAACCCCAGAATTGTCATAAGGCAGAAAGACCATCCAATCTAGGGGTGAGAGTCTGTGCTGTACCTTTGAAAAGTAGAGTCAAAACTTGCAGCCCATGGGGAATATGGGACTAAAGATGGATTTAAGTACCTTTGCGCCTTCCCAACCTGAGCTGCTCCACGACGATCTCCCCCCAGCAAGGTTCTGCTGGAGTTGCAGCAGCCAGTCCCTGGCTGTGCTTAAACAGCAGCATGGCTCTGAATCGTTGCCATACTACATGCTGTGGCTGCCCCCACCCCCCAAGATACCCTTCATGTCCTGCTTCAGTCTTATAGAATCATAGAATATCAGGGTTGGAAGGGACCTCAGGAGGTCATCTAGTCTAACCCGCTGCTCAAAGCAGGACCAATCCCCAGACAGATTTTTACCCCAGTTCCCTAAATGGCCCTCTTAAGGATTGAACTCACAACCCTGGGTTTAGCAAGCCAATGCTCAAACCACTGAGCGATCCCTCCCCTACACCAACCTTAATGAAGGGTCACCAGAAGGCAGCATTATAGCGGTCTTCTACAGTTCCTGCACTACAGAATTCTTCCCTGGGCTGGATCTGTGGCCTTTAGAGCTATTTTACATTGCTTCAGCCCTTTTACCCACTGTAAAGGGGATGAAACAGGGGAGAGGATCTCACCCCAATGTTCTCTTCTAAGATCCATTATAAATTAATGTGCTGCTGCTTCTGGAATCTTCTCCTTTGCAGCTGGCTCCATTTGGAATAGCCTTCCAGTTTTATTCCAGTACACCTACTCCCTCTATCCCTCTCAAACAAATCCAAGTTGCATTTCCAGTTGACTGTAGGATGATGTGTGCAAAACAAATACTGCCATTTGTCTAAAGCTGTGGTTTTTTATTTGAAAATGACATGAAGAAAATGTCTAATTTTGAGGAGTTAGTGTGGTGAAAACACCACAAGTCTTCCCCCTTACCTCCACGGGGAAAACTGCCCGCCTGGCTTGGAGGGAAAGGATGATCCTTACTCATCGCAAATTTTGGAAGTTTGCAAAAATTGTCAAGTTTCTCCAGCTGGTAAAATTCAGCCATTTTTACTCTAGATAAAATTGCCAAACAAAGTCACAAATGGCAAAATGTCTTTTGAATACACGTGGAAAAACTCCAGAGCAAAGTTGTCAGAGTACAAAAGTATATAATAGATGCAAAATAAAAATGGATGATTTCATGCAATTCTCCATGTGGGGAAAATCCAACTATGTTTGTGGGAATTTGCAAACCTTCACCTAAAACTCTATCAGAACAATTGTGCATTGGGTAGGACATAGTCAGCTATACATGCATGACCTTAAAGGCAGTGTGCATCTCTGACTTCTGTGATTCTTTTGTGCTTGATGATACCAGCTCCAAGAACTTCTCCTTGGGCTTTATTAGATTCTTCAAGGATCAGTGGGGACCTTTTCTAATGTCAGTATTGCTTGGAAGTATCATCTTAAGGTCCAGGGACAGCTGGTTGTGCAACTCTTTCTTAGCATAGTACAGTAGGTTACTGCCTTCTTTCTGCTTCAGACTTGCAGCAGGAATAGAAATCAATGACCCCATATGTCAAAGGTCATTCAGCATTTCCTTTATTGCATATGATAAATCAGCAGACAAAGTAAAATCCCATTCCCAGTGTCTGATAGATGTGTGAAATCAGCCTCAGCAAAGCCGATAAAGGAAAGAGCAAGAGTTTCTTCTAATACTATCTCACAACTGACTCAAGTTAGGAAACAAAGTCTGCAGTCACTCCTATTGATTCAAGCAATGCCGTAAACATCCGCTATGCAGTGTTCCATCCCATCTGCCTATAAGAAGAGTAACTCAACAACAGTTTAAAAAAGAAATCCTAGTCCTAACAAGGATGAAAAGAAATATACCAAAGTAGGGTAACCAGAGAGCAACTGTGAAAAAACGGGACAGGGAGTGGGGGTAATAGGCGCCTATATAAGAAAAAGTCCCAAAAAACGGGACTGTCCCTATAAAAACGGGACATCTGGTCACCCTATACCAAAGTGATATGACCTTGCCGTTTAAGGAAAATAGAAATATCCATTTTCCATTAAGAAAACAAAGAGGGGAAAAACAACTTGCACATCTGTCTCTGATTTTCCAATGCTGACCTAATTCTAATACCCACATCACACTCAAAGTGCCCCAACAGATGTTTGATAACGAATCTGCTTTGAAACTCATCTAGAGAAACAAAGTCTGTTGAGATAATCCAATCCACTAGCACATGGGGAATAACTTTAGATCAGCCTGGAGCCAGCTAATAAAATTATGCTTGTACAGTACTTTACATGGAACACTTACTAAAAGTGTAAGTGCAATAAATGAATGAGAATGGGCTGAGAGTGTCTCTAATTCCATCCCCTGCCTGCCTGTAAGGTACAAAGTCAACAGAACCAGCTACCTCTGAGGAGATTGGTGATTCATATTTGTAACTATAAAGGGACACCGTTAAGTAGCATAGGGCAAATTTTAGCTTAGTTTAAAAAGGTGAGAGCTGCCTCGGTGACAGAACTTTCTTTAGTTCCCCATGTAAAATGCCCCTCTTTGTTCTCCCATGGCTGTCCCATCTAAGCTGTGTTGTATTAATTTAGATGGAATATATGGGTCAAAGGTTTTAACATAACCCAGTCATGGTCCAACATTAAACAGTTTTAAACAAGCTTTAGGGTTTGGTATACGGAGACCTTAGCCTGCTTAATACCATGGCAAACACAGCATTAAAAATCCTTTTAACCTTTTATTAAAGATGCAGGGGGAAAGGAAAAACAGTTAAAGCATCTGAAATGTAGAGTATTCAATAAGGCATTTATTTTAATATCCCTTATTCCCTTTCCCCTGGAGCTGGAGAGATAAAAAAACATTTATTTGACAATCTTTTAGGTGGTATTAAAGATGGTAATTACTGTCCTTTTGGGGGGGAAAGAGAAGTTAGTTGACATGGGCTGCAGCTGTTATTGCTGTTAAATTCTGATCCTGTTTCCTAAGAAGACAAACACACACAGAAGGGTGAGGGGGGAGGAACAGCAAAGAGAGAAAATGCAGCTTCTGTCTCTGGCATTGGCTCTCACTTGCAGCCTCACTGTTGGAGAAACACAGGCACAGCACAGTCTTATCAGGCACTCCAAGACCTTGCAAACTCGTAGCAGCATCGGCTGTTTATGGCATTGCTCTTAGCTGCCGCTTTCTAGTCACAGGTTTACAGCTCTGTGGCAAAATATACAGTCTTGGCCAACTAAGCCAGACTCTCCTTAGACAGAAGGGAAAAGGGGAGGGATAGGAAAGAGGAGAAATAGGGTTGGGGAAGAAAAGAACATACAATGTGTGTGTGTGGGGGGGGGAATGGGGTGACAGTCTCACATCCCAAGTGGCATTCAGAATTTAGCTGAAGCTGGTGGAGATGGCAATGTCATTTGGCTCCTCTTTCTGGCCTGGTCAGGACATCTTTCAGGATTAGGATGACAAAGGTTTGAGCTCCCATGAGATCTTGGAGGTGGCAGCCATGATGGCGAAGCTCACTCCAGTAGCCATTTTTTCTTCCAAAAGTCTCTGTCTTTAAGGACCCACAAAGGCAATAGTGGGCGGAATAGCCCATCCCCTCATTATTTTGTCCACCGACTAGGCCTAGTTTCTGACACACCCATTTTGGTTTAGATTTCTGGTTCCACAGTTCTCTTGTTTACCAAGTATGATCTTAACACAGTCCTCCAGTTATATTAATAGGTCTTTTTGTTTGGACTCAGTCTATCTGCCTCCCTTTCATACCTTTTCCCATCAACATTTGTTATTGTGACATCTTATGAACATTCACATAGGTTTTACAGTTGAGTTCACAATTAGGGTAAGTTTGTAAGCCCAGTAACCACCACAGCTCTCCTCAGCTTCCCAGAAAGATTCCCCTCATATAGCCATTTCCTCTTCAGTAGCCTCTCCCTGGAAGTACATCCCTCAACTAAGGCTAGGTCTACACTACCCGCCTGAATCGGCGGGTAGAAATCGATCTCTCGGGGATCGAATTATCGCGTCTCGTCGGGACGCGACAATCGATCCCCGAATCGACGCTCTTACTCCACCAGCGGAGGTGGGAGTAAGCGCCGTCGACGGGGAGCCGCGGAGGTCAATTTTGCCGCCGTCCTCACAGCGGGGTAAGTCGGCTCCGTTACGTCGAATTCAGCTACGCTATTCGCGTAGCTGAATTTGCGTATCTTAAATCGACACCCCCCCCCCGTAGTGAAGACCTGCCCTAAGACCCCTCTTGGTGTCATAAGCAGGCAATACAGTTATGAATAGCCAGTCTTTTCCTATCTTCTCCTTTTAATGGCATCCAAAATATCCCCATTTAAAGTTCCCCCTGGAAATGCCCAGCCATTACCACCCCCTATCTAGAAACACACTACACCCCTCGCAACTAACTGTAAACTGGCTGAAACAGCTACTTGCAGCTGGCAATCTACAGTTGCACCCCCAGCTTAGGGTCCTGGTAGGAGCTTTGCAGCATTAGTCAATCAATGAGGAATTTCCTTACAAAATTCAAAGATATTCATCATGTTTCTTACCACTATCCTCCTCCCATCAATTGAATGAAGCAATTTTGTGTGTGGCCACAGGTGCATTTCAGTCCATTGAAGGGGTGCATTTCTTTTTACTGTGGTAAGTTTCCACAGGGTAGGCAAGACCTGAGTTTGAATGTGGTGCTCTCTTTTTCCTTTCTCTCTATGCTCTCAATGGTTGTGTGTCACCTAGCCAAAATAGGGCAAGAAGTGCCTATGCTACAATCCCAAACCAGCCACTACTTATGAAAACAGGAACAGTCCTACTGGGTCAGGCCTATGACTCATTTAGTCCAGTATACTCTCTCCAACAGTGGCCAGGGTAGAGATATGATGGTAGAATATTATAATTTAGAGATATTCCCTCATAAGGGACAGTATTATGAACATAGGAATTTAGAGATGTGCCCTGAACGTGGGGGTCGGGAACACCACATGGCTGTGCGTGGCAGTTCACCAGAGATGCTCTCCAGTTTGTTTTATTAAAGTTTTATTCCTTTCTCATTCACTGGTTTGATATTTAATGAACCGCAAGATCGTTACAGCCAGTGCCAGCTGCTATAAGGGAAAGTGTGAAATCATCTTCCCTCCTCAGTATATGTTGACTTCTCCCTTCCATAGGCCATGGCAAACCAGCTTATTGTAAATGGTTAAGAGTGTAATGGGAGATTCTGTCATCCTGATTTACAGAGGACAACACCTATAAAGAAAAGAAATGCTTTAGAGTCTAGTCCATTGTGGAAAATAACCAGAAACATGTGGTGTATGCAGCTACCAAACTGATGCCTCTGTTTTCTGTCTACTGCACCCAGGACCAGCTCTATGGTTTTTGCCACCCCAAGCACGGCAATCAGGTGGCTTTCAGCGGCGTGTCTGCAGGCGGTCTGCTGGCCACGCGGATTCGGCGGCATGCCTGCGGGAGGTCCGCCAGTGCCGCGCCTTCAGCGTCCCTGCTGCCTAATTGCCACTGAAACCGCGGGACCGGCGGACCTCCCGCAGGCACGCCACCGAAGGCAGCCTGATGGCCGCCCTCACAGCAACCAGCAGGCCGCCCCCCGCGGCTTGCCGCTCCAGGCACGCGCTTGCTGCGCTGGTGCCTGAAGCTGCCGCTGACTGCAACTTTATGTTTTGGCGGTAAAAATGCTCATCTGCCAAGACAGCAGCTATTTTGCTCTCAGGGTTACTCCAGCATATTACAGAGGAGACACACAGAGATTGTACTGTCTTACAAAGACTTTACTTTTGTTATTATTGTAGTTTTGCAGGTTCTGGCTTCTTAAAGAGCTGAGCAAAACTCTGAATTTCAGTCCCATTGAAAGGTCAATATTTCAACATTTGTTTTCATCCTGATTCAAAATGAAACACTGAAATCTCATTTTTTTTCATGGAATGAACAAGTTCTCCTTTGGGACAGGCTCCCTACATTTCCCATGATGCACTTGTAGTCATGTGACTCCCATGATGCACCGCACATCACCAGAGGGGAGACAGTAGAGCATCATGGAGAAACAGTCCAGCAAAGAAGCCTGGCCCATAAGGAAAAATAGGGGCATGAGGCACCTTATCTACAAATCCACTGAGGCATCAGGACCATTAGCTGATGTAATTGAATGTTGAATTGACTCAAAACTAATCATTTTAATTCAATTCATGAAATCAAACTTTGGATTTTGAAGCTGATTTTGCAGACACTGCATTTCCCATTGAAAAAAATAATTGATGGAAAATTCCTGACTAGCTCTACTTCTTGGGGTGTATTCTCTCTTTCTCTCTAAGTTATTTTCAAAATCCAATTTTTTCACTCATGAAAAGTGCTGGATTGAGAGATCTGAAGTTCTCAGTTTATCCACAGATCTTGGGCAGTAATAGTGCAAGCTTCTCTCATGCTGCTCCAACCATGCTTTGACTGGATGATTTAGTTGGGGATTGGTCCTGCTTTGAGCAGGGGGTTGGACTAGATGACCTCCTGAGATCCCTTCCAATCCTGATATTCTATGATTCTATGATTCTCTGACTATGACCTGGAGGGATCCAACTCAGTAGTGAGAGGAGAGTTCAGGCTCCAGGGCCCCAGTTCAATCTAGTGGAATGTCCAGACAGTTGCGGAATGCAAATCTCCTTACGATACTAAAAACCTGACAGTCACAGCACAATCCTACTCATCTGGTATGGCAGCCAAGCCCCACTGCATGTCACTCGAGATCAAACAGAGAGCAACATGGAATTAAATGTGGCTGTCAAGCTGGCCAGCTTTCGTGGCATTCTTCATTTGTGAGCTCTGATGGAAAAGACAAAGGGAATTTAATCAGCTGCTCAACCTGAGCCTCACCAGTAATTGGATAGCTTTTGACTGGGGTAATTTTATTTATAAAGACAGTATGGATCTCCACATTTAGTGCAAAACCTTGCAGCTCAGCTCCAGTAATTAGATTCTTCAGACATTGTGTAAGCAGCATATACAAGTCCAGGGCACAGCAACCAGGCGGGTATTGGAACAAAGCTCTTTGGGGCAAGGAACATGTCATCTTTTATAGCTGGAAAGCTCCTAGCACATTGTGGGTCTTATCGGAAACAAATAATAAATAATATTTTTATGGGACTGTGCTAGTTCCCAATATTCTTTTAGCACCTGAGATGGAAAAGCATGTTGGGCATTGGATACCTACAAAGTCAGGGTAGTTTCAAATGGGAAAACATGTTTTGCAAAGTTTTCACAACATTCTTCTACCAGAACCCTCCTCCCCACATTGTATTATCAAAATATTAACATTTCACACATGATAGGACTCACTTTAATAATGATGATGATGATTGCTACAGAGTGATTATCAGTAACCTAGGGAGAGATGAAGATTCTTATCACTGGTGCAGAAATGTTTCTAGATGGGCTAAGGGCCAAATCTTTCCTTTAGCCCTTGAAGTGGCAAAGGATGTGTATATCCCTTGTGATAAGAGAAGAGACAAAGCTGTCTTGTAATGAATACAAAGGAGATTCTTTATTCTGGCTGCTAGACACAGACAGGAGCCTGTGATCCTGTCTCCCAGAGTAACTCAAAATAACCTGTGCTTTGTCATATCAGACCACACACAGCTGGTCACCCTATGGCCTGGTCATAGGTAGCTGTGGGGGCCTGTGAGGAGGTATGCTCCCTGGAGGCACCACCTAGTAGTCAGGGGAGGGTGTGACAAGTGCTTTTCTGTCTTGGTACTCCCATTGAAAGTGGTTCCAACCCTGTAGTGGTCTGTCTCCTTTTGTATCTTGATCCTGCAGATGAGCCACAAGTTGTATCCTCCCCTTCTGGGGAATGGTAAGAATCCAACATGCAACAAATGCTAGTTCTGCTGCCTGGCAAGGGGCTTCAGGCTTCTCCTGCCCAAAGTCAGGTCTCTCTCTCGCTCTCTTCCCCACTCCGCCCCTCTCAGGTCTTCCTATTCCTGAGTCTCTAGTATCAGAGATAAGTTTTTGTCTCCAGCCCTGTCAGGAGGAGGGTAGTGGAACCTTAGCTAGGGTGACCAGATGTCCCAATTTTATAGGGATAGTCCCGATTTTTGGGTCTTTTTCTTATATAGGCTCCTATTACCCCCCACCCCCGTCCCGATTTTTCACACTTGGTGTCTGGTCACCCTAACCTGAGCCCACCCTCCCCCTGAGCAGGGCCGACTTTATGACCCGCGGGGCCCGATTCCAATACCCGGCGGCAGTCCAGGGCTTCAGCGGCACTTCGTGGTGAGGGGTCCGCTCC